>NC_053394.1:17341438-17956783 GCF_905171765.1 Bufo bufo | reverse complement strand
TGGCGATTTGTGCGATCTCGAATACTTATAAAAACTCTGCATATAAAGCTATTGTTATGACATACACGGAATTTAAATCTAAAACAGTGCTGTAATGTGCAATAACTTACCGTGACCAGGAGTTCTTCCTCACAATCTCGAAAGTTGCTGCCAACCATTTTCATCACTTATGTAGTGCTAATAGTGCGTGCGTACGTGCGCACGGCAATAAAAGCGCAATCGAAAAAAATTTCACGAATATCACAAAATCACGAATATTATATTATAATCGCCTAAATATTTGTCATATATCGCGAATTGGAATATTGCCCCTGCTGCTCATAACTAGTGCTGACGCTAACCTCATCTACTGTAAACCACAGTATAGGTCCATATATCACCCTGTCCATGGTCCTGAAGCTAACCTCATCCACTGTAAACCACAGTATAGGTCCATATATCACCCTGTCCATGGTCCTGAAGCTAACCTCATCTACTGTAAACCACAGTATAGGTCCATATATCACCCTGTCCATGGTCATGAAGCTAACCTCATCTACTGTAAACCACAGTATAGGTCTATATATCACCCTGTCCATGGTCCTGAAGCTAACCTCATCTACCGTAAACCACAGTACAGGTCCATATATCCCCCTGTGCATGGTGCTGAAGCTAACCTTATCTACTGTAAACCACAGTAAAGGTCCATATATCACCCTGTCCATGGTCCTGAAGCTAACCTCATCTACCGTAAACCACAGTATAGGTCCATATATCACCCTGTCCATGGTGCTGAAGCTAACCTCATCTACTATAAACCACAGTACAGGTCCATATATCACCCTGTCCATGGTCCTGAAGCTAACCTCATCTACCGTAAACCACAGTATAGGTCCATATATCACCCTGTCCATTGTGCTGAAGCTAACCTCATCTACCATAAACCACAGTACAGGTCCATATATCACTCTGTCATGGTGTTGAAGCTAACCTCATCCACTGTAAACCACAGTACAGGTCCATATATCACTCTGTCATGGTGTTGAAGCTAACCTCATCCACTGTAAACCACAGTATAGGTCCATATATCACCCTGTCCATGGTCCTGAAGCTAACCTCATCCACCGTAAACCACAGTATAGGTCAATATATCACCCTGTCCATGGTCCTGAAGCTAACCTCATCCACTATAAACCACAGTACAGGTCTATATATCCCCCTGTCCATGGTCCTGAAGCTAACCTCATCCATTGTAAACCACAGTACAGGTCCATATATCACTCTGTCATGGTGTTGAAGCTAACCTCATCCACTGTAAACCACAGTATAGGTCCATATATCACCCTGTCCATGGTCCTGAAGCTAACCTCATCCACCGTAAACCACAGTATAGGTCAATATATCATCCTGTCCATGGTGCTGAAGCTAACCTCATCTACTGTAAACCACAGAACAGGTCCATATATCACCCTGTCCATGGTCCTGAAGCTAACCTCATCTACTGTAAACCACAGTATAGGTCCATATATCACCCTGTCCATGGTACTGAAGCTAACCTCATCTACCGTAAACCACAGTACAGGTCCATATATCCCCCTGTCCATGGTGCTGAAGCTAACCTTATCTACTGTAAACCACAGTAAAGGTCCATATATCACCCTGTCCATGGTCCTGAAGCTAACCTCATCTACCGTAAACCACAGTATAGGTCCATATATCACCCTGTCCATGGTGCTGAAGCTAACCTCATCTACTGTAAACCACAGTACAGGTCCATATATCACCCTGTCCATGGTCCTGAAGCTAACCTCATCTACCGTAAACCACAGTATAGGTCCATATATCACCCTGTCCATTGTGCTGAAGCTAACCTCATCTACCATAAACCACAGTACAGGTCCATATATCACTCTGTCATGGTGTTGAAGCTAACCTCATCCACTGTAAACCACAGTACAGGTCCATATATCACTCTATCATGGTGTTGAAGCTAACCTCATCCACTGTAAACCACAGTATAGGTCCATATATCACCCTGTCCATGGTCCTGAAGCTAACCTCATCCACCGTAAACCACAGTATAGGTCAATATATCATCCTGTCCATGGTGCTGAAGCTAACCTCATCCACTGAAAACCACAGTACAGGTCCATATATCACTCTGTCATGGTGTTGAAGCTAACCTCATCCACTGTAAACCACAGTACAGGTCCATATATCACTCTATCATGGTGTTGAAGCTAACCTCATCCACTGTAAACCACAGTATAGGTCCATATATCACCCTGTCCATGGTCCTGAAGCTAACCTCATCCACCGTAAACCACAGTATAGGTCAATATATCATCCTGTCCATGGTGCTGAAGCTAACCTCATCCACTGAAAACCACAGTACAGGTCCATATATCACTCTGTCATGGTGCTGAAGCTAACCTCATCCACTGTAAACCACATTACAGGTCCATATATCCCCCTGTCCATGGTGCTGAAGCTAACCTCATCTACCGTAAACCACAGTATAGGTCCATATATCACCCTGTCCATGGTGCTGAAGCTAACCTCATCTACTATAAACCACAGTACAGGTCCATATATCACCCTGTCCATGGTCCTGAAGCTAACCTCATCTACCGTAAACCACAGTATAGGTCCATATATCACCCTGTCCATTGTGCTGAAGCTAACCTCATCTACCATAAACCACAGTACAGGTCCATATATCACTCTGTCATGGTGTTGAAGCTAACCTCATCCACTGTAAACCACAGTACAGGTCCATATATCACTCTGTCATGGTGTTGAAGCTAACCTCATCCACTGTAAACCACAGTATAGGTCCATATATCACCCTGTCCATGGTCCTGAAGCTAACCTCATCCACCGTAAACCACAGTATAGGTCAATATATCACCCTGTCCATGGTCCTGAAGCTAACCTCATCCACTATAAACCACAGTACAGGTCTATATATCCCCCTGTCCATGGTCCTGAAGCTAACCTCATCCATTGTAAACCACAGTACAGGTCCATATATCACTCTGTCATGGTGTTGAAGCTAACCTCATCCACTGTAAACCACAGTATAGGTCCATATATCACCCTGTCCATGGTCCTGAAGCTAACCTCATCCACCGTAAACCACAGTATAGGTCAATATATCATCCTGTCCATGGTGCTGAAGCTAACCTCATCTACTGTAAACCACAGAACAGGTCCATATATCACCCTGTCCATGGTCCTGAAGCTAACCTCATCTACTGTAAACCACAGTATAGGTCCATATATCACCCTGTCCATGGTACTGAAGCTAACCTCATCTACCGTAAACCACAGTACAGGTCCATATATCCCCCTGTCCATGGTGCTGAAGCTAACCTTATCTACTGTAAACCACAGTAAAGGTCCATATATCACCCTGTCCATGGTCCTGAAGCTAACCTCATCTACCGTAAACCACAGTATAGGTCCATATATCACCCTGTCCATGGTGCTGAAGCTAACCTCATCTACTGTAAACCACAGTACAGGTCCATATATCACCCTGTCCATGGTCCTGAAGCTAACCTCATCTACCGTAAACCACAGTATAGGTCCATATATCACCCTGTCCATTGTGCTGAAGCTAACCTCATCTACCATAAACCACAGTACAGGTCCATATATCACTCTGTCATGGTGTTGAAGCTAACCTCATCCACTGTAAACCACAGTACAGGTCCATATATCACTCTATCATGGTGTTGAAGCTAACCTCATCCACTGTAAACCACAGTATAGGTCCATATATCACCCTGTCCATGGTCCTGAAGCTAACCTCATCCACCGTAAACCACAGTATAGGTCAATATATCATCCTGTCCATGGTGCTGAAGCTAACCTCATCTACCGTAAACCACAGAACAGGTCCATATATCACCCTGTCCATGGTCCTGAAGCTAACCTCATCCACTATAAACCACAGTACAGGTCTATATATCCCCCTGTCCATGGTCCTGAAGCTAACCTCATCCATTGTAAACCACAGTACAGGTCCATATATCACTCTGTCATGGTGTTGAAGCTAACCTCATCCACTGTAAACAACAGTATAGGTCCATATATCCCCCTGTCCATGGTCCTGAAGCTAACCTCATCCATTGTAAACCACAGTACAGGTCCATATATCACTCTATCATGGTGTTGCAGCTAACCTCATCCACTGTAAACCACAGTACAGGTCCATATATCACTCTGTCATGGTGTTGAAGCTAACCTCATCCACTGTAAACCACAGTATAGGTCCATATATCACCTTGTCCATGGTCCTGAAGCTAACCTCATCTACTGTAAACCACAGTACAGGTCCATATATCACTCTGTCATGGTGTTGAAGCTAACCTTATCCACTGTAAACCACAGTACAGGTCCATATATCACCTTGTTCATGGTCCTGAAGCTAACCTCATCCACTGTAAACCACAGTATAGGTCCATATATCACCCTGTCCATGGTGCTGAAGCTAACCTCATCTACTGTAAACCACAGTACAGGTCCATATATCACCCTGTCCATGGTCCTGAAGCTAACCTCATCTACCGTAAACCACAGAACAGGTCCATATATCACCCTGTCCATGGTCCTGAAGCTAACCTCATCTACTGTAAACCACAGTACAGGTCTATATTTCACTCTGTCCAAGGTGCTGAACCTTAGAGGAAATGTGTCAGCAATTTTTTTTTCTGCCAGTTAAAACCGGATAGCAGCACATATCCTTTTTTTAAATCAGTTTCCTGAACATGATTACGGGGGCGGCCATCTTGCCTGAGCTGTTCTTAACAGCATTTAGAAAGAATTAAGAAAATTGCTTTATGGCAGCCCCATGGACCTTAGACACAATGGTCAGAAGGGGATTTCATTGACTTCTATGGGAGAGTTTTCTGGGCATGCTCTGTGCTCTGTGCAGAGGTCAATGTACACGGAAAGAATAGATAAGCTCTGACAATCACCAATTGCGAATGGCGGATCTAGTCTTAGCTGTCATTGTAACCCAGCCTGTAATTATATCAACTCTGTGTATAAATAAGCAGATAACTGCAGTAAAGTGATCTGTACAGACCACGAAGTGGCACCTATTATTAGGCCTAGTGGACAGTGTGAAAACTGCAGGATTTTATGTTTTTTGTTTAAATCTATTCTGAAATTCTCAGTAAATTCATCTGCTGAAACACTCTGCTGCCGAAGCCTTGTTCTTGTCATTGTGTAGTTCTTAGTCTATGACCTCTCATAAGATCAGTACATTTATCTCCTGAAATATTATGTAATCCTCAGACTGCGACCTCCCATTTGTTTCTGTCCTTCCTCACAGCATAATTTTGCCCCAATCCTCACTAGTCATGTCTAAGTGCTTCAATTAACATTCAACACCCTAATTTCCTTAAAGGGGTTGTTTCATCATGGACAATGGGGGCGTATCGCTAGGACCTATATCGACAACGGAGCCCCGCAAGGTGGTGGTTGGAGGACTCCAGTCCGGCCACCACCAAGCAGTCTCCCCATAGAGATCAATGGGAGCGTACCGCACATGAGTGGCCCCCGCTCCCATTCATTTCTATGGGCCGACGGAAATAGCCTAGCCAGCGCTCGGCTTTTTTTGCTGGCCCCATATAAAATGAATGGAGGGTGCCGGCGCGTGCGCAGTGCGCCGTCCTTCACTTGTGGGGCCCCATTCTCGATATAGGTGCGGGTCCCAGCGGTGGGACTCGCACCTATAAGACAATGGGGGCATATCCTAGCAAAATGACCCCATTGTCCATGATGAGACAACCCCTTTAATATAGTGTCCCTTCTATTGCCAAACTGGTGATGTGTGGACTCCTACTTTTAAGAGAAACTTTTTTTTTTGAGGCTGTGACAATTTTTACTATCTGATTCGGTTTAGGGCTCGTCTATCGCCACCCACTTCAATGCCTTTACTATTTGGCAGCGATTCCAGCCTCCAGTCTTCTTGGGGATGATGTCAGAAGGTTTAGACCTGGATTTGGGGATTTTTGGCTGTTCTTCTCTGCAGATCCTCTCCAGCTCTGTCAGGTTGGATGGGGGCCGTCAGGTGACAGCCATTTTCATGTCTCTCTAGAGATGTTCCATTGGGTTCAGGACTCTGGCTGGGCCACTCGGGGACATTCATGGCATTTTTTTTTTTGCAATCTCCTGGCAAGTTTCATGTGTCTTTTACTGAAAAGAGGCTTCTTTCTGGCCACTCTGACATAAAGCCCAAATTGTTGGTGGCTGCAGTGAGGTTCTTGATCACCTCTCTTACCAAGACCGTTCTCTCTGATTACTTAGTTTGGAGGGGAGGCAGCTCTAGGAAGAGTCCTGGTTGTTCAAAATGCTTCCATTATGGAGACCACTGTGCTCTTGTGAACTTTTAGTGCAGCAGAAATGTTTTTGTAACCTTCTCTAGATCTGTACTTCCACACAATCCTGTCTTTGAGCTCTACAGGCACTTCTTTCCACTTCCTGGCTCAGTTTTGGCTCTGATCTGCATTTTCAGCTTTGACATCTTATATAGACAGAGGCATTTCTTTGCAAATCCTGTCTCATCCACATAATTTACCACAGGTGACTCCAATCGAGATGTAGAAACGTGTCAGAGATGATCCATAGAAATGGGAGGCCCCAGAGCTAAATGTCAACTGTCCTGGCAAAGGGGCTGAATAGTTATGTCTAGAGATGAGCAAAGTTTTGAAAAATTTGACAGGTGGATCCATCGATCGGAGATTGGAAGGCTGAAGACCAGCAAAACCCACCCCTAGCTAGGACTCTTGGTGCACTGCACAGTTATGTACACGGTGATAAATTATAGCAGTAGTTCAACAGTCTCCTACGCTGTCCCTGCACTCTCTCTGCAGTCTACCTGCACTCTCCTTCTCCAATATTCTCCTACACTCTCTGTTAACAATTTTCAGCAACATTTTACCTAGTGCATGAGCATCTTTCATATCTCTCCCTATGCTCAGCTCACAGGAAAATGGCAGCGACCGTGCGGGATGAGGGTTTTGTAGAGCTGTGACATCATCGGGGGATGGCTATCTGCTGATTGGCTGGCTGCACGGTATTATGGGTCATATCTCATTCCCGGGCTTGTCTCTTCTACACTTACTTTCACTTTCTAACATGTGTAGTCGCCATTTAAAAAAAAAAATGATTCGTTACCACTAAACTAATTCATATTAGTTTAGAATCAAAGTTTTCCTAAACTTTGGAGCGAATTCCACTTCGGATGCTTCGCTTCGCTCAACACTGCTTATGTCCATTGAAAATTTCATTTTTTCCTTTTTAATACATTTTCCAATATTTCTAAGATTCAGTTTTCATTTTCTCATTATGGGGTATTGAGAGCAGAATGATGGGGGGAAACTTGATTTAAAAAAATTATAATTTAGCACAAGGAGCCACATAACAAAAAGTGAAAAAAGTGAAAGGGTGTGAATACTTTCCGAGTACACTGTATATGACCCGCTTAACACCACATTCACGATGCCGTGAAGATGCTGCATTTCCATAACGTTCCATTGGGCCATAGGTTCGAGCTTCATCAGACCTCATTAGGCTGGATGGCAATCCGTTCCGCTGTGGTTCGGATCCACACACCGCAGCTCTGCACTTCTTTGCATAGTAATTATATATGCAGAGCAGACTGCTTGCCTGCCTGCATTATAACGAGATGCTCTGTTTACTCTGCATATCTCAACCAAGGAATTAGTAGAGTTGTTGAAAGTTGGATTTTTTTTATGGTCTTGTACAAGTTCATTTCTTAATTGCGGATGATGAGAAGCCGCGGTAAAAGGCGTCGGAATCTGCGCACTTGAAAACCATAATGTTATTATATAATTAGGCAGATGAATGAAGTCTTGGTCCTTTTTTTTTCCAAATTAGTAGTCCTAATTAAATATGTCACACATGAAAAGTAATCCCAGCAGTCACCTGGGATCAGGGGATTTTACCTTTTTAGACTGGATTTAATGGTGTATGAAAAAAGTTTTTTTTTCTAAACTCTTAAACATGTGGAGTGGTTACAATGTGACATGAAATATCCTCTCATGGGACAATGTTACTGCTGCTGCCATCATGAGAAACCTCTATAAACCTAGCGGGAAGAAGGCACTCTACCCCCCTGTTCAAGCACTTCTTGGTGCAAATAGAAAATATTTATTTTCTCATGTACAGGAAAAACTATTTTACCTTTTACTGTCACTTTAAAGAAAGTCTGTCAGCAGTTTTGAGCATGCTAAACTGCTGACAGAGCTAGGAAGTGGACAAGCAGTACAAAAGTATGTTTTGTGCAGCTTTTATAATCAGGAGTAGTGTGAATATGAACTTTTCTCTGCTGGGTTATGTTCCTACAAGTGCCCAGGAGGTGGAGCTTCAATGTGAAGTGCTCTCTGCATAGAGCTGCTTGTCAGCCTCTCCACTCAGCTTTGAGTGATAACTGTAGCATCCAACCAGAAGACCACTGCGGCTGTCAGTCAGAGAAGAGGGAGGGGTCGTGAAGCAGCTCAATGTAGAGAGCTCCACCTCCTGGGCACTGCTGTCAGCAGTTTATCCTCGTCAAAACTGCTGACAGATTCCCTTTAAGTGCCACATAAACATATTGGTTACAGTCTCTAAAGAAGGTATTCAAACTTGATGGTTTCTCTTGCACCTGAACAGAAGAGTTCCACAAAAGTTGACAGTCTAAATTAAAACCTCGAGGTCAGGCTGTGCTGAATATGGCTGACAACCCTTGGCCAAACCTTCTATACCGCTGTGGGTTCAAGAGGGGCTGCTTCTTACCACAGCATGCCCTGCCTAGGCATTGTTTGTGGGGTTGCAGCAGCCGCTTGTAATACAATGCCATGGTATCTCCAGAGGATTCTCTGGCCAGTAGCTGTGACATAAATCTATGACAGGGATACCACCTTTTGCAAAGTGCCACAGCACAAAGTTCGACTTGGCACTAAAGCTACACCACATGACTCTTGGTGCTTTCTTGCAGGAGGAAGGAATTTAGGGTATTCCACCCATAGCTCCTTTGACCAGACCATGGGCAACTAGTGCTAGGGCTAGTACAATGCAGATGCAGGCCTCGGACATCTCTCAGGGCTTCCACCCTTAGAACCCATCTCACTCTCTCCTACTGATTCCAGAGGCTCCATTAGGCCTTACTTGACCTCTTTCTCAGCCATCCAGAGGGCTCCTTGGTGGCTATCTGAGCCAAGACCTCCTTCCGGTCTCACTGTCACTCATGCACTTACTGCACCGACCCAACAAATACACATAGTTATACAGTCAAATCTGAACCCCACCTACAGAGAAGGCAATGCAACGCTTCTATTGACACAAGTCAATGCATTGCACCAAATAATGGTTCCCTCTGATTGAAAGCTCCACTTCCTGGAGAATGATGTCCAGGATCACCATTCCTGGTTGCATTAAGTAACCCCTAGTGACATTGCGGTTCTCCAGCTCTCTCTGTATGTGCCAAGGCGTGCCTATCTGTGTTGCTCTATTGCAGCAGTTTTTGGCTACATAAGTAGAGTTGAGCAAAGTTTTGAAAACTTTGATTCAAAGTTTGACAAGATATTAGATTTGTTACTAATTAGTTTGTCACGAATCGCTACGTTAAAACGCCCATCCAGCCTGTCAATCAATGGGACCATTTTTAATGTCCGCTTAGACAGAAGTGCACCCGTCAAACGGCCAATAAAACCGGTAGTACGCTAGTGTAATATGGCCTTTTGGGTTTAAAAAAACAAGAACAAAAAACCCTCATCCACTTGCTCTCGCAGAGGCAAACGGACACGGAGCGTGATGACATCACCGCGCTCTCCCAGCGCGATCAGTGTGGTAACGTCATTAAGCTCAGTGCAGGTCCTTACACAGGTCTTTTTCAATCAAGAGAGGAGCGGATTGCCTCTGCGCGAGCAAGTGGATGAGGTATTTTTATTTTATTTTTTTTTAACACAACTCTAGCCACTATTGTAGGAAAAATAATTTGTTGCCACGAAGCACGAGGAAATTTGGCTTAGTTTAGAATCAAATTTTTCCTACAATTCCGACCCAATTCAACTTCGGATGCTTTGCTTCGCTCAAAACTATTCATAAGCATCCATCTTGTCTGGACCTCATCCCCCCACATACGGTAGTAATCAGGGGTCCCCGAAACCAGAGGCTTGGGGTTCCAGCTCACAGTTTGCAGATCTCTTGGCTCTTGTAATATGAGCAGAATCCGAATCTGGAGTTTAATATTTTACCTTCTTCTATGGAGCAACGGAAGGTGCAGCGGAAGTATCCGTAAATTGCTGCAGACTATGCAAGGTCTAAAACTGAATAATTCGATTATTATATAGAGATGCATAGTCAACATAAAAGCGTCGTGCATCGTCCTGGAAGACGCTGATTTGGAATAAGCCACTGAGCCAAGTCCTGCGGGTAGATCTGAGGTCCGTCAAATCAAACCCTATTAAATACATAGTCCAAGAGCCATAGAGAAATGTGGCTTCATTATGGGATCAGCGTTCAGCCCACCTGCAGCCCCCGCGAGGTGTTGTCCTTTTTCCAGCTATCAGCTCTGCGTTCTTATGAATTTCATCTCTGAGATAATTACTTCCCGAATAACCTTTTAACATTCAAAACAACTTATTCTTTGTAAATGATGTGTTTGAATTACTCTGCTTGCTGTCAATGAACTTTACGATCTAATGCTTCTCAGAAATGAGGATCTGCTGTAACTTGTATCCTATCTCGAGAGCGGCACAAATCTCTTAATTGGCTCAAAAGTGAGCACCATTGTATCAGTGAAGGAAAAATGTATCGAATCGCCCAGCGCTCGGCCCCAGCAATCATCTGTGCGGTAATCCAGCAGTAGGTGTTCAATTTCCCTGCAGGATAAATGAAGAACTGCACAGTTCTTACTGAAATTAATGGTCGGCCAATGAAAAGCATGGATATGTCCACTCCTAGATATTCTTCCCTACATTCAGATGGCCATTAAAAACGGACATGCTCTCAGTTTTTCATGGCCATTTTAAATCAGTGAGTGCATCAATTTTTTGTCCGTCTGTCCATTTTAATGTCCGTTTTTCATCCATTTATAATGAGGGTTAAAAATTCCCATTAAAAATGGATGAATTTCATATTTATTTATTTTTTACTGCAGTGCCCCCAGTATATGTAATGGCCACTGTATAAATAATGGCCCCCATTGTGCCTCCAGTATAGATAATGCCCCTTATTAGTGCCCCAAGAAAAATGTATGCTCCCCTTTGTGCCCCCAGTATTAATAATGTTCTCCTTTGTGCCCCAGGTATAAATAATGCTCCCTTTTGTGCGCCAAGTATAAATAATATCCCCCTTTGTGCCCCGGGTATAAATAATGCTCCACTTTGTGCACCCACTATAAAGTATGCTCCTCTTCATGCCCCCAGTATAAATAATGTTCTCCTTTGTCAGGAGCGGATTGGGAACTTAAAGTGGCCCTGGAAAAAATAAATAAAAGTGGCCCTTTGTTGTAGGTGAGTTCAAATGGACTAAAGATGGGCCAAAACAAGTAGGCAGGGCCTGAAATACTGTAGTGCAGCACAGAATACCGCCCCAGCAGAACCAAATACTACAGTAAAGCAAAAAATAATGCCACCCTCACCACAGTATTCAACTGTATCACCATCATGAGGACAGTAATACAGTTGAGTTCAGGAGGGCACCCATGGCCGTTGAGCATCAGATCATTATGTTCCTGGCCTGCGGCCATCAAGAGGTCTTGGGTGACCCCCTGGGCATCGGCCCACTGGGAAATTTCCCTGTATGTTCTATGGCCAATCCGTCCCCTGCCCTTTGTGCCCCAGTATAAAGTATGCTCCCCTTTGTGCCCCCTGTATAAATAATGCTACCCTTTGTCCCCCCCCCCCAGTATCATGCTGACAAAAAAAATACCTCACCACAGGCACTTTCCGGGGACACTCGCCCTTCATTGGATGTTGCAGGACCTGCGCTCCCAGCGTGATCATGTGATGTCACCATGCTGGGAGCATCAGGTCCTGTACATTAAAGTGAATGAGGCCCTATTTTTTTAAGGGGAAGCAATTCACTGGAATAGCCCCATAGACCTCAATGGTCCTAAAAATGGTCGTGTGAGATCTGGAGATCTCTGTATACTGACTCACAGTTCCTATAATAGGGGAATGTTGAGTTAGAAGATCCCCAGTTTTCTATTGGACAGCTTCCAGGACCCCTGAAACCTGAATTTTTGTACGTTTTGAGTGGAGCTGCAGCAAACATTTTACAAAAGTTTATGTTATAATATTCCTAAGGCTAGTTGCAGACTAGCGTCAGAAAAAAACGTCAGAGAACAGCCTGCCGGACCATTGCGCGCTCTGACATTGCTGGAGGATTGTAAGGCTCCATCCGGCTACATTCACTATTCACTATAATAGGGACCGGCGGGAATCTGGCCACACCCCGCCAAATATGCCAAGAATGGAAGAAAACTGCTGCGTTCAATGGTTTTCTTCCGGCCAATACTTGGCATATTTTCCGGAATGTGGCCAGATCTCCAGCGGTCCCCATTATAGTGAATGTGGCCGGATGGAGCATTACAAACCTCCAGCAATGCCAGAGCGCGCTATGGTCCGGCAGGCTGTTCCCTGCCTGAGCGCGCAATGGTCCGGCAGGCTGTTCCCTGCCAGAACAGCCTGCTGGTTTTCTGACGCTACCTGCAACTAGCCTAAAACGTAAAGGGGGTCATTTACAAACAGATATGTGCTGCTTTTGTGGCACATATCTGGGGCAGATTCTGTCGCACGCCGTGTTGTGGCAGGATCTGCAACTTCTTCCCCTGCAGACCTGTCCCATTCGTCATTTTCTACACCTGGTTTAGGCAGAGAAAATGGTCTAAATGTAAGACAGCTCGGAAACTGTGTTGTATTTAGAATCTGCAGTGGATTCGTCGAACTTATATAGAGGCTGGCGCCTCTACCTAACATCAGCGATCCACCGTCAGCCCAGGGGCTTATTAAAACCGGCGTCTAAAATGCCGGTCTTAATAAATGTGCCCCAAGGTGGCTTTCTGTCTTGAACTACTGATCAGTCACCTGATTTATTCTCCTCCAGTTACATCTAAAGCTAAATCCAGAATTCGTCTGGTGTCTAGACATCCGAAAGCAATGCATTGTAGGTGATTCTATACCAGCCCTCCTCCACAAGTCTCTACTGACAGCTCACCTACCCATTGACTTTGTGTGTATTCACACATCAGTGGTTTTCCACTGTCCATAGGTCCATAGTGACATCACCGAAGCACGGCCCTTTTTTGTCCGTGATTACAGATCCCTCACGCACATTATAGTCTAATGGTCAATGAAAACCACGAACACAACGCAGATGCCATCAGTGCTTGGAACGTGGTTTCAGCAGGTTGTTGCTAGAAGTTGCTCTAGCCTAGCCGTGTTCGTGGAATAGGGGGCACGGACCAAACACGGGCTAACATAGAGCTGAGCTGTTAGGTCACATGACTGGCAATGGGGTGGAGCTTAGCCTTTTTCAATGTGGAACGTTTTTTTTTTATTATCTATGTATATAAATTATATACAAATAATCAAGAATATAGCAACATAAACATAAAAATGAAACAATGTATCTGTTGAGTTAAACATTTGCTAAAATAGGTTTCCAATGAGTAAATAAATCTAAACAAAATGTCAGAATGGATTAAAAATGAAAAAGAACCATTAAAGGGGTTGTCACATTGCTACAGACTCCACAGTGTGGTTGGTCCCACCATGGAAATCATACTATTACCTGATCCCCGCCGCCAGGTTCTGGCTCCATCAATGCTCTGCCGACTCTGCAGGTCCTGGGTCTCCCCATGTCAACATCTGGTTTGACGCCGGAGCACTTGACCACTGCAGCCACGTGATGAATAGGTGACACGTGATCTCGCCAGTTATTGGCTGCAGTGATCACATGGCTCGGTGTCAAACTGGATGCTGCAGAGCCAACGGGGCACTGGTAGAGCCAGCGGGGGTCAGTTAAGTATGATTACCACCGCAGATCTGGCCACACTGTGGGGTCTGTGAAAAAATGGTCCCCAGGGGGCGAATAACCCAATCGCCTCCACTGATCTGATGCTGGTCCGGTCCACACTGCTTGTTTCCTGGCTCAATGCACCAGAAATTCCAGGAGAGGCCTGAACGGCCAAACAGCTGAGCCTTTCCTGGTAGTTCCAGTGTGACAAGTCAAAATGGCAGCAGCAGGGGATTGGTGGAGGTGAGTAATGCATCTTTTTCATCTTTAACCCTTCTCTTTAATCACTCATTTATAAGCCCCATTTTGAGGTATACTGTGAAACTGTAACTGATGGATGACAGGGATCCGGCGATAGCAAGAACCAAGCAGACTCCAGAATATAGAGAAAACCCACTAGACCTCATGGGACTACAAATACTAGAAAACACAGCATATGCATTAAACTAGAAAAAGATTAGAGTAACAGAATCTGGGAAGAGAAGCCCATGTCAACAGTGAGACCTGAATATAAACAGACTCAATATCAGCAACTCCACTTTAATCAATCATAGAGGGCTACAACCATAGAGGGCTACAACCATAGAGGGCTAGGTGAAAAACTAAATTCAGATCAAGGCAGTTGCTTAACAGCTTTAACAAGATAAGTAACTCGGGGAACTCGAAGCAACAGGCAGACCCCGTTGCTCTTAACAGAAATGATACAAGTGGAAAACAACGCCAATTGGAGTTTTTTTTTCTTCTTCTTAAGTACAGCACCAGACCCATCCACAGGTTGCATTAGGCACCGCAGGCTCAACCCTATTGACTTCAATGTTGCAGATCGGCAATGCCAGGTGTGGCACTGTTTCTGGAAGAAAGCAGCCGCGTTTTTCTAAACCGATTCCTTTGATGTTTTATGCTTATTCCTAATTCCGAGCAGCCACCTTAGTGCTGTGCTCTAGAATGGAGATATGGAGGACGATAAGATCAGTCATCGTTATTCTGCACGCGGCGGCTCGGCTGGAATCCGTTCTGTATTATCACCTCCATTGACTTGTATCTCCACGTCGTCGGTGTAACGTAGCCGCGGTTCTCAATCAGACCCTGCGCGATTTATACTAATCTACTAAAGTCACCATTGAGCCTGAGAAGCCGGAGAGAATCCATGAGTAGATAAGTGGAGCCGGGACTATCTCCGCTTGCTGTCTCAATCTGTCACAAGCTCTTTTAATGTCCTGTTTGTCTTTGGGAAAGTTAAAGGAGCCGTCCACAGGAAAGGGGACAAATATCTGATCAGTGGGACGCCCCCCAATCACAAACACAGGGATCCTGTCCCTTCACCCCAGGGGTCCGCATTCCTGGTCTTCTCTGTTATGTTCTGATGGCGGTGTTATTTATGCACTGTATTGGACTTTTGTATTAGGTTTATTGCACACGAACGCGTGCGCTCCGTGGCCGTATTGCAGACCGCATTTGCGGATCCGCAATACACGGGCACCGTTCCGTGTGCATTCCGCATCGCGGATGCGGACCCATTCACTTCAATGGGTCCGCAAATCCGGAGATACGGAACGATGCGATAAGGAAGCACGGAACGGAAGCACTATGGAGTGTGGGGTTTCGTCCCGTACTTCCGTTCCGCAAAAAGATAGAACATGTCCTATCTTTTTGCGGAACGGGCGGATGGCGGACCCATTAAAGTGAATGGGTCCGCCATGCGCTGCTGGGTGTTCGTGCAAATTGTTCGTGTGCAGGAGGCCTTAGGGCTCATTCACACGGCTGTTCCATCCATTGGGGGGGGGCTGCAATTTGTGGCCCCCATTGCATGGGCACCATCCGTGCCGTAATGGACCAGACCCATTCAACTTGAATGGGTCAGTGATCCGTCTGCACCACACAAAAAAATAGAACATGTTCCGCTCCGTTCAAGCGAATGGGTGTTTGTGGGCCGCAATACGGGCACTTAGAGGGAGTTTTATCGCCATATCGCTCTACGTTTCCATCCTTCCAGTCGTGGCCTTTGGGAAAAGTAAGAGAAGAAGTGGCTGCTTCGACCCATCAGATTGTCGTATTTAAGAAAAATGAGTGTCCGGTAAACAGGGCCTATTACTGTCCATGCGGCATTGCGGGATGCGTATTTTCGCTTGCTGTGCTGTTTCATTATCCCCCCAGCTGCACGGTGCCGCTCACATGTTAGACATCTCTGTGATAAATAGATGGATGATCAGACTCCGGAGCACTTTATCTTCAGCATCGCTCCGGAGCCAAGAATCACTCGCACTGAAAATTAGTCAGCTGGAAATTGATTGAAATTGCAAATTCTGAGACCCCAAGAGGGGAAACCGGCTTAACTCTTTGTGGGCCTCTCCATGGGGGAGGGATCGACGGCACACTTTACCTGTGGGTGAGGCATGCTGAGACTTGCAGTGCTTGCGTTGCTTGCTTGACTTTAGGGAGGAGGCTTCTAAAAGAGCTGAGTATTTTACAATTTATACACATTTCGATACATTTTAATATATATTTTGTCATGGTAGAACCAATGGATACTCCTGTTTCCACTAAGGCCTCATGCATACGACCGTTGTTTTATTCCGTGTCCGTTGTTCCGTTTTTCGTGATTTTCTGCGGACCCATTGACTTTCCTTAATGCACCGTTTGTCATCCGCGTCCGTGATCCGTGGTTCCAGTCCATCAAAAAAATATAACCTGTCCGATTTTTTTTTACGGAAAACGGTTCGCAGACCCATTCAAGTCAATGGGACCGTGAAAAAACGCGGTGGCACACAGGATTGTCATCCGCGTCCGTTTTTTTCCAATCATTTGCATGGCAAACTTGACTTAGACTTTTTTTTACTTTCCTTCATGTCTGGTGATCCTCCAAAAATAAAGGAAGACACACGGAAACAAAAACGGAAACGGATCACGGAACAACGGAACCCCATTTTGCGGAACGGAACACAACAACGGTCGTGTGCATGAGGCCTAAATAACAGCTAATAAGCAGCAAAACTGTAAGAAAATCTACTTAATGGGGTCGTCTCGCTTCAGCAAGTGGCATTTATCATGTAGAGAAAGTTAATACAAGCCCCTTACTAATGTATTGTGATTCTCCATATTGCTTCCTTACTGGGCTGGATTCATTTTTCCATCACATTATGCGCTGCTCGTTCCCATGGTTACAGACCACGCAGCAATACAGCAGCGCTGGCCGTGCTTGCACACTATAGGAAAAAGTCCTGGCCTCTCTGGTGGCTGGGAACGTGGGAGTGCTCATAGGCTGCGCTATTTCCTACAGTGTGTGCAATCGCGGCCACCGCTGATGGATTGCAGGGTGGTCATAGGTTACCATGGTGATGAGCGGCATAGGCAATATTCGAATTCGCAATATTTCGCGAATTTTTGGCCGAATATTCGCCATAAATTTGAGAATTCGTGATCTTCAGTGTTTAATTACTTAATTGCGAACATCGGCAATGTAATATATTTGCGCAAAAAATTAGCGATTAGAATATTCGCAATCAACACTATTCGCGAATATGAATATATAGCACTATATTCTGAATACTCTCCAAGTCTCGGAGTGGCGATATTCGCAATTAAAATTTGCGATTCGATTATTCGCACTCAACACTAATAAATAGCACCACACAGTGCCCATATAGTCCCATATGCTGCCCATATAACCTGACATAGTACCTGTATAACCCCCACACAGTGTGCTGAATGCTGGCATTCATTTTGTGTATTGTATGGTAGTATTAAATATGTTCACGGTATGGTAGTGTTTGTGTGTACTGGATGCAGGCATTAATTTTGTGCGTGGTATGGCAGTGTTTTATGTGGCCTTTATTGCAGCATTCTTTTTGTGAATAGTATGGCACTGTTGTTTAAGTGCACTGTATGGTGGCATTCATGTTTCTTCATGGTATGGCAGTGTTTTTATGTGCACTGCATGATAGTATTAATTATGTATGACAGTGTTTTTATGAGTATTGTATGATACTGTTAATTATGTTTATGGTATGGCAGTGTTTTTTATGTGTATTGTATGGTAGTATTAATTATGTTTATGGTATGTCAGTGTTTTATATGTGTATTGTATGGTAGTATTAATTATGTTTATGGTAGGGCAGTGTTTTTATGTGTATTGTATGATAGTATTAATTATGTTTATGGTAGGGCAGTGTTTGTATGTGTATTGTATGATAGTATTAATTATGTTTATGGTAGGGCAGTGTTTTTATGTGTATTGTATGATAGTATTAATTATGTTTATGGTATTGCAGTGTTTTTTATGTGTATTGTATAATAGTATTAATTATGTTTATGGTATGGCAGTGTTTTTATGTGTATTATATGATAGTATTAATTATGTTTATGGTAGGGCAGTGTTTTTATGTGTATTGTATGAAAGTATTAATTATCTTTATGGTATTGCAGTGTTTTTATGTGTATTGTATGATAGTATTAATTATGTTTATGGTATTGCAGTGGTTTTTATGTGTATTGTATGATAGGATTAATTATGTTTATGGTATTGCAGTGGTTTTTATGTGTATTGTATGGTAGTATTAATTATGTTTATGGTAGGGCAGTGTTTTTATGTGTATTGTATGATAGTATTAATTATGTTTATGGTATGGCAGTGGTTTTTATGTGTATTGTATGGTAGTATTATTTATGTTTATGGTATGGCAGTGGTTTTTATGTGTATTGTACGGTAGTATTAATTTTGTATTTGGTATGGCAGTGGTTTTTATGTGTATTGTATGGTAGTATTATTTATGTTTATGGTAGGGCAGTGTTTTTATGTGTATTGTATGATAGTATTAATTATGTTTATGGTAGGGCAGTGTTTTTATGTGTATTGTATGATAGTATTAATTATGTTTATGGTATGGCAGTGGTTTTTATGTGTATTGTATGGTAGTATTTTTTATGTTTATGGTATGGCAGTGGTTTTTATGTGCATTGTATGGTAGTATTAATTATGTATTTGGTATGGCAGTGGTTTTTATGTGCATTGTGTGATAGGATTAATTATGTTTATGGTATGGCAGTGGTTTTTATGTGTATTGTATGGTAGTATTATTTATGTTTATGGTATGGCAGTGATTTTTATGTGTATTGTATGGTAGTATTAATTATGTTTATGGTATGGCAGTGGTTTTTATGTGTATTGTATGGTAGTATTAATTATGTTTATGGTATGGCAGTGGTTTTTATGTGTATTGTATGGTAGTATTATTTATGTTTATGGTATGGCAGTGGTTTTTATGTGTATTGTATGGTAGTATTAATTATGCTTATGGTATGGCAGTGGTTTTTATGTGTATTGTATGGTAGTATTATTTATGTTTATGGTATGGCAGTAGTTTTTATGTGTATTGTATGGTAGTATTAATTATGTATTTGGTATGGCAGTGGTTTTTATGTGTATTGTATGGTAGTATTATTTATGTTTATGGTATGGCAGTAGTTTTTATGTGTATTGTATGGTAGTATTAATTATGTATTTGGTATGGCAGTGGTTTTTATGTGTATTTTATGGTAGTATTATTTATGTTTATGGTAGGGCAATGCTGTTAAAGTGCACTGTTTGGTGGCAACAGTTATGAGCATGATATGGCACTATACAATTATATGTTTGTATCTCTGTAGTAATGTCAAGAATGAAGTCATACAAATAACAGACGTCTTTATAAAATGTTCATCCATTGATTAGTTCCTCAGACTGAACTCTTCTCTTCTGTATCTGCAGCTTTACAGCTCAATGGACTTCGGAAGAAGATGGCATCTAATGCACGAGAGGATAACCCCAAACAGATTCTACTGGTAAGCTCAGCTTCACGGTAATGGTCACAATCATGAAGTACTGTACATAGTTTAGAGTTTCGTGAAATATTCTGCAGTAGATATTCCTCCCATAATGCACCAGGATTTAGTGCTCTTTACACTGGGAAGAGATCTCTCCTGTGCTCATTACAGCCGATGTTCAGAAGAAGATAAGAGAGAGAAGTGATAACAGCTCTGTACACTTGGCTCTCACTGAAATAGTTCTCACTTTTTCATCTAATTCACTTATAGAGCATCAGCCCAAACTGCTGTAATTCTAACCAATGTGAACAAATACATACTGTAGGTACTCTAGCACTGATTACCATGTACATAGTATAATACTGCTACTATGTACATAAATATAACTACTATAATTCTCAGTGTCGGACTGGGGTGCGTAGGGCCCACCAGTAAAATTTATTTTGGGCCCCACCGTACGGATACATTCAAATATTACCTGCTCACACAGCAGCAAGATTCTACGGGATGATTGAATATGGGGGTCCTGCAGCAACTTTGAGAAGGTAGGTCCTGGGGAGAAGAGGACAATGGTGGCTTTCCTCTATACCTAGAAGTCGTCTCAGCTCTGATCATGTCTATAATAAGGAACTGGGGAGTTTGTCTTTAATAATCTATCAAGTTTGTATATGAACATCGTCTGGTTAAGGTGCTGTACATTAAATATATGTATGAAGTGCAGTAAGTCTACTGTAGTATGTGTCACTTGTGCAGGGGGTGGGAGACTAGGGACCCACCTTGCTCAGGGGCCCACTGGGGTATTCATCTGTAACCCTGTGGGCCAGTCCGAGCCTAATAATACTGCCTCTTATGAAAAAAAGAATATAACTACTATAATACTGCTCCTATGTACAAGAATATAACTACTATAATACTGCCTCCTATGTACAAGAATATAACTAATATAATACTGCCTCCTATGTACAAGAATATAACTACTATAATACTGCCTCCTATGTACAAGAATATAACTACTATAATACTGCTCCTATGTACAAGAATATAACTACTATAATACTGATCCTATGTACAAGAATATAACTACTATAATACTGCTCCTATGTACAATAATATAACTACTATAATACTACTCCTATGTACAAGAATATAACTACTATAATACTGCTCCTATGTACAAGAATATAACTACTATAATACTGCCTCCTATGTACAAGAGTATAACTACTATAATACTGCCTCCTATGTAAAAGAATATAACTACTATAATACTGCTCCTATGTACAAGAATATAACTACTATAATACTGATCCTATGTACAAGAATATAACTACTATAATACTGCTTCTATGTACAAGAATATAACTACTATAATACTGCTCCTATGTACAAGAATATAACTACTATAATACTGCTCCTATGTACAAGAATATAACTACTATAATACTGCTCCTATGTACAAGAATATAACTACTATAATACTGCTCCTATGTACAAGAATATAACTACTATAATACTGCCTCCTATGTCCAAGAATATAACTACTATAATACTGCTCCATATGTACAAGAATATAACTACTATAATACTTCTCCTATGTACAAGAATATAACTACTATAATACTGCTCCTATGTACAAGAATATAACTACTATAATACTGCTCCTATGTACAAGAATATAACTACTATAATACTGCCTTCTATGTACAAGAATAAATCTACTATAATACTGCTTCTATGTACAAGAATATAACTACTATAATACTGCTCCTATGTACAAGAATATAACTACTATAATACTGCTCCTATGTACAAGAATATAACTACTATAATACTGCTCCTATGTACAAGAATATAACTACTATAATACTGCTCCTATGTACAAGAATATAACTACTATTATACTGCCTCCTATGTCCAAGAATATAACTACTATAATACTGCTCCATATGTACAAGAATATAACTACTATAATACTGCTCCTATGTACAAGAATATACCTACTATAATAATGCTCCTATGTACAAGAATATAACTACTATAATACTGCCCCTATGTACAAGAATATAACTACTATAATACTGCCTCCTATGTTCAAAAATTTTACTGCTATAATACTGCTCCTATGTACAAGAATATAACTACTATAATACTGCTCCTATGTACAAGAATATAACTACTATAATACTGCCTTCTATGTAAAAGAATATAACTACTATAATACTGCTGCTATGTACAAGAATATAACTATTATAATACTGCTCCTATGTACACGAATATAACTACTATAATACTGCTCCTATGTCCAAGAATATAACTACTATAATACTGCCTCCTATGTACAAGAATATAACTACTATAATACTGCCTCCTATGTCCAAGAATATAACTACTATAATACTGCCTCCTATGTACAAGAATATAACTACTATAATACTGCCCCTATGTACAAGAATATAACTACTATAATACTGCCTCCTATGTTCAAAACTTTTACTGCTATAATACTGCTCCTATGTACAAGAATATAACTACTATAATACTGCTCCTATGTACAAGAATATAACTACTATAATACTGCCTTCTATGTAAAAGAATATAACTACTATAATACTGCTGCTATGTACAAGAATATAACTATTATAATACTGCTCCTATGTACACGAATATAACTACTATAATACTGCTCCTATGTCCAAGAATATAACTACTATAATACTGCCTTCTATGTACAAGAATATAACTACTATAATACTGCCTCCTATGTCCAAGAATATAACTACTATAATACTGCCTCCTATGTACAAGAATATAACTACTATAATACTGCCCCTATGTACAAGAATATAACTACTATAATACTGCCTCCTATGTTCAAAAATGTTACTGCTATAATAATGCTCCTATGTACAAGAATATAACTACTATAATACTGCCTTCTATGTACAAGAATATAACTACTATAATACTGCTCCTATGTACAAGAATATAACTACTATAATACTGCTCCTATGTACAAGAATATAACTACTATAATACTACTCCTATGTAGAAGAATATAACTTCTATAATACTGTCTCCTATGTACAAGAATATAACTACTATAATACTGCCCCTATATACAAGAATATAACTACTATAATACTGCTCCTATGTTAAAAAATGTAACTGCTATAATATTTTCCTCTATGGATAAAATATTAGATCTTAATGAGAATTAGGAAAATGTCATAGTTTTCCTATGTGGACAGTAGTAGCATTATATTGGAGTGTGTAGACGATGCTCGTTACATTGTATCTATTTTCCTCTATTGGTTTCCTCTTAGTGTATTTATGTGATTGTTGGTCACCTCTGTAGCGATGCTGGCGGTTTCAGATTAGAAACGAGTGAATCACAACTAAAACTGACGATTTTTCATACCGTCACTCCAGAATTCTGCCGTCAAAAAGACGCAAAATGGGGCTTTTACGACTTTTTGCACTCGCAGAAAATGTAAGTGATTGCGCAAAATTTTGCTACAGTTTTTCGCTTACGTGAGCAAAATTTTTTTTTTTTTTACATTTTTACACCACTCACTCTGGTTTGGTAATGTAGGTGGAAAAGTGGGTGTGGTTAGCTATGTTAATGGTTTTACTCCAGATTTACACTGCGTGCAGAATTATTAGGCAAATGAGTATTTTGACCACATCATCCTCTTTATGCATGTGCAGCGTACTCAAGTTGTGTGTAATAGGTGTTTCTGGGTGATGTAGTGCAATATACACTAACCTGGTACAGCTGACTCTCTGCAAGGGCAGGTATAGGTAAGGAATAGTTCGTGACGCCAGTGCCAAGTAAACGGTGGCACGCCGTTTGCGGATGCAGGAATAAATGGAGGAAACGTAGTATTAAAACAGAACTCAAACTTTAGTAGGTTTTCCAAGCAGAGACAATAAAGGAAATGCAGTTCCTCAGCATACAGTCGATTTTGCAATTCGGTCGATGCAGGCAATTCAGTACAGCAGGGTAATTACAGAGTGTTGAACACAGGACTTGCAGCAAAGGAGCTTGCACTCTAACTCTGTCTGATCCTGGAATGTAGCAATTCTTCACCAAGGCCCATTAACCTAAGTCTGGCTTTATATCCTTGATTATGGCGTAAATAAGTACCTCCTCTGTATTTCTTAGTACCTCTGACTCTTCTGATCTTTACCTCTGTCTCTCTCAGCTTCTGAATGGTTCCTCAGGCTCTTAGTCTAAGATATTCCTGCTTCTGCATATGGGAATTCAGGAGGGAATCTTCTCCTGAACAGCAGGCTTCAGGCCTGGACTTGTCTCTGACATTGTCTAATCTCCAACTGTAGATTACAGACACTAGACTCCGTCTGCCTTGCACTTCCCTGACTGGCCTTATATAGACTAGGGCTCCCTAGCTCCCTCTAGTGACTAGAAGCTGGGATGACACCCCTGCAGGCCTGTACATACAAGTTTCACAGTAACAGGGAAATACATAACATTACATTACATGACATTTTATAAAACTGACATATACCAACTTCTCCATAACTAAGGAGGGACGACAGCACACCAAGTGACACTTTGGTAGTAACGGGTATTACAGTTCCCGTACACTACATACCCCACTGCTTTAAGCTGAGTACGACCTCGTACTCCATCATGGGTCGCCCAACTGGAATCTCTACCTGAAATAGAAAATAGAGACATGCAGGCATACATACATGTAATTCATCTGCATTTACATTTACATCAGGTCCAATTGGCAAAGATGAAGGTTGGTGACAAGGGGCGTCGTTCTCTTCTCTCAGGATAATGAATGGAACGGGGGCGCTGACCTGGTACAGCGTAACATTATAACCAGGATAGTCCATGACAATGAATAAGTCCATAATAGAACAGTAGAAAACGGTATAAAAGTTCTTGGAGGCTCAAATAACAAACATGAGTCCGTACCCAGGTTATTTCTTATTAAATCACAGAGGCTCTCATGCGGTGGAGTCCATCTCTGGGCACAATACTTTTAAAAGAGTAAGAATCTCAGAGGCTCAGGTACTTTTGAGTCTGTCTCCGGCACGGTTCCTTAGTATGAAGTTGCACAACAAACGGACAGCAAAGACAAGTGCTGTAAGACCCCTGATCAACCTGAAAAGGGGGTGAAGGGTAAAAGGTGCAACAAAGGAACAGGCACAACTTGGCGTGGGTAGCAAAAGCAGGCAGGAGGTCCTGGAAACAAGCCTGGCCTTGCTGACTTTGTAATTTCAGTGGTCGACACCTACCACTGAGCCGTGGACAAACTGGCAGCCACAACAAAGGACCAGGAAACATAGGACTCCTGTCCCGAAAGGGTTAACATCACTTCTGATGAAATCAATCAAAGGCCTAGCAGGCTGATTCACAGTGGCATATCATAACCACTTGGCTCCGCTGGCAAGTATCGTCTGTAGTAGTCCTCTACAGGAGGATGTGCCCACATAACTGTATCAGGGGGCAGCTGTAAGGTAAAGGGGCCCCTAATAGGTATTGGCCCCAGAGGCCTAGGGGTGAACCCTCTGATGGACCGTGCCGGCCCTGGCATGATCACTGCAGGGTGTGACGGGTTTAGCACCGCCGCAGCAAGCGGTCCGGTGCTCTGTGTGCAGCAGTTTACGGCAATCGCGGGTCCGGTCTGGGGCCCTGACGGAGCGGTGGCAACAGAAGGCGGTCGGCGGGTGGTGACAGGCACCCTTACCTCATCCTTCCTCGGCGGCGTCTGGATCCTGGCGGTGTATGTCTTGCGCAACTCCCGCAACTTCTCCTCCAGCCGGACGATCTGCTCACCGATGCTCTCAGTGTCGGAGTCGCTGTCTTCAGCTGGCGCCGCCGGCGCAGGTACAGTCACCGATGACGCGGACTCGGCCTCTGCAGGTTCAGGCGATACGTCTGGTCTCCGACCCATCCGGATGTTCTTAAAGGTAGCACTAAGTCCTTTTAACTGTTCCAGCTCTGATATGGTCCTCTCCCGACGAGGCAGCTCGGGGGAAGGATAGGGGCTCACCCATTTTTCCAACACGGTTGGCTGCCAGAAGACATTAGGCCCAATGAAGGAGCTCCGCTCCTGAAAGGCGTGATGGGCCGGCTCTGGAGAGCGTTCAGGTTCCCGCTCGCAGCCAGAGTAGTCTTCTTCTTCTTCTGCCTCCCAGTCCACAGGGTTTCGCTTGGGACGGGTCACAGCAGTCGCATAAGGGCCTCGCAGGCTCTCGGCAGGGGTGTACTCCACTTCCTCTCCCTCGCGGAGACTGTGCTGGTACGAAGGGAGGTAGTCTCTTTTGACAGACCTTCGATTAACATAGAGGTCTCTGCCAGTTAGATAGTCCTGAATAAACCCGTAGCCACGGGATTTGTCAAATGAAAGCACCACTCCCTTTCTCCTTTCCAGGCGGGGTTGGGTGTGCGTATGCTTCTCATGTATGGTCTTGGTTAGCTCCTCATAGATAATTTTGGTCTTTGTGTTCCGCTTGATAGCGGCCTCTCGGATCTCCGCCATCAGGGAAGACCATTTGAAAGATGGCTGGAAAAAGTCCCTCCACGAGCCATAGTAGGGCTCGGGTTCTTTCTCCCTTGGCCGGCAGGCAGGTTGCTCCGGTCCCGGAGCGTAGGCCGGTGGAGCCTCCTCTGGCTCTACACCGATGTCAGTCATCTTTTCAATCCTTGGTGCGGACGCTGCAGCAACACTCTGCTCACAATCCAACATGCTCGATCCTTCTGAGGAGAGCGATAGGGTCGCGTCAATTAGAGTAGCCAGCTCCTCCCATTGCATTGGGGAGCCGCCCCCCAGGTATTCCAGTATATGGAAGGCGGTGTCCATGCTGGCAGACATGCAAATGTCCAGATAAGCCGTGGCGCCTGCCCTTGACCTTCTTCCCGCTTTTTCCTCAGAAAGGCGCCAATTTTTCCCGCCTTTTCGGGATGAAGGTGACGCAGCAGTAAATTCAGCAAGCTCAGCGGCCATCTTTAGGTGCAAACGCTGTCTATTCACTGACAGCAAGCAGGATTGTAAAAAGTCCACAAAACCACATTCCAATGCGGCGATTTTCTTCCTCTATGTAGCGCAACACTGCACAGCGCTTTTTAGAGGTTTTTGGTACACTTTGGGTATGATTTTCAGTCCACAAAGTCCACTTGAATAAAACAGGTAAATTGTCACTTTGGTCACAGGGCAACTGTATAAGGCACAAAGTTCACGCTTCTTGCACTAGAAAGCGTGCGTATCCTGTTCGTGACGCCAAAAGAGAGGTGCAGCGTACTCAAGTTGTGTGTAATAGGTGTTTCTGGGTGATGTAGTGCAATATACACTAACCTGGTACAGCTGACTCTCTGCAAGGGCAGGTATAGGTAAGGAATAGTTCGTGACGCCAGTGCCAAGTAAACGGTGGCACGCCGTTTGCGGATGCAGGAATAAATGGAGGAAACGTAGTATTAAAACAGAACTCAAACTTTAGTAGGTTTTCCAAGCAGAGACAATAAAGGAAATGCAGTTCCTCAGCATACAGTCGATTTTGCAATTCGGTCGATGCAGGCAATTCAGTACAGCAGGGTAATTACAGAGTGTTGAACACAGGACTTGCAGCAAAGGAGCTTGCACTCTAACTCTGTCTGATCCTGGAATGTAGCAATTCTTCACCAAGGCCCATTAACCTAAGTCTGGCTTTATATCCTTGATTATGGCGTAAATAAGTACCTCCTCTGTATTTCTTAGTACCTCTGACTCTTCTGATCTTTACCTCTGTCTCTCTCAGCTTCTGAATGGTTCCTCAGGCTCTTAGTCTAAGATATTCCTGCTTATGCATATGGGAATTCAGGAGGGAATCTTCTCCTGAACAGCAGGCTTCAGGCCTGGACTTGTCTCTGACATTGTCTAATCTCCAACTGTAGATTACAGACACTAGACTCCGTCTGCCTTGCACTTCCCTGACTGGCCTTATATAAACTAGGGCTCTCTAGCTCCCTCTAGCGACTAGAAGCTGGGATGACACCCCTGCAGGCCTGTACATACAAGTTTCACAGTAACAGGGAAATACATAACATTACATTACATGACATTTTATAAAACTGACATATACCAACTTCTCCATAACTAAGGAGGGACGACAGCACACCAAGTGACACTTTGGTAGTGAAGGGTATTACAGTTCCCGTACACTACACATGTTGTCTTACTCCAAGCTGTATAGGCTCGAAAGCCTACTACCAATTAAGCATATTAGGTGATGTGCATCTCTGTAATGAGAAGGGGTGTGGTCTAATGACATCAACACCCTATATTGGTGTGTGCATAATTATTAGGCAACTTCCTTTCCTTTGGCAAAATGGGTCAAAAGAAGGACTTGACAGGCTCAGAAAAGTCAAAAATAGTGAGATATCTTGCAGAGGGATGCAGCACTCTTAAAATTGCAAAGCTTCTGAAGCGTGATCATCGAACAATCAAGCGTTTCATTCAAAATAGTCAACAGGGTCGCAAGAAGCGTGTGGAAAAACCAAGGCGCAAAATAACTGCCCATGAACTGAGAAAAGTCAAGCGGGCAGCTGCCAAGATGCCACTTGCCACCAGTTTGGCCATATTTCAGAGCTGCAACATCACTGGAGTGCCCAAAAGCACAAGGTGTGCAATACTCAGAGACATGGCCAAGGTAAGAAAGGCTGAAAGACGACCACCACTGAACAAGACACACAAGCTGAAACGTCAAGACTGGGCCAAGAAATATCTTAAGACTGATTTTTCTAAGGTTTTATGGACTGATGAAATGAGAGTGAGTCTTGATGGGCCAGATGGATGGGCCCGTGGCTGGATTGGTAAAGGGCAGAGAGCTCCAGTCCGACTCAGACGCCAGCAAGGTGGAGGTGGAGTACTGGTTTGGGCTGGTATCATCAAAGATGAGCTTGTTGGGCCTTTTCGGGTTGAGGATGGAGTCAAGCTCAACTCCCAGTCCTACTGCCAGTTTCTGGAAGACACCTTCTTCAAGCAGTGGTACAGGAAGAAGTCTGCATCCTTCAAGAAAAACATGATTTTCATGCAGGACAATGCTCCATCACACGCGTCCAAGTACTCCACAGCGTGGCTGGCAAGAAAGGGTATAAAAGAAGAAAATCTAATGACATGGCCTCCTTGTTCACCTGATCTGAACCCCATTGAGAACCTGTGGTCCATCATCAAATGTGAGATTTACAAGGAGGGAAAACAGTACACCTCTCTGAACAGTGTCTGGGAGGCTGTGGTTGCTGCTGCACGCAATGTTGATGGTGAACAGATCAAAACACTGACAAAATCCATGGATGGCAGGCTTTTGAGTGTCCTTGCAAAGAAAGGTGGCTATATTGGTCACTGATTTGTTTTTGTTTTGTTTTTGAATGTCAGAAATGTATATTTGTGAATGTTGAGATGTTATATTGGTTTCACTGGTGAAAATAAATAATTGAAATGGGTATATATTAGTTTTTTGTTAAGTTGCCTAATAATTATGCACAGTAATAGTCACCTGCACACACAGATATCCCCCTAAAATAGCTAAAACTAAAAACAAACTAAAAACTACTTCCAAAAATATTCAGCTTTGATATTAATGAGTTTTTTGGGTTCATTGAGAACATGGTTGTTGTTCAATAATAAAATTAATCCTCAAAAATACAACTTGCCTAATAATTCTGCACTCACTGTATATATTTATATAAAAGTCACAGTCGCACTCCAGGAGGAAGGAGGGTGGAGCTGGAAAACTGGAGGAGCTTCTCTAGACAAAAGTGTCAGGTCTAAGTATATGACAAATTTATTAAGTAACACAAGACATTTGGTAAATGTGGCATAAAGTAAGACAAAGCAGACTCTCGCAAAACTGACTTCAAAGTTTCCCCTAATGATAAATTGCCTCCAGAGGTCTCACTACTGTTCTATATGCTATGCTAGACTGATAGAAGTTTTTGTACAGTTTTTGCTTATACCACCCCCAACACCCCAAAAAGGGATTTCTGTAAAAATAAGAAAAAAATATTAAAATGTTTCCTTGCAGGTAGCTGCTTTTGAGGTTTACAGCAGCTGCAGTTCTGCTAGGAGGCACAGCAGCCTCAGCTCCTCACTTCTCACTCCCTGGCTGACAGCTTTCCCTGCCTGTCCCTATTCTACACACACACAATTCTTCTTCTTCTGTGTAATCCTAGCCTTTCCCTTTACTCTCGCTGGCAATAAGCTTTATTGATTTCTGACTGTCCCTAGGATCGTTTTCCTGGCAGACAATGTAAGACCCAACACCCTCATTCACAGCCCAGCACAGGATGGCATACTCCCCGGGCACCTCCCTCCCTGCTGCAGCTCTGATTGGCACACACACTGTCTGTCAGCCTGGGAACCAATCAGTACAAGTCTAGTATTAGTACCGTTATACTAAGTCTGGATCGAGAGTGGTCAGCATCTCAATAGGTCTGGGAGGATAGCGATACGACGGCTGAATTATTTTCATTGTCACATGCTCCACTTCTTACCATATGAAGTCTTCACTTGATTAGTTTAATATTATAGAAAACATGTACCAAAAAACCTGTCTACAGTAAGTGTTCATCAATATCCTGAGGATAGTCCTGATCGGGGGAGGTCCGACACTCCACTTTCCTGACGATCAGCTGTTTAGATGTTGTTTCCGAGCTGGAAATCAGTGCTGAAGTGGATGGAATTGCTTATTGCTCCTAGTAAATGTATTGGCAGAAGCACTGCAGTATTTAGCTCTGGCCACTAGGCAGAGGATGGCGCTGTGCAGTGAATAAATTGGAGCCGATTTCCATGAATCATGTTCCTCATTGTTTTACAATAAGCCCATAACCTTCTCTCTTGTGTGAATTATTGGCCTCTGCTGTGATCACTTTCATTGTGAGCCTCTGATTAATATCGGCATTCGAAATTTCAGGAAGGTAACTTTTAATTAATATAAGTGGGGAGGAGACAGCGCTATAATACCGTCACTCATAAAACCTTTCTCTGCACATTCTTCGAAGCTGTACATTGTTAATAGCATTATATGTGTATGGATTCTAGTCAGATTAATACTCCATCTATGATTTATTACTATTGTAGTAGCTATATTCTAGTATAGAGAGGGCAGGATTATAATATCAATCTAGGGAGCAGAATAGTATCAATTATATTCTTGTACATAGGAGCAGTATTATAGTAGTTATATTCTTGTACATAGGAGCAGTATTATAGTAGTTATATTCTTGTACATAGGAGCAGTATTATAGTAGTTATACTCTTGTACATAGGAGCAGTATTATAGTAGTTATATTCTTGTACATAGGAGCAGTATTATAGTAGTTATATTCTAGTACATAGGAGGCGGTATTATAGTAGTTATATTCTTGTACATAGGAGGCAGCATTATAGTAGTTATATTATTTTACATTGGAGGCAGTATTATAGTAGTTATATTCCTGTACATAGGAGGCAGTATTATAGTAGTTATATTCTAGTACATAGGAGGCGGTATTATAGTAGTTATATTCTTGTACATAGGAGGCAGCATTATAGTAGTTATATTCTTTTACATTGGAGGCAGTATTATAGTAGTTATATTCCTGTACATAGGAGGCAGTATTATAGTAGTTATATTCTTGTACATAGGAGCAGTATTATAGTAGTTATATTCTTGTACATAGGAGGCAGTATTATAGTAGTTATATTCTTGTACATAGGAGGCAGTATTATAGTAGTTATATTATTGTACATAGGGGCAGTATTATAGTAGTTATATTCTTGTACATAGGAGCAGTATTATAGTAGTTATATTCTTGTACATAGGAGGCAGTATTATAGTAGTTATATTCTTGTACATAGGAGGCAGTATTATAGTAGTTATATTCTTGTACATAGGAGCAGTATTATAGTAGTTATATTCTTGTACATAGGAGCAGTATTATAGTAGTTATATTCTTGTACATAGGAGCAGTATTATAGTAGTTATATTCTTGTACATAGGAGGCAGTATTATAGTAGTTATATTCTTGTACATAGGAGGCAGTATTATAGTAGTTATAGTCTTGTACATAGGGGCAGTATTATAGTAGTTATATTCTTGTACATAGGAGGCAGTATTATAGTAGTTATATTCTTGTACATAGGAGGCAGTATTATAGTAGTTATATTATTGTACATAGGGGCAGTATTATAGTAGTTATATTCTTGTACATAGGAGCAGTATTATAGTAGTTATATTCTTGTACATAGGAGCAGTATTATAGTAGTTATATTCTTGTACATAGGAGGCAGTATTATAGTAGTTATATTCTTGTACATAGGAGGCAGTATTATAGTAGTTATAGTCTTGTACATAGGGGCAGTATTATAGTAGTTATATTCTTGTACATAGGAGGCAGTATTATAGTAGTTATATTCTTGTACATAGGAGGCAGTATTATAGTAGTTATATTATTGTACATAGGGGCAGTATTATAGTAGTTATATTCTTGTACATAGGAGCAGTATTATAGTAGTTATATTCTTGTACATAGGAGCAGTATTATAGTAGTTATATTCTTGTACATAGGAGGCAGTATTATAGTAGTTATATTCTTGTACATAGGAGGCAGTATTATAGTAGTTATAGTCTTGTACATAGGGGCAGTATTATAGTAGTTATATTCTTGTACATAGGAGGCAGTATTATAGTAGTTATATTCTTGTACATAGGAGGCAGTATTATAGTAGTTATATTATTGTACATAGGGGCAGTATTATAGTAGTTATATTCTTGTACATAGGAGTAGTATTATAGTAGTTATATTCTTGTACATAGGAGCAGTATTATAGTAGTTATATTCTTGTACATAGGAGCAGTATTATAGTAGTTATATTCTTGTACATAGGAGCAGTATCATAGTAGTTATATTCTTGTACATAGGAGGCAGTATTATAGTAGTTATATTTTTGTACATAGGGGCAGTATTATAGTAGTTATATTCTTGTACATAGGAGGCAGTATTATAGTAGTTATATTCTTGTACATAGGAGGCAGTATTATAGTAGTTATATTATTGTACATAGGGGCAGTATTATAGTAGTTATATTCTTGTACATAGGAGCAGTATTATAGTAGTTATATTCTTGTACATAGGAGCAGTATTATAGTAGTTATAGTCTTGTACATAGGGGCAGTATTGTAGTAGTTATATTCTTGTACATAGGGGCAGTATTATAGTAGTTATATTCTTGTACATAGGAGCAGTATTATAGTAGTTATATTCTTGTACATAGGAGGCAGTATTATAGTAGTTATAGTCTTGTACATAGGGGCAGTATTATAGTAGTTATATTCTTGTACATAGGAGGCAGTATTATAGTAGTTATATTCTTGTACATAGGAGGCAGTATTATAGTAGTTATATTATTGTACATAGGGGCAGTATTATAGTAGTTATATTCTTGTACATAGGAGCAGTATTATAGTAGTTATATTCTTGTACATAGGAGCAGTATTATAGTAGTTATATTCTTGTACATAGGGGCAGTATTATAGTAATTATATTCTTGTACATAGGAGCAGTATTATAGTAGTTATATTCTTGTACATAGGAGCAGTATTACAGTAGTTATATTCTTGTACATAGGAGGCAGTATTATAGTAGTTATATTCTTGTACATAGGAGGCAGTATTATAGTAGTTATAGTCTTGTACATAGGGGCAGTATTATAGTAGTTATATTCTTGTACATAGGAGGCAGTATTATAGTAGTTATATTCTTGTACATAGGAGGCAGTATTATAGTAGTTATATTATTGTACATAGGGGCAGTATTATAGTAGTTATATTCTTGTACATAGGAGTAGTATTATAGTAGTTATATTCTTGTACATAGGAGCAGTATTATAGTAGTTATATTCTTGTACATAGGAGCAGTATTATAGTAGTTATATTCTTGTACATAGGAGCAGTATCATAGTAGTTATATTCTTGTACATAGGAGGCAGTATTATAGTAGTTATATTCTTGTACATAGGAGCAGTATTATAGTAGTTTTACATAGGAGGCAGTATTATAGTAGTTATATTCTTGTACATAGGAGCAGTATTATAGTATGTATATTCTTGTACATAGGAGGCAGTATTATAGTAGTTATATTCTTGTACATAGGAGCAGTATTATAGTAGTTATATTCTTGTACATAGGAGCAGTATTATAGTAGTTATATTCTTGTACATAGGAGGCAGTATTATAGTAGTTATATTCTTGTACATAGGAGCAGTATTATAGTAGTTATATTCTTGTACATAGGAGCAGTATTATAGTAGTTGTACATAGGAGGCAGTATTATAGTAGTTATATTCTTGTACTAAGGGGGCTGTATTATAATAGCCATATTCATGTGTATAGCTAACAGTTTTATAGTAGTTACATGTTTGTGTATATCTTGTTTATAGGGGGAGTGATTGCTGTTGAGCTTGATGTGATTTTCAGCAGTGACTGTAGTAAACTGTCCATCTGTTACAGGTCCACATACAGAGCTTTACTTCATTTCACTATCCATGGTTTTGGTCCAGGTTTCACATTACCAGTGATTTATGTCGCCATTCTTTTGTCCAGACTCATCTTTTTTATGAAGATTTAGCACACACACCAATTATATCTGCAGACTCAAATATGTTGTGGTCACCGCTCAATTCATCCCACAAAGATGAGACAGCTTCCACCTGTTATGCCATAAAATGCTCTCAGATAAATGATACACAGCACGGGCCGAGCCTCCGGCTCTTTACATTTATTCATGATGATTTGAAGTAAGTGTTAAAATATGCAATTTACAGCACTTCCAGGACATCCGGATGACAATATTCCTGGCAGTTCTCTGCCACCTCCGTGCCAGCCAACAAGTGCCAAGCAAAGTTATTCTGCAGCTTGGAGTAAGGATTACAGATCATGGCGCTCACCAGTCCAGAAAGGACAAATTGTGATTTATGAGATCAGTAGCCAAATCCAAACCACAAAACTGATAGTGGTAAATGTTACTAACCGTGACGCGTCTTGTTATATTGTATCAGGTATTGCAGGCCTTTCCGTTAGAGGGAAGATGTAGATATTATGGTAAGGGAGCGGTGAGACATGGCTCTGTATATATGGCAGATGAAGCTCAGTATATCAGCAGAGCACATCAATATATTACCAGGCTGTATGTGTAGCTTTCATTGGGCTGCAGTTAGCACTAGATGCATGTCTATCATAGGTCTCCATGCTAGACTTGCTGTAAACTGTCGGTGCAAGAGACTTGGTTTGATTTTGGAACTTTTTTTGCACTAATTTTGTTTAAATGATGAAAAAAGCCTCATGTTGAGTTAATGTCAGCATCCTTTGACCTCCTGTGGGGGTTGAGCCCTGTAGTTCGGCAGGTATGTATACTTGTAGGCTTCCTTGCCGCTGGTTTACCTCTGGCTCTCTGCAATACCACCAGTCGCCTTTTGACGTTTCTAGAGATTTTGGGATAATACAATCCAGATAAGAAGTCATCTCTGCATATGCTGTATTATTAAAGGGGCCCTCCATAAAAATCTAGCATTATCTTCTGATTGATTAGCAAAGTTTACCTAGTACCCTCCTTTTTATTTGATGTGCCACCAATTCCTTCAGCATAACCACCAGATACAGGCTGTTTATAAGTAGTCTGACACACTCCGCCCATGTATTTGATTGGTCAGCACTGCTCAAAATAGTCTGAGACACTCCCCCTGTTCTTTGAATGGTCAGCTCCGCTCACAGTATTTTGAGACATTCCCCATGTTCCCTGAATGGTCAGCACTGCTTACAGTAGTCTGAGACACTCCCCCTGTTCTCTGAATGGTCAGCTCCGCTGACAGTAGTCTGACACACTCTGCCCATGTCTCTGATTGGTCAGCACTGCTCAAAACAGTCTGAGACACCACTCCCCCTGTTCTCTAAATGGTCAGCTCCATTCACAGTAGTCTGAGACACTCCCCCTGTTCTCTGAATGGTCAGCTCCATTCACAGTAGTCTGAGACACTCCCCCTGTTCTCTGAATAGTCAGCTCCATTCACAGTAGTCTGAGACACTCCCCCTGTTCTCTGAATGGTCAGCACTGCTCACAGTATTCTGAGACACTCCCCCTGTTCTCTAAATGGTCAGCACTGCTCACAGTAGTCTGAGACACTCCCCCTGTTCTCTGAATGGTCAGCACTGCTCTCAGTAGTTGGAGACACTCCCCCTGTTCTCTGAATGGTCAGCACTGCTCACCGTAGTTTGACCACTCCCCCCTGTTTTATGAATGGTCAGCACTGCTCTCAGTAGTCTGAGACACTCCCCCTGTTCTCTGAATGGTCAGCTCTGCTAACAGTAGTCTGAAACACTCCCCCTGTTCTCTAAATGGTCAGCACTGCTCTCAGTAGTCTGAAACACTCCCCCTGTTCTCTAAATGGTTAGCACTGCTCACAGTAGTCTGAGACACTCCCTCTGTTCTCTGAATGGTCAGCACTGCTCACAGTAGTCTGAGACACTCCCCCTGTTCTCTAAATGGTCAACTCTGCTCACAGTAGTCTGAGACACTCCACCTGTTCTCTGAATGGTCAGCACTGCTCTCAGTAGTCTGAGACACTCCACCTGTTCTCTAAATGGTTAGCACTCCTCACAGTAGTTGGAGACACTCCCCCTGTTCTCTGAATGGTCAGCACTGCTCACCGTAGTTTGACCACTCCCCCCTGTTTTATGAATGGTCAGCACTGCTCTCAGTAGTCTGAGACACTCCCCCTGTTCTCTAAATGGTCAGCTCCGCTCACAGTAGTCTGAGACACTCCCCCTGTTCTCTGAATGGTCAGCTCTGCTCACAGTAGTCTGAGACACTCCGTCCATGTCTCTGAATGGTCAGTGCTGCTCTTTGAACATGGGGAGTATCTCAGACTATCAAGTGTACATCAGTTAGTCTGAGAGGCACTTCACCGTGTTGGGGAAAATCTGAGATACCGATAGGCAGCAAAATAAATAAGAAGGCAGGCATCGATTAATTATGAATTATTAATGCCTGTCTGCCTATCTATCTATCTATCTATCTATCTATCTATCTATCTATCTATTATCTATCTATCTATCTATCTATCTATCTATTATCTATCTATCTATCTATCTATCTATCTATCTATCTATTATCTATCTATCTATCTATCTATTATCTATCTATCTATCTATCTATCTATCTATCTATCTATCTATCTATCTGTCTGCCTATCTATCTATGCAATCGGGCTATCTATCTATCTATCTATCTATCTATCTATCTATCTATCTATCTATCTGTGTATCTCATATCTATCTATCTTTCTATCTATCTATTTATCTATCTGTCTATCTCATATCTATCTATCTATCTCTCACCGCAGAACAGATCCAGGTGCTGGTTTGAAAAATGTAGAACATGTTTTATGACACATCCCCTTTAAAGCTCCTAGGCTCCAATGTAAAAACAGCACTATGCACCGTTTACAATAGTGGTGGTGTCTACATCGGGCACCAGGGCTATGGATGGAACAAGTGCCACCTCTGCACCCCCATAACCTGCCTCTAATATATATATCCTAAAGCATAATCCTTAAATATTAAAAAAACTCTGCTACTTTGCATCAAACGGAATCGGCTGAGGCCCTTTCTCTTCCTGTAGAATCTCTGTGCTGTGTTTAATAGCCCGCACTATGGTAACAATGTAGGTGGTGAACATAATATTAGACTTTTTGACCTTTGTGTCACCTCCGGATTGCTAGAGAATTATTCTATGTTCTTGTCTCTAACCTGTCTGGAAGCTTTCGGTAGAGATAACACCTCTCACACCTTCCCCGCTAATCTCCGAATGCAAGCGGCAAGAACTGGATTCATTAAAGTAGAACAGACGTTTGTACGTTACGAGCCCTTCAATAGTAATTTTTTTTGTGTGAAGAGGGATAGCAATTTGGTTCAATCAATCAAAGTCAGCAGCACAAGAGGAAAATGATGATGCACACCTCACAAGACTTGACATAAAAAAAAAATAGAGATCCAGGCAGCTGTCCAAGTGAATGATCCTTTCAAATATTTTAAAAAGTGTTTTTATTAATTTTAATTATTATTTAACTTTGCTTCACAATCCCCTCCCATGAGGAACATCTTGGGAGGAGCTTTCGTCACTGCTCTGACCCCTGCTGGGTAATTCATTGTGTATAAGGTGCGAGGACGGGTCAGTGACTACTACTCCAATTATTTTGTTTTCTAAATAAGGAATTGCTACAAAATGTCTTTTAAGGGGAGTAACAAGCAATCATAGCAAAAAATAAATGAATAAATGGAATGGAGCCTCATTTCTGTATTTTGCCCTAAAAATCAACTGGCAGGAAGTTAAAGGAGTTTATGACAATCGATATAGTGTCAATTATTTGGGGGGTCTCTACAGTAAGAAAGACTTGACTGCAATCTCTAGAGCAGAGAGGGGCGCAGATTTCCAAATCCTCCCAGCCTCCCCATAAACATGCACATTCGGCCTGTGAATAGGAAGAGGGTAATAAGCCACTGATAGACACCTCTGATGGCTGCTCATCCCCCTGATATAAGGGGGCCCTGGCTGTTTCCTGGTAGATAGGTTACCCTACATTTCAAATGCACCCATATCCTCAGGATGCGAATACAGTTGTACAGAATGATGAAGCAATCATCTCCCTGGTCCATCATTCACCCTGCGACCGGTGGTGTGCTGCTGGTACTATACTATACTGTGCGAGGGGCATACGAGGGGCTATTATACTGTATTGGGTGCATAAGGAGCATTATACTGTTTGTGGGGCGCATAAAAGGCACCATATTGTGTTGGGGGTGCATAAAAGGCATTGTACTGTGTGGGGCACCATAAAATGTTGGGGACACATAGGGAGGCATTAATCTGTGTTGGAGGTACATAGGGGGCACCATATTTTGTGGGGCTCATAAGGGGCACCAAAATGTGTTAAGGTACATAAGGAGCATTATACTATGGGAAGGGCACATGAGGGGTAATTATACTGTGTTGGGGTACATAAGGAGCATTATACTGTTTGTGGGGCGCATAAGAGGCACCATATTGTGTTGGGGGTGCATGCATATGGAGCTGTCGCGCGAAGGGAAGGTAGAAGGAAGTGCACCCCCTAGACTGCCACCCTCAACCCTGTCCCTGCCCACTTGCACCACCCGCCCTAGGTGACGGGGCGCAACTGGGCAACGGTCCCTAACCTCGGTATATGCCGGGTAGGGGAGGAAGGAACAGAGAGGGTACCGGACAGCTAGGCAGAGAACGGTACGCGAGATGCAAGGGAAGAGGCAGGTGGCAAATCCGAGAACGAGCCGAGGTCAGAATCCGAGATGTAGCGTCAAAACCAAGGGAGCAGGCAAAGGGAGGTCAGGAAATGGTCAAGGTCAAATTCCAGAGGTCAATCAATAGAGTAGCTAACAATACACACTGCCTAAGAGACTAAAATCACAGGCAACCTGTAGCCAGCAGGCCGCCTATATTTATAGTGGGGAGTGAGGGTCATGTGACGTGGCCAGCGTCACATGACCGACAGACACTCAAAGTCGAGCACCGAGTTAGGCCAAACACAGATCCTCGCTCCCGAATCTAAGCAGCAGGTCTGCGGCTGATGGGAGACCGAGTGCGCCTTCGGCGCCCCGTTACAGGAGCTTTATACTGTGTGGGAGGTGTGTAAGGGGCACCATATTGTGTTGGGGCTGTGTAAAAGTCTTTATACAATGTGCAAGGCACATAAGGGGGAATTATACTGTGTTGGGACATATAGGGGCATCATTTTGTATTGGGAGCCCAGAAGGTGTATTTTACAGTGTGAGGGACACCATATTGTGTTGGGAGCACATAAGGGGCATCATACAGTCAGGTCCATGTATATTTGGACACTGACACAAATTTAGTTTTTTTACCTGTTTCATGGGCAGGTGTGGGCAGTTCCTTCATTATTTCATTCTCAATTAAGCACCTAAAAGGCCTGAAGTTGATTGAGGTGCGGTGCTTGCATTTTGAAGATTTTGCTGAGAAGTAAACATGCGGTCACAGGAGGTCTCCATGCAGGTGAAACAAGCCATCCTTCATCTGTGAAAACAGAAGAAACACATCCGAGAAATTGCTGCACTATTAGGAGTGGAAAAATCTACAGTTTGGTTCATCCTGAGAAAGAAAGAAAGCACTGGTGACCTCAACAATACAAAAAGACCTGGACGCCCACGGAAGACACCAGTGGTGGATGATGGCAGAATAATTACCATGGTGAAGAGAAGCCCCTTCACAGCAGCCGACCAAGTGACCAACACTCTCCAGGATATAGGCGGATCAATATCCAAATCTACCATAAAGAGAAGACTGCATGAAAGTAAATACAGAGGGTTCACTCTACGGTGCAGCCACTCATCAGCCTCCAGAATAAGAAGGCCAGATTGTACTTTACTGAAAAACATCTTAACAAAACATCACACTTGTGTAAGAACATTCTGTGGACAGATGAAGCCAAGATCAACCTCTACCAGAATGATGGAAAGAAAAAAGCATGGTGAAGGCTCGGTACAGCTCATGATCCACATACCACATCATCTGTAGAACACGGCGGAGGCAGGGTGATGCTTGGGCATGCATGGCTGCCAGTGGCCCCGGGGCCCTAGTGTTTATTGATGATGGGACACAGGACAGAAGCAGCCGGATGAATTCTGGGGTTTTCAAAGACAGACGCTCAAATCCAGCCAAACAGATTGGTCGGCGTTTCATAATACGGATGGACAATGACCCAAAACATAAAGCCAAAGCGACCCAGGAGTTTATTAAAGCAAAGAAGTGGAATATTCTAGAATGGCCGAGTCACCGGATCTGAACCCAATAGAGCATTTCACTGGTTAAAGACTAAACTTCAGACAGAAAGGTCCAGAAACAAACAGCAACTGAAAACCGCGGCTGTAAAGGCCGAGCATTAAAGAGGAGGAAACAGCGTCTGGTGATGTCCATGAGGTCAAGACCTCAGGCAGTCATTGCCAACAAAGGGTTTTCAACCAAGTATTAGAAATTAACATTTTATTTACAATTATTTAATTTGTCCAATTACTTTTGAGCCCCTGAAATGAAGGGATTGAGTTTATAAAAATACTTTAGTTCCTCACATTTTTATGCCATCATTTTGTTCAACCGACTGAAGTAAAGCTGAAAGTCTGAACTTCAACTGCATCTGAACTGTGTCCAAAATCCATAGTGGTAATGTACAGGACAGAGATTAGAAACATGCCGTCTCTGTCCAAATATATATGGACCTAACTGTATTGTATTGGGAGCCAACACGGTGCAGTATACAGTGTGGGGGCACATAAAGGGCACCATATTATGGTGGGAGCACATTAGGTGAACCACATTGTGTTGGGACCACACATGGGACATTATATTGTTTGGGGGCACATAAGGGGCACCATATTATGTTCGGGGCACATAAGGGGAACTATACTGTGTTGAGAGCACATGGAGTTTAGCAGTGCTGCAGGTCAGGGCCCCAGATATGCTAAATCTGCCCCCGTCTGTACAGTACCCCCTCTGTGCCGGAAACGGTCCCAGTCTGCACTGACTTAAAGAGTCCTCCTGCATCACATGTCCTGAAAGGAGAGTCCTGATTGGTTACTGTCATTTGTGATGTCCTAACCTCTTGACCTCTCATTTGTCTCTGCCAGTCTAGAAAGAGGGGGCGATGGGCACCCCCCCAGGAGCGAGTTCGCCCTGCTCCACTCAGCGGTGCCACCGCTTATGGCTCATCCGTCAGGCGCAGCCAAGTACTTTTCTGTTGCACTAAAGCAGATTTTATTGACAGTAACAGCAATTTAAATCGCTTTTATTTCCTTTCGCTACCCAGCACCGCGCTGACACATATTTCGTGTTAATTAAGGAACACAAATGTAAGGGACCTTTCTAAATTATTTAGCGCTCTTTAAGTAAAAAATGGCTGCCATTAAGCAGGATGTAAAGGAGGCGACACCGAAGAAGGCAAACGAGTCTGTTTTTCCTGTATTTTATACTTTTTCCCTATGGGTGGGGGAGGGGCAGGACTCCTCCTCATTGATCTAATGGATATTCTGTAAATATGAATAAAATGATATTTTATACCGTGTTTTTTTTTTTTAAAGGGACCCATAATTCTGTGCAGTGAAGAGCCTTTAAATTATGATAAACTATTCACCATAAACCCGGCTACGGAAAGGAGATTTAGAAGGCGTTAAAAGCCTGGAAAGAGTACGCCAGCGAATATTTTATAGTAATGGCAAAACAATAAAAAAAAAACTTTTACTTTTTAATCAAAGTGCGTAGATGGGGAAGAAAGATTAGATTCAGGGAAGCAGCATGAAGGCTGGAGGAATATTAATAGGACACTTAATGTCCATCCGCTGAGGGCAGAAAGCAGTGGAGATTACTCACTTCTCTTCCGACCGTCCTCGGATCTGATGAGTTCATTGTCTAGGGATATGGAGAAGGAACGGCTGATAGATTTAACTCCTTAAAGGCAGGGGTTGAAATTGATGCCTGGCTTAAAAAAAATTGAGAAACCAAAAAAAAAAATGAACAAAAACTCCCCATGTAGTAACAACTCTGGAGCATCTATTCTTATGGCTCTATGTTGTGCCATTACTCTATTATTCCTACTAGACATGTATGAATTCATTTTTAATGAGGGTCCATGGGGGTGTTACCTGTTGTGGGCGTGTTTCTGCACAGCCAATCAGTGCTGTCAATGTCAGATTGTGCAGGGACACACCCCCGACTTATAATATCCACGTGGACCTTTGTGACAGACTGCTAGCAATCCATTCAGAAGAAACGTATAAAAGGAATAACAGAGGAATGGCATAACATAGAGTCATAAGAATAGATGCTCCATAATTGTTATTATACGAGGAATGCAAGTAATTAGTAAAACAGACATGTCAGAGGAGGCGTTGGGTCCTCTTTAAATGTTCGAAAATCTATCACCGTATTAGGGCATTAGGGTGACACCAAGCCAAGCAAAAAAAAAATAATAATACTAAAAGTAATACCCACCATAGCGATCCCTTGCTTCCCCTGATCCAGTACTTCCTGATCCCCCATCAGTCTCTGTACTTCCTTCTCCAGCATAACACCCAACACACGCGTGAACCCACTGCGGCCAGGGATTGGCTGCTGTGAGGACCTCAATGGTATTGACAGGTTTCTGATACGACCAGTGATTGGCTGCAGCAGTCACATGTTTGTGTCGGGACATCATTGGATCAATCATTGGAGCAGGAAGCACAGAGAGCAGGAACGGGAAGTTGCTACTAGCTCCTCTCTGTCCGGGTAGTCTGCCACTAGCTCCTATCTGTCCGGGTAGTCTGCCACTAGCTCCTCTCTGTCCGGATAGTCTGCCACTAGCACCTCTCTGTCCGGGTAGTCTGCCACTAGCACCTCTCTGTCCGGGTAGTCTGCCACTAGCTCCTCTCTGTCCGGGTAGTCTGCCACTAGCTCCTCTCTGTCCGGGTAGTCTGCCACTAGCTCCTCTCTGTCCGGGTAGTCTGCCACTAGCTCCTCTCTTTCCGGGTAGTCTGCTACTAGCTCCTCTCTGTCCGGGTAGTCTGCCACTAGCTCCTCTCTGTCCGGGTAGTCTGCCACTAGCTCCTCTCTGTCCGGGTAGTCTGCCACTAGCTCCTCTCTGTCCGGGTAGTCTGCCACTAGCTCCTCTCTTTCCGGGTAGTCTGCCACTAGATCCTCTCTGTCCGGGTAGTCTGCCACTAGCTCCTCTCTTTCCGGGTAGTCTGCCACTAGATCCTCTCTGTCCGGGTAGTCTGCCACTAGCTCCTCTCTTTCCGGGTAGTCTGCTACTAGCTCCTCTCTGTCCGGGTAGTCTGCCACTATCTCCTCTCTGTCCGGGTAGTCTGCCACTAGCTCCTCTCTTTCCGGGTAGTCTGCCACTAGCTCCTCTCTGTCCGGGTAGTCAGCTACTAGCTTCTCTCTGTCCGGATAGTCTGCTACTAGCTTCTCTCTGTCCGGGTAGTCTGCCACTAGCTCCTCTCTGTCCGGGTAGTCTGCCACTAGCACCTCTCTGTCCGGGTAGTCTGCCACTAGCTCCTCTCTGTCCGGGTAGTCTGCCACTAGCTCCTCTCTGTCCGGATAGTCTGCCACTAGCTCCTCTCTGTCCGGGTAGTCTGCCACTAGCTCCTCTCTTTCCGGGTAGTCTGCTACTAGCTTCTCTCTGTCCGGGTAGTCTGCCACTAGCTCCTCTCTGTCCGGGTAGTCTGCCACTAGCTCCTCTCTGTCCGGGTAGTCTGCCACTAGCTCCTCTCTGTCCGGGTAGTCTGCCACTAGCTCCTCTCTGTCCGGGTAGTCTGCCACTAGCTCCTCTCTGTCCGGGTAGTCTGCCACTAGCTCCTCTCTTTCCAGGTAGTCTGCCACCTTCCATGAACAGATGGCCTTTGGGGATTGATTACATATCATTGCTTACCAAATTATTGCTTGATAACATATCCTTGCCAACAACTGGAAAAATAATATCCAGATGACGAAAATCTGCTCTGCTGTCCAATATGATCCGGCCACAGACAGAGCCTTGGAGATGCAGCATTGCATTTGTCATTATAGAAGGATTTGTACGAATGGGATTCTCTGAAGAGCAAATCACATCAGTATATGTAACATCATCTGCACTTGGATCTTATTTCAAGTACAGAATTATAATGACTGCAGCTCTGAGGCACTTGTGGACGCAATGAATAGTAATCGTGCTCGGACTGGAATAGTTGACTTGATGTATGGGGGCTTTAGGCTGAGCTGACATGAAGATCTATATGTGTATATGTGTAAGCCAATGTAGTGTCTTTAGAGGTATCAGCACCTACTGGGCCACAATCTGCTAATCAACGAACGTGACACAGGGAATCAGTATTTCTTGTGTCAGCAAATTGCTTACTGCGTGTTTACAGCGCGCTTAACTAGATGGATTTTTACTTTACGGGAACTGAAGGTATTGACCTGACCACGTGTAAGGGCTCATTCGCACCGTGGACTTTAAAAATAGAGAAATTGTCAGTTTTTCATGGCCATTTTGCATCAATGTGTGCATCCATTTTCTGGCCATTTATCTGTTTTAATGGCCATTTTACATCCTTTTTTATCAGCCATTGGCCTCATGCACACGACCGTTGTGTGTTTTGCAGTCCACTAATTTCGTATCCGCAAAACACGGATGGCATCTGTGTGCGTTCTGCAATTTGCGGAACGGCACTTACAGCCATTGATATAACTGCCTATTCTTGTCTGCAAAACAGACAAGAGTAGGACAGGTTATATTTTTTTTTTGCGGACCACGGAACGGAGCAACGGATGCGGACAGCACACGGAGTGCTGTCCGCATCTTTTGCGGCCCCATTGAAGTGAATGGGATCAGAACAACGGTCGTGTGCATGAGGCCATTAAAAGGGATGTTTTTTTTTTTGCAGTGGCCAGTATACATAACGGAGTACAAGTCAGCGACTCACCTATAGACTGAATGAATGTGGGTGCTCACCTCTCGGTCCACCCAGACCGTGCGGTAGACAAAAATAGATATGACAAATAGAGGGGCACTCCGTATAAGGGAACAGGAGACTACAGTGTTAAATATCACTATTTAATATACATTGCATCAAATCATCCTAAAAACATCCATAAAATAAAATAAATAAATATAACAAACAAGGTGGCAGAGGGTCCTGGAACTAGCCAACGATGGTAAAAAGTTCAATAGCGTTCAAAGCAGTTCATAGGTAATGAGCACTCTCCACAGTGACAATCATTCACAGCAGATCTGATTGCTATAACAGGGATCCAAGCAGTGCAATCTAGCAGCTTCAATACAATGGTAATAATGTAGTATAATGCCCAATTCCGGAGCTCCAATAAAGAGGGACAGACCTGTGAGTCCAATCCTGGGAGGACTCTCTATACAAATGGATAGAAGATGGCAAAAAAGTCTCTTACCCCACTCTGTTACTGGGCTCAGCGTGATGTGTCAGAGAAACAGCCGATCACCAGCTACAAACGCGGCGTCCCACGTGGTATGGAGTCTGAACGTGACGTCTCACGTGACTCCTCGGCTGCGGCGGTGATGACGTAATCCGTCTTTCTCAAAGCTGCAGTCTCAATACGAGATAGATTGTGTAGATGAGATCAACTGCCGTTGTTTCTTCTTGATCACTTGTAATTCCTTGGGGGGAGACGGCTCACTGTCCCAACTGGTCCAAACGCGTTTCAGGGTATACACCCCTTCCTCCAAACTGAGTCTCCTGTTCCCTTATACGGAGTGCCCCTCTATTTGTTATATCTATCTCAGTATACATAATGCCCTCCATAATGCCTCTGGTATAAAAAATAGTCCCATACTGCCTCCCTCCCAGTATAAGGAATAGCCCCCACAGTGCCCATATATAAAGAATGGCCCTGTAGTGCCGCCCAGTATAAAGAATGGCCCCCATATTGCCCCCACTATAAGGAATGGCCCCCATAGTGCCCCTAGTATTAAGAATGGTCCCCATAATGCCCCTCACTGTAAAGAACGACATCCATCGTGCCCTCCAGCATAAAGAATGACCCTCATGCCCCCTTCCATATAAAGAATGACCCCCATAGTGCCCCACAGTATAAATAATGGCCCCACAGTGCCCCTCAGTAAAAAATAGCCCCCATAGTGCCCCACAGTATAATTCATGGCCCCACAGTGCTCCTCAGTATAAAAATGGCCCCCATAGTGCCCTGCAGTATAAAGAATAGCCCCCATTGTGCCCCCAGTATAAATAATGGCACCACAGTGCCCTGCAGTATAAAGAATGGCCCCCATGGTGCCCCCAGTATAAATAATGGCCCCACAGTACCCCTCCCCTCAGTATAAAGAATGGCCCCAATAGTGCCCTGCAGTATAAAGAATGGCCCCCATGTTGCCTCCAGTATAAATAATGGCCCCACAGTACCCCTCAGTATAAAAAATGGCCCCAATAGTGCCCTGCAGTAAAAATAATTGCCCCCATGTTGCCCCCAGTATAAATAATGGCCCCACAGTACCCCTCAGTATAAAGAATGGCCCCAATAGTGCCCTGCAGTATAAAGAATGGCCCCCATGGTGCCCCCAGTATAAATAATGGCCCCACAGTGCCCCTCAGTATAAAGAATGGCCCCCATAGTGCCCCTCAGTATAAATAATGGCCCCACAGTACCCCTCCCCTCAGTATAAAGAATGGCCCCAATAGTGCCCTGCAGTATAAAGAATGGCCCCCATAGTGCCCCCAGTATAAATAATGGCCCCACAGTACCCCTCCCCTCAGTATAAAGAATGGCCCCAATAGTGCCCTGCAGTATAAAGAATGGCCCCCATGTTGCCTCCAGTATAAATAATGTCCCCACAGTACGCCTCAGTATAAAAAAATGGCCCCAATAGTGCCCTGCAGTAAAAATAATTGCCCCCATGTTGCCTCCAGTATAAAGATTGTCCCCACAGTACCACTCAGTATAAAAAATGGCCCCAATAGTGCCCTGCAGTAAAAATAATTGCCCCCATGTTGCCCCCAGTATAAATAATGGCCCCACAGTACCCCTCAGTATAAAGAATGGCCCTAATAGTGCCCTGCAGTATAAAGAATGGCCCCCATGGTGCCCCCAGTATAAATAATGGGTCCACAGTGCCACTCAGTATAAAGAATGGCCCCCATAGTGCCCCCAGTATAAATAATGGCCCCACAGTGCCACTCAGTATAAAGAATGGCCCCCATAGTGCCCCCAGTATAAATAATGGCCCCCATAGTGCCCTCCAGTATAAAGAATATATCCTATAGTGCCCCCCAGTTTAAGTAATAGTATATATTTTACCCCCATTGTGTCCTCAGTAATTATCATTGCCCTGTGAACATCCCCATAGACTTTAATTGGTTCTGTAAGCGGCTGTATGACGGTCGCTGCTACCAGATCCTCCATTTTATTAATTTTCTAGTTCACTTTTTAGGCAGAGCTTCAGTTAGCCGCCCTGATCAAGGGGAGGTCGCAGGTGCACTTACTGTACACTTATCACACAGTCCAATTGAATTGTACCAAAGAGGTGACAAGCCCGCTCGGTGGTCCATAAGGTCCACATGCAAGGTTCTTCCATCTGCTCAGATTCGTACATTTATACAACAGCCTATAAGAGTAGAATACAGCGCCACTCTGGTCCAAGGGCTGGATGTGGTATTGCAGCTCAGTTCTTTGAATAGAGAGAGATCTGATTTAAAGACAATAGTGGGCCACATAAATGCCATCGCTTGAAGGTCCTATTAGCTCCATTTCTATAACATAGGCTTACTTTTATCTTATCTGTAGGAAAACTGGTCAATTTCAAGTCAAAATCACTTACCATAGTTTGTTCACCTTTTTGTTAATCTTCCAGTGGTCTTTCTATTAAAAATACTAGGATCCATGGTAGAGTTCCATCGATCCGCCACAACATTAAAACCGCTGATAGGTGACATTGATAACGTCTGGTGATTATGGCATCCATAGCCTTGCCTGTCTAGGATTTCATAGACCATAATACAGTATAAGGCTGCATTCACATGACCGTAGTGTTTTGCAATTTGTGGACCGTGCATGCCGCCACTATCATAGACAATGCCTATTCTTGTCCGCAATTGCAGACAAGAATAGGACATGCTCTATTTTTATTTATTTTTTTGCGGGGCCAGTAACAGAGCTACCTCCTGCTGTCCCCATCTTTTCCGGCCCCGTTTGAAATGAATGGGTCCACACTGATGCGGACTCATTCATACGGTCGTGTAAATGTAGCCTAACACACATAATGATGCACACTGATGACGAGTCTGATTACAGTGACAAATCCAGCCCTGCTTCACCGGTGGGTGGGCTTGAGCTAAATCCATCATTTAGTCGTTTCTTTTGTGGGTTCCTACCATTGCCAAATATGATAAGGATTGGGTCCCGATCATCTTCTTAGTCCCCAGGCACTGGTGGCAGAAATGCTGAAGCTTCACATTATGATAAAAGTGGCTTTAAAGGGGTTTTCTCACCTAGACATGTATGACGTAGTGATAATATCTGCCATAAACATCCCTTCTCTGGGATTTACTCCTATCTCACTAACAGGTAGTGCTCATCGAGCACTAAACTGCTCGGGTGCTCTGGCTGAACACATCGGGATGCTCAGGTGCTCTACTGAGCACCCAAGTATAACGGAAATCAATGGGAGAACCCGAGCATTAAATCTGGCACCCCCTGCTCTGAAGAAGAGAGGGTGTCTAGTTTACAGAAAATGGTTAGAAATTGATGAAAACACCACAAAAATGGTTCGGAAACAGCATGTGGAGGACATCTGGTTGCATCTTGGACTCCTATTACCTATAACATACAATAGACAACTACACAAAGGCCAGGTATGTTGAAGCCAACAATCTATCTATGAGACAGATAACAGCCAGCATACCTTACAATAGCAGCCTTGTGCACTATGAGACATTCCAAACCAGTTCTCAACTGACTAAAAGCCAGTAAGCCTCAAAGTTACTTCAGATCTGTTGGATGGCTTGGGTGGACCTGTGCACCTAGATCAATATCATTAGGGTGACAAAAAGTTTTCTGATTGTCCTAACATAATATTCAATAACCTTTCTATACAGTTTTGTCATGTAAACTCATTTGCATAAACATGGGTATATGGGAAAGACATGCAAATGAGCAGAATCGGCCTTGTTTTTCAGCTGAAAATGTGCAATTACAATATTTGTAATCTACACTACTCATGAACAGCGCCATCTATTGGATTCATAGTCTTGTCATAAGACTATGAAACCAATAACATATAAAGCATCATCAATCCTTACATAAAGACGCACTACCATGAGACTACACGGCAATAAATCCACATGAACTCTGAAATGAGACACTGTACACCTCCAGGAATACCTATAATAAAAAGAAAACTTTAAACCACATCACCTGTATAGAAGGGGGGAGGGTTGGGGGGGGGGAGGGAAATGTTTAGGGAAAAAAATGATTGCACTTTTTGTGTGTGTTTTATCATTATTTTCACTGCACATATCTGTAAAAAAGGAATTTGATCCAATATGTACCTTTGAATGTAAATGTGCAAATAATATCAAATAAATAATTGAAATAAGTTTTGCGGTGCTAAAATAATAATAATAATAATAATAATAATAATAATAATAAAAATAAAGGTTTATTGATGTAAATAGAAAGTAGGTGAATAAAATCCAAAACGTATATGATGTCAGGTCCACACGCCTATTGAAAAAATACTAACTGGGATCACGATGAGCAAATTAAGGAATCACGTGGTAAATGAACCAGCTTGAAAAGTATCACACAGTTGAAACAGGCAATAGCAAAGGGCCGTACATCAACCTCATGGTTTGGGCGTGCAACTGTCCAAGCAGCTGATAAAACACCCAAAGCCTGTTGAACTATCAGACCAATGCGGACACTGCCACTAAATAGTGCACAGCTAGTCTCTAACTTACAGGGACTGCAGGGGAACGCAACCACAATAAACTGCAAATAATGATGCTGGTTGCAAATCCCTACAATGCCTCCCCCCACAGCATGTCTATAAAGATACCATTGATGCCTAACTCACCCTATAAACGCTGCAAATATAAAGACTTAACCCCTCAGCTCAACGTGTTTCTGCATCATGAAGATGCCTCATCAGGAGCGGCTAATGTGAGCGTGAATAGGAGCGGTATTAAGATGCGAAAGGGCACAGAAAAGAAGAACTACCCCACACACTTAGGGGCAGCACTCCAGCGCTATGATGGACGTCACAGGGTAGTTCTTCTTTTCTGTGCCTTTTCGCATCTTAATACAGATCAAAGAGAGGAATGCTCGGGTCACCAGATGGTTCTTATCTTTACAAAACTTTAAGTATTCCGTGGAACATAGGACAGGCAGGTTACAGGGAAACGCAGATGCCCTGTCCCGGGTACACTGTCTGGCGGGTGTTCACCCCTCAGGGTTGAACAAAGGGGGGGGGGGTATGTAGGAGGGCGCAAGGTGCCGTCATTGATGGAAGGTATGTGTCACCGAGATTCCTGGCCTCGTGAGGTAAGAGTCGGTAGTTTTAAGTGTCAGCGGCAGCTAGTGCTGATTGACACTGTTTTGTTGTTTGTATGGCTGTAAAGCCGATCCGGGCCGGCTCTTACTGGGAGCAGCCAAAGTGCTGGGTGGGTGGCTTCTCCCCACGCTCCAGGCCGGGTCTTTTTTGGCCTATATAAAACCCAGCCAGCAGTCTCAGCTGGGTGTGGTTTATCCTCCATCTGACAGAGAAGCTTTGGTGGTGCCTACCTGATCCGTGCTTAATTTAGTGAGCAAATTATATCAAAAACTATTAAATGTATTTAAAAAAAAAGACTAAGAATCCAATAAATGGAGCTGTTCATGAGTAGTGCTGATCGCGAATATTGTAATCGCAATTTTTTATCGCAAATTTTCCATGCAAATGGTGTTTCAGCTGAAAAACAAGCAGATTCAGCTAATTTGCATATGCCCACGATTATGCGAAAGAGTTTACATGAAAAAACTGTATAGAAAGGTTATTGAATATTATGTTAGGACAATAAGAAAACTTTTTGTCTCCCTAATGATATTGATCTAGGTGTGCAGGTCCACCCAAGCCATCCAACACATATGAAGCAACTTTGAGGCTTACTGGCTCATAGTTAGATGAGAGCTGGTTTGGAATGCCTCAGATGGGATGGAACGTTTAGGAGTTATAGAACTTGATAAGAAAGTATGTAATAAAGTCCGATGATGATGGAATGGAACGTTTATGAGTGATAGATCGTAAATATTCCTATCTGAGGGGAAAAAAAAGATGGTTTTGAATGTCTAATAGTGCACAAGGCTGCCATTGTAAGGTATGCTAACTGTTATCTGTCTCATGGATAGGTTGTAGGCTTGCACATACCTGGCTTTTGGCATATAGCCTTTGTGTGGTTGTCTATTGTATGTCATAGGTAATGGGAGTCCAAGATGCATCCAGATGTCCTCCCCCATGCTGTTTTCAAACCATTTCAGTGGTGTTTCCATCAATTTCTAACCTTTTTCTGTGAACCAGACACCCTCTCTTTTTCAGAGCAGGGGGTGCCTGGTTTAATACTCTGGTCTCCCATTGATTTTCGTTGTCTTCAATTGTGCTCAAGCATACACATTATTCGGTCGAACACTGCGATGTTCCCAGCATAGTGATGCTCGCTCAACACTAATAACAGGGTATCGACATGAATGGAGAGCAATTCTCATACTGGATGTGTAGACACCGCTCCATTCACTGCTATGGGACCTCCGAATATAGCAAGCGCGCTACCTGAATGCGCTGGAACATGGTGAAGAGAACAACCTGAGTAACACAAGTGATTGCTGACCAAGAGACTATAATGTGGTAGCCTTGAACCTGATATTCTAGAGGAACTAACCCTTATTGTGCTTTGTGCTGTATCTGCCGTGCTGTGCCTTGTATCTGCCCTGCTGTGCCCTGTAGTTGCCCCACTGTGCCCTGTATCTGCCGTGCTGTGCCCTGTAGTTGCCCCACTGTGCCCTGTATCTGCCCTGCTGTACCCTGTAGTTGTCCCACTGTGCCCTGTATCTGCCCTGCTGTGCCCTGTAGTTGCTCCACTGTGCCCTGTATATGCCCTGCTGTGCCCTGTATCTGCCCCACTGTGCCCTGTATCTGCCCTGCTGTGCCCTGTAGTTGATCCCCGGTGCCCTGTATCTGCCTGCTGTGCCCTGTATCTGCCCCACTGTGCCCTGTATCTGCCCTGCTGTGCCCTGTAGCTGCTCCCCGGTGCCCTGTATCTGCCCTGCTGTGCCCTGTAGTTGCTCCCCGATGCCCTGTATCTGCCCTGCTGTGCCCTGTAGTTGCTCCACGGTGCCCTGTATCTGCCCTGCTGTGCCCTGTAGTTGCTGCACGGTGCTCTGTATCTGCCCTGCTTTGCTCTGTATCTGCCACACTGTGCCCTGTATCTGCCCTGCTGTGCCCTGTTTCTGCCCCACGGTGCCCTGTATCTGCCCTGCTGTGCCCTGTAGTTGCTCCACAGTGCCCTGTATCTGCCCTGTTGTGCCCTGTATCTGCCCTGCTGTGCCCTGTAGTTACTCCACGTTACCCTGTATCTGCCCTGCTGTGCCCTGTAGTTGCCCCACTGTGCCCTGTATCTGCCCTGCTATGCCCTGTATCTTCCTTGCTGTGCCCTGTAGTTGCTCCACGTTACCCTGTATCTGCCCTGCTGTGCCCTCTATCTGCCCTGCTGTGCCCTGTAACTGTCCCCTGTGACATATCCAGACCCTGTGCCCCGTAACTACCCCCCTGTTCTCTATAACTTCTCCTCTGTGACCTGTACCTGCACTGCTGAGTGTGCACTGAGGGCAGTGAGGTCAGCAGTGTTAAGGAACTAGCAGTCCGACATCATGAACCTGATAAATCACAGTTTTTGGCAGAAGTGATATTTCTACGTAGAAATTAACTTACTTGTAAGTGTAGAGTAATAGAAGAAGAAGAAGAAAAAACAGACCCAACAATCAGGACATGCATCCCATTCATTCTGAGTAATTGTATCATTAACGGAAAGGGATGTGCTCAAAATAATGGCAGTGAGGAGTTAGACCTCATTCCCATGTTTTCGTCAGTGATTTCCATCAGGGATTGTGAGCCAAAACCTGAAATGGAGGCCACAGGCGTCAATTTTGGATTTTATTTAAAGGCAATGTGTCATTAGATAATGACCTATTGTTTAAATCATATTTTCATGTTTAACATATTTTTTTTATAATTTTTGATGATGTTATTTTTGATTTCCCATCTCAATATCTATATTTAAACAAAAAACATAAAATCCTGCAGTTTTTGCACTGGCCACTAAACCTAATAATCGGCGCTACTTCTTGTCCTGTACAGGTCACTTTACTACAGTTATATATTATTCTAGACCTGCCTATAATGATATCACCTCTGTGTATCCATAAGGCAGGATCCTCCAATCACAATAGGGGATTCTCCAAGCTTATCTATCCTTTCCTTGTACAGGTCACAGAGCATGCCTAGAAAACTTTCCATGGAACTCAAGGAGGTCCCCCTCCAGACCATTGTGCCTATGGCTCATGGGGCTTCTGTAAAGCAATTTTCTTCATGCTTTCTAAATGCTGTTAAGAACAGCTTAGGCAAGATGGCCGCCCCCATAATCATGTTCAGGAAATAGAATTAAAATAAAATTCTGTATTCAGGAAATAAAAACTGATTAGAAAAAAAGGATATGTGCTGTTATCTGGTTTTATCTGGCAGATAAAATTATTGATGACACATTTCCTTTAAGGTAGAAGGGAGGCAAATGTTGCACATGTTAGCTATAGTGCATTTCCTTCTGAAATACTGTAGAAAATGGGTCTTTACAGACATTGTTCTGATGAAGAACATGTTTTGATAAAAAAAAGCTGAAAGGACCTCAAATGCTTTGAAGTGGCAACTAAAACCTGAAACGTGGAAGGAATTGGGGAACTACTGTTCGAATAGATGGAAGTAGAGCCAAAATGACAAAGACTCAGCAAATGATCAACTCCAGAAAGAGGAGAAATAAGATCTGAGGTTACCAGTGAGCATCGCTACAATCAAAAGACGATGGAGTGAAGACACTGATTACCTCCAAAAAGATGAAAGAAGATCTGAAGTTACCAGTCGGCACTGCTACAATCATAGGACGATCAAGTGAAGCCAAGTTACCAACAAGAACTCCCATAAAGTCCTGTTGTTAAAAAAGAGACATGTCCTGACAAGGTTAAACACATTGGCTGAAAGAGAAATTGGGCAACATTTTGTGAACTGATGAAAGCAAAATTGTTCTTTTTGGGTCTAGTGTTTGAAGTCAGTTTGTCAGACGCAGTGGCGGATTACAATAGGGACGTTCGGGTTGGCAGCCCCGGGCCCAGCACCGCTGGGAGGCCCAACGCCGACCCGAACGCCAACATACTGCGGCGGGGCACGGGAGCGCATAGCTCCCTGTCCCGTCGCCGATCACCGCCTAGGCTTTAGGCATAGTAGGCGGTAGTGAAATCCCGACGCAGGCGTGCGTGATGACGTCATCGCGCGCCTGTGCCGGGACACAGCACTGTGACGTGTGCACGCCTGCCTCATCCCGCCTTCCTCTGCGAGCAAGTGCCTGGCCCTGGACATTGGTGAGTATTTAGCTTTTCATTTTTTTTTTCATTTTTTTTTTTTTTTATTTCATGTGCCTACTTTGGGGGACATGTGGGGGGGGGCACACAGACGGACATATTAGGGAAGATACATCGAGTACATGGGGGGGGGATGTGGGGGCTGTTTGGGGCCAAATTATTATGGGAGGGACTACTATGTGGAGGCAAATTACTATATGGGGCAGTGTGGGGGCAAATTACTATGTGAGGGCAGTGTGGGGGCAAATTATTATGGGAGGGACTACTATGTGGGGGCAAATTACTATATGGGGCTGTGTGGGGCCAAATTATTATGGGTGGGACTACTATGTGGGGGAAAATTATTATGGGAGAGACTACTATGTGGGGGCAAATTATTATGGGAGAGACTACTATGTGGGGGCAAATTACTATATGGGGCAGTGTGGGGGCAAATTACTATGTGGGGGCAGTGTGGGGGCAAATTATTATGGGAGGCACTATGTGGGGGAAAATTATTATGGGAGAGACTACTATGTGGGGGAAAATAACTATATGGGGCAGTGTGGGGGAAAATTACTATGTGGGGGAAGTGTGGGGGAAACTATTGTGTGGGGGAAGTGTGGGGGAAATTGCTATGTGGGGGCAGTGTGGGGGAAATTTCTATGTGGGGGCAGTGTGGGGGAAATTGCTATGTGGGGGCAGTGTGGGGGAAACTATTGTGTGGGGGCAGTGTGGGGGAATTTGCTATGTGGGGGCAGTGTGGGGGAAACTATTGTGTGGGGGCAGTGTGGGGGAAATTGCTATGTGGGGACAGTGTGGGGGAAATTGCTATGTGGGGGCAGTGAGGGGTAATTACTATATGGGGGCAGTTTGGGGGAAATTACTGTGTGGGGGCAAATTACTATGGGGGGATTACTATGTGGGGGCAGTGTGGTGGAAATTACTATATGGGGGTGTTGCTTTTGGGGAGGCACTGTAGGGGCAATTCTATTATTTCTGGGGACACTATACAGGGATTATTGCCTGGAGCACAATAGAGGGTGGTATTATTACTGGGGGTCTCTAGGGGACATTATAGCTGCTGTGGACACTATAGGAACATTTGGGGTAATTTATCAAACTGGTGTAAAGCAGAACTGGCTTAGTTGCCCATAGCAGCCAATCAGATTCCACCTTTCATATTTGACAGCTCTTTTGGAAATCCAGTTCTACTTTACACCAGTTTGATAAATGACCCCAATTATGTCTATTAGGGTCACTATTTTTTCAGCAGTATAGTATCTGGGGCATTGGGGGGCACAACAGGCACAGTATTGGGGGTGGCAGCAGGATGACACTGTGGGGACACCAGGATGGGGAGGTTGATGGAAAAATCGAGAAGTCTAACGTGTCTGTGTTACAAACTGTAGAGACGAGATGTGGCTGAAAGAATTTGCCATGGTGGTCTGGGTCAAATGGAGGAGAAGAGGAAAGAGAAGGTCTACATGACAGGAGATGTCCCTGGATGTAAGAGATATGTGGTGCTGTATTCTCCTCCATGTCTTTTTTATTATAATTATATGTATTTTAAATTTGGCGACCACATTTTTCAGTTTAGGACCCAATTTGGGGTATTTTTTTTTAGTCTGAAGATGTCATATGGCCTAAGAAGAGACTGTGGCGCTCATGAAGCACCGCAGCCTCTTCATACAAAAAAAACTAAACTAAAATGGAGGAAGGGGCCCAAGTTGGGTAGACAGCCCCGGGCCTATCATGCACTTAAGGCTACTTTCACACTTGCGTTAGGAGCGGATCCGTCTGGTGTCTGCACAGACGGATCCGCTCCAATAATGCAAACGCTTGCATCCGTTCAGAACGGTTCCGTTTGCATAACCATGAACAAAAAAAAATAATAATAATTATTATTAAAAAAAAATTTTGTTCATGATAATGCAAACGGATCCGTTTTGACTTTACATTGAAAGTCAATGGGGGACGGATCCGTTTGAAAATTGAGCCATATGGTGTCATCTTCAAACAAATCCGTCCCCATTGACTTACATTGTAAGTCTGGACGGATCCGTTTGCCTCCGCACGGCCAGGCGGAGCCCTGAACGCTGCAAGCTGCATTCAGGTGTCCGCCTGCTGAGCGGAGCGGAGGCTGAACGCCGCCAGACTGATGCATTCTGAGCGGATCCGCATCCATTCAGAATGCATTAGGGCAGTACGGATGCGTTCGGGGCCGCTTGTGAGAGCCTTCAAACGGAGCTCACGAGCGGAGCCCCGAACGCAGGTGTGAAAGTAGCCTAATCCGCCCCGGGTCAGACGACCACCGAGCACTGAATTCATGCCACAGTACACTGGGAAGACAGTGAAGCATGGTGCTCCAAAAATCAGTATATGGGGATGTTTCTCATACCTGCGGTCGGGCCTATTTATTGCAACGGAGGGGATCAGTGCAGTTATATCAAAATACTTATAGAAATGCCTTTGAAATGGGTTTTTCAACACGACAATGACCCAAAACATAGCAGTAAGTGGACAACACCTTAGTTACTGACAAACAGGATTGAGGTAATGGAGGGGCTGCCCAATCCCCCAACCTCAATCCCTAGAGAACTTGTGGGGGGAGGGGTCGGGGGGGGTGAAATAAAAATGTGGTTTATGAGGCAAAACCCCCAAAATGCTGAAGGACTGTGGAAGGTAGTCCAATCGTCCTGGACTGGAGGACCTGTTCAGAGCGGCCAGAAGTTGGTCGACCCCGTGCAGCACAGACGTCAAGCAGCTCTCAGAAACGGTGGTGATGCCGCTAAATATTAGAGCAGCCATTCAAAGGAAAGTGAAATCTCAAACATTTCTAGAGTTTTTAAAGAAAAATGCTGGCACTGCCTAGTATTCCGTCCTCTTTATTTTCTGTAAAGGGTTAACACAAACTGGATACATTGTATTGATTTAGATGAATGTGTAGCATTTCCAGAGCATTTATGGAAAGAAAAGTTATTGTAAGGATTTTGCAATTTATTAACTTTTTCAGACTCGCGGATATGTTGTGAAGACTACTGTAAGTTCTGTGAGACGCCCGGTGGCCAAAAGTACACTGTGAGTGCGGCGAGCGTCTGACCGGTTGTTAGGGACCACCGCCTAATACAAGTGGTGGAGAATCTGGAGATAGTTAGAAAACTGCCTAGCATTGTGCCACCATGTAGTGTGTGAGCGGTAAGTTTGTGCCCCCTCTGAGGAGCGGTAACCATACGCTCATTGCCTCAATCTGAGTAAAACACTTCTCCATATCCATATGAGTCACTGCGCCATCTTCAAGTGCGGTGTAGAGGTCATAGGTCACATGCATGCATTTTTGACCCTCTTGCAGCCTGGATTTCCCGCATTTGCCACCTGCAGATATCGGCAATCTGCAGGTGTCAGACTCAGCTCTGCTACATCTGGCTGTATGTGCCCCCAGTGAAGGGGATTATCTCAGCTTTCTTCTCAGCTCTCATCTCGGAGCTGCGCACCTCGCTCTGCCTTATGCCGGCTGACATTTGTGTTCCTGAGACGTCGCTGGCGGGGAGCGTTTCGTGAGGCTCCGTCGCTTTGTGTGGGTTCCTGCAAGAAAGAAATATACAATGACAAATTTTCTCAGATTGTTTCCATCTCAACTCATTTCACCAAGATGGAATACGCAGCCTGTAATTATGTATTCGACAGCGATCGGAGGCGGCGAGGGAGCAAAATAAATTCTCCTCTGTGTAAACATTTGTTTTGGGGGACGTGGCGCTCGGTGTAGAATGCGACTGGCCGTGGGTTTTATTAGTTTTACGCTTTTAATAGATTGTTATAAAAGTAAAAGTTTCCAAAAATGTATTCTAATCAGGAAAATGGAGGTGAAACTGAGCAAACATTGTACAATACATGGCATTTACTGGTATAAGCCAAACTACAACCCCCAGCATGCCCTGGCCGCATGGTCACCACGTTAAATATAATGTATGCAGAATCTGCCAGCAGTTACCACTAGGGGGAGCTCATTGCATACAGATGTGTACAGATTCTGCCTGAAAATAAACACTAGGGGGAGCTCACTGTATACAGATGTATACAGATTCTGCCTGTAATCACCATTACGGGAGCTCACTGCATTTCGATATATACATATTCTTTCTGCAACCGTCACTAAAGGGCACTTACTACAGATGTATACAGATTTTGACTGTAACCACCACTAGGGGGAGCTCACTGTGTACAGATGTATACAGATTCTGCCTGTACCCACCATAAGAGGAGCTCACTGCTTTTAGATATATTCATATTATTTCCACAACCACCACTAGGGGGAGCTCACTGTATACAGATTCTGCCTGTAACCACCATTAGGGGAGCTCACTGCATTTAGAGATATACATATTCTTTCTACAACCACCACTAGGGGGTGCTCACTGTGTACAGATGTTCATAGATTCTGCCTTTAACCACCACTAGGGGGAGCTCACTGTATACCGATTCTGCCTGTAACCACCATTAGGGGAGCTCACTGCATTTAGAGATATACATATTCTTTCCACAACCACCACTAGGGGGTGCTCACTGTATACAGATGTATACAGATTCTGCCTGTAAACCACCATAAGAGGAGCTCACTGCATTTAGAGATATACATATTCTTTCCACAACCACCACTAGGGGAGCTCACTTCTTACAGACATGTACATATTCTGTATGTCAGAGGTAAACACTGGGAGGATTCCTGAGGCTGTTCCTCTGATGTTTGCCACTTTATGGCCATACAGTGTCATGTGTTGCCCATAGGCCCCCATGTTAAAAATGCGTATACAGGGCATTGTGAATGTAGCCTAAGAGATCTTCTTACTGAATCCCTTTACAGTGGGCTGAGCTGCAGTACCAGACACAGCCACATCCATCTGTATGGCGCTGTGCCACATACCACAGAGAAAAGGCGGTGGCACTCAAGCCAATGCTTTATTCTGCTGACTGATGCGGGTCCGGGTTGATATGTTGATGGCAGTAATAAGTGTAAAGAACAGTACATCATGGGATTCATTTTAAAGGGGATATCCCATGACTAATGTAAAAAAATTAAAATAAGACATCCTATGGTACATGTCTCTTTCTAACAAAGCTAGAACCAGCCCTGTACCTCACATGGATCCAGAGATCTCATCATTCATTGCTCGGCTATATTATATCAAGCTGACAGCTCAGGGGGCATGTCCATTCTGCTGCAGGTCACGGGGGCGTGTCCATTCTGCTGGCAGCTCAGGGGGCGTGTCTTATCTGCTGCAGCTCAGGGGGCGTGTCCATTCTGCTGCAGCTCAAGGGGAGTGCCTTTCCTGCTGCAGCTCAGGGGACTGTCTATTCTGCTGCAGCTCAAGGGGCGTGTCCATTCTGCTGGCAGCTCAGGGGGAGTGTCTTTCCTTCTGCAGCTCAGGGGGCGTGTCCATTCTGCTGCAGCTCTAACTCAGGAGGCAGTTGAAGGATAAAACTGAGCATGTGCGACCATCTCAGTGAGCCGGATAAGGAAATAAGAAAAAAAAAAAAACAGCAGGTGGCGCTATACAGATATATTTTATTTGAATAACTCAGAGGCTATTACATGCAATTACAAAAGTATTTAGATCCAGGCGCTGCTTTGAAAACTGTAGGATATTTTTTGTGGGACAATCCCTGAAAGCTGATGCCTAATTTATCATTAGGACCCACCACTGCGCTCGCCGAGCTGTCAGATCAGTACTCCAATAATCTGGTTCAGGGCTATTTTTGTTCCGTGACGGATTATTTAAATTTCCAGACCTTCAGTTTCTGGATTATTGGAAATTTACCGTAATACATAGCCTGCACATTTGTCTATCCTCACTTGTCCATGGGGGAAGGGGGGGGGGAGGGGGGGCGGGGTTGTCAATTAATGCGGCTCACCTTCTTTCATGTGAAGGTGTTTGAGCTGCAGTGCCACATACAACCTGTGGACGGGTGCGGCGCTGTTTCTTATTAGAAAGCAGCCATGTTTTCCTAATACTGGACAACCCCTCGTCGCCTTCGGCTGCTGCATAGTGAGCCCGGACACGTCAAGAATCTTGTAGCCGCTTGTTTTATTGAAGTCGCTAATTGGATTATATATGTTTACACGTCGTATAATTATTGCTGCGCGGAGTATTAATATTTCATAGCTGTGACTCAGGTTGCAGTTTATTAAACATTAAAGGGCAGCGACTACGTGAGATGTCGCCTTAAAGTCCCAGAAAATTCTATTAAGATAGGGTTTATGTAACTTTTTTAACTTGTTAGTGACCACAAATACACCTTTTTACGGCAGTCACTAACGGGCCGTAGGCTAGGCTGCTGCCTTTTTACGGAGGCCTAGTCTAAGTGTTGTACTGGTCTCTGGTGTTTGTCCTAATAGTGGTTCTAAAAAAGACAGAGAGTGTGAAAAAACACAGGGTGAGGGTTAAAAAGGTGAGAACCCCAGCTTCCACTGGAGTGGGGGCTCCTGAAGCGCTGATCTGGACCTTTCAACCCCTTAGATGCCACTGTCAATAGTGACAGCAGCATCTAAGCATTTCAGTGGGAGGGGGCTCCTTTTATCAGGCAACAGCCCCCAGTCTTATTATGGCATCCAGGGGCCTAATGAAGGGTTTGCCCTCAGTGATTGCCTAACCTGCCACAGTATAATACACATACAGTAGTACAATGTAATATAAAAGTGATCAGTGTATTACAGAAGTGATCAGTAGTGATAACTTGTGAAAATAAATGATATTAAATAAAAAAAAAAGCCTGTAGTAGGAGTCTACTTTTTTCTATAAGCACTTTTATCCTCTCTATATGTACCCTTCTCCTCCTACTCTACATGTATTATCCTCCTCCTCCTCCTCCTCCTCTTCTTTATGCAATTTTCTCCTCCCCTTCATGTTCTTGCCTCCCCCTCCTCTATATGTACTCTTCTCCTCTACATGTATTATTCTCCTCCTCTTCCATGTGTATCTCCTCTTCCTCTATATGTATTCTTCTTCTCCTCTCTGTGTACTCTCATCCTCCTCTATATGTACTCTCCTCCTCTTCCATGTGTATCTCCTGTCCCTCTATATGTTTTCTCCTCCTCAGTATATATCCTCCTCCACCTCTATATGTACGCTCTTCCTCTTCCTTATGTACCCTCCTCTTCCTCTATATGTACCCTCCTCTTCCTCTATATGTATTCTCCTCCTCCTCCATATGTACTTTTCTCCTCCTCCTCTACATGTATTCTCCTCCTCCTCTACATGTACTCTCATCCTCCTCCATATGTACTTTTCTCCTCCTCCTCTACATGTATTCTCCTCCTCCTCTACATGTACTCTCATCCTCCTCCATATGTACTTTTCTCCTCCTCCTCTACATGTATTCTCCTCCTCCTCTACATGTACTCTCATCCTCCTCCATATGTACTTTTCTCCTCCTCCTCTACATGTATTCTCCTCCTCCTCTACATGTACTCTCATCCTCCTCCATATGTACTTTTCTCCTCCTCCTCTACATGTACTCTCATCCTCCTCCATATGTACTTTTCTCCTCCTCCTCTACATGTACTCTCCTCCTCCTTCAGTGAGCCCAAGAGAAGCCGGTGCAGAGGATGGGAGTGGTAGTGGCCCTGATGCAGTGGTCTGTCACAATGTACTCTCAGGCCATTGCTCCCTGGGGATCGGTGCAGTATAAATGTAGTACCAAAAAATAAGGCCAGAATGAAATGGTACAAAGTTGCAATGTAGAACTTCAAGTTGCATCGGATGTTAAGTGCAAATCTTCTCTTGCATCAGTATGGATTTGGAGGTGTTGGATGCCTGCAGTTTGGCACTTAGGTGGTACTGGCCAAAGTTCTCTCTGGAACGTTAGTAACAGGAGCAGGAGCTCTGCAATGCGCTTCCTCTCCCTTCTGTGTCTGGACAGGAACTCTCTTCTCTTGGTCAGAAGTAGGACCAGCCTATTCCTACCAAGAGGGAATGAACAGGGAGGTTAACCCTGTTCCTGCCAACCTTTGCCATCCACTCCGTGCTGGTAGCTATGGCCAGAAGAAGCATACAATAAAATACATAATCATACATAACTATATACAGTTGTAGCACTCTCCTCCTCTACTTGTACTCTCCTCCTCTATGTACGCTCTCCTCTTCATCTTCATGCACTCTCTTCATAGTGCACCACACTCCACACAACAATATGCACTGGATAAAAAGATATCTCAGATGCATGACCACCCACTGCGACACCCATTGGTGGATGTTACTAGAGATGAGCGAATCGAATCCCACGAAGTGGAATTTGATCCGAATTTCAGGATAAATTTGATTCGCCTCGAAGCCAAATTTCCTCGTGCTTCGTGTCAGCAAATCAATTTAACCTGAAATAGTATAAAAAAACTAAATAATTCAAACTTACCGCCTCCATTCGCTCGCAACGGATCGCCAACCTCCATCTTCATTGAAGATCTCGGCCGAAATCCCGTGCTTGGTGACGTAATCTCGCGCGAGATTTCGCTTCAGATTTTCAAGCAAGTTGGCGCCGGCCGGCCCGTCGTGAGCAAATGAAGGCGGTCAGTATGATAAAAAAAAAATATGTATTGTTAATTTTACACAGTTTTTACACTCAGATGCCGCGATCATGTATGAACGCGGCATCTAAGGGGTACAATGACGGGAAGGCGCTATAACAGCTCCTTGTCATTGCGCACGCTACCTACAAAAAAATGTGCTTCGTGTCGAAAGAATTCATCACAAAGCAAATTTTTTAGCAAAATTTGGCGAATCAGCAGAATCAAACTTTTCAATTATTCGCTCATCTTTAGATGTTACCCTAGGAAACTGAATTTAGGACGTGGGCTGCTGGAAGGACGAGGAATTTCCCCAAATTGAAGTAAACGACCAGCATCATTTCTCAGATGTAATTAATTAGCGATTTCTCTTAGTTGGGCTTCGCCTTCCCCATAGATCGCCGTTCCTTCTCTCCGCCCAGCTGTAATGGACAGGCAGACCACGGGTGATCCGAGGACGCACGTCCCACATTATCTGCATCATTGCCATGGATCAGACCGCTCGCACAATCATCTGCTCCAGGTCCTTGACGTTGATGGCGGTGGTTTACTTTCCTCCATCGTGTAGAGTTTTGCCTTTGAAAAATCATGAATTATTTATTTCTAGTCAAGAGACAAGTCCGTGCGCTCAAGGAATGTTTCCCCAGACTCCTTCTCTTCAGGGCGCAAGCTTAAACAAGTGTGAAATACAATGTATTTTCTGTCCTCCCAGTAGAGGCCAGTCCCTATGGGTTAGCATGGGAAATGGGGCGGCTAGTTATACGGCAGCCGCCCTGGGGACAAGGAACGGGGACAGTGACAGCCCCCGGTGTTGTCAGTTCTCCAAACTTCAAGAACCATTCCTAGTGAAAAACGAGCTACAGGGAAATAAAGATATCTGGCAGCCGGGAAATATCAAGGTCAGAGCCGACCGGCCCAGCATCCCGGGTAATCGGATTTACAGTCAGAATGAGTTATGATGAAGGATAAAATGTCTGAACATGTCAGAATGCAAGACTCTGCTCCCAGCCTCCATGTCCGTGCTGAGAAGGGCAGGATGAGAGGTGGACGCATCGCTGCCGGATAAGAAGAGCTTCTTCATAGATTAGGTACATGGCACATGGGAAGCCAATCCAGGGTCTGGAGTAAAGCCCTATTGTAAATCCACCGTCTGCTGGTATGACCTGTGTCCGGCTCTACGGCATCTGGCTGCAGCAGGGGCTGTCCATAGGTGACTCTATCAGAAGAATAGTGAGTGCAGCTCTGGAGTATAATACAGGATGTAACTCAGGATCAGTACAGGATAAGTAATGTAATGTATGTACACAGTGACTGCACCAGCAGAATAGTGAGTGCAGCTCTGGAGTATAATACAAGATGTTACTGAGGATCAGTACAGGATAAGTAATGTATGTACACAGTGACTGAACCAGCAGAATAGTGAGTGCAGCTCTGGAGTATAATACAAGATGTTACTCAGGATCAGTACAGGATAAGTAATGTATGTACACAGTGACTCCAACAGCAGAATAGTGAGTGCAGCTCTGGAGTATAATCAGGATATAACTCAGGATCAGTACAGGATAAGTAATGTAATGTATGTATACAGTGACTGCACCAGCAGAATAGTGAGTGCAGCTCTGGAGTATAATACAGGATGTAACTCAGGATCAGTACAGGATAAGTAATGTATGTACACAGTGACTGCACCAGCAGAATAGTGAGTGCAGCTCTGGAGTATAATATAGGATGTACTCAGGATCAGTACAGGATAAGTAATGTATGTACACAGTGACTGCACCAGTAGAATAGTGAGTGCAGCTCTGGAGTATAATCAGGATATAACTCAGGATCAGTACAGGATAAGTAATGTAATGTATGTATACAGTGACTGCACCAGCAGAATAGTGAGTGCAGCTCTGGAGTATAATACAGGATATAACTCAGGATCAGTACAGTATAAGTAATTAAATGTAATGTATGTACACAGCAACTCTACCAGCAGAATAGTGAGTGCAGCTCTTGAGTATAATACAGGATGTAACTCAGGATCAGTACAGGATAAGTAATGTATGTACACAGTGACTCCAACAGCAGAATAGTGAGTACAGCTCTGGAGTATAATACAAGATGTTACTCAGGATCAGTACAGGATAAGTAATGTATGTACACAGTGACTGAACCAGCAGAATAGTGAGTGCAGCTCTGGAGTATAATACAAGATGTTACTCAGGATCAATACAGGATAAGTAATGTATGTACACAGTGACTCCACCAGGGGAATCTTGAGTGCAGCTCTGAAGTATTTGCACCCAGCCCTTCCTTCCAAAGTTCAGGTGGAGTCCTCTATAATTATTCACCCCACATAGACAATTTGAGGTATTTATGCCCCACTGGTCATGCAGTTAAAACACAATACAATTTAATAATGTGGCTATCTCCTCCTGTTTGTGCTGAAAGAATCTCATTGTGCCGTTTCTCCCTCTCTCGCTTTCATTCCTCTAGGTCGGTAATGGGCTTAGATAAGGAGCCTGACCTTGTGCATATGGAAGCGCGGACCGCTGATGGACGTGAGTACCGCCAGATGAAACAGAATGGAAATTGTACCATTTTCGCAATGTAAAATCATGAGCTTTAGAATACCTAAAATTTACATTTTAATTGAGCTGCGTCAGGTAGTTGGTGTCTGACTAGTGACTTCTCCTGCAGCTCCGCACATGACAACCGCACTGCCACCTGTGCTGAGAATAATACACTGTATACAGCTGCTTTCATAACACCCTAGAGTATAATACAGAATGTAACTGAGGATCAGTACAGGATAAGTAATGTAATGTATGTAGTGACTGCACCAGCAGAATAGTGAGTGCAGCTCTGGAGTATAATACAGGATGTAACTCAGTATCAGTACAGGATAAGTAATGTAATGTATGTACACAGTGACTGCACCAGCAGAATAGTGAGTGCAGCTCTGGAGTATAATACAGGATGTAACTCAGGATCAGTACAGGATAAGTAATGCATGTACACAGTGACTGCACCAGCAGAATAGTGAGTGCAGCTCTGCAGTATAATACAGGATGTAACTTACGATCAGTACAGGATAAGTAATGTAATGTATGTACACAGTGACTTCACCAGCAGAATAGTGAGTGCAGCTCTGGAGTATAATACAGGATGTAACTCAGGATCAGTACAGGATAAGTAATGTATGTACACAGTGACTGCACCAGCAGAATAGTAAGTGCAGCTCTGGAGTATAATATAGGATGTAACGCAGGATCAGTACAGGATAAGTAATGTATGTACACAGTGACTGCACCAGCAGAATAGTGAGTGCAGCTCTGGAGTATAATACAGGATGTAACTCACGATCAGTACAGGATAAGTAATGTAATGTATGTACACAGTGACTTCACCAGCAGAATAGTGAGTGCAGCTCTGGAGTATAATACAGGATGTAACTCAGGATCAGTACAGGATAAGTAATGCATGTACACAGTGACTGCACCAGCAGAATAGTGAGTGCAGCTCTGGAGTATAATACAGGATGTAACTCAGGATCAGTACAGGATAAGTAATGCATGTACACAGTGACTGCACCAGCAGAATAGTGAGTGCAGCTCTGGAGTATAATACAGGATGTAACTCAGGATCAGTACAGGATAAGTAATGTATGTACACAGTGACTGCACCCGCAGAATAGTGAGTGCAGCTCTGGAGTATAATACAGAATGTAACTCAGGATCAGTACAGGATAAGTAATGTATGTACACAGTGACTGCACCAGCAGAATAGTGAGTGCAGCTCTGCAGTATAATACAGGATGTAACTTACGATCAGTACAGGATAAGTAATGTAATGTATGTACACAGTGACTTCACCAGCAGAATAGTGAGTGCAGCTCTGGAGTATAATACAGGATGTAACTCAGGATCAGTACAGGATAAGTAATGCATGTACACAGTGACTGCACTAGCAGAATAGTAAGTGCAGCTCTGGAGTATAATATAGGATGTAACGCAGGATCAGTACAGGATAAGTAATGTATGTACACAGTGACTGCACCAGCAGAATAGTGAGTGCAGCTCTGGAGTATAATACAGGATGTAACTCACGATCAGTACAGGATAAGTAATGTAATGTATGTACACAGTGACTTCACCAGCAGAATAGTGAGTGCAGCTCTGGAGTATAATACAGGATGTAACTCAGGATCAGTACAGGATAAGTAATGCATGTACACAGTGACTGCACCAGCAGAATAGTGAGTGCAGCTCTGGAGTATAATACAGGATGTAACTCAGGATCAGTACAGGATAAGTAATGCATGTACACAGTGACTGCACCAGCAGAATAGTGAGTGCAGCTCTGGAGTATAATACAGGATGTAACTCAGGATCAGTACAGGATAAGTAATGTATGTACACAGTGACTGCACCCGCAGAATAGTGAGTGCAGCTCTGGAGTATAATACAGAATGTAACTCAGGATCAGTACAGGATAAGTAATGTATGTACACAGTGACTGCACCAGCAGAATAGTGAGTGCAGCTCTGGAGTATAATACAGGATGTAACTCAGGATCAGTACAGGATAAGTAATGTAATGTATGTACACAGTGACTGCACCAGCAGAATAGTGAGTGCAGCTCTGGAGTATAATACAGGATGTAACTCAGGATCAGTACAGGATAAGTAATGTATGTACACAGTGACTGCACCCGCAGAATAGTGAGTGCAGCTCTGGAGTATAATACAGAATGTAACTCAGGATCAGTACAGGATAAGTAATGTATGTACACAGTGACTGCACCAGCAGAATAGTGAGTGCAGCTCTGGAGTATAATACAGGATGTAACTCAGGATCAGTACAGGATAAGTAATGTATGTACACAGTGACTGCACCCGCAGAATAGTGAGTGCAGCTCTGGAGTATAATACAGAATGTAACTCAGGATCAGTACAGGATAAGTAATGTATGTACACAGTGACTGCACCAGCAGAATAGTGAGTGCAGCTCTGGAGTATAATACAGGATGTAACTCAGGATCAGTACAGGATAAGTAATGTATGTACACAGTGACTGCACCAGCAGAATAGTGAGTGCAGCTCTGGAGTATAATACAGGATGTAACTCAGGATCAGTACAGGATAAGTAATGTAATGTATGTACACAGTGACTGCACCAGCAGAATAGTGAGTGCAGCTCTGGAGTATAATACAGGATGTAACTCAGGATCAGTACAGGATAAGTAATGTATGTACACAGTGACTGCACCCGCAGAATAGTGAGTGCAGCTCTGGAGTATAATACAGAATGTAACTCAGGATCAGTACAGGATAAGTAATGTATGTACACAGTGACTGCACCAGCAGAATAGTGAGTGCAGCTCTGGAGTATAATACAGGATGTAACTCAGGATCAGTACAGGATAAGTAATGCATGTACACAGTGACTGCACCAGCAGAATAGTGAGTGCAGCTCTGGAGTATAATACAGGATGTAACTCAGGATCAGTACAGGATAAGTAATGTATGTACACAGTGACTGCACCCGCAGAATAGTGAGTGCAGCTCTGGAGTATAATACAGAATGTAACTCAGGATCAGTACAGGATAAGTAATGTATGTACACAGTGACTGCACCAGCAGAATAGTGAGTGCAGCTCTGGAGTATAATACAGGATGTAACTCAGGATCAGTACAGGATAAGTAATGTAATGTATGTACACAGTGACTGCACCAGCAGAATAGTGAGTGCAGCTCTGGAGTATAATACAGGATGTAACTCAGGATCAGTACAGGATAAGTAATGTATGTACACAGTGACTGCACCCGCAGAATAGTGAGTGCAGCTCTGGAGTATAATACAGGATGTAACTCAGGATCAGTACAGGATAAGTAATGTATGTACACAGTGACTGCACCAGCAGAATAGTGAGTGCAGCTCTGGAGTATAATACAGGATGTAACTCAGGATCAGTACAGGATAAGTAATGTATGTACACAGTGACTGCACCCGCAGAATAGTGGGTGCAGCTCTGGAGTATAATACAGAATGTAACTCAGGATCAGTACAGGATAAGTAATGTATGTACACAGTGACTGCACCAGCAGAATAGTGAGTGCAGCTCTGGAGTATAATACAGGATGTAACTCAGGATCAGTACAGGATAAGTAATGTATGTACACAGTGACTGCACCAGCAGAATAGTGAGTGCAGCTCTGGAGTATAATACAGGATGTAACTCAGGATCAGTACAGGATAAGTAATGTATGTACACAGTGACTGCACCCGCAGAATAGTGAGTGCAGCTCTGGAGTATAATACAGAATGTAACTCAGGATCAGTACAGGATAAGTAATGTATGTACACAGTGACTGCACCAGCAGAATAGTGAGTGCAGCTCTGGAGTATAATACAGGATGTAACTCAGGATCAGTACAGGATAAGTAATGTATGTACACAGTGACTGCACCAGCAGAATAGTGAGTGCAGCTCTGGAGTATAATACAGGATGTAACTCAGGATCAGTACAGGATAAGTAATGTAATGTATGTACACAGTGTGAACATTTTATTCATTATAAAGATCGGCAAATTTTACGTTAGTCTTAATCGCTCTACGCTGCCGGTAAATGCGCTGACGTTATATAGAGGCCGTGCTCTTGCTGCCGCTGGTCGTGCGACATGCTTTAAACTACGCCAGCTCCCTTGCTGGAGTAGTTTAATGCCATTTTACACGCCATAAACTGGCGTGGAAAATAATGAATGAGACGGTTGACCGACCCACCCTCTTCCACGCCCATGCCACGTACCCTTTTTCTGCCATTTTGAAAAAGTGGCATGAGCGGGGTGTAGTCACAGATTTTGTTGCAAAACACCTTCATGCGAAAATCTGCAACCTAATTACGCCAAAAAACAGGCATTCACCAGATAGTAAATGACGGTCTGTGCGTTTCATTTCTGTACCGTTGTGTTCCGTGGAGGGGTGGGGGGGGCTCTGACATTCCTACACATGGCGGGATCCGTACATATTATGTACATGACATTATACTAACAATTGCCGCAGTTTGAGCAGTATTTAGTGTCTCATTTTCTCCCGATTGCTCGCGGCGGTCATTACCATAACTTTTCCATCTGTATGCTAATTAGCGGCATTGTTTACCTGGTGGCCGCATTAGAAGCTCACCTGAGCGTGCCGCAGTCGCAGGGTAACGCGCCCACTGTGCCATTTCCTTTGGCTTTCCTCTTATTTGCGGATCGGATTTTCCGTCTTGTGAGCGCACGACCCAGGGACAGTTTTTAAAAAAAATATTTGCCTGGATTTCAGCTAAACCTCCAGAGTTCTCCGGTCTACTGGTGCGGAAAGACTTAAAGGGAGCTCAGAACAAGAGGAGAACATGTACAAGTGAGCCGAGCCTGACAAGTGCAGATATAGCGGCCCGCGACGATACGGCGGGCCGGCGTCAGGAAAACGTGTCTGTAAGCATTTGTCATATTTCTAATGATATAATGTGGAGAACAGAGAGAAGAAGAATACAGAAATATATTTGATGGAGGGACCAACGCCCAGAGGTGGCAAGAACGTTTACATAATGGGGGCATTTCATAAAATACACGGTTATAATTAGGATCCAGCGAGGAGCGCGCTGTCCCTTTAAATTATCCTGTAATCAAATCCAGGAACCTGATATGATGTATCACATATGATAAGCTTAGATACATTGTCTCAGCAAATATTATCACACGTCATAGGCTTAGATACATAATTTCTGCAGACAGTATTACATTTGATAAGCTTAGATACATCGTCTCAGCAGGTATTATCACACATCATAGGCTTAGATACATAATTTCTGCAGGCGGTATTACATTTGATAAGCTTAGATACATTGTCTCAGCAGATATTATCTCACATATCATAGGCTTAGATACATCATCTCTGCAGGCGGTATTACATATGATAAACGTAGATACATCGTCTCAGCAGGTATTATCACACATCATAGGCTTAGATACATAATTCCGGAAGGCAGTATTACACATGACCGGCTCAGATACCTTGGGGCACATTTATTTAGACCGACGTTTTAGATTTTAGTGAATAGCTCACTGGTTATGCTAAATTTTTCATTTCATGTAATTACGAAAGTCTTCAGGTCCAGATGTCGGTTTGAATAATGCAGAACATGTTTCGTGACACAACTCATTTAAGGAATGTTAGTAAATGACCCCCATTGTCTCCCCGGACCAGTGAAGAGTAACACATAGTGTAGTTAGATACACAGCTCAGCAGGCAGTATCACACAGGATAGGATTAGATACACAGCTCAGCAGACAGTATCATACATAGGATAGGATTAGATACACAGCTCAGCAGACAGTATCACACAGGAGAGGATTAGATACACAGTTTATCAGGCAGTATCACACAGGATAGGATTAGATACACAGCTCAGCAGACAGTATCACACAGGATAGGATTAGATACACAGCTCAGCAGACAGTATCACACAGGATAGGATTAGATACACAGCTCAGCAGGCAGTATCACACAGGATAGGATTAGATACACAGTTTATCAGGCAGTATCACACAGGATAGGATTAGATACACAGCTCAGCAGACAGTATCACACATGGTAGGATTAGATACACAGCTCAGCAGACAGTATCATACATAGGATAGGATTAGATACACAGCTCAGCAGACAGTATCACACAGGAGAGGATTAGATACACAGCTCAGCAGACAGTATCACACAGGATAGGATTAGATACACAGCTCAGCAGACAGTATCACACAGGATAGGATTAGATACACAGCTCAGCAGGCAGTATCACACAGGATAGGATTAGATACACAGTTTATCAGGCAGTATCACACAGGATAGGATTAGATACACAGCTCAGCAGACAGTATCACACATGGTAGGATTAGATACACAGCTCAGCAGACAGTATCATACATAGGATAGGATTAGATACACAGCTCAGCAGACAGTATCACACAGGAGAGGATTAGATACACAGCTCAGCAGACAGTATCACACAGGATAGGATTAGATACACAGCTCAGCAGACAGTATCACACAGGATAGGATTAGATACACAGCTCAGCAGGCAGTATCACACAGGATAGGATTAGATACACAGTTTATCTGGCAGTATCACACAGGATAGGATTAGATACACAGCTCAGCAGACAGTATCACACATGGTAGGATTAGATACACAGCTCAGCAGACAGTATCATACATAGGATAGGATTAGATACACAGCTCAGCAGACAGTATCACACAGGAGAGGATTAGATACACAGCTCAGCAGACAGTATCACACAGGATAGGATTAGATACACAGCTCAGCAGACAGTATCACACAGGATAGGATTAGATACACAGCTCAGCAGGCAGTATCACACATGGTAGGATTAGATACACAGCTCAGCAGACAGTATCATACACAGGAGAGGATTAGATACACAGCTCAGCAGACAGTATCACACAGGATAGGATTAGATACACAGCTCAGCAGACAGTATCACACAGGATAGGATTAGATACACAGCTCAGCAGACAGTATCACACAGGATAGGATTAGATACACAGCTCAGCAGACAGTATCACACAGGATAGGATTAGATACACAGCTCAGCAGGCAGTATCACACAGGATAGGATTAGATACACAGCTTAGCAGGCAGTATAACACAGGATAGGATTAGATACACAGTTTATCAGGCAGTATCACACAGGATAGGATTAGATACACAGCTCAGCAGACAGTATCACACATGGTAGGATTAGATACACAGCTCAGCAGACAGTATCATACATAGGATAGGATTAGATACACAGCTCAGCAGACAGTATCACACAGGAGAGGATTAGATACACAGCTCAGCAGACAGTATCACACAGGATAGGATTAGATACACAGCTCAGCAGACAGTATCACACAGGATAGGATTAGATACACAGCTCAGCAGGCAGTATCACACAGGATAGGATTAGATACACAGTTTATCAGGCAGTATCACACAGGATAGGATTAGATACACAGCTCAGCAGACAGTATCACACATGGTAGGATTAGATACACAGCTCAGCAGACAGTATCATATATAGGATAGGATTAGATACACAGCTCAGCAGACAGTATCACACAGGAGAGGATTAGATACACAGCTCAGCAGACAGTATCACACAGGATAGGATTAGATACACAGCTCAGCTGACAGTATCACACAGGATAGGATTAGATACACAGCTCAGCAGACAGTATCACACAGGATAGGATTAGATACACAGCTCAGCAGACAGTATCACACAGGATAGGATTAGATACACAGCTCAGCAGGCAGTATCACACAGGATAGGATTAGATACACAGCTTAGCAGGCAGTATAACACAGGATAGGATTAGATACACAGCTCAGCAGGCAGTATCACACAGGATAGGATTAGATACACAGCTCAGCAGACAGTATCAAACAGGATAGGATCAGATACACAGCTCAGCAGGCAGTATCACACAGGATAGGATTAGATACACAGCTCAGCAGGCAGTATCACACAGGATAGGATTAGATACACAGCTCAGCAGACAGTATCACACAGGATAGGATTAGATACACAGCTCAGCAGACAGTATCACACAGGATAGGATTAGATACACAGCTCAGCAGACAGTATCACACATGATAGGATTAGATACACAGCTCAGCAGACAGTATCACACAGGATAGGATTAGATACACAGCTCAGCAGACAGTATCACACAGGATAGGATTAGATACACAGCTCAGCAGACAGTATCACACAGGATAGGATTAGATACACAGCTCAGCAGGCAGTATCACACAAGATAGGATTAGATACACAGCTTAGAAGGCAGTATAACACAGGATAGGATTAGATACACAGCTTAGAAGGCAGTATAACACAGGATAGGATTAGATACACAGCTCAGCAGGCAGTATCACACAGGATAGGATTAGATACACAGCGCAGCAGACAGTATCACACAGGATAGGATTAGATACACAGCTCAGCAGACAGTATCACACAGGATAGGATCAGATACACAGCTCAGCAGGCAGTATCACACAGGATAGGATTAGATACACAGCTCAGCAGACAGTATCACACATGATAAGATTAGATACACAGCTCAGCAGGCAGTATCACACATAATAGGTTTAGATACATTGTCTCAGCAGGACGTATCACACAAGGATTAGATACACAGCTCGGCAGCACACTGTCCCTGGAGATTCATTCCATTATGGGGGATTTATTGTTGTGTTATCTCCTGAGACTGTATCACCCAATAAGCTTAGATACAGTAAAGTCTCTTTCCTAAGGTGATATTATCTGACGCCGTGTAACATCGGTGTGATTAGGACAATGAACCGCGTGGATCCTCAGATGAAAGGAGTCAGCGCCGGTGACATCAAGGCCCCCCCCGTCCAGTATATCCCAGTATAATTAGCCGCCCCCTCTCTTCACATGCAGAGCTGACTGCCGGGGTCTCCCATCTAATATTTATGGGGCTCATTGATCCCAATTCTTTTTTTGGTTGGGGTATTCTTTGATGTTTTTTTTACAGTCTCTCATCTTTCACTGAGGTCCTTCTCCTTTCTGATTATGAGATGTGTCCCGGGGTGAGGTTCTGGTCCATGTATGGTCCACCACATTCAACCTCCGGCTTCATGAAGATCGGACAATGGGCTTGAGCAGAATTCATCACGTAATACGGGGTGGGACAAGGTCCTCCCCAGACTTGTGTCCATAGGGCGCCGTCACACCTGAAATGTACGCTGTGGGTTTTCTGCAACACATTTAAATGCAGAATTTTTTTTTTATAGTAAAAAACAAGTGGATTTTATTTTCATAGCTCCATCCACACGTACTGGAAAACACCCCACAAAAAAGAGCAGAGCGCTGTCCACATTCAATAGCGGAGACCCAAATCAAATTCCACCAACGCAGATCTTTCCACCAATTCGGCAGAAATTTGTCTCAGGTTCTTGTCAAAATCCGCAGTGGAAATGATTCACCTGGACCCACTGCCCGTATATGTGACCACCTATAGTCCCATGCGTACAGTAGGTTGCAGTACAGGGTTAAATGATTGAAGAGGTTGCGCATTCCTTGTATTTTCTTACGTAAATTTGCTGACAGGTCGCCCGGAACGCGCCATTCCAGCTACTTATCAGAAGCTAAAGAAAAGAAATTGCTTCCTGTTAACATCTAAACTCGCAGGCTGAATTCAAAGGCTAATTGTATTCCGCTGATTGCTCGGAGCGCAGACGCGCGCCTGACATTTACACGTAATCGGATAAGGCGCGCTTCTATCATTCCATATGCATAAGATCTGAAAACAACGGGACGGCTCTGAAGATCTGTATGACGGGAGGTGGTTGCAGATGCGAGGAGTCTCAGCCAAATACAAAGACAAATCTCACTACCACGTCACCCCAAAAAGGTTACATGTCTAGCCATGATTTTACAGCTCCACCCAGCTCTCCAAGACTCCTGAAGGTGAATTGTGCCTTTAGGGACCTAACGAAAAAATCTATAAGAGGGTCAGCCTGAATACAGTCCAAGGGAGTCGCCCTGAATACAGTCGGAGGGGGTCAGTCTGAATACAGTCGAAGGGGGTCAGTCTGAATACAGTCCAAGGGAGTCGCCCTGAATGCAGTCGGAGGGGGTCAGTCTGAATACAGTCGAAGGGGGTCAGTCTGAATACAGTCGGAGGGGGTAACTCTGAATACAGTCGGAGGGGGTCACTCTGAATACTGTCGGAGGGGTCACTCTGAATACAGTCGGAGGGGGGCAGTCTGAATACTGTCGGAGGGGGTCCATCTAAACACAGTCGGAGGGGGTCACTCTGAATACAGTCGAAGGGGGTCAGTCTGAATACAGTCAAAGGGGGTCAGTCTAAATACAGTCGGAGGGGGTCAGTCTAAATACAGTCGGAGGGGGTCAGTCTGAATACAGTCCAAGGGAGTCGCCCTAAATGCAGTCGGAGGGGGTCACCCTGAATACAGTCGGAGGGGGTCACCCTGAATACAGTCGAAGGGGGTCAGTCTGAATCCAGTCGAAGGGGGTCACTCTGAATACTGTCGGAGGGGTCACTCTGAATACAGTCGGAGGGGGGCAGTCTGAATACTGTCAGAGGGGGTCACCCTGAATACAGTCGAAGGGGGTCAGTCTGAATCCAGTCGAAGGGGGTCACTCTGAATACTGTCGGAGGGGTCACTCTGAATACAGTCGGAGGGGGTCACTCTGAATACAGTCGGAGGGGGTCACTCTGAATACTGTCGGAGGGGGTCACTCTGAATACAGTCGAAGGGGGTCAGTCTGAATACTGTCGGAGGGGGTCCATCTAAACACAGTCGGAGGGGGTCACTCTGAATACAGTCGAAGGGGGTCAGTCTGAATACAGTCAAAGGGGGTCAGTCTAAATACAGTCGGAGGGGGTCAGTCTAAATACAGTCGGAGGGGGTCAGTCTGAATACAGTCGGAGGGGGTCACTCTGAATACAGGCATAGGGGGTCAGTCTAAATACAGTCGGAGGGGGTCAGTCTGAATACAGTCGGAGGGGGGCAGTCTGAATACAGTCGGAGGGGGGTCAGTCTGAATACAGTCGGAGGGGGGCAGTCTGAATACAGTCGGAGGGGGTCACTGAATACAGTTGGAGGAGGTCACTCTGAATACAGTCGGAGGGGGTCACTCTGAATACAGTCGGAGGGGGTCACTCTGAATACAGTCGGAGGGGGTCACTCTGAATACAGTCGGAGGGGGTCAATCTGAATACAGTCGGAGGGGGTCACTCTGAATACAGTCGGAGGGGGTCACTCTGAATACAGTCGGAGGGGGTCACTCTGAATACAGTCGGAGGGGGTCACTCTGAATACAGTCGGAGGGGGTCACTCTGAATACAGGTGGAGGGGGTCACTCTGAATACTGTCGGAGGGGGTCCATCTAAATACAGTTGGAGGGGGCCACTCTGAATACAGTCGGAGGGGGTCAGTCTGAATACAGTCGGAGGGGGTCAGTCTGAATACAGTCGGAGGGGGTCACTCTGAATACAGTCAGAGGGGGTCAGTCTGAATACAGTCAAAGGGGGTCACCCTGTATACAGTCAGAGGGGGTCACCCTGAATACAGTCAGAGGGGGTCGCTCTGAATACAGTCAAAGGGGGTCAGTCTGAATACAGTCAGAGGGGGCAACCCTGAATACAGTCGGAGGGGGTCACTCCCTAGCCTAATTTGGACCCACCATATGCCGTAGTGGACTACTGACATAAATACCGTATACATGCCAATGAACCGCCCTCACTTCACTACATTAGTGCCATAGGTTTTGTGTATACATTGGAAGCAATTCCCATGATATCTGTACAAATGAAATCCAAGGACAAGGTCTGAGCCTCAGAAAAGAGATCAGGAAAATTGCAAATTCTCAGTTTACTTCCAGGGGAGTTTAGAGGATAAGATGAAGAATGTCAGTGCCAGTGTTATACAGAACCTAAATGCGTAATATCACCCTACCGCGTCTGTAATAAGAGTGACATACATGGCCCACAGTTACTAAGCAATTTTCACCATTATTTTTTGGCTCAAATGATGACATTAAATTTTTGCTGTAATTTGTGACTTTTCTCATCACTCTCCCAATTTAAAGAATAATAAGATCATCGGGTCTCGTCCCCAAAGTCTCCTTTTTTTGTCAAAATTACAGTATTACGAATAAAACCTGAAGACCTGCATGTGTAGATCTGTAAATCTGTACGATGTATTTTCAGTGTCAGAAGTGTGCGCCGCTAAATAAATGTGCTGCTTCATCCAGCACATGCGCCTGATTTTATATGTCTCTAAGTAGTCCGTGCTTGGTGAAACTGGGGTAATGGAGTCCCTAAATGATGGAGGCCCCTCTGAAAATATAACTATTGTCCTATATACAGTACAGACCAAAAGTTTGGACACACCTTCTCATTCAAAGAGTTTTCTTTATTTTCATCACTATGAAGGCATCAAAACTATGAATTAACACATGTGGAATTATATACATAACAAACAAGTGTGAAACAACTGAAAATATGTCATATTCTAGGTTCTTCAAAGTAGCCACCTTTTGCTTTGATTACTGCTTTGCACACTCTTGGCATTCTCTTGATGAGCTTCAAGAGGTAGTCCCCTGAAATGGTCTTCCAACAGTCTTGAAGGAGTTCCCAGAGATGCTTAGCACTTGTTGGCCCTTTTGCCTTCACTCTGCGGTCCAGCTCACCCCAAACCATCTCGATTGGGTTCAGGTCCGGTGACTGTGGAGGCCAGGTCATCTGGCGCAGCACCCCATCACTCTCCTTTATGGTCAAATAGCCCTTACTTTCAAAGTTTTCCCAATTTTTCGTCTGACTGACTGACCTTCAGTTCTTAAAGTAATGATGGCCACTCGTTTTTCTCTACTTAGCTGCTTTTTTCTTGCCATAATACAAATGCTAACAGTCTATTCAGTAGAACTATCAGCTGTGTATCCACCTGACTTCTCCTCAACGCAACTGATGGTCCCAACCCCATTTATAAGGCAAGAAATCCCACTTATTAAACCTGACAGGGCACACCTGTGAAGTGAAAACCATTTCAGGGGACTACCTCTTGAAGCTCATCAAGAGAATGCCAAGAGTGTGCAAAGCAGTAATCAAAGCAAAAGGTGGCTACTTTGAAGAACCTAGAATATGACATATTTTCAGTTGTTTCACACTTGTTTGTTATGTATATAATTCCACATGTGTTAATTCATAGTTTTGATGCCTTCAGTGTGAATCTACAATTTTCATAGTCATGAAAATAAAGAAAACTCTTTGAATGAGAAGGTGTGTCCAAACCTTTGGTCTGTACTGTACAATGACTGGCATGGGCAGATTGACCATAGACCTTACAGGTAAATTTCCCTGTGGGCCGATTCCCAGGGGGCCAGCCAGTGAAGTTTTTGAGGACGTATTTTGTGCTGCTGGCAGTATCTTGTGATGGACTGTGGTATTTGGCTCTGTTGGGGCGGTATAATGTGCCACAGTATGGTATTGTTGGCCCTGCCTTCCATAAATTTGGACCTGACTACAAAATGGGGCCACTTTTAGTATTTTATCCAGGGCCACTTTAGGTTCCCAGTCCGCCCCTGATGACTGGAGCTGTGTAGTCCCGGTGCTGACTTCCGATGCGGGAGCTGATTAGCGAGGGTGTGGGTTGTTAAATTCCCTGCAGTCTGATATTGATGGTTTCAAAATCCTGGAAAGCCCCTTTGAAATCATAAAAATTTTTAAATTTACTATTCGGTTTTAAAACACAAAGATGCATAATCTGAAGAAAAATTACATAAAAATCTAATCCTAAAGTGTAAGACCAAAAAAAACACTTGTATCCCGGTCATTTGTTTCTACAAATAAGTCCCCTTTAGTGACCCCCTGATATTTAAATTGTCTTGTGAAAAGATTACACTTAAAGGGAATGATCTGTGACCTGAAAGGGGTCACGGTCACCCATGCCTCCATGGCACTTGATGGCTATAACACATGCCCATGTGTGCAAAACAGTGGTGAAAAACACCAGGGCCCTTTGAGTAATGTTGAACACCTTAGGTCTAGACCCATCTACTGTCTGTGCCTTATTCCGATAATATAAGATTTAAAGAAGTTTTATTTTATTAAATGAGAGCCGTTCATAGTTAGGCAGTGGGGTGTTAAGGAGAAATGGCTATGTAGAAACAGAAGTCCCCTCATTGGAAATATCCATGCTCTAGAGCAGCGTTTCTCAACTCCAGACCTTTAGGGCACACCTGCCGGTCACGATCTGAGAATATCCCTATTCTCTTAGTATTCTGTTAGTGGCTAAGGTGCAAAAAGTTTGCCACTAAGCACCATGCAGCCCTTTCTAGAGGTTCATTTTCAAAACTATTAGCAAATTTGGAATCGGGATGGACAACCTCAGTCATAATCCTTTCTGCTCGATGATCTCTGTGGAGGCTACAACCAAAAGTGCAACTCTGGTACCACAAGGGAGTGGCATCTTGCTATTCCACCTCCCCAACCCTCTAAAAAATGTTTAACCTTTTCAGCTAATTTTAACCCTTTCTTGTAAAACAGTTAAAATCAAGGTCTATATTTGGGGGTTCTCCAGGATTTACACGTTGATGGCCTATCCTCAGGATAGGTAATCAATATGAGATCATCTGTGGTCCTGATCAGCTGTACGAAGAGGCCATGGAGCTCCATGAGTGCTTGGTCCTCTTTCTAGGTCATGTGATGTCAAGTTCATCAGTTACATGGCCTAGGCCCAGCTCAGCCCCATTCAAGTTAACAGGCCTGGGATGTGATACTAAGCACAGTCGCTATACAATGGACGGCATTGAGTTTGATGAGCAGTGAGGAAGCCACGGCGCTCATGGGAGCTCCAGTGGGCGCCGCAACTTCTTCAAATAGTCAGGAGTCTCCTCCTGTCAGCTTTACAAAATTCCCAACCTATCCAGTTGGTTCGGTTCTTCATCATGTACTTCCCTAAAATGCAGATACACTGTAACTTAATTAAATCCTTTCCTTATATTGTTATTAAGTTCATTTATTAAAGTTTTTAGTTTGTGCTTTTTGTTTATTGAGCCATATAAAAATCAAGTTAGAAGCATCTCTTTGATGTAGATATGGGGCACCCAGGGGTGCACCTAGCCTTTCTGCTGCCTTAGGCGAAAACTGAAACGTCACCCCCTCAATGCCAATTTCTGAACTTAACCCCTTTGCCACAATGTAAGCGTTCAATACCCATGGCCCTTCCACTGCCCCCCTCTTGTCCCTACCCGGTGATGCCTGGCCTCATTGGTGGTGCACCCCTGGGGGCACCAGCTCATCCTGGCCTCTCACAAGTGTTCAATGCCGTATTTTAGTGCAGTCCGCATTGCACTCAAGTGAATGATAAATGTGCACAAACTTGTGTTTAGCTCGGAGAAGCTGGCACTGTTTTTGATTTTGCTACTTGGACATCTTAAACTTTCCTCTTTCAGTAACAATTGGAAGCTATCCGCTCATCTCTCTGAAAAGATCAGATGAAATGTCAGGAAATTCATTACAATCTGGCAGAGCGCGCCTGCCGCTACGCCATTGCTTTCTGCAGCCCCACACCTGTCAGCGCTTCCCCGAGCCCTGATCAATCAATTGGAACATGTTCTGTGAGCAAAAAGTTTTCATCCAAACCACAAGTCCTTCAAACTTTGATCTTTAGGAACAGCGGGGAAGAGAGATGCAGAAATCTGTTTCCTAATTTTATATGGCAAAGTTAAAAAGTATGGGGTGAATGAAAAGTCTTGTTTTTGGAACTACATGTCATTGGTACCATTGACCAGTGGCTATGTATTCTACACTCCATCTAAAAGATCATCATAGTAATAAAACGTGAGCTGTCCCACCAAACACACTTATAAATGTATACTTCAGACTTTACGTACGATCTGTAGGTAGGGACAGACAAGAACAGTGAGCCCTAACCTAGAACACAGCCTGCTTTCTCTACCTAATTGCAGTATAAGCCCTACTTGGCAGAACTGCAACCGGAAAATGGTTCCTACTCTACATAAGTGTAGAGACAAACAACAACAGACAAACAAAAACAAAAGGAAAATGCGTCAGAACCAGACGGGCTATGAAGTACCAAACGAGAGACAGAGAGTAGTCAGAAGATAAGCCAAGATCAGAACCAGATGGGCTGCACTGTACCAAACACGTGAGACAGAGAGTGGACAGAAGACAAGCCGGGGTCAGAAGCACAGAATAAGTACTCAAAGGAACAAGGAATCTAGCTAGTGATCCAAACAAGACTATCACTGGCACTGGGGTTCATACAACAAGGGGTTTAAATAGAGAGCCATGTCCCTGGACCAGACCCTCAACAGGTGGAGCAGGCTTAAATGGAAATTCAAGATTAAACCTTCTGTTTAAAGGAGACGTAACTATAGGGGTCGCAGTTACGACCGGGTCCCTAAGCCAGGGGGCCCAGAGAGACCCCCTTGCCAGTGGTGCTCTATATTTACCTTTATAAGATGCACTGCATCTTATAAAGGGAATACTAGTGAGCGCTTCCATAATGGACGTGCTCACTAGTCTGCAGGAGGAGGGGGAGAGAAGAGCTGCGAGCGCTGTAGAGTACTTACCCCTCCTCCTGCTCACACTTCCCGGGGCCCGCACTTCTGTGCCCTGTCTGCCTGCAGCATCAGGACCTACAGAGCTTACTCTGACCTGACGCTGCAAGAGGTCAGGTGACTGCAGCGCTGGCCCTGAGAAGAGATGAGAACCTGGTTATGATTAAGAACTTCCGAGTTTGAAACATGTTAACCTGTGGTGGAGGGTGGTGAAGATTGAAGTATGTACCTTTATACCGATCTACAATAAAGACGATCAACATTAATGGATGCTGGAGAACGTTCTATTCTTTTCTGATTATACAAGTTCAATGGCACAATGAGAGGGCTTGTGGTGAGAGGACAAGACTTTAGAGGCCTCTTTGGAAAACATATCCTGAAAGTCCTTAATGAACTCAAGTAGGTAGAGGAGAGGTAAGTTTGTTTATTTATTTTATAGTCTGATCTGAGGTCTGATTAGGGGTCTGAAGAGTCTGATTAGGAGCCTGAAGGGTCTGATTGGGGGTCTGAAGCGTCTGATTGAGGGTCTGATTGAGGGTCTGACTGATTGAGGGTGTGACTGGGGGTGTAGAGAGGTCTAATGGGGGTCAGCTTGGGTGTCTGAAACTCTAATGGGGGTCTTATTGGGGGTCTGGAGGTCTAATGGGGGTCAGATATTGGGGTTTGGACATCTAATGAGGGTCTGGAGGTCTGGTCTGAGGTCTAATGGGGGTCTGGAGGTCTAATAGGGGTTTTATATGGGGGGTCTGGAGGTCTAATGAAGGTCTTCTCCGAGGTCTGATACTGGGGCGGGGTCTGACATGGAGGTCTAATGGGGATCTGATATGGGGCCTGACAGAGGTCTAAAAGGGGTTTGGTCTGAGATGTGGGGGGTCTCAACTGGGGTTTGATATGGAGGTCTTATCTAAAAGGTAAGAGGGTATTTATTTTGTACTGGCACACTATCTGTGTGGTACCAGTATTTTCAGGGGGACTGTTTCTGCAGTATAGTATGGGGGGGGGGAGTCAGGATGGGGTGTTGAGAAGAGGAGGATGATGGAAAAGTAGGAAAGTAAGATGTCTGTTAAACTCTGCAAAGACTAGACGCGGCTGAAGATGAGGAAAGAGAATGTCTACATCAGAGGAGACACCACTGGATGTAAGAGGTACATATGTGGCGCTGTATGACCCTGTATATTCTGTAGCGCTGTATGTAATGTTTTCCAATTATGTCTATAAAGGGGTTGTCCGCTTTTTTTTTTGTATGAGCGCTGCCTTCTCTGCTCTGTTTACCTGCTCATCACTGCAAATGCTACAGAGATAAGGTGAACAGAGCAGAGAAAGCAGCTCTCATATGAACTCTCCCCTTTCTTCAAACAGCTGATCGTCGGGGGTGCCGGAGGACTCCGGCAGATCTGATATTGATGACCTATCCTGAGGATAGGTCATCAGTAGTAAAAAGAGGACAACCCCTTTAACAGTAAGACTGGAGGGAATGGGTTAGGTTGAGAATTTGGCATGGGGGGAGGACGTTTAAATTTTTGCCTTAGGCAGCAGAAAGGCTAGGTGCCTACCTGCCCCTGGCCATAAAGCACTGAGGGGGGAAGGGGGGGGAGCTGAACTCTTGTACTAGGGCCCATGAGCCTTTAGCTACACCCCGCCCTAAACTCAATGAGAATAAAGAATTGTCTCCACCTCATACTCAAAATTTGCCTTGGATAACAACTGGAGGTTGTCAGGAGGTTTAGGTGGAGGAACCACCGGGGTAAAGTATTTAAGTAGTGATTTTTGGAAAACATTATTTGCCTTGAATGAGGATGGTAAAAGAAGGCGAAAAGATATTGGGTTTATTATAGATGTAATCTTATATGGACCAATAAATTTAGGAGAAAGTTTACCAGATGCTACTCTGAGACTCAAATTTTTTGTAGAAAGCCAGACAAGTTCTCCTAAAATGACGTTTGGACCTAAAGAATGCTTTTTATTGGCTTGTTTATACTGGATGCTTTGAGCTTTTTCCAGGCTCTTGCAAGCCTGAGCCCAAACTGTGCACAGATCATTAATGATAGCATCCACCGCAGGATTCACAGAGCTTAACCCAGAAACTGATGAAAAACGTGGATTAAAACCATAATTACAACAAAAAGGTGAGATACCACTAGTGGAGCTGACATAATTGTTGAAAGCAAACTCTGCTAGGGACAAAATTCTCTTCCACTTGTTCTGACAGTCAGATACAAAGCATCTTAAAAACTGCTCCAAAACCTGGTTGACCCTTTCAGTTTGTCCATTTGTGTCAGGATGGAATGCAAATGGATGCAGAAGGAGTGTTTGATCCCCAGTCTCTCCAGAATCTCAAGACAAAGCGAACTCCTCTATCTGAGACAAAGGACCCGAGTATCACATGTAATTTGAAAATATTGTTGACAAACAAGGTAGGTAATTTTTTATTGTCAGGAAGTAGATGACACATTTTAGAGAACCTATCAATGACCACCCAGACGACCGTCTTCCCCGTGAGGGCGGAAGGTCAGTAATGAAATCCATTGAGATGTGGTCTGTGGAATGGGCAAAGGGCAAAGCATATCCGCAGGACATCTCCTGGGTACCTTATCCCTTGTTCAGACATCACATGCCGAGACAAAGGCAACCACATCTCATGACCAAGTAGGCCACCAGTAGGCTCTGGAGACCACGTGTTTAGTCCCAACAATTCCTGGATGACCAGCAAGTACAGAACAAAGAGATTCCTCAAAAACTTTAAGGTGAAGATTTGGAGGAACAAACAATTTACCAGAGGGAAGATTACTGGGAGCCAAATCCTGACAACTTCATATTTCAGAGGCAAGATCAGGACTAACGGCAGCAATGACAATACCTGGAGGATGAATGTTACCAGGTTCAGTATTGATAAAATCACAAGTACCAAAACTACGTGCGTCATAAAGCAACCGCTTTCACATTACCAGATCCAGGACTGTAAGTAGCAATAAAAGTAAACCAGGTGTCACGGATGATGTTGCAGATAGCTGGAAGTTATGGATAAACATCCGACTGGCTTGATCCCAAACTAAGGAGCATAAAGGTGACCCCTATAAAACCCTAAGAGCTCACCCTGACTGCTAAGCACATACAAGGGTCTCAGAGGTAGACGATTGCATGCCCTCATACCTAGACTGTGTGACACCTGAAAACCCTATAATAGTGAGGGGACAAGACCACCGGCTCCCTGCACTAAATGCGGAGGGAGTCAGGGTCACCTAGAATCAAGCCAGCAAAGAAACACAATACATGAAAGGACTTATCTGAACAAGCAGTAACAGAAGTCTCCAGCAGTGACAATTCAATCCAGGAAGTAGTATAAACCGCAAAGTAAGGCAGTATGGGAGGGAATATAAAGGGAGGCAATTAGTGTAAATAGGTGACAGCTGGGAGAAGGAAAGGAGATGACAAAGTGAAACCAAAACAAAGAACATCATGCAAGAGGTAGAGAAGGACGTCTGCCAGACCTTCTCAGAGAGCTGGCGGTGACAGTACCCCTCCCTCTACGGGTGGACTCCGGACACCCAGAGCCCACCTTCTCAGGATGGGACCTATGGAAAGCCCTGATGAGACGAGTGGCCTTAATGTCCGCCACTGGGACCCACATCCTCTCCTCAGGACCATAACCCTCCCAATGAACGAGGTACTGGAGAGAACTGTGGATAATGCAAGAATCCACAATCCTAGAGACCTGAAATTCAAGATTACCATCAACAACAATCGGCGGAGGAGGCAAAGAGGAGGGTACAGTGGGTTGGACATAAGGTTTTAATAGGGACCTGTGAAAAACATTATGGATCTTCCAAGTCTGAGGAAGATCAAGTCGGAAGGCAACGGGATTGATGACGGACAAGATCTTGTAAGGCCCAATAAACTTAGGACCCAACTTCCAGGAGGGAACCTTCAGTTTGATATTCTTTGTAGACAACCACATCAGATCACCCACATTCAGGTCCGGACCAGGCACACGTCTCTTATCAGCCACACGCTTATATCTCTCACTCATCCTCTTCAGATTACCCTGAATCTTTTGCCAAATAAATGACAAAGACGAGGAAAATCTCTCCTCATCAGGTAAACCAGAAGACCCCTCTCCAGAGAATGTCCCAAAATGAAACCCATATGCACCAAAAAAGTGGTGACTTATCAGAGGACTCCTGGCGACGGTTATTTAAAGCAAATGTAGTGTACGGGGACTGTAATGCCCGTCACTACAAAAGTGTCACTTGGTGTGCTGTCGTCCCCCCTTATTTATGGGGAAGTTGGTATATGTCATCTTTATAAATTGTCATGTAATGTAATGTTATGTATTTCCCTGTTACTGTGACACTTGCATGTACAGGCCTGCTAGGGGTGTCATTCCAGCTTCTAGTCACTAGAGGGAGCTAGAGAGCCCTAGTTTATATAAGGCCCAGACAGGGAAGCAAAAGTCAGTCTAGTTTGGAGCTCAGAAGTTTCTAGAGCCTGAGGAAGCTGAGAGGGAGACAGAGGCAAAGCTCAGAAAAGCAAGAGGTACTCAAGATAACAGAGGAGGTACTTTATAAAGAGAGAACCAAGGATATACGCCAGAGTTAAGGTATTGGGCCTTGGAGAAGATTTTCTATGTCCCAGGATCAGTCAGGAATAGAGTGCAAGCTCCTGTACTGCAAGTCCCGTGTTTCACACTCTGAAGTCACCTTGCTTAATCTGTATTGCCTGCATCGACCGTATTGAAAAATCAACTGTATGCAAAGGAACTGTGCTTCCGTTAATGTCTCTATATGGAAACTACTAAAGTTGGAGTTTTGTTTTAACATCACGTGGTTCCTCAGTTATTCCTGCTATCAGCAAACGGCGTGCCACCGTTTAATTGGCACTGGCGTCACGAACATTTTCCTACCATCACCTGCCTATGCAGAGAGTCAGCCGTCTCAGGTTAGTGTCTATTGCACTACTACACCCAGGAACACATTTCTACACACAACTTGAGTACGCTGCACAAACTCAGCAAGGGACAAAAAAGAACACCAATCCTCCTGATTCTCTGCCACAAAACAGCGCAGATATGTCTCCAGATTCTCAATGACGCGTTCGGTCTGACCATTCGACTGCGGGTGAAAAGCAGAAGAGAACGACAACCGAACCCCCAAGCGAGAACAGAAGGCCTTCCAAAATCTGGAAACAAACTGCGTGCCCCTATCAGAAACGATGTCTGAAGGAATGCCATGCAATTTGACAATGTGATCAACAAATGCTTGTGCCAGCTTCTTAGCATTGGGTAACCCAGGAAAGGGAATGAAATGTGGAATTTTGCTAAAACGGTCCACTACTACCAGAATCACAGTCTTCCCCGAGGAATGAGCAAGGTCCGTAATGAAGTCCATGGACAGATGCGTCCAAGGACGGGAAGGAATGGGTAACGGGAGGAGAGAACCCGATGACCGTGAATGAGGGACCTTGGCACGAGCGCAGGTCTCGCAGGCTGCCACAAAACCCTCAACCTTCTTACGAAGAGCCGGCCACCAGAATCTCCGAGCAATGAGATCCACTGTGGCTCTACTCCCCGGGTGCCCAGCAAGGACAGTATCGTGGTGCTCCTTAAAAACCTTGTGTCGTAAAGCGAGAGGCACAAACAACCTCCCAGGAGGACAAAGATCATGAGCCTCTGCCTGGGCTGCCTGAACCTCTGCCTCCAAATCAGGATAAAGAGCAGAGACGACCACCCCTTCAGCCAAAATGGGACCCGGGTCTTCAAAGTTCCCCCCTCCCGGAAAACAACGTGACAGGGCATCAGCCTTCACATGTTTAACCCCAGGGCGGAATGTGACAACAAAATTAAACCTAGAAAAGAATAAAGACCATCTGGCCTGTCTCGGGTTCAGACGCTTGGCTGATTCCAAGTAGGCCAGATTCTTATGGTCGGTAAACACGGTAATATGGTGTCTGGCTCCCTCTAGCCATTGGCGCCATTCCTCAAAAGCTAATTTGATGGCCAACAACTCCCTATCTCCCACATCGTCATTTCTCTCTGCGGAGGAGAGTTTCCTTGAGAAAAAGGCACACAGTCGCCATTTGGCAGGAGAGGGACCCTGAGATAAGACCGCACCCACACCCACCTCAGAAGCATCCACCTCAACAATAAAAGGTAGAGAGACATCAGGTTGTACCAAAATGGGAGCAGAAGCAAAACTCTCTTTGATACTAGAAAAGGCCTTAAGCGCATCTACCGACCAGGAGGAAAAATCTACCCCCTTTTTAGTCACATCAGTGACTGGCTTAACAACAGAGGAATCATTCAAAATTAACTTTCTGTAATAATTGGCAAAACCCAAAAACCGCATCAGCACCTTCTGATTCTCGGGAAGCTCCCAATCAAGCACAGCGCGGACCTTCTCAGGGACCATGCGAAAACCAGAAGCGGAGAGAAGAAAACCAATAAATTGAATCTCCGGAACCGCAAACACACATTTTTCCAGTTTAGCGTACAATTTATTCTCCCGCAGAATGAGCAAGACCTGACATAGGTGGTCCCTATGAGTTTTGAAATCAGGAGAAAAAATCTAAATGTCATCTAGATACACCAGTACAAATTTCCCCATCTGCCAGACCTTCTCAGAGAGCTGGCGGTGACACCAGGTGAAGAACGAGGCCCAGCGTGCTTGTCTACGATTTAAGAGCTTAGCAGTGTCCAGATATATCAGGTTCTTATGATCCGTAAGTACAGTGATATGGTGATGAGTCCCTTATAAGAATTGCCGCCATTCCTCAAAGGCCTATTTGATAGCCAGCAGTTCCCGATTGCCAATATCATAATTCCTCTTGACGGAGGAAAATTTACTCAAGAAACATGCTTGAAGATTAGTTAAGGAAGATGACCCCTGAAACAGTACTGCACCCACGCCTTCCTCAGAAGCATCAACCTCAACATAAATGGTTTGGTGACATCAGGCTGAATAAAGGTTAGGGTGCAGAATGAACATTTATTTCAGTGTTTCAAATGTGGACAGAGCATCAGGGGACCAATGGAGCAGATTCACCTCCTTCCAGGTTAAGCCAGTCAAAGGCTTGGCAGTAACTGAAAAAAAAATTCTATAATAGTTTGCAAAACTGAGGAATCGTTGAAGGGCCTTAAGAGAAGTAGGCCTAGCCCAGTCAACTAAGGCTTGCACTTTAGCGGGGGTCTGTGCAGAAACTTTAGGGCGAGAGGTTATAACCCAGGGAGGAAACTTCTCTTACACCAAATTCAGATTTACTTAGCTTAGCAAACAGTTTCTATTTTATAAATTTTTTAGGAATTTTCTCACATGTATAACATGAGAAGACCACTCAGGAGTCAGGAGATAAAATCAAAATATTGTTGAAATACACAACAACAAACTGACCCAGGAATTCTTGGAAAATCTAATTTATGAGATTTTGAAACACAGCTGGGGTGTTACACAGCCCAAAGGCCATCACAAGGTATTCAAAATACCCTTCAAGGGTAATGAACACCGTTGTCCCCCTCCCGTATTTTTAGACTCTTCCAAGGTCGACTTTAGTGAGCCACTGAGCCCCGACAATTTGATTGAATAGATTAGGAATGAGAGGAAGGGGGTACTGGTTTCTGATCGTGATTTTATTAAGGTCTCTGTAATAAATACAGGGACGCAATCCGCCGTCTTTTTTAGTCACTAAAAAGAATCCAGCTCCCAGTGGAGTACATAGAGAAGTAAGAGTCCCCTAGCAAGGATCAAACCAGCCCCCCACACAGGACAGAAGGGTTTCTGCTTAAACCCCTTTCAATGACCCTTGGGCCATTTTTTCCACTGCCTCATTTGCTAAAAGTTGTTCCTTTAGAGGGTAGAGTCCTGACCAAGTTTTCATCCCCAGTAGAAGAGGAGATTATCCCAATTGGGCCCCCTCTTGCCCTAGGCCCCATAGCAGTTGCATGGTCTGCAGCTATGGTAGTTACACCCCTGCCAGCTCCCATGGGAGATACAGACGGTAAAATATGCCCTTTTTAAGACTATTCTGGAAATAATTTTTCATAGCTTGCCTTTCAAGGCCCCAAAAGATTAAAAATGCGGTCTTTTGGAAATTTAGCACCAGGGAAAAGTTCAATGGCACAATGAGAGGGCTCGTGATGAGAGGACAAGACTTCAGAGGCCTCTTTGGAAAACACATCCTGAAAGTCCTTAATGAACTTAGGTAGTGGTCCTTACTCTAGTTCAAGACCAGAGAGCTGGATAGATAAGCAATGATTACAACACTGAGGACACTATTTTACTAATTCGCCAGAACTCCAATTAAAGATAGGACTATGCGCCTTCAATCAGGGTAGGACAAGATGACATCAGCAGACAAATTTTTCATGGCATATAACGAACACTTTTCAGAATAAAGAGACAAAATCTTCATAACCAGTTTATACTCAATAAACCCTCCGGCTAAGGGAGTAGTATCCACCTCAGAAACCAGAATGGGTTCTGATAGTTTACATACTACAAGACCCAAGGATGACACAAAGTAAAAAGGAACAGAATTAGCTGGAGCCCCCGAATCCAAAAACGCTAAACCAGAAACAGACCTTTCTTGTGATGACAGATTATCAGGCAGTAGAACCAAATCAGTCTTTTAGAGAAGTACCCGTGCATTTGAGTGACCTCCCGGATCATCACTCAGACGCTGAAGTTTCCCGACTTTGGCCTAGAAGGAAAAGATTGCAGTTGATGTGCAGGACTTCTGCAGTAGAAGCAAAGGCCATTATTAAGGCGGCGTTCCTTCCGTTGCGGAGAAGACATGGTAGTCACTTGCATGGGCTCCTTGGACTCCACTGGCACCTTGGACATAGAGGCTTGAGGAACAGAGGGAAAAGAAGAAGGACGGACAAGGATAGATCTTTACCGTGGAAAATAAAGGTCAACAGAAAATAGTTCAGGAGAGTTGGGTGATAGAGAGAACGCCCACTCCTGAGGGTTTCTCGGAAGAAGAGACATAATGATGCCTACTCTCTGTGCTTCCATACTTGATGACTGTGACCTAAGATGAAAATAATATTTACAGCTCTCACTGAAGGTTACAAAATTGTTATGGTCACCAGAGAAACCATCATGGAGCTTAACCTTAGGCTCTACTAGTTGCAAATCTGTAGCAAGGGGTGTGGGGTATGGGGGCTGGTTTAGTGGGACTCTTGCTGTTAGACTCTCTCTGCTATATCACAAACCAGTTGCGCAATACCCTCCATCTGATTGGCCAACATTGCCATGGCGTCCAGAACTGAGCGGGTCACCCAGAATTTTTTCTTTTTTAGACCAGTGATAATGTAACACCTGTAGGTAGGGACAGACAAGGACAGTGAGCCCTAACCTGGAACACAGCCCACTTTCCCTACCTACTTGCAGTATAAGACCTACTTGGCAGAACCGCACCTGGAAGATGGTCCCTACTATAAATAAGTGCAGAGACGGACAAACATCAACAGATAAACAAACACAAAAGCAAAGTCGTACAGAAATGGGTCAGAACCAGATGGGCTATGAAGTACCAAACAAGAGACAGAGAGTATTCTAAAGACAAGCCGAGATGAGAACCAGATGGTCTGCACCATACCAAACATGTGATACAGAGAGTGGTCAGAAGACAAGCCGGGGTCAGAAGTACAGAGGAATCAGTGTGCAAATGCAAGAACAGGGAACAAGAAACCTGGCTAGTGAGCCAAACAAGGCTATCACTGGCAATGGTACTCATAGAACATGGGTTTAAATAGAGAGCCAGGTACCTGGACCAGAAGCTGAGTGGTCTGGTGACCTGACTCCACAATAGGTCAGGAACCAAACAAATGAAGGTAATATGACAGATGGGCTGTATATCTGCCCACTGCCTATTCCCCATAGTGCACATGCGCTGCAGGAAGAAGCAGAGCATCACAGCCACTTCACTGGGAGGACATGGCTCTGCAGCGTCTCTCTCCTTGAACAGCACTGCTGGAACCTGAACAGACACTTGGGAGGCCAATCCATGAGCCAAAGATATAAAATATTCCAAAAAGTTCCCTGCCTAGCAAATTTTCTACCTGGAAGCATTGATTAAATAATAATCAAGAAATACACACTTCGTCCTTTTAGTTTGGCAGTAACGAACCTCTCATAACCAAATTGAAGCCCTTCTGAATGGATCCAAAAGTAGAGGATGAACAATACATAATGAACACAATATTAATGTCCCAAAAGACTTCAGCCTTTCCAAATAGAGACCATAATCTGTATAGTGAGCAACACATGCAGCTGTCCAGAAGAGTATGGAGATTTGGTCTTGGCACCTCATGAAGCAAAGATTCATACAGTAGTTTAGTGGCATGGTTATTTGAAGCTTGGTTTTGACAAAATCAGGGAAAATCTTAAGGGCTTTGTGTCTATGGCAGAATTCCTTGTGTTGAATTTATTGTTCTTCAACCACAGAAACTTTTTGGAATCTATTCCAGCAATATTATTAAGGAAAGGGGGTGAAAGGGCCCATGATGCTCAGTCTCTATTGGTCAATGGCATGCTGTCCTCTCTTTTGGTGATGTTGCATATTGTGTAGCTACTTTACACTTGTTTGATCATCCCTCGTCAGAATTTAGAGTCTCCTCTTCTATAAAACTGAGTCTGGGATGAGTTCAGAGGGTTTCTGGAAGTAGGTGCTCCCATTGCTGGTAATTTATGGCATTGCAACTGAAAGTCAGGCTCATCCAACTGGGCACTCTGGTTACACCACTGGCATCAGTCTGTAGGTTTGTCCATGGATTCCTGACTCTACCTCTCGACTGCAGTCACTAAGCATCTGGACCAGTATACATTCTCTCTGCACTGACTGGTAGACAATAAGTTTCCTGAAGTTTTTTTTTGTCATTTTTACAATCGCTGGTTTGCTTGGTTATTGTGGCCTTGATTTGCACATTTCTTACTCTTTGTTGATCAGGGTTCTGGACTTAAGTTGGTGAATTTTTCTAAGCCCCTAGATATGTCATGATCAACTTGTAGGTGTTATGGTGGTAGGAGCATGGACTGCCAATCTGTATATGTGTTACAGACAGGTGGTACAGACAGACAATGGTTGTGGAACCACTGTGCCAATTAGCCAGTTTTCCACTGGGCGAGATCTGAGGTTGTTATACTGGCAGTAGCCTGGTTTTCACCCTCTAACCCCTATACAGGCATCTAAACTTTGCTGTACTGGATCTACCAGGCTGCTACCTCTTGAAATAGTTGGCAGCTGACCCATGGAGATCAGCGACACTAGTGCAAAGCACCAGAGGCACAAATTCAGAAGCAGGCTGAATACAGGCGAATTCAAGGCAGATACAGGCATGCAACAAAACACTGAGCACTGGCAGACAGAACAATCAGGAACTCAGACAGACTTTAAGAACCAGACAGACAGACCTCAGGGACTTGTACAGACAGACATAGCAGATACTGCACAGCAGTCATCAGACGCCTAGGCAGAAAGAAGCACAAGACGCTAAAGGACAAGACGCTAAAGGACACAACAGTTACAGAAGTATGGGAAGCCTGCACACACAGACAGATGGATTAAGCTCCACACAGACTTTAGAGGAGCAGATACAAATCCAAGACAAGGTCAAGCAAACAGGGTATATAGTAATGTATAGCACAGACACAGGGTAAAGGCATATATAACTAGATTAGAATTCAGACATGGATCGAACCAGAACAATTCAGTCACAAACCTGAGAGACCAGACAGATAAAGCTCCAACACAGGACACAGACAGAATCTAAGCAGGTTCAAGCAAAGCATATTACATGATCAGGGCAGGTCACAGAACTTAAGAACATAACTCAGGAACTATATGGCTCATTAGACAAGCTTTCCTGCAGTACTAAGTTTCTCCTGTGGGGGTGCTGCAGGGAAATTAAACACTTTCTGCAAGGTTTTCCCAAGGATTTCAGCTGATTACTGAGGGTCATAGTAAAGAGAAACTTGATCAGCTTATTGTCAAATGGACTTTCTAGCAAGTAGGGATTGTCCAAGGCAAGAACCTCATTAAGAGTCTCCATCCCCGATACGAACATTGAGTTTTCTTTACGATTTCTCATACTCTGTTTATTTTTACTATGAACATGAACACCTTCCCATTATTCTAAAATCTACCTTTTAATAAACAATAATATAAAAACTGGCCTAGGGCCGGACTTATAACCAAGGGTCAAGACAACACATACAAATACTCACTATGTAATTGTCCTCAGTATTAAAGATACTCAGTAATTACTCACGGTTAGCTGAAATCAGGTCAGGTAGGGTGATTTTCGACTGAATGGAGGGATAGAGATGATGGATAATAGATGGTCCAGGGATGAAGATGATATAAGGTCCTTTGTAGATGGTGTAAAAAATTGATAATCACCAATATGGTATCTTATATATTAAATACAGTAAACAACCTAAAATATTCCCTGTAAGTCCCTAAATAGGCTAAGCCCAGGAACACCCCTTGAAGGTAGGGGCTCCCTGTCCTTGTACCTAATCTAGTGAACCCTAGAACACCCTATCCTATGGTAAGCTGAGTACAAAAACATAAAAAAGGACATACTGACAAATGAACAAAACAAACAATTCCCAACGTTACGTTTCCCCAGCCGATATATACCACGACTGGTTCGTCAGGGGAAGAGGAGGGTGATACTCCAACAACAAGGTCTCACAGTGGAGATTTTACATTCAGTGTCCCACAATCGAGACCCTCTAGGAACAGAAGCCCCAGGATGTAGGCTAAAGATGACCGGTGTCCCCATGTCTGTTCAAAACCTGGCGCCTTATAACAGGTCCACCCATGATTAGTCCCTCCCCCTTAATTAGCCCCATCCATTATGCCTCCAATGTTAAACCCCAACTTGTTCATATAGAGAACCCACTCATCCATCAGCCATATAGTATATATAATCAGATCGAAATAAGTATCGAGGGGTACCTTAAAAGAAAACATCACACAACAGTCCACACAGAACGCCGCTTTGAAACGCATACGCGTTCCACCAACTGCAAATGACGTACAGAGCCGGCTACCAAAACGGAAATGACGTCAGTCTCTGCAGCTCTACACACAGGAAATAGCCCTGGAACGCACATGCGTTTCACCGTGCGGATCTAGGAGTGATGCCAGACTCATGGACCGGAAATTAGTATATCCCCATGTGTTCCATAGTCAGGAACATACATTTAATTACTGATTCATTATGCATTTCATAAGGGACATTGATATATGACCATACAGGACAAAAAATACTACTAAGCCCTGTCCGGCCAGGATACTATTAATATACAGTACCCCCCAATTATACATATCTTATTGATTCCTAAATTATAAGGACCATGGGAGGGACTCTAGATAGACATAGTGTTTAGGATACATTTTAACATAGAACATATCAGGACGGCGGAAACCCCAAAAACCAATGGGGTAAAGGGGGAGGACAATAGTGAAAATATCAAGGGGGGAAAACAAAACATCCAATTCACCAGACATTTCCTTAAATTGCCCACATATGTTAAACCACCAAAGGACAACCACAAATGATAAGGGAAACCCAGTTGTGGCTTTAGGATACATATTTTTAGATAATTTTCGATCCGATAATCATTAGAATGGCAGGGATAGCAATATAAATAGAATCCCCATTGGAAGCTGGGTTTTTATTTCGAGAAGGAGGAGGAGAAAACCAAGGGGGGGGGATGGGAAGGGGGGAAAAGGGGCTGAGGAAAAGGAACAAAAAAAAGGGGAGAAAAATAATAAAGAAAATAATAAAGAACAGGAGGGTGTAAATATGCCCAAATAGGTAGGGTATGAGGAGGAGAGAGAGAGCATCCGAGGATCACAAGAAACAGCCAAATGATAGCTGTTCATTTAAGCCGTCCGGAATGGATGTTTTTAATCTATAGATCCACTGACACTCCTGTAAAATCATCTTATCCCAATCGCCCTTGCGTGGAGAGGGTGGGATAATCTCAATGATCTGAAAACCTAAAGAATTGGCATTCCCACCATGAAACTCATGGACATGGTTTGCCACAGGTTTATCTCGTCCATGCTTAATATCTCCAAGATGCTCTCCCACTCTCCTCCTCAATTCCCTCTTAGTTTTACCCACATAATTCATGGGGCACTGACATGTAATCAAATACACTACTCCACAACTTCTACAATTGCCGAAGTCCCTCATTTCAAAGATTCTCCCCATTGAGACACTTCTGAATCTTTTGGATACAGTAATGTATGGACACGCTATACACCCACTGCACTTAAACATTCCTAATGGTCTCCTTTCTAGCCATGTACCTACAGTTCTTGGTGTGGTATAGAGACTGTAATCCCTGGTTTTTGTGGGAGTACATCAACAAGGTCCCTATCAGTCCGAAGGATACCCCAATGTCTTCTAAGTTTTTTTAAAGATCCTCTCATGAGAGTTATCAAATGTCCAGATCACTCTTACAACTTTATCCTGTAGTCTACCTTTTTTCTGTGGGTCTAAAAAACAGTCTCTATCTGTGGCCAGGGAATGTTTAAAAGCTTTTTTCAGTGTCTCATCCGGGTAACCTCTACTCAGAAACCTGTCTCTTAAGTCGCTTGATTAAGTCACGAATGTTGATGTATTGGTGCAATTCCTTCTAATTCAAATGTATTGGCCCTTTGGAATACCTTTCTTGACTGGGTTAGGATGGAAACTTCCCCAGTGCAAGAGGGTATTAATAGCTGTTGGTTTCCTAAAAAGTTTCAGTACATAACATCCCATCCCTTTTAGAGATTTTTATATCCAGGAATGAGATTTCCCTGTTACTAATTTCACAGGTAAATCTCAATCCAATTGGGTTGTGATTTAGTGACGTGACAAATGACCTAAAGGCAACCTCTGGACTATCCCACAATAGAAATATATCATCAATATACCTTCCCCAGAAGGTAATGTGGGTGGTCCAGGGTTCCTCCACGTCACTAAACACAAGTTGGTCCTCCCACCAGCCCAGGAGCAAATTTGCGTAAGTTGGTGCACAGGAGCTACCCATCGCGGTGCCCCTGAGCTGGTGGTAAAACACATTCTTAAAGAGGAAGAAATTATGTGTTAGTACAAATCTCAGGATGGATACAATAAAGGAATTATGGGCCCTATACTAAATGCCCCTAGTTGCCAAGAAGGAATCCACTGCCTTTATACCCCATTCATGAGGTATACTTCTGTAGAGGGCCTCAACATCAATAGAGGCCAAGAATGTGTTCTCCTCTACAGCAGGATCCTGAATGCGCCAAAGCAAATCAGTCGTATCCCTGATGTAAGAGGGTTTATTTTTAACCTATGGCTTTACTGATTGGAGATGCTTAGGTGACTGTATAGCAGATATGCAGTTATTAAGCTCCCTATCTGATGACCTCCAGGACTATGAGCTGCAGTGGAGCCTGTCCTCCTCAGTGGATTCTGTTCATGAGATGCTCTCATACACTGCTGCTTCTAATCAGTAATGGGGACCTGTGATGCATGTTACTGGTGGTGGTGGTGGTGGTGGGTGACACGAGGGTGGAGAGGATATGATGGTGCACATCTGCAGTGCAGTATCTCAGTTTAACAATCTGCAATATTCCACCTCCATAAACTCAACCCCTTTATGATACTCCAGACATCAGAGGCATTCAGATCCGGAATTGGTTTTAGCGCTGCAGTTATCTGAGCTTCGTCTTTTCGACTTTAGAACAATTCATACGCTTATTTCAGATGAGACCCTGGATTGTAATTAACAAAAGCTTATGAAGATGGCGAGGGCTGATTTCATGCCAAACCTGAACGATAAAAGACTCGTTGCTGTGGATCTGCGTCACTGGGGTTAGGACGATGAGTGCGCCATGAAAACGCAGACTTCAAGAGAGCGCATTTAATTGATGCAGATGAATGTAACCCTTTTAATAGTCAGTAGGAATTTAGCACACTCGGAGTCCTACAGATATAGAAAACGTTAACCTACTGACGATCATGACATGTTAAAAACATAGTTGCAGCAAGTTTTACATTGACACGTAACGCAACAACAGCCAAAAAGTCAATTTAAAGCTTGATGTGACTGTATATTTAGCATTTTCTACATCTGTAGCAGAGCTGAATTTGCATTTGTATTACTGTACCTTGCGGTAGATTGTTAGGATATGGCATAAAATTCTGATTATTGGGGGGGTCTTACTTCTGGGGCCTGTGTCTATCCTGTAAATGGGGGTGAGCTGCAGTTGCCTGCATGAGAACCCTAAATCAGCCCTAAATCAGCGTGGCCCCTTCACTCCTAGGATACGTGCGGTTCCAAGCAGCTTAACCCCTCTAATGGCTTTTCCAAGCAGTACTGTATGCCCAAGGCCGCATTTTCTATGCCTCAAAATCTGCCTCAACTTTGCTACATCTCTCTATTTTTTTGTAGCTTCCATTTTTAACATACTTCTGAAGTTTAAATCTATGAGAACGTTGCATTATCTTTTCTGCATTTGTGCTGTACGGACATCATATCCAGTTGCTTAACTATAGGCGTGGCAGCAGACGACTGGGCCCACGAGCTAGGGCAGTGATGGCGAACCGTTTAGAAGCCGATTGCCCAAACTGCAACCCAAAACCCACTTATTTATTGTAAAATAGTGACAACACTGCAATTTAATCTGAATACTACAGTCCAATATAGTATATCCTCTATGTACATTATCCATAGTATATCCTCCATCTACATTATCCATAGTATATCCTCCACGTACGTTACGCTATAATAGCCTGCCTGCATTCAATGCATGGCTCGTGCTGTTCATAGTGTGCCCTGCGCTGATGAATGGCAGGAAAAGTCTAATGCATATCGGTACACCAGAGACTTTTTCCAGTGTGCCCACAGAGAGGACTCTGCGTGCCGCCTCTGGTACCTATACCATAGGTTAGCCACCATTGAACTAGGGGGACCCAATGGACCGCTTACCACACTAGAGCCTATTGTACTTGTTTGATATCCTTTATGATTTCCTTTGATGGCATGCAAAGTATCATAAATCTGAGACACAGTAGCGGAGGAGGCAGGAGAAGAAGAATTAGGAATAGGATGCATTGTCTGACAGGTATCCCCCATTGTCAGAAAGGAGATAACCTTTTAATACCGAAAGTAGTAGGAGGTCATCATATAGTGAAAAAAGGAGAAAAATAGCAGAAGGGTCAGCTTCAAGGATTACTCATAGCGAAAACCTATGTAGAAGAGACAACTGTTCTATACTGGACATGATACTGCAGCCCTACCACTGCTTAGAGTGGTGCTGGAGTGTAGTAGGAGTATCCACTAACTAATGTGAACCCCGTATCAGGACCCACAGCCCAAGTGGATTAAAGACGACTCCAATCAGAGAATACGTAACTTTTAACACTACATCGGTGAAGACTCGGCAATGCTGCTAAGAAGTTGCAGACAGGATGCAGAAGGAGAGTGCGAGGAGACATTGGTCAAGCTGGACTTTTTCCATTGGGGCTCCTGAGCTCTAAGTTACGCTCCTGATCATATCTTATGCTCTAGTAAAAGTCAAAACTGCACTCATCATTTTTGCTTGCCACTGAGCTCTGGTTTAATGCATTATGGACCAAGACAAGATCTATAGAGAGCACTGGGCATCCGTTCACAAGCCCACATATAGTTTTTATTTGTAAAAGGAAGTAACAGTACCTCGCATACAGTGCTCAAGTGCGCTATTTGGAATGCCTAAATAAATGTATTATACAGTTCCCCTGTTATATCCCTATATATAGATCATGAATAAAACCTCTGCCACTGACATACGGTTTGTGAAGAACCACAAGGGAGGAAGTACAAAACTGAACATGCCTGTCCAGTGGCAGGGTTTGGGGTGGTCCCAACACTACACTGGGTCCCCTGGACACTCAAGTGCAAAACAGTACAGGCAAAGAACTAAGCTACGTTCTCCAGTCTTCTCCGGGGAAAAAAAGGCTCTGTGCTGAGGAAAGGCTTGATCTACCTGTCCCTTTCCCTCAGAATGCTGGTACCATGGGCAAAGGGATGATAGCCCTTTAGTTAAAGGTCTGTGGCAGACTATCCACATCTTGGTGTCTTCTTCTGGTCACGCATGCAATCTAGCAGTCTCTTATGCTAAACACTGGCCCCTATCTGCACACAACTAGGGGCTTTAATTGTTATTCTTATATTCAGTTTCTAACTGAACTAGAACCTTCTAGTGGGAGGGGTGGAGTGAAGAAGCAAAGCCTTAACAGAAACAATTTTTCAACTTCAGTCTGTTGGAGAGTTTCAATTAAAGTCTATTGGAAAGACTAAATGTCACCTCTGAGGGTTACAAGTAACCACCAAATGTATCACAAAGCAAACTTTGACAAGAATAGGATGGTTTTATAGAGGGCTGAATATTCAGTTCCGCAAAATGTGGAATGCACATGTCTGGTATCCGTGTTTTGCAGATCTGCAATTTGCTGACCACAAAAATGGTGATGGCCGTGTGCATGAGCTAAAAAACTGCATTTTTTAGACTAAAAACAGGTGCAAACGCTTTAGTAAATGTGCCCCAGTGTGTCTGTTTTTATTTTTATTTTTTGTTAAAGTGTCACCACGTTTTGATGCTCTCCAGAAGGGATAGTAGGGCGTGGTGCACCCCAATGGGAAATAAGTCCAGAGAGTCAGGGTCTGCAGTAAACCAGTGTGCTTCTGGAGGAATTCAGGTGCAAAACAGAACAGACAATGTATAGGGCTGGCTTCTCAAGTCTCCTCTCTGGCAGAAGAAGGGTTTGATGCTGAGGAAAGGTCTAAGCTAGCAGTCCCTCTCTCTCTTCAGAAGGCTGGTACCTTTGTCAAAGGCCCACAGTCTGTAGCTCAGTAGTCTGGGATCCTCCTTGGTCACAGGGTTGGAGACCAATGGTCTGTGGCTCAGCATCCCCATCTAAGCGTCTTCTTCTGGTCACTCATACAGACTGGCATGAGTCTCCCGCCAAGCACTGGTCCCTAACTGCAACACTAGGGGCTCTGACTGCTCTCCTTATATACCATTTCTAGCTAGACTGGAACCTTCTAGTGGGAGGGGTGGAGTGGAATAACTGCACAAATAAATACAATAAACTTACATTAGAGCTTTAATGATACTCAATGGCAATGACAGTGCAGTTTTTCCAGACAAAAACAAGTTTCCAGACATAACAACAGAGATAAACCAGACATTCAAAAGGTCAGGCTGTCTGGTTTTGGTGGTAAACAACGTCTGGATTTTTACCTCCAAAACATGCTTTTCTTTCTTTGGCAAAGTCCCCAAAGTCTCTCAGTATTCATTAACCCTTTCCACAGAGCCTTGCAAATACTGTGCAAATGATCAAGACCTATATCACAACACACATATCGTCCATGTGAGGCCCATTAATTGTGTTGTAGTCGCTTGTGAGTTATTAAAATCCTAAGTGCAACCAGACATTTCTCAGTTATTTGGGCCACGTGATTAGTTTATGGTTTCAGCGCTTCAAGTTGTTGAAGACCAGGCGGTTAAATAGACCCAGGCTCTGGAGGAGAGAGGAGATAAGCGAAGAATGAAGGAGACACTACGACTCCATTAAAGGGGTTGTCCCATGAATAATATTCGATTTTCAAACCAGCACCTGAATCTGAATACTTTTGTAATTGCATATAATTAAAAATGTATTAGAGCTACTGAGTTACTCACTGAAATCTAACTGTATATCGCCACCTGCTGTTTTCAATGTTTACATTTTTTTTTCTCCTTCTCATTGAGATGGATGCACATGCTCAGTTTTATCCTTCAACTGCCACTAGCTGCAGCAAAAGGACATATCCCTGAGGAAGGGCATGCCCTCTGAACTGCCAGCCTGAAATAAATCTGGCAGAACAATTGGAGCAATGAATGGGGAGATTTGTGAGGTACAGGGCTGGTTCTTGCTTTGTCATGTTCTAGACTATGTATGATTTTCATTTCATGGGATAACCCCTTTGTACTGTGGATTACTCCCCCTCTTTCGAGAGCTGAACTAATTGCCATGATGGAGTTTATGCTATTGTCTCACCACATTGAGTCATATTTGGACTTAGGTCTCATACGTGCTGTAAAGACCAGTATATGAACCTTTTCCCGTTGCATGTGAGGTCCCAATGGTTCTGTACTAAGGACCCATAGGCATTCTATGTGCCGCCCTGTTGTGCTTTTGCGAGTACTTATTCTAGTGGAGAATACCTCCATAATATGGCAAGGGATGAATGGCTCATGTGTATGAACTTGTGAAAAGTTTATGCACCTAGGATTGAAGGGAAGGGGACATCGGACACCTCCATGGGGCACGTCCCACCTCCCCATCCTCAATATCTATCTGCTCCCCTGGGGATCTGTCCAAATGCAGCAATACAGCATTGCACCGCCCTACGGGCTCCATTCTCCCCTTCATATCACTCGTAAATAATGTACCTATGGGCACCATATTACAGATCTGTAGAATTTGAAGGTCGAAGCCTTGGTTTAGCCCCTTAACTACAGCACAGCCTCATATTTTCATTCTCTGAATCGGTGAAGGGGGGGGGGGTGCTCCGTCCTCTGATCACAAGATAAAGCCATATCCTAACAATATTCCATCACTTTATCAGGTGGAAAATTCCTTTAACCTATAGTATTTATGCTCATCTGGTGGTTTGGACTTTGCACCTATTGGACTCGCACGATTACCTAAGTGGGGACTGTGGTAAATGATTGGGATCAGAGAAAACAGCGATCCTGGCCATTACTGTGCTGACGCTAGAAGTAGCTCAGTGGCTCAGTGGTTAGCAATGATGGCTCGATGGCTCAGTTCAGATCCAGCCCATCCAGGGTCAGATCTACATGGACTTTGTATGCTCTCTGTGTGTTTGCATGGATTTCCTCTGGATGCTCAAGTTTCTTCCCAGTCTCCAAAAACATACTGATGAACAAAGTTCTGCTCCTGGGACATCAAGGACATGTACCTTCTACCCAAACATACCTGAGGACTGCCATGTCATGATGCTGGACATGCTACTGTTTAACATGATTGGTCATCCTACCAAGAAGACGTCCACTTTGATCACCCATTTTTGAAATGACCAGTTAGGTTACATGTGGGTGGTGCACAGTAGAAAGGTCCATCAGTATGGAACACTCATAACAGAGTCCACCAAGTCCAAGTGTTCATTACCAGACATACACTTTCCTGAGGAAATATCTCCAGCTAATTTTTTTGAAAGTTTTCTTACGTATGGCGGCACCACTTTGTGATTTTTTTAAATCAGATTATTTTTTATTGCATATTACATATTACTTATTTTAGAAACATAACAATGATATTTAAAGGGGAGTTGATTTACTTGTAGTTAAAAAAAAAAAAGAAAGAAAAAAGTAAAAATAACCCATATGGTCAATAAAGCATTGCTCATAGGAACATCACAAGACATTACGAAGCAGGTGACACTCTTCGGGAAGTGTACAGAAATTAGCTACAACTATTAAATGTGATATGTGAGGATTGATGTAAAACAGGGATGCTCAACCTGCGGCCCGCCAGCTGTTGCAAAACTACAACTTCCAGTCTTCCCAGACAGTCTACACCTATCAGCCTGCAGCAGGGCGTGGTGGGAGTTGTAGTTTTACAACAGCTGGAGGGCCACAGGTTGAGCATCCCTGATGTAAAACATAAAAAAAAATACATATTCTCTAGTACATGACAACCTCTTTCTAACAAAGCTAGAACCAGCCCTGCACCTGACATGGGTCAAAAGATCTCCTGTTCGAATTACGATACTACTATTTATATCAAACTAGCAGCTCAGGGACATGTCCTTTCTGCTGCTGCTCAGGTGGCATGTCTTTCTCCCTATCACAGCTCAGGAAGTTCAAGGAAGGAACTGAGCATGTGCGTCCACCACAGCGAGATGGACAGATAAATAAATAAAAAAGAAATGCAGCAGATGGCGCTATACAGATCCATTTAAAATATTTCACCTCACTTGGTGGATTCTGCATAGAAGCTGTCCTAGAAACTAATACAATTCATGCATGATCTACGATGGAAAAAGCTGGAAAAGCTGCTGCCCTTGGGAATGTTTTTGACTATTCTATGGAATTACATGCGGCAGAGGCTGTGTAAAATACACCATTTTTGCTGAACCTGAGCCCTAATGTGCTGTTTTTCCCCACTTATTTTTTTACAGATGCTCATTATGTAACCTGCAGGATCCAAGAATGTGCGGAGACGACCAAGACCGGCCCTTTCTCCCGTTTTATCGATACTAATTCCTTGGTGGTACAAGATAATTATGTCTTCATTCAGGTAAGAGCAGAACAAAGGGACTCATTACATAGTGGTTTCTCCAAGCCCGAAGACTCCCCCCTCTCCATGAGACATGTGAACACGCTTCTTCAGCCTCATGCACATGGCTGTGGGAAGGGACACTCTGGACATGTATGACGTGGGGCAAAGGTAGATGAAACATGCTTTATCCAACTGGTTGAAATGCGTGTTGTCTTCAGGAGCTTCAGGAAATCTTATCTGCTGCAGGTCCCCTCCACACCCCGCGGCCCCTCCACCTGTAAACACTGCAATTTAGAGACTGACAAATTCGTCAGCCCCATTTTTACATCTGTTGTATTTTTAAATGTCCCTTTGTTGATGACGTTATCTTACAGCAGGACCTACAGCCAGGAGAAAGCAATGCGAGTTTGCTTGCTTCTAGTTTTCGACAAAAAATATACAGTATAATAAAAAGTAATACACCTTCTAGTATTAAATACAGCTCCTCCCATAACAGTTTCTGATATCTGAAGAACATTTGATATTACACAGAGGTCAGAAAATACCGATGATAAATTATTCATGGACGCTCGAAACTCGTAGTTCCTTGAAGGAAACCTCCCAACAGGTCTGAGTGAAAAAGTTCTGGACTAAAACTTCTCATGGGAAAGACTGAAAGTGATTTATATGAAGATTGAAGTTTGCTAAAGTTGGAGTAACCAGCTATGCCGTTTAAAGGAGCAGTTACTTGTACATGAGTGATAAGAGTGTAGGATATTGGCGTAGGATATGGAGGTTGGATACAGGTGTGGGATATGAGAGTTGGAAATGGGTGTTGGATGTTGGAGTTAGGTATGGATTTAGGATATGACTATTGGATACAGATGTTGGACACGGGTGTAATACATGGATGTTGGCTATGGCTGATGGATGTAGGTGCTGGATATGGATAGTGGAAATGGGTGGTAAATATCGGTCATGAATAAGAGTTGGAGTTGGAGTTAGATGCTAAATATGGGTGTAAAATAGGGATGTTGGATGTGGGTGTAATATATAAGTGCTAGTCATGCTATGGGTGTTGGATAAGGGTGTTGAATGTAGGTGATGGATGTGGGTGTTGGATGTTGTATATGGGGGTAAGATATGGATGCTGGCTATGAGTGTTGTGGATGGAGGTAGAATATTAGTGTTGTATATGGGTGTAAGACGTATATGGATGTGATCATGGCTGACTTTGTTCTTTCAGTGGAGTCATGTGCGGCCGGAGAGGCTGTAGTTCTTTCTGGAGTCATTCTGGCAGCCAGCCACATCTGGGAAGACTATCCAGCACCCTTAAGAGGGTGTATTGTGGGAGGGGGATAGAATTAAACATTTTTTTGAGTTTGGACTAGGTGTGTTATACGCAGGCAGTACATATGTGCATCCGCTATAATCATCGTCTATCAGTGCTTTGATATGTTGATAATTAGAAAATATAATGAGCAGTGATGGAAACTCATCTCCCGATAATTGAGTTAACACATTTTTTTTATTTTTGAGCTTTTCATTTAATTAAAATGGCAGAATCCACATGTTCAGCATAGAAAGCCTTTTCCTTCAACCTTCAGCTGTGTTTCTTCTGAACGCATCAATGTCTGATTATTTGAGACCAAGAAACATGTGCCAAGCTTGGTATGCCTTAGGCCGGCAGTCTGGTCTGCTGGACTTCTCAGTCTTGCAGTTACATCAGCATTTACCCTGTACCCTCTCCTTATTAGTGCCCTTCTTTAACAAAGCCCCTCTCCCTCCTTTTTGATGGCCTCCAATAAGGAGAGCACAGTTATGTAGTTCTTTGCATGACGATTTCCTTGAGGTGGAAGGTCCTAGCACTGCTCTTGCTTCATATTTCCTATGATATTCTCTTTCCGGTCCTAGGTTTTGGACACCAACTTCCTATTTATAATGATAAGCTCCAGTAGATGCTATGGAATACCTGAAGGCTAACAGAAAACTTCATGGGAAAGCCTTAGACAAATTCCCATGCTTTCTGAATGAATCTAAAATCCCTGGTTCCCCATTATTACATGACCGGGGGCTCCCTCACATACTTGACACAACAGTGATAGGTTTTCACTTTAACAGATCAAAGTCTGGAGTTTCTCAGTTCTTAGTATAACAGGACAACAGCCAGGTGCCCAGTCATCATAACCAACGTTCTCCAAGTGACCATGTAAATCAGATGGGGGAGTAGATAAAGGTACACAGTAATGTCCAGCCAAGAGGACGGGTGTGGAAGGAGTACACATCAGACGTGGAATTGATGACGGGCAGCTAGTTATGACGTTTTATAGCTGACATCTTTTATTTATCCAATGAGCAATTGAAGTCTAGTGATTCTCGCTGCTGTGAGGAGGTGAAGCATTATTTTGTGAATTGATTTGCTATGGTCCTTGAAGGGTAACTTGAAGAATCAAATAAAAAATGTATTCTCTGATCTGCTAGAAAGGTGCATGATGTAAACTGTAGTGAAGGTAATCTTTTTACCAGTGACTGTATTTGTGAGTTATAACCTCCCTTCCGATCCTCAGCTGTGTCATGTGACCAGCATTCTTACTTTCTTAATAACATAATCAGTTTCTCTATGTATTCCTATGGGAGCCTCAATGTCAGTCTAACAGGAATGAATTGAGAAGTAACTTTCTGTTCAGTGTCAGTTGGAGATCAGAGTGCTGGTCACATAACACAGCTGAGGATCAAAATGGAGGATATATATCACGCTCCATAGCTGCAGAGAGATTAGTACGCCAGTATCGAAGTGCGGACAGCTCTAGAATCTCCGAGCTGTCACGGGGGTACGGTACCCCTAAAGAACATGGTCAATTCGCTGCAGATAGCTTGTACCAAATACGTTTCGGAACTACGTGTTCCTTCTTCTGGAGTTCCGAAACGCGTTTGAGCGCGATATCTCCTGACCACGTGGGACGCCACACAGGGAGTCAACGTGCATACCGATACAGGTACAGCGCAACTGAGAGTTGAGTTACGGTCCTGAGACGCCAGCTTCTGTACGAATGCCAAGTATCTCCTCACTACATGAGAAGCCATACAACAAGCAGGCTTACTTATCTACGTATACATCTGAAGAAGGAACACGTAGTTTATCTGCACGGTGGGTTTGCCGTGGGGTTGTGCACCGTGCCATTGTTTCCTAGGCTGGTAGAGCCACTGTGTTTCTTTTATTTTATTTAAATCATCTGAAAATATAGAGCTTGAAGTGTGTCAAGTCTGGATTTGGGAACGTTTCCTAGTTCTTCCATTGTAGTCAAGTTCATTTTGAAGTTTTACAAGGCTGATAGGAATTAATTTTTTGGGTTACAAAAAAAAGAAACTATATTAGAACATTTGCCGATGCAGCCAATGATCAGTACTCACTTCAGTACCTGTTCATTCATGGCTTGAATTAAAGGGGTCATCAAGAATTTTTTATAAATCTCATTTTCTCCCTTCCTGACTTGCTTAGAGAAACATACTTTTTACCCGCTGCCCGCTTCTCCCTGGCACCCAATCTGTCTACACTTCTGGTCCTCGTTTGTCAACATCCATATGAATGTGGTCACATTAGCCCCTGCAGCCAAGACTGGCCTTAGTGGTGATGTTTTCCCAAGTGGCACATGCCGTAGCAGTGAGGTGGGGCAGGTTGCTCTTCAACCCAGCTGTGATACAGTTCCATAGTTGGTACAAATAGTCGTCAGGACAATGGAAATTAGACATCCCTATCTGGTTCCACTCAAGATGTGAATTGTTGGGGAAAGTGTGTCATGTACATGCAGTCTGGCCGTTGGCTGTGAGTACATTTACAACATTGCATTTGATAGAAGTCAAAGACATTGGCAACAGTGAAGGAGTCCCTGCATTAAAGGAGGGGGGGGGGCACAGCAAAGTGTGCATTCTATAGATCTGATGGGTGCAATTGTCTCCATATGTCTACTGATGTCAAGTTTTGCAAGGTATCTTAATTTTTATTGCAAGGAATGAAAGGAAATGCTTTGTGTAGAAAAGTTGACACTGTCCAAGAAGAACATACCAAATAAGTCACCTCCTAAAATAAGGATGCCTTCTATAAAAGGGTGGATGAAATCCATGGTGCTTGTCCCTGGTTGTCTGTGGTCACAGAAATTTTGGCTAGTTGACCCTTGATTAAAAAAAGTAACGTCCATCAATTTCATTTAAGAGATTCTGCAAAAAGAGTAGATGCTTGGCCATGACCATGGAGACTCCTCTGGAGCCCTTACGAAGTAATAACATCAAAGTCCTTTCATAATTCATAATTTGATGTTTTCTTATGTACAAAATGCATCTCTTCTAGGAGTATCAAATGGTTTTTCAGGATTTGGTCCAATTTTAATTAGCCCCATAGCATGTGGTGCTCAATGAAAGAATTATACACATCTGGTGCCTCATTCAGTATCCTGGCTATGTTCTTTGATCTTCCAGTCCCTGGCTTGTTTACTTCCAGCTGGGTCACGAGAGTCGCTCTAGCCATTTTCTGACCTGTCTCCACTGCTTGGGGACACATCGCTGCTGAGGTCAGTTATTGTCTGCAGCAGTGCATGTGACCCCATCTATAACCCAACCTGAAGTAAAGAAGCCAGGAACTGGAACATGCCGAATGGGGCCAGGGTGCCAGATCGGGAAGCAGGTGGTTGTGAGTCTTTCATTAAGTACCATATGTTACGGGAGCTCACTAAAATGGCCCAAATCCAGAAAAAACCCTTTAAGGTATGCCAATTCTTTCTCTACAGTATAGATGGTGAGTTAAGACCCCGGACATTTTGTGCATCCATGAAGCGTTGTAGCTGCAGCTTTTGATGTTAGGGTAGAGTGTGATAAGGAGGGAAGAGGTAGAGGGAACATCACCCGAGGGATTGTTGGCAGATGTTTGGTGGCTAAAAGAAAGTAAAGTACATAGCAAAACATCTCAAAGTGAAAGTCTTCAAAAGACATCTCATCTTCCTCTTGTGGAGCACTTAGTGGAGGGCTGTTGCAAGAAAAAAGGTAGCAAACTCACTTCATAAGGCAAAGGCCATTACAACATGCCATCTAAGTCATTAAGAGAGGAAAAATAAAAACATAGCTTTTAGCCAACTTGTCCGGCACAATGCACTAAGAAATAAAGCAAAAATGGAAACTGCGTTGAGTGAAAAATGTTGATATTGTTGAACTATTAGATTTGGTAAGAAAAGGAAGAGACATCTAAATAGACTACAGAGACAGTTCTCAGTTTTGAAGGTTTCACTACTCTGTGACCTACACGTAAATGAGGAACTTAGCTTGAAACGAAGTAAAGGTATATTCATAACTTATCTAGTCTTATACATTAACAGGCCTCATTCACACAGTCAGTGTTCGGTAATTGATTTCCATCAGTGATGGCGAGACAAAACTTGGTGCTGGTCTAAACACAGAACACGTGCAGATCTTTCCTATAGACCTTGTCTCTGTGTAGCCTTCTCTCCTGGTTTTGGCTGACAGTCACTAATGGAGATCACTGACCGAAACACTGACATACAGTATGAATAAAGCCTCAGTCAGAAAGGAGAACTCCCCAAATGATACCCAAAATTAATGTCAGTGCAAGAAAGGATAGAGTAATGTTGAAGAACCAACTCATTTGAAGGCTCTCTATTGGTGACTTGCTATTAACCTATCCTGGTGTGATCTAATGAGGCAGATGGTGTCTTGTGGAGCCTGCACCTGTGACATTGACTCTTTTGTATGTAAACTGTTTCCCATGGAGTTGGTCCTGATATATGGAGATTTGGTTATCTTTTCTGCAGAATTTATTTATTTTATATGGGCATCCAGTAAATTAGGTATACTGTCATGTGGAGAGTCTATGGGTTTGGGTTTAGGTTGGAGTGACTCTTTATGATTACTAGTGAAGGTACTGTAAGTCCTCCTTACATAAGAGGTCAGAGGAGATTTGGGGAGAAGTTTAATCCCTAAATGGGTATTTGGGGATTTTAATATTGATGGTCTATCCTGAGGATAGGCCATCAATATCAAATTAAGGAATTCCGACACCTCACACCCCTACAGTCCAGGAAATAGATTTCCTTTTTATATTTTTGGTCACTGATTTCCAGAATACTAATTTTTTTTTTCTCCCGAAGCATCCATATTCAGTTTGGTAGCCACAATGATGAAACCAGGAGATGAAACGCGACGTGACCTTCTATTTCCTGCAGTTTACACCACTGTGCGTGTTCCCTTTCATCCTGCAGTCTGAAGTAATTGCCACCATTATATTCCTAGGGAATTGCTGCACTGATGCCCAGATGGAAACTTTTCACAGGTTCCAATGGGTTTATTTAGTTTACTGAGCGGGGCCAAGTGCCGGAGATCAGAAGGGCGATCAAAAAAAACCTCATAAAATGGAGCCTAACTCCTAGACAAGCAGCATCCCTCTCATTCACTCCATTCCAACTCATGCTAAATATGTTGTGCCTAAAAAATGTATTCACCCGCTCTTGTCCTTTGATGTTTATTCAGAATTGATAAGGATTTAATGAGGCTTTTTAATGCTTTTTGTCAAGAAAATACTTTTTATTGTCAAAATGGAACAACTCTCTGCAGCTGCAATGCATTATTTACAATCATTACAATTTGTAAAAGCCGATGCATAAGTATTTGCTCCCTTTTGAGTTATTGTAGAGTAGAAGGAGACTTTGGCAGCAATTATAACCTTGAATCTAGTGTGGATAGATCTCCATGGGCTTTCTACACTTGAAACAGGGGTGCACAATCTGTGGCCTGGGGGCTGAAAGTGGACTACCCACCCTACCTCAGGACCGTCAGGACACAAGCATGCTTGGCCATGTCCCTAACTCCCAAAGGTGGGCCCAAGCAACTCTGTACACCCTTGCTCCTCCTGCTTCTTCTGCCAGCCCTTCCCTCTCCTTCTTGATTGACAGGGCCAGACCCTTGCATAGTCATCTTGCCTGGCCATGATTAAGTGATCACATCATCATTAGGTTCCATAGAAGCAGATATAGCACATATTCAGTGCCACATAGCCTTGAAAAGAGAAGACAGAAGCAGCTGCATACTACGTCAGTCTTCTGCTTGGGGTTCCTGGCTGTCTCTGACAGTCGTGGATCTGACCTGCTCTTGCTAAACTGCAGAAGATAGAACGTTATTGCAGAAACACCAAAGGGAGTTCTTGCAGCTTCAAAGCCTGCACCATCCAATGGTGGGTGGTCATTAAGAGGATAATAGAGCTGAGCTGCAATACCAGACACAACCAATGGATAGGCAGGGCATTGTCACTAGAAGAAAGCAGCCATGTTTTTTTAATCCTGGAAACCCCTTTAAACTATCCATATCATATCCAGATGCATTGTTCTTTCCCATCCTAGTTAACTACAGTACAAACATGTACAGTTGCAAGAAAAAGTATGTGAACACTTTGGAATTATATGGATTTCTGCACAAATTGGTCATAAAATGTGATCTGATCTTCATCTAAGTCTCAACAACAGACAATCACAGTCTGCTTAAACTAATAACACACAAAGAATTAAATGTTACCATGTTTTTATTGAACACACCATGTAAACATTCACAGTGCAGGTGGAAAAAGTATGTGAACCCCTAGACTAATGACATCTCCAAGAGCTAATTGGAGTGAGGTGTCAGCCAATGGGAGTCCAATCAATGAGATGAGATTGGAGGTGTTGGTTACAGCTGCCCTGCCCTATAAAAAACACACACACCAGTTCTGGGTTTGCTTTTCACAAGAAGCATTGCCTGATGTGAATGATGCCTCGCACAAAAGAGCTCTCAGAAGACCTACAATTAAGAATTGTTGACTTGCATAAAGCTGGAAAGGGTTATAAAAGTATCTCCAAAAGCCTTGATGTTCATCAGTCCACGGTAAGACAAATTGTCTATAAATGGAGAAAGTTCAGCACTGCTGCTACTCTCCCTAGGAGTGGCCGTCCTGTAAAGATGACTGCAAGAGCACAGCGCAGACTGCTCAATGAGGTGAAGAAGAATCCTAGAGTGTCAGCTAAAGACTTACAAAAGTCTCTGACATATGCTAACATCCCTGTTAGCGAATCTACGATACGTAAAACACTAAACAAGTATGGATTTCATGGGAGGATACCACAGAGGAAGCCACTGCTGTCCAAAAAAACATTGCTGCACGTTTACAGTTTGCACAAGAGCACCTGGATGTTCCACAGCAGTACTGGCAAAATATTCTGTGGACAGATGAAACCAAAGTTGAGTTGTTTGGAAGAAACACACAACACTATGTGTGGAGAAAAAGAGGCACAGCATACCAACATCAAAACCTCATCCCAACTGTGAAGTATGGTGGTGGGGGCATCATGGTTTGGGGCTGCTTTGCTGCATCAGGGCCTGGACGGATTGCTATCATTGAAGGAAAAATGAATTCCCAAGTTTATCAAGACATTTTGCAGGAGAACTTAAGGCCATCTGTCCACCAGCTGAAGCTCAACAGAAGATGGGTGTTGCAACAGGACAACGACCCAAAGCATAGAAGTAAATCAACAACAGAATGGCTTAAACAGAAGAAAATCCGCCTTCTGGAGTGGCCCAGTCAGAGTCCTGACCTCAACCCGATGGAGATGCTGTGGCATGACCTCAAGAAAGCGATTCACACCAGACATCCCAAGAATATTGCTGAACTGAAACCGTTCTGTAAAGAGGAATGGTCAAGAATTACTCCTGACCGTTGTGCACGTCTGATCTGCAACTACAGGAAACGTTTGGTTAAAGTTATTGCTGCCAAAGGAGGTTCCACCAGTTATTAAATCCAAGGGTTCACATACTTTTTCCACCTGCAATGTGAATGTTCACATGGTGTGTTCAATAAAAACATGGTAACATTTAATTCTTTGTGTGTTATAAGTTTATTCAGACTGTGATTGTCTATTGGTGTGACTTAGATGAAGATCAGATCACATTTTATGACCAATTTGTGCTGAAATCCATATAATTCAAAAGGGTTCACATACTTTTTCTTGCAACTGTATACATAGCAAAATATGCATGCATACATACAAGTTAATGCACATAAATACCGACACGTATGCATGCATGTATTATCTGTCGACAGAACAAATTATGAGGTGCGAGCGGACATTTTATTTATGCGTATGATATTTCCAGAGCGGCGCTGGAATGTACTTACACGTTTTTGATTGATTGAATAATTACAGTGTCTCCCCAGACAGTTATTTGTTGTTTTTGTGACAAATCACTGCTGTTTGGAATGTGACAACAGTAAAACATCCCTGTTTGGTGTCATCTCATGGAGGTGTGATACACAGTGATAATTGGGTTTTCAAAGCTTGTATTGTTCATTTCGCCACTTAATATTCATCTTCTTCTAAACTAGATATAGGCGAGACAAAATTAGATCCGCTGTGTATATTTTGTTTTGCGCCGTGAGGACAATGTCATTTGATATATTTACTCTAACTCTGTGGAAATTTTCATTAAAAAAAGGAGTATAATTAAAAGTAATCATGTAATAAATAAAAAAAGTGAAACAAGGACAAAGAAAAGAGGACAGATAAAAATGTAATGAAATATAATACAAAAAGAAAAGGCAATCAAAAAGAAGAGAGGACTGGTAAAGAAAGAACTCAAAGTATAATACAAACAAACAAGTAAAAACAAGAAAAAAGAAGACTGATAAAAAAAAATGCCATAAACTGAAATACAAAAAGAGAAAAGGAAGTAAAAAGAAGTAAAATGTACAAAGAAGGGAGGATTGGTAAAAAAAAATTCATTACATTTAATACAAAAAGAAGTAAAAAGAAAAGTAAAAAGAAGAAAGGACAGATAAAAATGTAAAGAAATATAATACAAAAAGAAAGAAAAAAACTTAAAAATAAGGGACTGTTATACAAAAAAGTCATAAAATATAATACAAAAGAAGTAAAAATAAGTAAAAAGAAGTGTTGACTGAGGGAGATGTATCAAGACAAATGTGTGTTGCATCAGTCTGGATATCCCCTGCACTGTCAGATGATGAGCTTAGTTCATAGCAAGGTGCAGGAGTTTTCATCTTCTCCCCATGTTTGTTTGGGTTTCCTTTGAATACTATCTCTGGTGGTTTAGGTATGGGAATTGGGTTTGTGATAATATTCCTGGTAGGCTAGGGCAGTGAAGAGATTAATGAGTGGGGGAAACGCTGGTGGTCAAGGGCTGTGATGAGGTTAACAGTACCATTCCTGGTGGTCTAGGTTAATGAAGGGTTCAACTGTTTGTACTGAAGGTTGCAGGACCTCCAACAATCTGTGACAGTAGACTGTTTGTACACACAGATGCTGCTTCATCAGCTAAATGCAAAGCAGCTCAAACAGTCATAGACAGATTCTCTTTGAGTCGCTGACTCGTATGATGCTATCTCTGTATTCTATGAGCAATCTATTGAGAGGGAGAGGGGAGGGTTGACAGAAGCAGGAATCATGTTTCCGCCCTCCCTGTGGCAACAGTGGCCCCTCCCCTGCGGAGCCCTGTACTGGTGAACTGGCTGCACAATCTATATGTTCAGAGAGGGACACTTGTGGACCATCACTGGAGCATGAACCTCCAGCAGTGCCACTGGTAGGCTTATTTACATTGCAGTGGCCCAAACATATTAAAACCATGCTTATCAAAACAGTGCCTGCGACTGTCCTAACACGTCACATAAAAAAATCTGAATGTAGAAAAAAAATCTATAACACTGTATATCTTAACTCTTAATTTTCCTGTAACAACATTTGGCATGCAGTCTCTTCCTTGTACTTCTCCATTTCTCCATTCTAAAACCAAACCTAAGAATTTTTGTACTAACCATAGGTTGGCGTGTTTTACATCTCCTGATCCTCTTCTATTTTTTTTTTTTCTTTTTCATTTTTAATTCTGAGAAGCCGAGGTTCTTAGGAGAAATCAATCCACACAATTTATTTTTAACTTCTAACTTCTTAGCGTCCATTGATTTTATCTTGGCGATCAATGACTAAAAGAACAACTCATCAGAGCAAGCGTTGGCCTGATCTAAAGACTATCGAGCCAAACATTAAAAGCGTATTATAAAATGAATAGTATGAAGATGTTTAATGATAAGCTTGATCAAACTGGTTATACAGGTAAGTAATATCCATCTGAGCATGGAGCGCAGATCCCGGATCCTGTTGGCTGGGATGTGTTCATTGTCAAGTCTTGAAGAGTCCTGATGGAAGGTTTACGCTGTATATACTACACTAGAATGCTCTCTGGGAAATCTTCCAGGGGATAGTAAAATATGAGGACCACAAATCAGCGCTTCTCCCTAATTCAGTGTGAACTTGTCTGCGTCAGGGGAAATTATTCACTTTACCTCTTACTTTGTATGCTTTTCCATGCCAACTCATTGTGAGGGAAAATTCCTGTCTTTGTCCTCACACGAGTTCAACCATTCAGCAACTTACTTGCAACTTTGTGTCTATAAATATTAAAGAGAACAGAAATATTAAGGACATAGGAAGATGTTAGCACAAAAATGTTTAAGGATTAGGCGTGAAAACTTTGGATTTTCAAAGACTTCTTTGTTCTTGGAATTTGATCGGCTTGAATTAGCATTTTCAAGGGATTGATGGTTTATCATTGGGGTCATAGCAATTGGCTTAACTGTCCGAGATTGATGTGTTCTCTGTTTCCCATTCAGAGCTGCATGAAGAGTCACAATGAAAGAGGCCTGGATTCCAGTTTGATCCATGTAGTCATCTGGCCAATAACCTCATAAGCACTTATGGAGATTTTCCTGTTGCAATTTTACTAGACTGCATTCACATTTATGTCCGAGGATCCAGGTTTCATCATGCGTGATGGGGAAACCAGCATAGCAGGCATTGTTATTCTCCCTGTCTAAATGGTTAACAACATATAGAAATCTGACAGACTCCATTATAGGTTGACATCATCAGCTTCCACTCCATCAGCTTTCACATGTGAAGTAAATAAGAATAATTATCTTATGGCATGACCCTTGTAAGCAGGTGAGATATATCCGGTAGCAAGTACAGTCCATTGTGGCAGTTCATGTGTTGGAGTCAGGAAAAGTATTCAAGTGTAAGGATTAGAGTGAATATGGCAAGGACCAAATTCTGATGTATAGATTATTGGGTTAGAGCTAGTGTTGATCGAGCACCAAAGTGCTCGGGTAGAACACTTTGCAATGCTTGACTGAGTTCTATGCAGAAGATCACTGTACAGTAAGGGAGTCCATTCTCTGACTTCATATATAGCTTGGGGACTCCCAGTGTGTTTTAATCTAATTTAGCCTCTACTTCTGAAATGTTTCTGAGTTGAACTCACAACCTTCTGCATTAGAGGCAAGGAGCTTGCCACTCAGCTATGAAGCTGAATGATAAACTATGTCAGAAAAACCTCATAGTAGTTTGTCATGTAGTAAGTATTCCTATACAGCAGAAGTATCATTTCCTATTTCAGTGCATGTTAACATGTAGCTGTATAGCGTAGTGGTTAAAGTTCTTTGCTCTATTGTAGTAGATTGTGAGTTCAAATCCTGGCAGAAAAGTTTCAGAAATAGAGGCTAAATTAAACCTATACATTTTATATATTTTTTTGTAATTGCAAAAAATGTATGGCACAAAATAAATGTGTAATTACTTCTGATATATATGAATGCATAATATGTGGGAAACTACTACTGATGTTTTTAGCCATAATATATTTACATATATTATAATATATTATATATTCTAAATATATAATAATATATGTAAATATATTATGGCTTAAAACTTATATATATATATATATATATATATATATATATTTAAATTAAATTTAGCCTCTATTTCTGAAAAGCTTCTGCTGGGATTTGAACTCACAACCTTCTACATTAGAGCCACAAACCTTAACCACTACACTATACAGCTACATGTTAACCTGCAGTGAAATATGAAATGATACTTCTGCTGTATAGGAACACTTACTACATGACAAACTACTATGAGGTTTTTCTGACACAGTTTATCATTCAGCTTTATAGCTGAGTGGTTAAAGTCCTTGCCTCTAATGTAGAACGTTGTGAGTTCAAATTCCAGCAGAAACTTTTCAGAAATAGAGGCTAAATTGGATTTAAATACACTGACTCGAGCATCACACATGAGGTATTCGGTCGAGCATCGCGATGCTCGAGCCGAACTGGTGTTTGGCCGAGCATGCTTGCTCCACACTAGTTAGAGCATCTTCAAAATGGCCGGTCTTGTGATATTCTCTTGGCAGGCAATGGTTAGTACCACCCAAAAGTGGTCCAAGAAAGGACAAGCAGGGAATTGGCAACAGAGTCAAGCATGCCAAAAACTCAATGATGTATGTGAGTAGTGAAGGCTAGGCTGCATGGTTCGATTCCACAGAAGAGTTACTGTAGAGCGAATGGCCGACAACATTACTGCTGGTGATATCAGGCCATCTCAGCTTCCTGTGTATGGGGCTGCGTAGATGAAAACTGATCAGAGTGCCCATTTGGTACTGAGCCTTGGAGCAACACAAGATGGTTGCCAGGTCTGATGAATCATATTACATCATGCGGATGAACTGGTGCTTTTGTGTCACTTACCAGGGGTAGAGATGGCACCAGGTGCACTATGGGAAGAAGACAGCCTGGTCTGATGAATCATGCTTACATTATGTGGATGACAAAGTGTGTTTATGTCACTTACCTGGTGAAGAGATGGCACCAGGTGCACCATTGGAGGAAGACAAGCAGATATTACTAATAATAAAAATATAAAATTATGAACTAAAAATATAGTATGATTTTATTTTATATTTTTAATTTGTTCCACTATATGTGATTTTTTTTTATAGATGCATTATTGTCTTATCTATTGTCAATAAATCCATATTAGTAATATACAGCATAGGGTCCTATGCCTTGAGGGATTACTTGACTTCTGTTATTTAATTTGCATTCACTATTTATCTCTTGAATTGGTCATTTACCATAATGATTTTTAATGGTTCACGAGTCTTGTGTCTCGCCCATATTAAATCAAGCTGAAGCAGGCTTGTAAATATATTGCCGATTCCCCTCGGAGACAGCTGCAAATTTAATTGCTAGTTTTAAGAATCACCTTCAAACCGTTGAGAAGCCATCGCTCATTGGTCGTCCAAGTAACAAAATTCTGACTGTGTCTGCTCGCACTTGAAAAGTGGAGATAAAACAGCTCGGAAACTGTGACAGAATAATCTTGGAAAGACAGAAGTGTGTAATGGCAAACAGATTTGTCCAGAAAGATTCATTCCCCTTGGCCTGAGGCCCAATTAAACCCGTAAAAGCAAAATTCCAGAAAATTAGATTAATGAGAAAGTCATTAGCAGGCGAAAAGCTAGATAATTTTGCAAGAACACGACTGATGATCACAGAGCAAATAATTGGATGACATTCATTAAATCTGCACTAAAACACAGGATTTAGTCGAAAAGCCATACTAATCCTAGGATTTACAATTTTGGCTACTTTTCCTTAAATTGTATTTTTAATCGAAATGCATTAATATAGCCTTTCACATTATCGTTATTACAATACTGCGGCTGGGCATTGACAAATACTCGCAATGATGTAGAAAAAGACACCACCTGTTAAAGGGGCAGACTTCCAGTGCCTTGGGTCTTCAATTGTAAAATATATTTTAGTAAAAATGATATATTATAAAATTGTTAGTTATTTATTTGAATACTGTATTTCTGTGAGATTCAGGAAAAATAGACTTTACACGACTTAGGTGCATAAAAGTTTACACACCTAAAAGCTATGATAAAAGATATATAAAGAAGATAACATACAGAGTAAAGTCAGTAAAAGTCACCAAAGGCGCGAACAAATAAGCGAGCTCCCCATCGACCATCCATATGATACAGAGAGGTAGTGCTAGAAAGACACATCTCACCTTGATATTACCCTCAATAGAGCTTCTTTGTTACATGCCTAGATGTTTTCTAGCCTCCCTATGGTCTTCAGTGGGCAGTACAGTTACTTCATACTTCAGGAACACCAGGTACCACTATGCACCACTAACCAACTACATTACAAGGAATTATTGGGGAGAGAACTTTGCTGTACAAACACCTTAGTTATATGAAGTGTTATCCTGGCCCCTATGTCTGAGACATATAAATTGGAGCATGAGCTAAATTGGGGATGGGTACAAATTGAATGGAGACAGTCTGTGGAAAGCACTAGAGAATATGTTGGCTCTATACAAGCAAGGGAAATACATTTGATGAAGGTAAAGTAGTTGTGAAGTGAAAAGTTTAAAATTTGTTGGCATCTGCTCATACAAGTATGTAGCTGAGGTCCAAAGTTGGCCATGATGTGCCCATAAATGAAAATTAATGAAGATAATCAATCTGTCTAGGCTCCTCGATCAATTGGTTTTCAAGCAACAGAAACCACTGATCTCAACATTAATTGGATGTAATCCAGATAATTTATATTATTGCCCAAAGATTGAGTATGAGAGATAGAAAGGATTAATGGTAATAATTTTTCCCTGTGGCATATTTGATGTTTCCCAGTTACTCTTCTGACAATGAAACATTTTGGGAAATGTGCAGCATCAGAGTTTTATTGCTGGATTAACATGATCATGTATGAAGACCACTTGGACCTCCATATTACCAGTGCTGGTTAAGCTTGAATGTGGAGTTTAATGTGACCTGTTCTTAATCCTGCAAGAAAGTGTCTTTTATATGCTATTCAATGTCATCAATAGCTAGCAACATAGCAAAAGGTTTTTGTCAAGGGCCATCACCATGTGATGATGGGTTGCTAGAGCGCTCTACTTCAATTACTGTCCCTGCTGTGTGGCCCTATTCACAGGATAGGGACCCACCGCTGCTTGTGCCATCAGTCTTCTGGGTCCTTAAAAAGGAATCATGCCGTCTTCCAGTATTTGAATATCAGCCTTCGTGATGAGTTTCCTGGCTTTTTGTTCCGATTATTCCCTCTATTTTACCCAGTTTGACTGATTATGATAGCATTTCATGTACCAACCCCAAACCTTCTGGCACTGTCTTCCAATCATAATCTCTGATACGACATTCACCTGCCTTTTGCCGACCCTGTTCGGTCCTGACTGCAAATGTAGCCCAGCCTGCTTACAGCTGATCCGACTCTATTGGAGACTATTTTGGAGACCACAACCTGGTCCACACCTCCTTTTTTGGGTTAAAGGCATTGTCCTTTTTTATTTTTTATTTTTTTGCACTCCAGCCAGCTGTACCCAGGGAAAACTCCATACTCACCTGGCTATCTTCACTGGTCTTTCGGTCTCCAGCTGTCAACTTCCACGTAAATGTTGTCATGTGCACTGATGCTGCCAAGGACTGACCTCAGCAGTGGAGTATCCACAAGCGGCACATGACCCAGCCGTGATGTACCACTTGAGGACATATCACTACTAAGGCTACTGAGGCCAATCATTGGCTGCAGTGGTGCACATGACCCTTTCCATTTGGAGGTTAACAGACAAGGACCTGAAGACCAGTGGAGAGGCTGAGAATCATAACAAAGTGGTGGGGAGCAGAAAAGTAGGAATTTTTCCACAAGTGCAGCTGTGGAAAAGAACCTGAACCTGAAAAGAACCTGGACATCCGCTTTAAGGTTGAAGAATGGTAAAAGCCTAGACTTCATCAAACTAATAAAAGTCTCTTTTGCATGGATGTCAAGCTGCTTCCAATACCCTCAAGTTCAACTTGGTCTCACATCTGACTGTGCTACACTGTGTCCCTGTCTGCCCACTCACCAAGAATCAACATCTCGGTATACTGTCAGACTAGAATCCATAGGGAGCATAGCTGTTTTAAATTAAGGCAAAAATGTAAATGGTCCTAGTGCAGCGTCCCACATGTGTGCAAATGGGACACTTTAAACGTCTGAATATTTATGTATTTCCATTGTATGGTATTTCCTATTATCTGGCTGGCAATGTCATTACACCCAATTGCCCCTAGGTGGTGCTGGCACCACATAATATATGTAGCTTGGGTGTGTCTGGACAAAAAGTTAGTTAGTTAGTAGTTAGTGAGAGGAGCAAGTTCATGGAGGAGAAGAACAGGCATCGTCCAACATGTAGTCTACTATTTCTACCCCTTGGTCATGGCCAGTCTAAGGGAGTACACCTAACATGTATCTACAGCAGCAAAGCACAAGACAGTAAGTCTATGTCTGGATATGGGGAGAGACTAGTGAGAGTAACAGCTAAACCTAGCTTATGGACCTCATTAGCACAAGTGCCTTAGAGCAGCTTTCTGAGTGCCAGGACACAAATGGACAGTTAGTGCGCAGAATTGTCCTTATCCACTACACAAGCATTCCGGGTCATAGTGGAAAAACCTAAACCTATTTAGAAGAGTCTCGAAAAAAAAACTTTGCAAGTCCAGCTTCAGTGTGCAAGGTAAGAAAATTTATTCCAGCGGTTTTAAACTTCCAATGCACGGATACACTTGTACAAACCGCTGGAATAAAGTTTCTTACCTTGCACACTGAAGCTGGACCTGCAAAGTTTTTTTCGAGGTTCTACTAATAGTGCAATCCACGCGCTATGTCTGTGCTCGTGGCAAGGAGACACAGGTGAGAGCTGCCTTTTCCTGTTTTTGCTATTTAGAAGATTATCCTGCAAATATTGAAGCAGAAGTGTTTGGTTGCCGCGAGGGGACGCCCTTATTGGATAACTCAAAATATCAAGTAAGCAAATATCATATCCAGTACCAGAGTGCTAGCGTTGGAACTTAAAGTAAATCTTCACTTTGCCTGTAGAGTATCAGCATTAGAAGAATCTCTCCATTGACAACTGCCACTACCTGACAATAGGATTAGAAGTCAAATTATTATTACTTATGCTATACAAAAATCTTTTCATTGATGAACTGTACCAACTGTCCAGAGACTATTGATTTGCAGCAAATGTTTAATTGGTTTACAACAACCAACTCCTCATTCTTACTACTGCTACTCTCAATATTTGCACCTTACGGTGCTGGCGTCACGAACCAGGGGCCCAGCCACAAAAGCACCTAACACCAATTACTATGAAGGGCACCTCAACTTCCATCAGGCTGGTGTTCCCGCAGCCGAGAGTGCCCCGAAGGATTTCTTGCTGTCTTCCCATCCACTGTATGCCAGCCCAGGGAGGCATCTGCTAACCGTGAGAACATGATCTAGTGCACCCATCGGCCCACCGTGAACCCATGTGTTTTCCACTGTGGTTTGGTATTCTACACAGTATTGGCGTCCCGAACAGGATATAAAATCCTCTGCTCCTTATGCGAACTATATAAAGAACAGGACACAAAATCCTTTGTGCCATTGCCTTATGAGAATAAGCCCCACTTGTTTGCCTGAGAGACTGTCAATGTGCTTTAATACAGTGCAAACTTTAAATGCTTTTATTGGGCTACAGAACTGTTTAAATTGCTTAAAATTGCATGGACGTATGCTACAAGTCACCTGCAATTAAATCGCTTTGTTAAAAGTTGAAAAATCACATGTTTCTGTGTCACTACCACAGTTGGCTGTCAGTGAATGGACTTTTGCACTGAACTTTAAAATGTCCGCCAGGGAGCTTCTTGGTATATTTGCTGCGCCATCAATTGTAGAGACGCCCCCTCCAGAGCCCCGGAACTTTGTGTTACACCCCCTTCAAAGCAGAAAAAGCCAAGCCTATTATGTAAAGTAGCCTAATTTGCATTGTATTGCTTACCCTGCTGCTGGACTTCCGAAGCCGGTAATGCCCCCCGCCTTCATGCATACAGAACTAGGAGGCGGGCCCAGCGCGAGAGTACGCCATGGAGAAAGAAAGAGGCAGCATGGCCAAGAAAGACACCGAGCGAGTACCGGAGGCAGCGCAAGCACCGGAGGCAAGCACAGACCTTACCCTGGAAGCCGCGCTCAGGAAATCGGAGACAGAGACCCTCACCACTCCCGTCGTGGTTGTCGGACTTCTACCGCAACATATGAGGAGCACGAGCTGCAGGTCCCAAAATGTGTGGGAATCGTATTGGAGAGAGAGGAGAAGACCCCCCATGAAAACCACACAATTATACCTCAGGTCAGCCATCTCCAGTCACGCCAGCTATTTCAAACAGCCAAGCCGAAAGGTCCGGTCTGGACCAAGCGACAGTGAAATGGCCAGCGACTTCCCATGCCGAGTTGTGGACTAAGCTGTCGGCTAAAATAAAAACCGTGCGTCTACCACAGACTCACGCCTGGGAAAAAGTACAATGAGGGCATCACTGGTAAACTCCTGGAGGAGCCAGTGGACAATTCCCCGGTTCCGGTAAGAAGGCTGAACCAGGTTCTCTCCTTTTGTAAAGAACGTGGATTCGGGTTCATCCTTGATTTAGAGACTGACCGGGATTATTACGTAAACCGCCGATCTGTGAAACGTAGAGAGCTCCATAGTTGGCACCACAGCCTGTACGTTAATGAGATAGTGGAGTTCGGTCCTGCTGAGGGAACCCCTGGCCCATAGTAATCCGACCAGGGCAAAAGACAGCATCATGGGATCTTACCCAAGACTATAGCTCTGAAGAAGATGAGGAGCCAGAGTCCTCGATTTAGGTGGCTAAGTAAACAGGCAGAGGTCAAAGTAGGCAGTAGTAATTCAAAAACGGAAGAGACAGATCAAGTCATTGGTGCAGCCCAAATCAAACGAAAAGAACTTTGTTTCTCACACATTGTGCCAGTGTCAATTGTTGATGACATTTTTGGGTCTTATCTTCAAATTCATGCTGAACTAAATTTCAGATGGATTGTTCTGTATCAATCTGGTTAACTAAATGTTTTGGCTTTGGCCCAAAGCCCCACAAACTCTTTAGAAACATCTAGGCTCCGATTGACTTGTCTACTGCCAAAAAAAGGCAGGAAAAAGTTGCATCTAGATGCCAAAGGAATTCAACATGCCCAATCTATGGGACATTATTTCTAACATGCCCAATCTATGAGACATTATTTCCCCCATGTAAATTACATTGTATCCAGCAGCATTGATCTTATGTATACAGCCAGCAAAATCATATTACGGTGGAGGCCAAGAAGATGGAAAGGAATGAGGACCAATGTGTTCCAAAATCAAGTTGTGGACCAAGAGAAATGAATTGACAGTAAGCCTCAAGCATGACATGGAAGATTCAGGTACCCAGCTACTGACTGTTGGATTAGCTAACAAAATTGCATCATCAGATTGTTTTTGAGTAGTGCATGAGGTGGCTCTTCTTATGAGCCATCAAGGAACAAAACCACATAAAAACCACAAAGACAATTGAAGAAGTCACTGAGTTGAACAAGAGTCTTGTCAAGGTGTCATCCACACTAATGATACTAACCACTATAGAAACTGTTGTGCCAAAAGTTGTCCAAAAAAAAATGCTGCAAAGTAAGAATGTTGTCAAATAGAAAAGTCTTGGGCTACTCTGACAGGCTGTTCCGTCATAAAACAGCCTGACGGAGTTCTCTTGATCCATCATTGCCAGGTCCTGCCGCCAGAATGTACTGGCTATAATCAGGTCCGGCCTCTACCTGGCAAATACATATGCCAGGAATTGGTCGGATAAAAAATGCCGCATGCAATGGTTTGTGTCTGGCCGATTCCTGGCATTCCGTGTCAGAACAGCCGGCCAGAGAGGACAGCGCAGGTGTGAAACTAGCCGTAAATGGCCTCTGTCAGCAGATTTGCACCTATGACACCGGCTGACCTGTTACATGTGCACTTGGCAGCTGAAGGCGTCTGTGTTGGTCCCATGTCCATATGTGTTCGCATTGCTAACAAAAAATGTGTTTTAATATATTCAAATGACCCTTTAGAGAGCAACAGGGGCGTTGTCGCTACACCTAGAGACTCTGCTCTGTCTGCGTCTGCTGCAACCTCTGCACTTTCATTGACTTTAGGACGTCAGGGTCAGACGTGATTAGTGATGAGCGGCAGGGGTCATATTCGAATTCGCAATATTTTGCGAATATTTTGTAGAATATTCATCGAATATTCGCGAATTCGAATATTCGTTATATTCTACAATTTTTTTTACAAAAAAAATCGGCAAGGTAATGATCGCGTAATATGCTAATATATTACGCAATCAATACAGACGTGGGTCAAAAATGAATATATAGCACTTTAGAATTTAGTGCTATATATTAGTTTTTTTGAATATTCGTCTTTTTTTTCCATCTGAAGTCATGATTCCTCCCTGCTTAAGTTACTTAAGCAGGGAGGACTTAAGCAGGGAGGAATCATGACCAGATAGAAAAAAAAGACGAATATTCTAAAATACAAATATATTCGATTTAGTGCTATATATTCATTTTTTAGAATATTCGTAATATTCTAAAACAAGAATATATAGCATTATAGCGCATATTCGAAAAAAAAAATGAATGTAGAACAATTTAGCTAATATAGGGCTATAATCTTTTTTTTTAATAGTTGTAATTTTTTTCCAATCTGAACTACAGATGAGAAAAAAATTACAACTATTAGACAAAGATTATAGCACTATATTAGCTAAATTGCTCTATATTGTTTTTTTTTCCGAATATTCGCTATATTGCTATATATTCTTGTTTTAGAATATTAAGAATATTCGAAAAAACAAATATATTCGATATAGTGCTATATATTAGTTTTTTAGAATATTCGTCATTTTTCCCATCTAAAGTCATGATTCCTCCCGCCTTAAGTTGCTTGTGGGCCAATGACTCATTGGCCCACAAGCAAGAAGCAGGGAGGAATCATGTTTTTAGTAGTGATGAGCGGCAGGGGCAATATTCTAATTTGTGATATTTCGCGAATATTTGGGCGAATATTTGCCATATATTCGCGAATTCGAGAATTCGTTATCTCGAGTCATTATTTTCTTGATTGCGGAAATCAACAATTGAAAAACACGCAATAAAAATTCGCATTGCAAAAATTCGCAATCAACACTACTCCTAAAGTCAAAAATACTGCAGCCTTCTCATTGGCCCACAAGCTAGAAGCAGGGAGGGATCATGTGTACTGATTTAAAAAAAAATCTCGAATATTCAAAAATTACGAATATATATCACTATAGTCTAAATATTCGCGAATTCTCGAAGTGCCGATATTCGCGATAAAAATGTGCAATTTGAATATTCGTGATCAACACTAGATGTGATGATGCTTTCACTGCTCGGCCCTGTTAATCAAAGTGAAGGGGGCGCGCAGTTGTAGACAGAGCAGAGCCTCTAGGTGTAACGGCAACGCCCCCGTTGCTCCTAGAGGCTCATTTGCATATATTACAATTTCATTTTTCTCAGCAATGCGGGCGCATATGAACATTGGACCAACACAGATGCCTAAATATGCTGGTACCTCATATTAACTCATATTAGTCATTAGATCATAAAATGTGTTAACTTGTCTTTTTTGTGTCTTTTGTGTTTTTTTTTTTTATAGTCGATCTTATTTTCGTGTTTTCTTTATCTTCTGTCCAGTTGTAGGAACGGCTATAGATGTGGGGTTTTTTTGCTTGAGAGATTTCCTTTAAGTCTAAACATGACTCTACAGTAACTACAGCTTAACGTGTACAATAGCCAATGTGTTGAGGGGTGAATAAGATTTATTGTGACATAAAGCCGACGACGGGAGGATAACTCTGAGGCTTGACCTTGTGCTTTGTTGTATGAGGCATAAGAGGATAAAAACACAAAGACAAGGTCACTAAACACCCAGAGTATAACTCACTGCCGATTCTCAAGATCAAAGCAAGAGATTTGTAGCATCTACATTAATGATCCTTGGGTCAATGATATGATATTCAACTATTAGTCCTTAAAATTTGACCCCTTAAAGTAGCACTCCCACAAAAATGTTTATTCTCTGACCTGTAAGCCCAGGTTCACACTTCAGTTACTTGGTCAGTTATTTCCATCAGTTATTGTGAGCCAAAACCAGTATTGAAGCCTCCACAGAGATCATGTGTAAGGGAAAGGTTTGTACCTGCTCAGAGTTTTTGACCCAGACCTGGTTTTGGCTCACAAAAAAGTGTGAACTTGGCCTTAGAAAGGTACATGATATAAACCAGGCATGCTCAACCTGCGGCCCTCCAGCTGTTGTAAAACTACAACTCCCACAATGCCCTGCTGTAGGCTGTTTGGGCATGCTGGGAGTTGTGGTTTTGCAGCAGTTTGAGGGCCGCAGGTTGAGCATGCCTGATATAAACTATAGTGGAGGTAATCTTCTTACCGCTGACTGTATTTGTGAGTTCGTGAAGAACAAGACCGGCACTCGCACTCACACTCACAAGACAGATATCATTTTAACCAGCAGGATCAACCCTAGCACATGGTATGGTTTAATGGGATTGAGACTACTATGATGTAATATGTGACTGAATAAATTCACAGTGCGAGTGCCGGTCTTGTTCTTCACGAATTGTCTATTGGGATTCATGCCCGCAGACACGTGCACCGCCAAACAATTCGAGCAGTGCCGACCTTTTTGGACATACGCTGTATTTGTGAGTTATCCCCTCCCTTCTGATCCTCAGCTGTGTCATGTGACCAGCACACTGATCTCCAACTGACACAGGACCGGAAGTCAGTTACTTCTCTATTCATTCCTAACACTGACTGACACTGAGGCTCCCATAGGAATACATAGAGAAACTGTCTTCACATGAGTCACATGACACAGCTGAGGATCAGAAGGGAGGGGAAAACTCACAAATACAGTCACCGGTAAGAAGATTACCTTCACTACAGTTTACATAATGCGCCTTTCTAACAGGTCAGAGAATAAACATTTGTGTGGGAGTTCTACTTTAAAGAGCAACTGTCAGCTGGACCAACCCTATTATACGAGGCATGCAAAATCACTTGTGGCATTCCTGAGAAAAAAAAAGACATGTCTTATGCAGATGACGACTTCAGTGCACTGAGGGGTGGGGCCTCGCTCTTTGGTGCACCTTATCTTTCCAGTGCTGGCCCCACCCCTTGGTCCACTGAAGCCTTCATTTGCAGAAAGAATGAATTTTCACAAGACAGATATCATTTTAACCAGCAGGATCAACCCTAGCACATGGTATGGTTTAATGGGATTGAGACTACTGAAAGGTGCTCTTCAATGACCAAGTCATGCTTCAATTTTGGGAGGAGGGCAGTTTTTGAGGCATTACTCACACCTCTGTATTCTTGCATTCTGCATGTGCAAAATAAAGAAGGTGCCGTAGAATTTATTTACAGCATGTTCAGCAGAATCCACGCTGAAAAGCCACAAAGGAACTCCAATGAATTACTAATCCAGCTGATTCGCATGCATGCCCACTGGAATATACCTTAGATTGTGAGCCCCACCGGGCACAGTTGGATGCTAATGTCTGTAATATAGTAGCGCAATATAAGTGCATAAAAATAAATAAACAATACAATTCTGCCACAAATTATCTACTAAAGCCACATCAGATTTGTCTAGGGCAAATACACATGGTGTGTACACAACCGTACCACGTCTCACAGCCGAGCGTTGCTCTTGCACTAATTTTTTATGCATTGAAATAAACTTACACCTTGTGTCAATTTAAACATTTTATGGGGGGGGGGGGTTTAGAAGTTTAGCCAACGGCCCAATGAGTGCTCCTATCACACTGTCCGGCATAAATGTATAGGGGCTGCTCCAGAATAACATCTTATCATCTATCCGCAGGGTTAAAGCTGGATCAAGAGGGGCCCCACCACAGGGACCCCCGCCAATCAGAGTCATGTATACCACTGATGGAGACTAGTGTTGAGCCAATCGAAGTCCACGAAGTGCCCTTCGATACGAATTTCAGGGAAAATTTGATTTGCCGAAAAGCTGACTTTCCTTGTGCTTCATGGCAACGAATCAATTTTCCCTGAATGGCGGTAAAAAAAAATAAAAAAAATCATACCTACAGTACCTCATCCGTTTGAGCGCGAAGAGCATCTTGATTGAAGGTCTCGCACGAAATCCCGTGCGCTGTGACGTATGAAGTCAACGCGCCGGCTAACATGATGACGTCATCATGGGCCGCGTGAGATTTGGCGCTTAATCTTCAATCAAGATGTCTTCGGCCGGCTCGTCGCGATAAAATGCATGAGGCAAGTATGATGGAATTGATTAGTTTTTTATTTTACACCGTGTTATTACTATCAGATGTCGCGATCTGCGATGAACGCGGAATTTGAGGGGGTACAATAACGGGGGGCGGTGCAGACATTGCACCCACTGCTTGCAAAGAAATGCACTTCGCAACGAAGTAATTCATCATAAAGCAAATTTTTTTTTTTTTTGTAAAATTCGGTGAAGCGACCAAATCGAATTTTCTAATTCTTTGCTCTTCTCTGATGGAGACGGCTGTGTACAGTGCTCGCTGTGTAGATTGTATACGGGGGGACATCACAGGAGCACGACGGTCACTCCACTCACACTAGAGTCTTGGGACCCCAGTTATCGTGATCGGTGACGGTCCACACTATCAGACGACTGTTTAGCGCAGTCCCTTCGTGCAGAAGACTTGGGTTATTTTACCCCCTATGTCAGGATAATTCTTATCGCTGATGTTACCTGCACTAAACCTTGTAACTTACACAAACTTTAGTCTCGTCCGCCGGCTCCATCTCTCTGTGTGCTTTGCAAAGCAGCTGCGGGCAAACGTTGAAATTCAGGAGGCTCCATTCATCAGCACCTTGAACCTCTGCCAGTTCCTCCGAGTCATTCTTTTCCTCATTACAGCAGGTGGTATTGTTCTTTATTCGTCTTCTGTCAATATCATAGATAATACCTGTTTTCTCCTCTAAGCGACAAGATATTACTGCAGAGCATGTTTCTCTTTTAATGGAATTGATTCCTGGCGGTCATGACACAAAGCAGCTGTTACCAGATATTCCCCTCTCCATCACGATGTGTCACCAGAATCGTCGCAATTGCTCCATTTTTTTAGTGTAGAGTCTAATAATCAAATCTCAGAGTCGGCTTCGTCTTTGGCAGGGCGAGCGGCCCCTTGTCCTTTCCGTCAGAGGACCAATATCTATGTCATGTGTGAGCTCAGAGTTTCTTTCTTGTTTGCCCCTTACAGCAAATAGATCAGTTTTATTGCCCGCCATTATATCCAGATATACAGTAAGAGCGTTATCAGACACAACACAGGGAAATGTCCTCCAGAATTACACAGGATGCTTTCTAAATCTCTGCAGATGCCAAGGAGAAATACTCTTACAGTGTGGGGAGATGCTGTACATTTCTACACATCTTCCCTCTTAATGCTGTGCATTACTGCGCCTATCCTTAATGTGAGCAATGTCACTACAGCAGAGAGGCAGGGCAATCTGTGAGATTAGATAGCGGAATAGGAGGACTAGCGGAGTGTGCTATCATTACATAACCTCTTCATTCTCAGTGCACAGACCCCAGGGAAACATATACATTTTACCAAATATTATTTTTATTATTTTGAAGGCTACTTACACCAGTCTTCGAAATAGATTAAAGATTGTATATTCTCTATACAATAACTGTGTTCTGTGTGTGCTGCAGGACTTTACTGTAGAATGCATTAAAATACTGCCCCTGTACAAGAATATAACTAGTATAATACTGCTCCTATGTACAAGAATATAACTAGTATGGGGGGCGGAGCCTGGCTGTGTAGCTGAATGGCTGCAAGTTGCTGAGCTCCTCAACCTTACCGGCGAATTAACCCCTAAAATAAGCTCACAGCACCGCTATGATGGGCAAAACGGGCAAGGATCGATTTAAAGATCAGGCAGATTCGACTCCTGCGAGATCCAGACAACCTGACATGGATCAATTTGTTAAAAAGCAACCGAAGCTCAGGTCGGCTGAGACCCCCAAGATGGCGCCCGCTCCAGCCCAGGCATCTGACATGGAGGAAGACACAGATGGCGGCAGTGTCTCAGATGCCTCGACTAACAAATCGACTAGACAGAGGGGCTCATTCACCAAAGCGGCACTATTGGAGGTGATGAATGCGGCACTAGCCCCTATTAAGAGGGACCTGTCTGAGATTAAGGAGGACCTCCGGAACATGGGTCACCGGGTGTCGGATCTAGAAGGCGCGCAGGACGCGGCTCTCCGGAGGGAAGAGAGATCCTATAAAGCACTAAACTCCCACACTGACCTGCTTAATGAAGCGCTCCTGAGGGTCGAGGACCAGGAGAATCGGAGCCGCAGGAGGAATCTCAGGATTCGCGGGCTCCCAGAATCCTTCGCCAGTGAAGCGCTGGAGAAAGTGGCGCAGGAGATATTTGCTGACCTGCTGGGGCCTGAGAGAGCGGGCCGAATAATAATCGAGAGGATTCACCGGGCGCTGAGGCCTAAGCCGAAGAATACAGAACCCCCACGGGATGTCATCTGCGGCCTCCTTAGTTTTATCGACACCGCAGCGATTATGAGAGCAGGAAGAGAAGCGGAGCAGCTGCAGTATGGAGGTACGCCGATTATGTTTTTCCAGGACCTGGCCCCATCCACGCTTGCTAAACGGCGCATCCTCAAGCCGCTCCTGGATGCCCTTAGAGCTGCAGCTACCCCGTTTCGGTGGCTTTACCCGTTCGGGATTGCGGTCCTCAAAAACGGACGCCAGATTTCTATTAGGTCGCCGAAAGATCTACATACCAGCTGGGCTCAGCTGGGATTAAGCCCGATTGAAATTCCATCATGGATGCCGGCCGACATGGAGGATCCACCTCTCCCGCCACCCCAGGCGGCTGAATGGCGCCCTGTCTATAATAAAAGGTCTCCCAAAGCTAGGGCTGAAAAGTCTGACCGCCCTCCTACCTGAGCATAGAAGATGTCTGAGGAATTTTCTATTCTGTTCCTGTTCCAAGCGAAGTTCCTGGGACTGATTGCCTGATGGTGAAGTTAGCTGATGCTTTTATGTTCTCTGAGGGCTTTAGGCCTGACTACAGGCCAGTCATGTCCGCCTGTTGCGGAAAATAATGTCTTAGACTGCAGTTATAGTCTGATTCATGTGAGGTTTTGTACCTTGCCTGTTCCCTGGGAGCTTTAGGCCTAAATACAGGCCAGTCATGTCCGCCTGTTGCGGAGAATATTGTCTCGGCGTGCAGTTATGATCGGAATCAAATGAGGTTCTGTACCTTGCCTGTTCCTTGCTCTTCTTTCTAATATGCAGGGGTTAACCCGGTCTTACCTTTGGGTCACCCCTTTTCCTTGTTAGATGGCCAGTATATGGTCTTCTGTAGCTCTGCGGGACCCCCCACCTGACAGACCCCGGCTGGTAGCCGTGATGAGAAAGGGTCGTACAGTCAGGTGCTCAGTAGAGTTTTCTATGCAGAATATATTTGCACTATTGTTTAATGTCTTATTTGTTTGTCTCCCCTCCTTACCTCTTGTGTCTCCCCCCCCCCCCTCATCCACCATCAGATGTCATATATGTCACATATTGCATATTCAAATGCTGATTGTCTGTTTTCTATTTCAGAATGTCGTCTATTGTGATCTCTTCCTTTAACGCCCGGGGAATGAACGAGCCTTGCAAACGATCCCAAATCCTGGCCCTTTTACAGAGGGATAAAGTGTCTATAGCATTCTTCCAGGAAACCCACTTCCGAGAGGGTAAGACCCCCAAATTGCCCCCCAAAAGATTTTCCCAGTGGTTTCACAGCACGTATAGTTCGGCTAGCAGGGGTGTCAGCATAGCGATCCACAAGCAGCTCCCCTTTAAGCACTCTGCTGTCTCTGCAGACCCTGAGGGTCGTTACCTGTTTGTTAAGGGCACTATCGCTGACACTCCTGTTACCCTGGCAACTGTATATGCTCCCAACAGAGGGCAGGTTGCTTGGCTCGTTCAGACCCTTGGCCTACTATCCTCCTTTAAGGAGGGAATGGTGATTCTAGGAGGTGACCTTAATGCTACCCTTGATCCTGCACTAGATTCTTCTAATGGGAAGTCTGCCATTACACATGCCCGTTTGCGGCGCCTTAAACTGGCCCTACAGAGGTTAGGGGTTCTAGATATCTGGCGCACCACAAACCCTACTGGTAGGGATTTTTCCTTTTATTCAGCTGCTAAACTATCTTACCATAGATTAGATTATCTATTCTTATCCAAATCCTTTGCTAACAGAGTTGTTAGTTCCCATATAGGGAACATCACCCTGTCTGACCACGCTCCGGTATTCCTGAGTATGTCTCTGCAGGACCTCCCAAAGAGGGAATGGAATTGGCGTATTAATGAGACCATTATCTCAGACCCCTCCCATGCTGCTAAATTATCTTCTATCATAACTGACTTCTTCACAACTAATACTTCAGGCCCTGATGCTCCCTCCCCGACCATTATTTGGGAAACCCATAAAGCGGTCCTGAGAGGAGAACTAATAGCCTTAGGTGCCCATATTAAGAAACAACGGAATCAGGCTGTGGCGACACTTCTCTCCCAGATTCAGGCTCTAGAGCTAACGCACAAAGCCTCCCAGGCCCTTAGCTGTGCCTTGGAGCTCTCAGAAGCCCGTACTAAGCTCAAGAACCTGCTAAATGTCACGTCAGCTAAGCTGTTACTTAGAGCCAAATTCCGCTCATATGCTCACGGGGACAAAGGGAATAGGCTAATGTCCGCTTTAGTGAAGAAACAAAAAACTGACTCCTTCATTGCTGCAGTTAAAGACGACAAAGGCGTCCTTCATAAAGGGACTCCAGACATAGCAAAGACCTTTTGTGCCTTCTATAGGGACCTATACAACCTTAAAACACCAGATAATATGTCGCCAGCTCAATTAGGTGAGGCAACTGAGAAGTTTCTCTCCTCCCTCCAGTTACCTACTATTACCCCAGCTCAGTCAGCCCAGCTCTTATCTCCTATCACAGACGATGAAATTGGTAAGGTTCTCTCCTCCATACCCTCAGGGAAAAGCCCAGGCCCTGATGGTTTTACCATCTCTTACTACAAAACCTTTAAGCAGACCCTAATTCCCCATTTTAATACCTTATGTAACTACTTACTCCAAGGGGGCTCCCTTCCTCCCCAATCGCTTTCAGCCCATATCACAGTAATCCACAAGGAAAATAAGGACCCCCTAAATTGCGGGAGTTACCGTCCTATCTCGCTTCTAAATACTGATGTGAAGTGGTGGGCCAAAATTATGGCTCAAAGGATTCAGTCGGTTCTCCCTGGCATTGTCAACGAGGAGCAGGTGGGATTCGTCTCTGGCAGGCAGGGGAGTGAAAATACGGTCCGTGTCATACAATTGATCACGCATGCTCGCCAGCACTCAATACCTTTAGCTCTTCTCAGTACAGATGCAGAAAAGGCCTTTGACAGGATCAGCTGGCAATTCATGTCTCGGGCACTGTCGAAGTTTGGCCTTCCGGACCAGTTCATTCAATCCATTTTCTCACTTTATTCGCTCCCCTCTGCCAGAATACGGATTAATGGAACACTCTCTCCAGCTTTTCCCATTACTAATGGGACGAGGCAGGGGTGCCCACTCTCACCTGCCCTCTTTGTTATTGTCATGGAGACCCTGCTGGCCAAGATCAGGCAGGATCCAGACATTAAGGGGATCACCTTGGGGTCGCATACCCATCTAACGGCCGCTTTTGCAGACGACCTTTTGGTCATAACGTCCAACCCTCTAACTTCTTTCCCCAGACTTCAAGCCCTTTTTGAAGAATATGGAGCGGTCTCAAATTTTAAGATCAACTATACTAAGTCACAGGCCCTGAATATTTCTTGCCCATCCGCTACTGTAGACACGCTTAAAGGTTCCGCTGCTTTTTCGTGGGCCACTAAGTCAATCCCTTTTCTAGGTACCCATATCTCAGCAAAACCAGAAGATCTTTTCGAGTTAAATTATGTCCCTTTACTGAAATCCATTAGATCACACTTACACTCTCTAAAACTTCCGTTTATCTCTTGGATTGGGCGGAAAAACTTCATTAAAGCTTTTATTGTCCCCAGACTGCTCTATCTCATCCAAACACTTCCTATCTGGCTACCCCATTCCTTCTTTGTGGAGGTCCGCAGGGTCATCTCAACCTTTGTTTGGTCTGGCAAGTCCCCTAGGTTGGCTTATGCCACTCTCACTCGGGAGAGGAGGTTGGGAGGCTTCGGCCTACCCGACATCTACCTTTACTACAAAGCATCGATGCTGAACAGAGCTTTGAGCCTCATTTCTTGGCGCCCTCTCGGCCTTGTTTCCCGACTGGAGTGTTATTTGCTTTCATATAGGGACAAGTTAGTTCTATGGGGCTTACGCAAATGTACTGCTAATAATAAGTTTACCTCGCCCTTATGGAAGGGTCTGTTACTGGAATGGACTAAACTATATGGGGCCTCGACCCTTAGGTTCCCAAGTTTGAGTCTCCCCTTAGATCTGCTGCAGGCACACGTTCACCCTACCACCTCTGATGCAACAGGAATTTGGGCTTTACTATCTAACTTTAAACTGAAAGACATCATAACTGTATCAGGTGCCTTAAATTGGAGTAAAATATATGAAATCCCGAGGGTTCAAGGAGCCTCTTTCTTGGCGCTTATGGCCTTTAAGAAAGATTTGGCGCTTTTGGAATCTTTTCCCAGGCCTACGGTAGATCCCTCTTGGTTGGAGGGGAAAATCTCTAACGCCCTTCGCCCCAAGAAACCTCTCTCCACATTCTACAGGGAGCTACTCTCCTCCGCACCTCCAGATCTGTGGTTCCTTGCAGCCTGGGAAAAGGAGCTGTCTCTGTCCCTGACAGAACCTGAAAAAGCGTTCATCCTCACACACTCACATGGTTTCAACCGTTGTATTAGAATACAGGCAAACTCTTATAAATTACTTACAAGATGGTACAAGACACCGGAGTTCCTTCACAAGCTCAATCCCGCTATCCCAAACAGTTGCTGGAGGTGTGGAGGAGACATTGGTTCTTTATCTCATATCTGGTGGAGCTGCGAGAAAATAAAACCGTTTTGGGTTGAAGTAGAAGCAGCTATCAACAAGATATGTAATAGCCAGATTACCTTAGATGCAAAACTCCTGCTGCTCTGGTGTCCAAATGGCACGCTAACCCCCTCAAAGTATAATCTACAAACCATGCTTATTACAGCAGCTCGATTGCTGATCCCTCTATTGTGGAAAAATGAATCAGCTCCCTCGTTCTTGATGTGGACCGAAAAAATTGACCAACTATATCGGTTTGAAGAATTAGCCCATTGGGAAAATCACTCTAGAGCAGTTTTTGTAAAAGTATGGTCTCCTTGGAAGCTATACCGCAAATTCTAGGCTTAGATATGTCTTGACTTAAGACTTTGATTGACATCCAACTCTCCCCCTCCCCTCTCTATCCCCCAACCCACCTTCCTTTGTCTTGTTATAGCCCCCCCCTCGTCAGATATTTGTTTACGTATTTCACTCCATTATCTGAAGTCGTGTATGCAATCATCTTGAATATATTGTGTTTGCTGACTGTGCACTTATCCAGCTGCGTCTGGACACACGATGTATGTCTCTCTACATGACTATGTATTTTTCTCAAATAAAAAGAAATTTGATAAAGAATATAACTAGTATAATACTGCTCCTATGTGCAAGAATATAACTACTATAATACTGCTCCTATATACAAGAATATAACTACTATAATACTGCTCCTATATACAAGAATATAACTGCTATAATACTGCCTCCTATATACAAGAATATAACTACTATAATACTGCCTCCTATGTACAAGAATATAACTACTATAATACTGCTCCTATGTACAAGAATATAACTACTATAATACTGCCTCCTATATACAAGAATATAACTACTATAATACTGCCTCCTATGTACAAGAATATAACTACTATAATACTGCTCCTATGTACAAGAATATAACTACTATAATACTGCTCCTATGTACAAGAATATAACTACTATAATACTGCCTCCTATGTACAAGAATATAACTACTATAATACTGCACCTATGTACAAGAATATAACTACTATAATACTGCTCCTATATACAAGAATTTAACTACTATAATACTGCCTCCTATGTACAAGAATTTAACTACTATAATACTGCACCTATGTACAAGAATATAACTGCTATAATACTGCTCCTATGTACAAGAATATAACTACTATAATACTGCTCCTATGTACAAGAATATAACTACTATAATATAACCCCCTAAGTACAAGAATATAACTACTATAATACTGCTCCTATGTACAAGAATATAACTACTATAATACTGCCTCCTATGTACAAGAATATAACTACTATAATACTGCTCCTATATACAAGAATTTAACTACTATAATACTGCCTCCTATGTACAAGAATTTAACTACTATAATACTGCACCTATGTACAAGAATATAACTGCTATAATACTGCTCCTATGTACAAGAATATAACTGCTATAATACTGCTCCTATGTACAAGAATATAACTACTATAATACTGCTCCTATGTACAAGAATATAACTACTATAATACTGCTCCTATGTACAAGAATATAACTACTATAATACTGCTCCTATGTGCAAGAATATAACTACTATAATACTGCTCCTATGTACAAGAATATAACTACTATAATACTGCACCTATGTACAAGAATATAACTACTATAATACTGCTGCTATGTACAAGAATATAACTACTATAATACTGCTCCTATGTACAGGAATATAACTACTATAATACTGTCTCCTATGTACAAGAATATAACTACTATAATACTGCTGCTATGTACAAGAATATAACTACTATAATACTGCTATTTATTTATTTCTTATTGTTCCAATTTTATCATCAATCCATTTTCATGTCACTTTTCAGGCAACTTCCGGTGGAAGAGCGAGCTACTTTGTATCGTACAAGCGGGAAGCATTTGCTCAGATTAAGCTGCCAAAATATTCTCTTCCGAAGGTAAAGTGCTTGATGTTGTACCATGATTGTACTGGTAACACACACCGTCACACTGTCACAGTAACATGTGCATTGTATTGGCCACTATAAGGTTGGTGATCGTCTTCTTCTTCTTTATTTGCAGGACATGCATATCATCAGCACCGATGAAAAACAGGTTTTTGCTGCTGTTCAAGAGTGGAACCAGAATGAGACCTACAACCTTTACATCTCAGACACGAGGGGCGTCTATTTCACACTTGCGCTGGAAAACGTCAAGAGCAGTCGTGGCCTCGAAGGAAACATCGTCATCGACCTTTATGAGGTACTTAGTTAAGGTCATGACGATTGTAGAATCAGTTGTGGTTTCATCTCTAGAATTCACCAAATGACCTTTAATCAGCCAACTGTATGTTCACTTCATGCCAGTTAGGCTCTGAAGATATCTGGGGCACCATGGGCAAAGGCAAAGGAGGAGGACGCCGATGCAATTAACTGTGTTGATTTTTTTGCACAAAGTGACACCAGACAAAAGCCCCATGGTAGGTGCCCCTTGGTCTAGTGATGCCACTATTTCATGCATCTCTCCTCAACTTATTGTCTTGTCTCACAGACAATGCAGGTTGTAGGGTGAAGAACTAGTAGCATGATTGATAGCATGTAGTTGAAGGACAAGTTATGAGCAGTTGGAGTAAAGCTGAGGTTCTCACACAAAGAGATTTTCCAAGAATTTCCATCAATGGTTTTCCTTAGTTAAGCCATCAATATATGATCCAGGGTTACCTCTTAGACCGTGGCTTCTTCAGGATGATAACTTACCTTAAAGGGGTTGTTTTATCGGGGAGTTTGATGCCATCACAGTCATATAGGCTCAGATCCCACCTCTGAGACGTTATCCATCTCTAAAACGGGCAACTGAAAATGAATGCACAGCATGCACTCCATCCATTTCTATAGGAGTTCAGAAAATAGCTAAGTAAGCACTTTTTTGGGGGGTTCCCTAGAAATGAATAAAGAGAGCCCACAGTGCAAGTCATTCACTTCTATTGGAGTGCTGGAGATAGCTGACCCAGCACTATTTTCGGTAGTCCCATAGAAATGAATGCTGGTGGGGGTGGCTGCACATGTGCGACTGTTCTCCTTCACTTTGGAGGTTCCGTTCTGGAAATAGGTGCAGGTCCCAGAGGTTGAGTACCTAACTGTGTAGTAGTGTTGCGTTAACATCTGTGGAATACTAGAGTTGAATTTGTAACAGGATGCAAGCTGGTAGTTGGTAGCAAGGCACAGGTTGGTAGCGAGTAGCAAGACACCAACTGGTAGTGGGACACAGGTGGTAACTGGTAACTGGAACCCAAGTTGGAACGTTAGTCACTTGCAGTTGGACTGCAGCATGAACACAGCAACAGGAATAGAACCCACAGGTAAAACAGGGACTTAGATGAGACCAGGAGTCAAAACCAGAAGCAGTACAACCTAATACCTGGAAGGAATGGGACCAGAACCAGGAGCAGTCATCCTGCTGGGACTGCCATAGCAATCAAGGTTTACATACAGTAGCTAAGTTCATCAGAAGGGGCCAATGGAAGAGCTTAATTTTGCACATGAATTGAGTCCAGTGTTCTTTGGTGGTGAAACAAGGCTGAAAAGTTTAGGCACAACACAGAGGCATAACAAAGTTGGATTGCAGCCAGAATAGCAAAGTTGAATCTGTAGAACTGACCAGAACAAGCCACATGGGTCAAAAAGCATGCAGCCAGAGCAGGAGAGATGAGAAACATCATAGTTCATGGCTGGCATCCACTCATCAGCCTCTGCCTTCGCTGAGTGACTCTCGCCTCTCTCATTCTTCTCATCTATGGCTTCTCTGATCTTTCTTCCTAGGTAGCTGGGATAAATGGAGTATTCTTTGCCAACAAAAAGGTTGATGAACATGTGAAGACTTTTATCACCTACAACAAGGGTCGGGACTGGCGCCTGCTGCCGGCACCAGACATTGATTTAAAAGGGAATCCAATCAACTGTCTGCTGGTCAGTTCTAAATCAGCTTTATTATTGTTTTCAAAGTTTTCATCTTTAAATGTAACAAAATTAAAGGGGTTGCCCCATCAGAACTGACAGGGCATATGGATGTTCGTTGCGGGCATTTTTCACCCTATTCCGCACAGTACTACACATATTAAGAATACACATTCACCGACACAATTCATAAAGTAATTTCCCATTTTGTTTTGTGGAAACTGCCTTGTCTCATTATTATTATTATTAGTACTTTACTTAGCACACTAGTGCCCTGCTGTGAACGGGCGGTATATCTGATGTGTTCGTTAGCTCTTTAATATCCACAGTACCCTAGTTCATTAACACATGAATACACGCAGTATGTATTAGGTTTTCACGTTATTCAGACTGTTTGACTATGCTGGTTATTTCCACCCTATAGTAAAACTAAACTCTACTCAATAAGTGTCAACTTCTATTTGTAATTTATCTTTATTTTTTTATTTTTTTTAAGCTCATTTTGCTCATTGTAAAAAAAAAAATTGGAAACTGTCAACAAGCTGCTGTTAACAGATTTATTATTATTTTATGCCATTTTTGAAATCTTTTTTTTTGTCGGCAGCCGTTCTGTTCCCTACACTTCCACTTGCAGATGTCTGAGAATCCCTATAATTCCGGGAGCGTATCCAGCAAATCAACTGCACCTTGGCTCATCGTGGCCTCAGGTAATTCAATTCTAATCTGCCGTCTCAGATGGGAAATCTACCGGTTGTAAAGTGTATCCAGTATTCGGCTCCGCGCACACGATCGTATCCATTTTGCTGTCTGCAAATTACGGATCTCCAAAATACGGATGCCGTCCTTGTGCTGCCTGCATTTTATTTGTGGATTCATTGTCTTCGATGGGTCCGTGGCCTGCATTTTGAGGACATAGTCTATCTTTTTTGCGGAATAGACATATGGATGGGGAAAGCAGACGAATGATCAGTGTGCTTTTCGCATCCATATGTCTGTTCTTATAAAGCTAGAATATGTCTATACTTTGCTCCGAAATTAGACTGACAGACTTGAAAGTGAAAAGAAACAGCGGGAAGGCATCTGTGTATACAGGCTGTGTGACTGTGTGACCAAAGAGGACCCTCCATAGCATCCAAAATGGCCAATTATAGTCCTTGATCTCATTTTCCTTTGGAAGAGCAGCTTTGAAGCATAAACTAATCATAAAATACACAAAGCGAACATACTGTATATACTGCACATATATACACCCATTACACCGTCCCCAGCTGAGGCAGGAACATGGGCAGCCACCTCTCTATTCACCCTCCACTCGGAAGCTATAGCCACCTCACCAGGTGAGATAGGAGTTGGGGGACCCGACTGAGCTACTAGAATTGGATTATGACCAAATTGCTCCCTAGGAGATCTAACAGGGATCCATTCTATCCAATGTGGTGAGACAAGCACCGTAGGTATCATTAGTTGAATGGGCCAGTGGCAGGACCTTAGGAAACAAGCAGTGAAGTCTGTAACAGATATTGGGGTTGTATTGTTACAGGTTTGATTTTTTTCCAGAAATGGCGCCATAAATACCAGGCACAGCCCATGCTATGTCTTCTCCGACCACAAATTCTCCTGCTGCTAAACCAGCTTCAAGATCTTCTATGTCATTGCACAAAGCGAATGTGTGTAACAAGGGGGCACGTGAACGACGGCAACATTTGACAGCATATTTCAACATCAAATGTCACTGTTTTCCACATCACATCACCTCGCAGTTTTGGATTTGCTGTAGCAAGAAAATAATTTATTGGGAAAGCGCTGAGGCTTGTGCAGTGTACGATGTGACATTTGGTGCAGTTAGTAGATGTCGAGGCTTGTGCAAGTTTCTCAGGGTGAAATGTGTTTATAGGATTTATAATTAGAAAAGAAAACATTATTGGCAATGAAAAGAATCGGCTGCAGGTGTCAATGTGTCAGCGGGCGCCGGCGTGTGCAGGAAGCGTCCTCCGGGCACCTCATTATTAGAGTTGAGCGAACCCGAACTGTAAAGTTCAAGTTCGTACCGAACTTTAGGTTTTTTGGCACCCGAACATTTACGTAAAAGTTCGGGTTCGGTGTTCGGCGATTTTTATGGCGCTTTTTGAAAGGCTGCAAAGCAGCCAATAAACAAGCGTCATACTACTTGCACTTGTTTTGTGGGTGCAGTGCACAATTTTTTTAAGCCTGCCCTGAGCCAACTACTGCTGAAAACAAACTTTTTTTTCTTCATTTCATCAATATCAATACCTGATCGGCAGCCATTTTATGCAACGATAGTGCACCAGCATAGGCTATCTGCAAGTCCAAAAATACAGCTTTGGCATACTGGGGTGAAAAAAGCCTCTAATATACTGCACATCTGGGATTACACGTGCATAAGTGACTGTCACAATTAGGACAGAAATACACCTTTTTGGTTACTGGGGTGAAAAAAGCCTCTAATATACTGCACATCTGGGATAAGACGTGCATAAGTGACTGTCACATTTAGGCCACAAATACCGCTGTCATATAGAGTTTTAAAAAAAAAATTGAGTGCAATACCCTACATCAGGGTTTTTATTGGCGGTAAATTATTTTTAACAGACTTAACCACTTTTTACTTTGCTTTTTAAAAACGCTAACTATGAGGCAAACATCTAATAAGGGACGCAGTCATGGTCGTGGTGTTAGTGGACCCTCTGGTGCAGGGAGAGGACGTGGCCATTCTGCCACAGCTACACGTCCTACTGAACCTACTACCTCAGGTCCCAGTAGCCGCCAGAATCTACAGCGATATTTGGTCGGGCCTACTGCCATTCTAAGGATGGTAAGGCCTGAGCAAGTACAGGCGCTAGTCTTCTCCACCCAGTCTTCTGCAGAAAGCGCACAGGTGGCGCCTGAAACCCATGCCCATCGGTCTGTCACATCACCCCGTGCATATCGGGGAACCTGTCTGAGCCTCAAGTCATGCAGCAGTCTCTTATGCTGTTTGAAGACCCTGCCAGCAGAGTTTCCGAATGGCATCCACCTAGCCCTTCCCCAGGGGTGGAAGACATAGAATGCACTGGCGCACAACCACTTATGTTTCCTGATGATGAGGACATGGGAATACCACCTCAGCACGTCTCTGATGATGACGAAACACAGGTGCCAACTGCTGCATCTTTCTGCAGTGTGCAGACCGAAAAGGAGGTCAGGGAGGAAGACTGGGTGGAAGACGATGCAGGGGACGATGAGGTCCTAGACCCCACATGGAATGAAGGTCGTGCCACTGACTTTCAGAGTTCAGAGGAAGAGGCAGTGGTGCTGGCCACCGTCAACAGGGACCGAGCACACCAAAGGCAGCTTCAAGGAGTTCCCTCGCATGGCACTTCTTCACACAATGTGCTGATGACAAGATCTGAGTGGTTTGCACGCTGTGCCATCAGAGCCTGAAGCGAGGCATTAACGTTCTGAACCTTAGCACAAGCTGCATGACCAGGCACCTGCATGCGAGACACGGGCTGCAGTGGAGTAAGCACCTTCAAAACCAAGAAAGAGCTCAGGCCCCTCCTGCTCCCTCTTCTGCTGCTGCCTCGGCCTCTTCCTCCGCCTCTGGAGGAACGTTGGCACCTGCTGCCCAGCAAACAGAGGATGTACCACCAACAACACCACCTCCGTCACCAAGCATCTCAACCATGTCACACGGCAGCATTCAGCTCTCCATCTCACAAACATTTGAGAGAAAGCGTAAATTCCCACCTAGCCACCCTCGATCCCTGGCCCTGAATGCCAGCATTTCTAAACTACTGGCCTTTGAAATGCTGTCATTCAGGCTGGTGGAGACGGACAGCTTCAAACAGCTCATGTCGCTTGCTGTCCCACAGTATGTTGTTCCCAGCCGCCACTACTTCTCCAAGAGAGCCGTGCCTTCCCTGCACAAACAAGTGTCCGATAAAATCAAGTGTGCACTGCGCAACGCCATCTGTGGCAAGGTCCACCTAACCACAGATATGTGGACCAGTAAGCACGGCCAGGGACGCTATCCCCTAACTGCACACTGGGTAAATGTAGTGGCGGCCGGGCCCCAGGCGGAGAGCTGTTTGGCGCACGTCCTTCCGGGGCCAAGGATCGCAGGGCATAACCTCCTGTTGCCTCCTCTACCTATTCGGCTTCCTCCTGCTCTTCTACCACCTCCTCATCCGGTCAGCGACAGACCTTCACCACCAACTTTAGCACAGCCAGGGGTAAACGTCAGCAGGCCCTTCTGAAACTGATGTGTTTGGGGGACAGGCCCCACACCGCACAGGAGTTGTGGAGGGGTATAGAACAACAGACCGACGAGTGGTTGCTGCCAGTGAGCCTCAAGCCCGGCCTGCGATAATTGGCGAAATCTCGTTGCAGCTCTGGGACTAGCCGGTTTGATGCACATCCCTTGCCTGACGCATGTGCTGAATTTGGTGGTGCAGAAATTCATTCACAACTACCCCGACATGTCAGAGCTGCTGCGTAAAGTGCGGGCCGTCTGTTTGCGCTTCCGGCGTTCACATCCTGCCGCTGCTCGCCTGTCTGTTCTACAGCGTAACTTCGGCCTTCCCGCTCACCGCCTCTTATGCGACGTGCCTACCAGGTGGAACTCCACCTTGCACATGCTGGACAGACTGTGCGAGCAGCAGCAGGCCATAGTGGAGTTTCAGCTGCAGCACGCACGGGTCAGTCGCACTGCGGAACAGCACCACTTCACCACCAATGACTGGGCCTCCATGCGAGACCTGTGTGCCCTGTTTTGAGTACTCCACCAACATGGCCAGTGGCGATGACGCCGTTATCAGCGTTACAATACCACTTCTATGTCTCCTTGAGAAAACACTTAGGGCGATGATGGAAGAGGATGTGGCCCAGGACGAGGAGGAGGAAGAGGGGTCATCTCTAACACTTTCAGGCCAGTCTTTTAGAAGTGGCTCAGAAAGAGGATTTTTGCAACAGCAGAGGCCAGGTACAAACTTGGCCAGACAGGGCACTGATGAGGAGGAGGTGGAGGAGGAGGAGGATGAAGCATGTTCACAGCGGGGTGTCATCCAACGCAGCTCGGTCCCATCACTGGTGCGTGGCTGGGGGGAAACACAGGACGATGACGATACGCCTCCCACAGAAGACAGCTTGTCCTTACCTCTGGGCAGCCTGGCACACATGAGCGACTACATGCTGCAGTGCCTGCGCAACAACAGCAGAGTTGCCCACATTTTAACGTGTGCTGACTACTGGGTGGCCACCCTGCTGGATCCCCGTTACAAAGACAATGTGCCGTCCTTAATTCCCTCACTGGAGCGTGATCGGAAGATGCGCGACTACAGGCGCACGCTGGTAGACGCGCTCCTGAGAGCATTCCCGACTGACGCCGGGGGTCAAGTGGAAGCACAAGGCGAAGGCAGGGGAGGAGGAAGAGGTCGCCAACGCAGCTGTGTCAGCGCCAGCACCTGAGAAGGCAGGGTTAGCATGGCCGACATGTGGAAAAGCTTTGTCAGCCTGCAGCCAGTGTATAGTGTGAACGTGTGTTTAGCCCGGCAGAGAGCATTATCACAGGCCGCAGCCAATGTGGACAAGCTGACCTTTATTATAATGAACCAGGCATGGATCCCACAGGACTTGTCCGTACCTTGTGCAGAATAGACATTTATACCAGCCTCAACCATCCATTCTTGTACTCAAGTGCACTTATTCTTTGTTTTATTTTGTTATATGTCCCAATATTTTGGGGGATACCCCAATTTAAAAATAAAAAATAACACAAATCAGTGTTGGCTACCTATTCCTCCTTCACTGCCGCTTCCACCTACACCGCCACGTCAACCTACACCGCCACATCCACCCATCCACCGCCTCCTCAACCTCCTACTCCTAGATCCAGATTGTTATTTTTAATTTTTCTGTATTTTATGTTATTTTAAGTCATTTCCCTATCCACATTTGTTTGCAGAACAGCTGCCATGCTCTTAAGCACATTTTGATGCCTTTTGCAGCCCTCTAGCCCTTTCCAGGACTATTTTAGAGCCATTTTAGTGCCCAAAAGTTTAGGTCCCCATTGACTTCAATGGGATTCGGGTTCGGGGTCAAGTTCGGGTCAAGTTCGGGTCCCGAACCCGAACCTGCCGAACTCGAACATCCAGGTGTCCGCTCAACTCTACTCATTACATCACACCGGGGCATCTTTCTTATCTACTTCAATTTGTGTAAAATATTTTGGTTGAACAATGGATTTTTTTTTTCTCACATATACTTCCTTTTTTCTTGTTTTTCATTCTTGTTTTCTTTTTTCTTTTTTTCATTCATCTTTTTTTTTAATTCTTTCATCTTTACTTCTAAATGTTTCTTTATTATATTGCTTCCTAATCTTCTCCAACTGTCTTTCTTCTCTTTCTTTTACTCTTCTTTTTTTCTGCCTCTCCTTTTCTTTTCCTTTTTGTTCTCCTAACTTCTCTTCCTTTTTTTTCATCTTCTGTCTTTTCCTATTTTATTTTCCCTTTCCTCTTTCTCATTTTTCTGATCCCTCCTCCTCTTCCTCCTCCTCCATTATAGTAAAGCTGGAGATGTTGCATTGTTTGTGCATCTTGATGCCTGAGCTCAGCAGGTTTATCTGCAATGTGTCAGACTCTGTTACATTGTTACATAGGTGAAAAAAGATCTGTTTGCTAATTTGATCCTTTTCTAGATCAGCCTTATTTTCAAGGTAAAATAAAATACCCCCTTCAGGTAACAAAGGCTGATAAAATGGATTCCTTCTTGACACGACCAAATGTTTCATAAATGAGCATCATCAGGTTATTAATGCCTGTGAGTAGGAATAAAGCTGACATAACAATGTGTGTCTTTCACAGGTAACTTTGGGCCTGAGCTCTCCTCTACAGACACCAATATGTTCATCTCATCAGATGGTGGAAATACATGGAAGCATGTATGTGGATTGATTTACTGTCTTAATAATGATTAATGTGTATATGTTTTCATAAATTGAGTAGTAGTCGTAGACAGTAGTACTAGAAGTAGTGGAAGTATAAGCAGTAGTAAGAGCAGTAGTTTTAGTAGTGCTGTAGTAAGAATAGTAGTAGTAGTAGTACTAGCAGTAGTGCAGCAGTAAGAATTTTAGTAGTAGTAGCAGTAGTAGTAATAATGCTTTAGTAAAAGTAGCTGTAGTGGTAGTAGTAGTAGTAGTAGTGCTGTAGTTATAGTAGTGGTTGTAGTAGTAGTAGTAGTGCAGTAGTTGTAGTGGTAATAGTAGTGTAGTTGTAGTAGAAGCACAGCAGTAAGAGTAGTATTTGTAGTAGTAACAGTAGTAGTTGTAGTAGTGCAGTAGTAAGAATAGTAGTTTTAATAGTAGTGGTAATAGTAGTAGTAATGCAGTAGTTGTAATAGTAGTGTAGTTGTTAGAGTAGTAGTTGTAGTGGTAACAGTAGTAGTTGTAGCAATAGTACACTAGTAAGAATAGTAGTTGCAGTAGTAATTGTAGTAGTAGTGCTGTAGTAAGAATAGTATTTGTAGTAGTGGTAGTAGTAGTGCAGTAGTAAGAGTAGTATTGGTAATAGTGAAGTTGTTAGAGTAGTAGTAGTGCAAAACTAAGAGTAGTAGTTGTAGTAGTAACAGTAGTAGTTGTAGTAATAGTACAGTAGTAAGAATAGTAGTTGCAGTAGTAATTGTAGTAGTAGTGCAGTAGTAAGAATAGTATTTGTAGTAGTAGTGCAGTAGTAAGAGTAGCATTGGTAATAGTGAAGTTGTTAGAGTAGTAGTAGTGCAGTAGTAAGAGTTGTAGTAGTAACAGTAGTAGTTGTAGTAGTGCAGTAGTAATAATAGTAGTTGTAGAAGTAGTGGAAATAGTAGTGCAGTTGTTAGAGTAGTAGTAGTAGTAGCAGCAGCAGTAGTAGTAGTAGTAGCAGCAGTAGTAGTAGTAGTAGCAGCAGTAGTAGTAGTAACAGTGGTACTAGAAGTGCAGTAATAAGAATAGCATTTGTAGTACTAGTAGTAGTAGAAGTAAGTAGGTACAGTAATATAGTGTATGCAGAAAACATAACATTGAGATGTAGGCATTGTTATCACCGATCAAACATTAAAAAATGTGTATTATTCACTAATAATAATAGTAATAATAATAAAAAACAAAAAAAGAGCTTAAAAAGAAAAAGTTACAAGAAAGGAGAAGTAGGAAAGGAAGAAAGTAAAGATAACAGAAAAGGGAAAGAGCAGTATAAAGAGGAAGCAGAGATGGAGGAAGGAAAAGAAGAGGAAGTCAAAAAGAAAGAAGAGGGAGGACAGAAGGTAGAAGGGGAGGAGAAAGGAAAGAAGAGAAATACAAAATAAAGAAGAGTAACAGGAAAATATCGTGGTGAGGGGTATCGTCAATGTCGTACAGCCTGAGAGACAATCTGTTGGAATCCGCCACTATCCATCATAGAGAAATACAAATTGTATATTTTTTTGTGCTTGACCATTTTGATCACTAATTTACTTGCAGCATTTTATAGCTAATGAATTATCCTTCTTAACGAAATGGTGTCCATGAGGAAAGCTGATATTAGATTAGGAATTCAAAGCATAATAATAAAATGTATTAAGATTTGCATATTGTTATTCATTTTCTTTTCATTTCCCCCCCAGATTTTTGAAGAAGAATACAACATTTGGTTTCTAGACTGGGGAGGTGCCTTGGTAGCGATGAAGCACACCTCTCTGCCCGTGCGCCAGTTGTGGTAAGAAATGTATTTCAGATTTATGTGATCATTGATTACAGACTGGAGGGAGTTTTTATGTTTCATTTGAAATCATTGTATCATATCATTTGTGTATTCCTTTTTTATTATCCTTTGATCAATGCTCTGCTTTATTTCATTTTTTACTTAATTTATATTTTTCTGCACTTTCATTTGTTTATTGTTTTATGTCTACATTATATTCTATTTGTGACCAAATTCTGAATAGTGATGGTATTTATAAAATAGGGTTAAAATGGTTGTCACAGCCCCGCCTCCTGTGACGGACACCACTCGTTAGTCAGACAGGTGAAGCACTGAATGGTGTCCTAGTGCTCCAGAGATAATTGGTACGTGATATTGCTGTCGATGGCTAATTATCTGCCTGTACTCGTAAGGGGAGATAAATGTACAGATGCAAAGTATTTCTGGCAATGGCGCCAATGACAATTATAAAACTTACTCAAAAGCTGTAACTTTGTCATCACAAATTTTGTCGAGCCATCATCCAGTTTACTGGAACATACATTAGGACTAGGTAGAAACAATGAGAAGATGTTGGAGATCATCTTTAGGGCTCCTGCACGTTATGTATGCTGGTATAGCGGTTCTGTTAGGGATCCTATCCTGTTGTGCCATACTCTATAAACCTGCCTCGTACCTCACAGAGATCCAGAGCTCTCCCATCCATTGTTCCAATTGCACTGTTAGATAAATTTCAAGCTGGCAGCTCAGGGAGTGTGTTCTTTCTGCTGCAACTCTCTCCCTATTGAAGCCCAAAAGGCATGTCCTTTCTGCTGCAGCTCTCTCCTTATTACAGCTCATAAGGTGTGTACTTTCTGCTCAGTTCTCCCCCTATTACAATTCAGGGGTGTGTCTTTTCTGCTGCAGCTCTCTTCCTATCCCAGATCAGGAGGGGTGCCCTTTCTGCTACAGCTCCCCTTCCCCCCCCCCTATTACAGTTCAGGATGTATCCTTTCTGCTACAGCTCTCTTCCTATCCCAGCTCAGGAGATGTGTCCTTTCTGCTGCAGCTCTCCCTATCACAGCTCAGGAGATGTGTCCTTTCTGCTGCAGCTCTCTCCCTATCTCAGCTCAGGAGGGGTGTCCTTTCTGCTACAGCTCTCTCCCTATCACAGTTCAGAGTTGTATCCTTTCTGCTGCAGATCTCTCCCTATTAAAGATCCTTACACGGTGGGTGTGTCCTTTTTGCTGCAGCTCTCTCTCCCTATCACAGCTCAGGAGATGTGTGCTTTCTGCTACAGCTCTCTCCCTATCCCAGCTCAGGAGATGTGTCCTTTCTGCTGCAGCTCTCTCCCTATCCCAGCTCAGGAGATGTGTCCTTTCTGCTGCAGATCTCTCCCTATCCCAGCTCAGGAGATGTGTCCTTTCTGCTACAGCTCTCTCCCTATCCCAGCTCAGGAGATGTGTCCTTTCTGCTGCAGCTCTCTCCCTATCCAAGCTCAGGAGATGTGTCCTTTCTGCTGCAGATCTCTCCCTATCCCAGCTCAGGAGATGTGTCCTTTCTGCTGCAGCTCTCTCCCTATCCCAGCTCAGGAGATGTGTCCTTTCTGCTGCAGCTCTCTCGCTATCACAGCTCAGGAGATGTGTCCTTTCTGCTACAGTTCTCTCCCTATCACAGCTCAGGAGATGTGTCCTTTCTGCTGCAGCTCTCTCCCTATCCCAGCTCAGGAGATGTGTCCTTTCTGCTGCAGCTCTCTCCCTATCCCAGCTCAGGAGATGTGTCCTTTCTGCTGCAGCTCTCTCCCTATCACAGCTCAGGAGTGGTGTCCTTTCTGCTGCAGCTCTCTCCCTGTAACTGTCCCAGCTACTAGCAGAAGACATGAAACTGAGCACGTGCGACCACCACAGCAAGGTGGACAGAGAAATAAGAAGCAGAAATAAGCAGCAGGTGGCACTACAGATAATTGTATGGAGTAACCAGTGGCTATACAAATGTTTTCAAAAGATGTAATTACAAAAATATTCAGATCCAGGTGCTGGTTTAAAAAATATCAAATGTTTGTTTCATAGGACAACCCCTTGAAGGTATATTGAGGCATGGAAAGGGCCCATATACTTCCATGGCTCTGTACAGTGTAGTGTCCATTCCGTCAGAGTTTTTGTACTTGCCATAGGGATTGCTAACTATAGCTCACAACAGAAAGTAAGTCACGTTCAATCAGAAATCTGTAGCCATCAAAACTTCTGCAATTGTTTCCTTCGTGTGCTGCTCAGGCATCAATTAAAGTAAATGTTAAAATCACCACTTCCTAAAAAGCCCAGCTCCGTAAAGTTGTAATTTAGGAATCAATAAGCTTTTATGGGTCCGTGGTGCTTTGATTTGCTGAGGAAAGTCTGAGGGAGTAACAACAAAAAGAGGACACTGAGTTCAAAGTGAATGATGGCTGCGCCGTGTCATTACCGGGATGGTTCTAGCCAGGTTCTTCATAACTCTCTGATAATGATCGCTTTCTGATGCCGGTGGAGCCCACAACCTCCGGCTTAGCAGAAACCTCTGTTGGAGAACATTAAAGGGAGGAACTTCTAAAAGAAACTGCATTTATTTTGTCCCCAGGCTCAGCTTTGATGAGGGGCGGTCGTGGAGTAAGTACGGCTTTACATCTGCTCCCTTGTTTGTCGACGGGGCATTGGTGGAACCCGGAGTAGAAAATCAAATAATGACGTGAGTATAGAAAGCGCCTCAGTCGTCTAGTTTTAAATATATATATATTGTTTTTTTATTGTCTGCAATATTATAAATCCTTTTTTTTTTATATTTGGGTTACGCCCCCGCTTAGTTCTCTTGCATTATATTGTTAAAATGGCCCCCTTTAAGTGACGCCACTTGACGATCCAAAGACTCCATATTGACCAACAACAATTGATCAACAACAATAAATCTGATTGGTCAGTAGAAGACTAAACGTGACATTTATTAAGATATTTGCCAACCCCTGAGGAGCCTTATACACAGGTCCTATTGTAATGAATCGGATCCTTGCGCAAAACTCATTGGGCAAAGTGCTTTTCCTTGGCAACTATATTACACAGGCATTTCAAAGATATGTTGACATGGGGTGGATGCCCTCTGGGGGGATTTTGCAGGGGGGAAATCTTTAGCATATTATGGTAGCAGGAAAGTGGATGAAATTGTAAAAAAAACAAAAAACTAACATTGATATATTTTAAATCATGTCAATTTATGTTATGGGTTTTCATCCTTAAAGGTGTATACCCATCTGAGACAATGGGGGCATATCGCTAGGAGGTACCCGCACCTATATAAAGAACGGAGCGGGGACGGTGGTGGCTGGAGGACCCTCCCATAGTAGTGAATGGGATCGCACAACGCTTGCGTGGCCACCGCTCCCATTCATTTCTATGGGGCCAATGGAAATAGCCTAGCCAGCGCTCGGCTATATTCGGCGGCCCCATAGAAATGAATGGAGGATGGCTGCACATGCACAGTGCGTCCTCCACCACTTTCAGGGCTCCGTTTTCTGTGTAGGTGCAGGTCCCAGAGGTGGGACCCGCACCTATCAGACAATGGGGGCATATCCTAGCGATATGCCCCCATTGTCCGAGATCAGAATACACAGATGAAATCCATGGCAAATATTAAGCAGTCTTCTAACAGGCAAAATGGTGAAGGTTACAGATCGTAATTTAAAAAGAGTCCTGGGTGAGAACAAAATCCTTGGTGCTCTAGGGTAATGAAAGGGTTAGGCTCTGTTCACATTTGCATTAGAGGCTCTTCCATTACCAATTCAATTGTGTACATACTACAAAGGAGCCTGACATACCCCATTGTAAGTATTGCGATGGACATTGCTTTGTGGTCTCCAACAGAAATGGATCTAATAGGGCAGATTTACTAATTACTGTCTAGTTTTAAACAGAGTAAATGTAGACAGTGTAGAAATGTGCCAGGTTTATCACATTAACTGATGCTGGATGATAAATCTGGCACACCTTTAGACTGTCTAGTCTATAGGGGGAATTTATTAATCCCACCTATTAGTTGGCTTACTTTATGCCAGAATTTTGCACCAAAATTTTGGTGTATTTTAAACCACGACCCTTTCCTATTTCCCATGTGCCTTTCCAACACCCTCTTGGCGGATGACTTGAATATAGTGCATATCGTTTATGCCAGTTTTGTTGCTCAAATTGCTCAAACATTCTTAGAATTGAATCCTTAGGATTGATGAGTAAATCTTCCTTAGTGGACTAAACAAAGTCTTCATTGTAAATTCTTTGGTGATCTGTAAAGGTGTTAATTTTACATTCCGTGGGGATCTAGTGTCACTATGGGGTTCATGTCATATTCCTGGGTGGTCTGGGTCAGTGAAAGGGTTCACTTTACAATCCTTGGTGGTCTAGGGCAGTAAAGGGCTTCATTTTACATTATCTGGTGGTCTAGGGCAGTGAAGGGGTTTATTTTACATTATCTGGTGGTCTAGGGCAGTGAAGGGCTTCAATTTACATTATCTGGTGGTCTAAGGCAGTGAAGGGGTTCATTTTACATTATCTGATGGTCTAGGGCAGTAAAGGGCTTCATTTTACATTATCTGGTGGTCTAGGGCAGTAAAGGGCTTAATTTTACATTATCTGGTGATCTAGGGCAGCAAAGGGATTTATTTTACATTATCTGGTGGTCTAGGGCAGTAAAGGGCTTCATTTTACATTATCTATTGGTCTAGGGCAGTGAAGGGTTTCATTTTACATTATCTGGTTCTCAAGGGCAGCGAAGGGCTTAATTTTACATTATCTGGTGGTCTAGGGCAGTGAAGGGGTTCATTTAACATTATCTGGTGGTCTAGGGCAGTGAAAGGGTTCATTTTACTTTACTTGGTGGTCTAGGGCAGTGAAAAAGTTCATTGTACAATCTCTGATGGTCTAGGGCAGTGAAGGGGTTCATTTAACAATTCTTGGTGGTCTAGGGCAATGAAGTGGTTCATTTAAAATTTTGGTGGTAAAGGGTATTGAAGGGGCTTATTTTTGAATCCCTGATGGACTAGGGCAGTGAGGGGTGGCCCGTCTCGCTAACCACACTATGTACCTGAGTTTCTGGAGAGTAACAAAGAAATATGTTAAATAATTATGCCAGGGCCATTAAATCTATTTAGGGTAGTTAATTCAGCAGGCAGCAAGGGAACTACAATAGCAGCTTTTGAGGGACGAGAGGAGAAGTGCATGAGTTGAGCCAACAGGAGTATGAAAAGTAGAAAGTACCCCAGTATGTTGATATCCTTATCAACTTTTGAAGAAAGACAACTCCCAGTTTGCATTGGGTCTTACAATTAATTATCTGGTTTTATTATCTCTTTTAGGCATTGAGTTGCTTTATTTTTCCATATTTGCATTTTTATGTTGTAAGAAGGCTTCATTATAATGACTGATACAGGTTCATAAAACCGTGCAGCAAAACATGTAAAAGGAAATGTCATCTTCTGATATATATATGCCCAGAGGAGCTGCTTTCCTGGGCTTATCCCCCCTGCCATCAACACAAACACAAGCACCGACCATTAGACAATGTTCCTTGCACTCAGATGATAAACTTCTCTCCCCACAAGCTTCCATTTCTCAGGAATGCAATTGCAAAACCCTCTGGCTCCAAGGGATTTCAGCACAAAATGAAATCCTGGCTCACAAAGAGTACATCAGAAGCACTCTCGTTCAGAGTGAGTCTACCTGCAGTTGACTTGGTAGAAAGAATTCTGAAAAAGTTTTATGTTCTAATTCACTGTTTGCATGCTCGGTAGGGATTCAGAAAGCGGAATTTGTTTACATGGTTAAAGGTGTCTCATCATGATAAGCCATTTCCATAAACCTATTTAAAGAATATGGACATCATAGAGTGTGGTCATCCTCTTAGGACTCTCTTCACATGGTCTAGAGAGAAAGCCAGTAATGAAGATCAGTTATTGCTCTGGCAAACCTAGCCCATTTATGTTAGTATAAGGTTTTCCACACCAGTGCATAATACTAGAGGACATATGGACATCATAGACGGAGGTCACCTCCTCTATTAGCCAGATGGGAGAGCCTCCAACGAAAACTGTCCCTTGCTCAGACTCTACTCATCCATGTTATTCCATAGTCTGCCATGACCAGTCACTATAACAACCCCTAAAAGGGCATATAGATATTATAGGCAAGAGTTGGCCACTTGGGACTGTATAAGTCAAAGAGGAGAGCCACCAATAAATAGCTGCCATCTAACATATTACATGATCTGCCAGCCCAATATGTCATACTACGTATGGATGTCACATATGGGTGGCTTCCGCTTTGCACTCTCTTCTGTTGTTTAGAGAGGAGAGCTACCAACATAGATCAGCTGTTCTTCTGGTGGACCCTTCAGTGGTCTATCAGGCCATCATGTTATAGCACATTTTCCCTAGAGAGCCCACTGATGGGGAAGAGCATGGCCAGTGAGCTGATTGCGAGGGGTTTGTGAAGCCAGATCCAGGGTGATCAATACAAGAAGGGGCCATTTTAAACTTAGCTTTATGTGTTTTCCACCTGATTGCGTGGTCATCCTTCTCGTCTTGAGCGTGAGCATATTGTAAGCAAGGAAGTATGTCAGAAGACAGCTGCTCACTTCCCTGTAATGATAACGAGCGGCTGTCATTGCTCTGTTCTCTTTGTCATCTGCAGGAAACTCCTGAATCCTTCTGCCAGTCATTTGCTGGTTTGTCCTGAGTCTGCTATCTCAGATGTACCTTTGGGGGTCATCATCCCTCCTGTTCTCCTTTTGTCCTGTGCATCGATGGAGACACAACTTTGACTGTTGTTTGAGACAACCTGAAAAATTTATGAGTTTTCCTACAAACAACCAATGTTGTTCTATAGGTGATCATTCCTTGAATGTAATGATTGGCATAATATAGCATTCATGAGCAGTGGAGAAAAGCGAATCACTCAAAATTCGATTTGGCTGAAGAGGTTGACCGATTCAACTCAAACCCAAATCGATTCTACCTGAATTGAAACTGCTCCAATTGGCCTGAAAATTGGTGTATAACACTCTGAGGGCTTCTAGGACTAATTTATTAATTTTCTCTAGTCTCTCACTTTGAATTTTTTTTTTATTTTTCATTAAATTAATATTTTCTCGGCTGCTTGAAAGAGCTGATGGGTTGGTGTTTCATCGATGTGATAATGATAACCTATCCTGAAGATAGGTCATCAGTGTCTAAAACATACACAATCCCTTTAAGAAAGTGATTTTAAATTTAATGGCATCAAAAAGATTCAAGTGGCTTTTTGGAAATCCTGTGGAGTATTAGCTCCTCTGCCTATTCCTTAAATGCTGTGTATGGGAATACCTCTTTAATTTGACAGGATGGAAGCTCAGAGCCGGCAGGTGGGATCTGGATGGCAGAGGACCTGCTTTTGGTAATTGCCCTTTTGGCCCTTCTATCATCCAGCTCTGCTAGTGCAGCGAGCCCCTGAGGAGCTGATGCAGAGGATGAGAGTGACAGTTGCCCTGATGAAGGTATGGTGCGTGGTTGTATGACTATATATTGGCATTTGTGGTTATAGGTGTGTTATAGGTTATTTGTGAGATTCAGGCTTGGGCTTTGTCTGGCCTAGTGGTGGGATAGGTGATGGTTGTGTGCGCTGTAGTCTGTAAAGCTGTATTTCGTAGATCACTCTGCTGTCTTGTCTCTCAGGTGCTTTCTGGAAACAGAATTTCCTGATCTTTCAGGAGTGTATGGCCTCTTTCACACGGGCATCGCATGTGAGGGCCGTATAGGTACCCAGAAGTTCGGGTTTGGGTTAGGTGTTGTGTAAATTTTATTATTTTCCCTTAAAACATGGTTATAAGGGAAAAGAATAGCATTCTTAAGACAGAATGCTAAGTAAATTAGGGATCGAGGGGTTAAAAAAAATAATAATTAAAAATTTAACTCACCTCATCCACTTGTTTGCGCAGCCCGGCTCGTCTTCATTTTTCTTCTTTGAGGACCTGGGAGGAAAAGGACCTTTGGTGATGTCACTGCGCTCATCACATGGTCCATCACCATGGTGATGGAACATGTGATGAGTGCGGAGCCATCACATGGTCATCACCATGGTGATGGACCATGTGATGAGCGAAGAGACGTCACCAAAGGTCCTTTTCCTCCCAGGTCATCAAAGAAGAAGAAAGAAGACAAGCCGGGCTGCGCAAACAAGTGGATGAGGTAAGTTTTATTTTTATTTTTTTTAACCCCTCCATCCCTAATTTACTATGCATTCTGTCTTAAGAATGTTATTATTTTCCCTTATAACCATGTTATAAGGGAAAATATTAAAGATCGGGTCCCCATCCTGATCGTCACCTAGCAAACATGCGTGAAAATCGCACCGCATCCATACTTGCTTGCGGATGCTTGCGATTTTCACACAGCCCCACTCACTTCTATAGGGCCTGCGTTGTGACGCAACGCACAAGTGGTGAGTAAAAATCATCGCTCATGTGCGCAGCCCCATAGAAATGAATGGGTCCGGATTCAGTGCGGGTGCAATGCGTTCACCTCACGCATTGCACCCGCGCGGAAAACTCGCCCGTGTGAATGAGGCCTTAGTCTCACAGGAGAAGAATCTTGTTCATAGTAGTAGGAGCTCTAGTATGTGCTTCCTCTCCTCTTTGTAGCTACACTGCAACCCCCTCCTGGAAGGAAGCAAGACCACCCTCCTCTTACTAAGAGGGGAGGAACAGGGTGGCTAGCCCTATTGCTGCCAACCAATGCCAACCTGCTGCAAATGCACGGTCACAACAATAAATCACTAAATATTACAGTGCATAATAATGTGCAGTTGTAGATACCCCCAGGTCTGGAGTACCACACCAGGGCATGTGGTCTGCAAACTGCACCCAGACAGGACAAGACTGAAAATAACATTGTTTTACTGTTAGATTTGTACAATTTCACGGTCGGCAGAAACTTTCAGAGAGGGAAATGTCATCTGCTGTCAGGGAAACTGCAAAAGACACCTTAAACAAAATCAAAAAATTTCAATTGCAGATTTTTTTTTTATAGGCAGCCAAAGTTTTATATTATTACATCTGGTTCAGGCAGCAATTCAGGCGAGGAGATAAAACTCCAGTGTTTTACTGCTTTTTCTGCTTCTAGATTACGAGCTTCATATCTGTTGCTCCGTGCTGTTTCTGACTTTCATCTCAGACGTGTCTATCCATTTCCTTGATAAAAACAGATGACCGTCCCAGGAGCCCGGGATCTTTCATTTTCCTCCCAAGTGCTCCAATTTTTAATAAATGTAGAAGTCACAAATTTTACTCATATGATTTTTTCATTTGTTTGCGGACAATAAATTCCTGGAATTCATTGTCCAGGAGACCAACCTTTTATGCTACACAGTTTGCCGTACGAAAGCCCGCATCTGTGTATTTTGATGGTGGACTCCCCAAGTGCCCCTGAAATAAATACAGAAAATCATAATAATTGGGCATTACCTTTAAAATGGACCTAGTTAAAAAAAAAAATCATTTGGATCCTACTGGGCTGCAAGTGCTGTCCACTCCACCTGTCACGAGTTGGAGGTCCCAGGAGAGACCTCCGCGTCGTCAAGCAATAAACAAATAGAAATCAGGTACAGACACACAAGAGTTTATTGCACAAACAAAAACCAGGGAAGGCAGCACAGTCAAAACATGAGCTCTATGTACCGTCAGCACAGTGGGAGAAAACCCCCACTGCGCCACTGTCTAGTAATACTCCAGAGGGGCGTGACTAAGCAACTCTTGGTATTCACTAGGGCCCCAGATGGTAGGGTTAGACTTTGCAGCAGGAAGTTGCCAGGGTCCACTCCAGAGCGTGAACTAGACAGTGACAGCAAGAACGAATGGACAACAGGTACTAGAAGGTACCGACGGCACATAGGCAAACATAACATACAGGCAAATACAAACAGGGCAACTAATAACACAAGCAGGAGTACATAGCAAGGAAACAGGAGTGACAATGAGCAGAGAAGGACTTGCTCCACCAGTAGTAAACTGCATGGCCTTGCCCATGGCACTCTGCTGCAAAGAAAGGTGCAGCAAGGGCTTGCTGAACAGAGACATGAATACACACAAGGTAACAAACATAACTGGCAGAACAGATAACAGAAACACAGGAAAGAGGACGTCAATGAACAAGTAGGAAACCCACAGAGCACAGACAGACAGACACGGATCCCATAGGTCAGCAGCATGGGAGAGTGAGTACAAACAAGGAGCAGGACAAGACAACACACATCAGGAGAGCTGACACAGAACTGAGGAAACCTCAGCCTTATATACAGGTTCCATGGGTGCAGCAGAGAGGCCACACCCATGGAGCAGACAGAGAGGATTAACTCCTAATAGGCATACAGGGGAGTTAACCCATAAAGAACCACAAATAACACACAGGAACGGAGCTGCAGCGAGAGCATAGACAGAAGGTCACAGCCAGAGGTAACGACTGTGACACCACCCCTGTATTTGCGCAGTTGTGTCTAAAGCCCTAATGCATTTTTTGGGTAAATCCCACGCACCGCCCAGCTTCCCCCCCAAAAATAAATCTGACCCAGCTTATGATTGGCTAAATAAATTGAACCCCTCAATTTCCCTTCTTAAAAATATGCACCCTTAAAAAAATCTGCTGACAAGTCTCTTTTCAATTTTCCAAAAATGTAGTCCCTTCACGTGTGCCAGATATGGGGTAAGATTATAAGGTGTGGGAGGCCACGACAAGCTACACCTGTGCTCTGTCTGTATATGAGGGCAGAGACCGCCAACTTAACCCCCACAGAAATCATCAGGGAAAATTGTGTGGGACCTATTGGCACCGTTCCTGTACAAAGGGTACCACCGATAATTTACCTCTTTTTAAATCCCTCCATGCTGCAAATACAGGGGCTTATGGGACAGTGCGCAAAAACAGAGTGGGATCCCCACAGCCACTGGTGCCTAAGCAGGCGACCAGCTACTGGCAGCGAAGTGGAAGTCAAGGGAGGGAGGCCGTGGGACATGCGGCCCACCGTGCATTGTGACGCGACAGTTCAGGAGAGGGCGGCTACTGCTGACAGACACATTTATGTCTATGCCGCCTCTGTATTTTAGCAGTTGTGTTTTTCATGCATTTTAGTGCAATTTTTTCAGGTCACACAAAAAAAACTCAAGTTATGATTACCTAAATAAATTGAGGCCATGGATGACCCTCCTGATGGAATAATTCCAAAATCCCTAGATTCCAGATGTGAATTTATTAGCGATATGCCACGAGTGTCTGAGGTGAGACAACCCCTTTAAGCAGGCTTGGTCACTAAGAGGTTAAAGTATGTGACAACTGTGCCATATGCATGTGTGACCACCACCTCCTCAGTGGACATGCTCGCTAAACAGCCGCCAGGGGATCCCCATTTTTTTGTGAGTTGGAGGGCTGAGCGAAGAGCCTTGTATACATAAGTCATATACATTCTGGCTACTAGACTGGCACGAGTGCCCGCCTGGCTGATGAAAATTATGTATTAGTATAGGCAAATGAGCCGCTAGGAGCAATGAGGGCGTTACCATTACACCTAGATGCTCAGCTCTCTCTGCAACTGCAACTCCCTCTGCACTTTGATTGACAGGACCAGGTGTGATCACATTTACACTGCCTGGACCTATCAAAGTGCAGGGGGCGCAGCAGTTGCAGAGAGAGCAGAGCCTCTAGGTGTAATGGTAACGCCCCCGTTGCTCCTAGAGCCTCATTTGCATATATTAAAACATCCTTTTTCTCAGTAATGCGGGCACATATGACCATGGGAACAACACAGATGTCTTCAGCTGCCAAGCGCACATGTAACAGGTCAGCCAGTGTCATAGGGACAAATCTGCTGACAGATGCCCTTTAAGCACTGTATGGTGGTATTATTTGACCACTACTGTTGCATTAATTAGGAATCATGTGTTGATATTATCTGGTCATAGCATTGCTTGGTGGTATTATTTGGGCACTGTATGGTGGTATTTGGGCACTGTATGGTGGTATTATTTGGGCACTGTATGGGGTTTTATTTGGGCACTGTATGGCAGTATTATTTGGGCACTGTATGGCGGTTTTATTTGGGCACTGTATGGCGGTATTATTTGGGCATTGTATAGCGGTATTATTTGGGCACTGTATGGCGGTATTATTTGGGCACTGTATGGCAGTATTATTTGGGCACTGTATGGTGGTATTATTTGGGCACTGTATGGCGGTATTATTTGGGCTCTGTATGGTGGTATTATTTGGGCACTGTATGGCGGTATTATTTGGGCACTGTATGGTGGTATTATTTGGGCACTGTATAGCGGTATTATTTGGGCACTGTGTGGTAGTATTATTTGGGCACTGTATGGCTGTATTTGAGCACTGTAAGGTGGTATTATTTGGGCACTGTATGGTGGTATTATTTGGGCACTGTAAGGTGGCATTATTTGGGCACTGTATGGCAGTATTATTTGGGCACTGTATAGTGGTATTTGGGTACTGTATGTTAGTATTATTTGGGCACTGTATGGCGGTATTATTTGAGCACTGTATGGTGGTATTATTTGGGCATTGTAAGGTGGTATTATTTGGGGACTGTATGGTGGTATTTGGGCACTGTAGGGTGGTATTATTTGGGCACTGTATGGTGGTATTATTTGGGCACTTTAAGGTGGTATTATTTGGGCACTGTATTGTGGTATTATTTGGGCACTGTATGGCGGTATTTGGGCACTGTATGGTGGTATTATTTGGGCACTGTATGGCAGTATTATTTGGGAACTGTATGGCGGTATTATTTGGGCACTGTATGGTGGTATTATTTGGGCACTGTATGGCGGTATTATTTGGGCACTGTATGGTGGTATTTGGGCACTGTATGGCTGTATTTGAGCACTGTAAGGTGGTATTATTTGGGCACTGTATGGTGGTATTATTTGGGCACTGTATTGTGGTATTATTTGGGCACTGTAAGGTGGTATTATTTGGGCACTGTATGGCGGTATTATTTGGGCACTGTATTGTGGTATTTGGGTACTGTATGTTAGTATTATTTGGGCACTGTATAGCGGTATTATTTGAGCACTGTATGGTGGTATTATTTGGGCATTGTAAGGTGGTATTATTTGGGCACTGTATGGTGGTATTATTTGGGCACTGTATGGTGGTATTATTTGGGCACTGTATGGTGGTATTATTTGGGCACTGTATGGTGGTATTATTTGGGCACTGTATGGTGGTATTATTTGGGCACTGTAAGGCAGCATTATTTGGGCACTGTATGGTGGTATTATTTGGGCACCTTATGGTGGTATTATTTGGGCACCGTATGGTGGTATTATTTGGGCACTGTAAGGTGGTATTATTTGGGCACTGTATGGTGGTATTATTTGGGCACCTTATGGTGGTATTATTTGGGCACTGTATGGTGGTATTATTTGGGCACTGTATGGCGGTATTATTTGGGCACCTTATGGTGGTATTATTTGGGCACCGTATGGTGGTATTATTTGGGCACTGTAAGGTGGTATTATTTGGGCACTCAATGGTGGTATTATTTGGGCACCTTATGGTGGTATTATTTGGGCACTGTATGATGGTATTATTTGGGCACTGTATGGCGGTATTATTTGGGCACTGTATGGTGGTATTATTTGGGCACTGTATTGTGGTATTATTTGGGCACTGTAAGGTGGTATTATTTGGGCACTGTATGGCGGTATTATTTGGGCACTGTATTGTGGTATTTGGGTACTGCATGTTAGTATTATTTGGGCACTGTAAAGCGGTATTATTTGAGCACTGTATGGTGGTATTATTTGGGCATTGTAAGGTGGTATTATTTGGGCACTGTATGGTGGTATTATTTGGGCACTGTATGGTGGTATTATTTGGGCACTGTATGGTGGTATTATTTGGGCACTGTATGGTGGTATTATTTGGGCACTGTATGGCGGTATTATTTGGGCACTGTATGGCAGCATTATTTGGGCACCTTATGGTGGTATTATTTGGGCACCTTATGGTGGTATTATTTGGGCACCGTATGGTGGTATTATTTGGGCACTGTAAGGTGGTATTATTTGGGCACTGTATGGTGGTATTATTTGGGCACCTTATGGTGGTATTATTTGGGCACTGTATGGTGGTATTATTTGGGCACTGTATGGCAGTATTATTTGGGCACCTTATGGTGGTATTATTTGGGCACCTTATGGTGGTATTATTTGGGCACCGTATGGTGGTATTATTTGGGCACTGTATGGTGGTATTATTTGGGCACTGTATGGCGGTATTATTTGGGCACCTTATGGTGGTATTATTTGGGCACCGTATGGTGGTATTATTTGGGCACTGTAAGGTGGTATTATTTGGGCACTCAATGGTGGTATTATTTGGGCACCTTATGGTGGTATTATTTGGACACCGTATGGTGGTATTATTTGGGCACTGTAAGGTGGTATTATTTGGGCACTCAATGGTGGTATTATTTGGGCACCTTATGGTGGTATTATTTGGGCACTGTATGGTGGTATTATTTGGGCACTGTATGGCGGTATTATTTGGGCACTGTATGGTGGTATTATTTGAGCACTGTATTGTGGTATTATTTGGGCACTGTAAGGTGGTATTATTTGGGCACTGTATGGCGGTATTATTTGGGCACTGTATTGTGGTATTTGGGTACTGCATGTTAGTATTATTTGGGCACTGTAAAGCGGTATTATTTGGGCACTGTATGGTGGTATTATTTGGGCACTGTAAGGTGGTATTATTTGGGCACTGTATGGTGGTATTATTTGGGCACTGTATGGTGGTATTATTTGGGCACTGTATGGTGGTATTATTTGGGCACTGTATGGTGGTATTATTTGGGCACTGTATGGCGGTATTATTTGGGCACTGTATGGCAGCATTATTTGGGCACCTTATGGTGGTATTATTTGGGCACCTTATGGTGGTATTATTTGGGCACCGTATGGTGGTATTATTTGGGCACTGTAAGGTGGTATTATTTGGGCACTGTATGGTGGTATTATTTGGGCACCTTATGGTGGTATTATTTGGGCACTGTATAGTGGTATTATTTGGGCACTGTATTGCAGTATTATTTGGGCACCTTATGGTGGTATTATTTGGGCACCTTATGGTGGTATTATTTGGGCACCGTATGGTGGTATTATTTGGGCACTGTATGGTGGTATTATTTGGGCACTGTATGGCGGTATTATTTGGGCACCTTATGGTGGTATTATTTGGGCACCGTATGGTGGTATTATTTGGGCACTGTAAGGTGGTATTATTTGGGCACTCAATGGTGGTATTATTTGGGCACCTTATGGTGGTATTATTTGGGCACCGTATGGTGGTATTATTTGGGCACTGTAAGGTGGTATTATTTGGGCACTGTATGGTGGTATTATTTGGGCACCTTATGGTGGTATTATTTGGGCACTGTATAGTGGTATTATTTGGGCACTGTATTGCAGTATTATTTGGGCACCTTATGGTGGTATTATTTGGGCACCTTATGGTGGTATTATTTGGGCACCGTATGGTGGTATTATTTGGGCACTGTATGGTGGTATTATTTGGGCACTGTATGGCGGTATTATTTGGGCACCTTATGGTGGTATTATTTGGGCACCGTATGGTGGTATTATTTGGGCACTGTAAGGTGGTATTATTTGGGCACTCAATGGTGGTATTATTTGGGCACCTTATGGTGGTATTATTTGGACACCGTATGGTGGTATTATTTGGGCACTGTAAGGTGGTATTATTTGGGCACTCAATGGTGGTATTATTTGGGCACCTTATGGTGGTATTATTTGGGCACTGTATGATGGTATTATTTGGGCACTGTATGGCGGTATTATTTGGGCACTGTATGGTGGTATTATTTGAGCACTGTATTGTGGTATTATTTGGGCACTGTAAGGTGGTATTATTTGGGCACTGTATGGCGGTATTATTTGGGCACTGTATTGTGGTATTTGGGTACTGCATGTTAGTATTATTTGGGCACTGTAAAGCGGTATTATTTGAGCACTGTATGGTGGTATTATTTGGGCATTGTAAGGTGGTATTATTTGGGCACTGTATGGTGGTATTATTTGGGCACTGTATGGTGGTATTATTTGGGCACTGTATGGTGGTATTATTTGGGCACTGTATGGTGGTATTATTTGGGCACTGTATGGTGGTATTATTTGGGCACTGTATGGCAGCATTATTTGGGCACCTTATGGTGGTATTATTTGGGCACCTTATGGTGGTATTATTTGGGCACCGTATGGTGGTATTATTTGGGCACTGTAAGGTGGTATTATTTGGGCACTGTATGGTGGTATTATTTGGGCACCTTATGGTGGTATTATTTGGGCACTGTATAGTGGTATTATTTGGGCACTGTATTGCAGTATTATTTGGGCACCTTATGGTGGTATTATTTGGGCACCTTATGGTGGTATTATTTGGGCACCGTATGGTGGTATTATTTGGGCACTGTATGGTGGTATTATTTGGGCACTGTATGGCGGTATTATTTGGGCACCTTATGGTGGTATTATTTGGGCACCGTATGGTGGTATTATTTGGGCACTGTAAGGTGGTATTATTTGGGCACTCAATGGTGGTATTATTTGGGCACCTTATGGTGGTATTATTTGGGCACCGTATGGTGGTATTATTTGGGCACTGTAAGGTGGTATTATTTGGGCACTCAATGGTGGTATTATTTGGGCACCTTATGGTGGTATTATTTGGGCACTGTATGGTGGTATTATTTGGGCACTGTATGGTGGTATTATTTGGGCACTGTATGGTGGTATTATTTGGGCACTGTAAGGTGGTATTATTTGGGCACTGTATGGCGGTATTATTTGGGCACTGTATTGTGGTATTTGGGTACTGTATGTTAGTATTATTTGGGCACTGTATAGCGGTATTATTTGAGCACTGTATGGTGGTATTATTTGGGCACTGTATGGTGGTATTATTTGGGCACTGTATGGTGGTATTATTTGGGCACTGTATGGTGGTATTATTTGGGCACTGTATGGTGGTATTATTTGGGCACTGTATGGTGGTATTATTTGGGCACTGTATGGTGGTATTATTTGGGCACTGTAAGGCAGCATTATTTGGGCACTGTATGGTGATATTATTTGGGCACCTTATGGTGGTATTATTTGGGCACCGTATGGTGGTATTATTTGGGCACTGTAAGGTGGTATTATTTGGGCACTGTATGGTGGTATTATTTGGGCACCTTATGGTGGTATTATTTGGGCACTGTATGGTGGTATTATTTGGGCACTGTATGGCGGTATTATTTGGGCACCTTATGGTGGTATTATTTGGGCACCGTATGGTGGTATTATTTGGGCACTGTAAGGTGGTATTATTTGGGCACTCAATGGTGGTATTATTTGGGCACCTTATGGTGGTATTATTTGGGCACTGTATGATGGTATTATTTGGGCACTGTATGGCGGTATTATTTGGGCACTGTATGGTGGTATTATTTGAGCACTGTATTGTGGTATTATTTGGGCACTGTAAGGTGGTATTATTTGGGCACTGTATGGCGGTATTATTTGGGCACTGTATTGTGGTATTTGGGTACTGCATGTTAGTATTATTTGGGCACTGTAAAGCGGTATTATTTGAGCACTGTATGGTGGTATTATTTGGGCACTGTATGGTGGTATTATTTGGGCACTGTATGGTGGTATTATTTGGGCACTGTATGGTGGTATTATTTGGGCACTGTATGGTGGTATTATTTGGGCACTGTATGGTGGTATTATTTGGGCACTGTATGGCGGTATTATTTGGGCACTGTATGGCAGCATTATTTGGGCACCTTATGGTGGTATTATTTGGGCACCTTATGGTGGTATTATTTGGGCACCGTATGGTGGTATTATTTGGGCACTGTAAGGTGGTATTATTTGGGCACTGTATGGTGGTATTATTTGGGCACCTTATGGTGGTATTATTTGGGCACTGTATGGTGGTATTATTTGGGCACTGTATTGCAGTATTATTTGGGCACCTTATGGTGGTATTATTTGGGCACCTTATGGTGGTATTATTTGGGCACCGTATGGTGGTATTATTTGGGCACTGTATGGTGGTATTATTTGGGCACTGTATGGCGGTATTATTTGGGCACCTTATGGTGGTATTATTTGGGCACCGTATGGTGGTATTATTTGGGCACTGTAAGGTGGTATTATTTGGGCACTCAATGGTGGTATTATTTGGGCACCTTATGGTGGTATTATTTGGGCACCGTATGGTGGTATTATTTGGGCACTGTAAGGTGGTATTATTTGGGCACTCAATGGTGGTATTATTTGGGCACCTTATGGTGGTATTATTTGGGCACTGTATGATGGTATTATTTGGGCACTGTATGGCGGTATTATTTGGGCACTGTATGGTGGTATTATTTGAGCACTGTATTGTGGTATTATTTGGGCACTGTAAGGTGGTATTATTTGGGCACTGTATGGCGGTATTATTTGGGCACTGTATTGTGGTATTTGGGTACTGCATGTTAGTATTATTTGGGCACTGTAAAGCGGTATTATTTGAGCACTGTATGGTGGTATTATTTGGGCACTGTAAGGTGGTATTATTTGGGCACTGTATGGTGGTATTATTTGGGCACTGTATGGTGGTATTATTTGGGCACTGTATGGTGGTATTATTTGGGCACTGTATGGTGGTATTATTTGGGCACTGTATGGCGGTATTATTTGGGCACTGTATGGCAGCATTATTTGGGCACCTTATGGTGGTATTATTTGGGCACCTTATGGTGGTATTATTTGGGCACCGTATGGTGGTATTATTTGGGCACTGTAAGGTGGTATTATTTGGGCACTGTATGGTGGTATTATTTGGGCACCTTATGGTGGTATTATTTGGGCACTGTATGGTGGTATTATTTGGGCACTGTATTGCAGTATTATTTGGGCACCTTATGGTGGTATTATTTGGGCACCTTATGGTGGTATTATTTGGGCACCGTATGGTGGTATTATTTGGGCACTGTATGGTGGTATTATTTGGGCACTGTATGGCGGTATTATTTGGGCACCTTATGGTGGTATTATTTGGGCACCGTATGGTGGTATTATTTGGGCACTGTAAGGTGGTATTATTTGGGCACTCAATGGTGGTATTATTTGGGCACCTTATGGTGGTATTATTTGGGCACCGTATGGTGGTATTATTTGGGCACTGTAAGGTGGTATTATTTGGGCACTCAATGGTGGTATTATTTGGGCACCTTATGGTGGTATTATTTGGGCACTGTATGGTGGTATTATTTGGGCACTGTATGGTGGTATTATTTGGGCACTGTATGGTGGTATTATTTGGGCACTGTAAGGTGGTATTATTTGGGCACTGTATGGCGGTATTATTTGGGCACTGTATTGTGGTATTTGGGTACTGTATGTTAGTATTATTTGGGCACTGTATAGCGGTATTATTTGAGCACTGTATGGTGGTATTATTTGGGCATTGTAAGGTGGTATTATTTGGGCACTGTATGGTGGTATTATTTGGGCACTGTATGGTGGTATTATTTGGGCACTGTATGGTGGTATTATTTGGGCACTGTATGGTCGTATTATTTGGGCACTGTAAGGCAGCATTATTTGGGCACTGTATGGTGATATTATTTGGGCACCTTATGGTGGTATTATTTGGGCACCGTATGGTGGTATTATTTGGGCACTGTAAGGTGGTATTATTTGGGCACTGTATGGTGGTATTATTTGGGCACCTTATGGTGGTATTATTTGGGCATTGTATGGTGGTATTATTTGGGCACTGTATGGCGGTATTATTTGGGCACCTTATGGTGGTATTATTTGGGCACCGTATGGTGGTATTATTTGGGCACTGTAAGGTGGTATTATTTGGGCACTCAATGGTGGTATTATTTGGGCACCTTATGGTGGTATTATTTGGGCACTGTATGGTGGTATTATTTGGGCACTGTATGGCGGTATTATTTGGGCACTGTATGGTGGTATTATTTGAGCACTGTATTGTGGTATTATTTGGGCACTGTAAGGTGGTATTATTTGGGCACTGTATGGCGGTATTATTTGGGCACTGTATTGTGGTATTTGGGTACTGCATGTTAGTATTATTTGGGCACTGTATGGTGGTATTATTTGAGCACTGTATGGTGGTATTATTTGGGCATTGTAAGGTGGTATTATTTGGGCACTGTATGGTGGTATTATTTGGGCACTGTATGGTGGTATTATTTGGGCACTGTATGGTGGTATTATTTGGGCACTGTATGGTGGTATTATTTGGGCACTGTATGGCGGTATTATTTGGGCACTGTATGGCAGCATTATTTGGGCACCTTATGGTGGTATTATTTGGGCACCTTATGGTGGTATTATTTGGGCACCGTATGGTGGTATTATTTGGGCACTGTAAGGTGGTATTATTTGGGCACTGTATGGTGGTATTATTTGGGCACCTTATGGTGGTATTATTTGGGCACTGTATAGTGGTATTATTTGGGCACTGTATTGCAGTATTATTTGGGCACCTTATGGTGGTATTATTTGGGCACCTTATGGTGGTATTATTTGGGCACCGTATGGTGGTATTATTTGGGCACTGTATGGTGGTATTATTTGGGCACTGTATGGCGGTATTATTTGGGCACCTTATGGTGGTATTATTTGGGCACCGTATGGTGGTATTATTTGGGCACTGTAAGGTGGTATTATTTGGGCACTCAATGGTGGTATTATTTGGGCACCTTATGGTGGTATTATTTGGGCACCGTATGGTGGTATTATTTGGGCACTGTAAGGTGGTATTATTTGGGCACTCAATGGTGGTATTATTTGGGCACCTTATGGTGGTATTATTTGGGCACTGTATGGTGGTATTATTTGGGCACTGTATGGTGGTATTATTTGAGCACTGTATGGCGGTATTATTTGGGCACTGTATGGTGGTATTTGAGCACTGTATGGCGGTATTATTTGGGCACTGTATGGTGGTATTTGAGCACTGTATGGCGGTATTATTTGGGCACTGTATGGTGGTATTTGAGCACTGTATGGAGGTATTATTTGAACAGTGCATGTGTCTGGTATTTGGCTAGGTTATGATTCTAGACCTCCGTCCCTGATTATATAGCAGTGTGACCCTTCTGCTGGCAGGTATATAGCAGTTCGATATATATTTGATCCAGGCCCAGTTATGACATAATGAAAAATAAACATTCCCATGACATAATCCGCCCCCCACTGATCTGTGAGTGCAGTTCCATAGCGGTGACTAGAGTGGTGGCAGCGCTTGTGCAGTGCGCTCCCCATTCATTTCTATGCACCAGTCTAGACGTTCTTCCTCCTGGAAATCAGAGGTGTAGACTTTATCAGTTCAATTAGCCGCCCGAACCACTGACTCCATCCGCCGCCGCTGCCTCCAGTATCTCTTTCAGGCCTCGTGGTTTTCCTCCTGCCATCTGGACGCTGCAGAGACAAGTTTTAATTACCATTAATATTGAAGCATTTGCCATAAATAATTGATGCGGAGGGCAGCTGGTCAATTTGTGTATTATGTGCCGGGTATTGTGCATTTAAAATATTAATGAAAAGTTTAATTATAGCAGAGTTGCGTCTGACCTTTCCACAATCCCTTTATCATAAATCTGAAGGAGGTGCGTCGATTCCATTACACGCCGCCATTAATTAGCCGTCTCATCAAAGGACAGGTAGCGGTATAAATTAAAAAGCAAGTCATTTCCTAAAAAACAAATTTAAAATTGGCATCTGCTACATTGTTTCCAGCGGAATCTGCATCTTTTGTAGCTTTTTCTTTCTCACGTATTTATTTATTTATTTATTTTCTCCTGCCCGAGGCCAAAACTCATTTCAAAAATGATTTGGCAGCAGAAGTTCATTGCGTCTGTATTGTTGGCAAACAGGCTGCTTAGCTGGTAAATCACAGGCGGCACGGCACCTCCACAAGGCCATTAATACAGACCCCGCATTGTGCATCTCTACCAGCCGGGCACACTCACTATTTATTTTTGGAGACTAGAACATAAATCAAAATACTAACATGCGTCCCGGTGTCTGAAACTGGCCCAGGGGAGAATTCAGATGTGAGCCAGGTTTTCTCTTTTTCTTTTTTTCTCTGTTCAGGATATATGATCTGTGCCGAGCAAAAGGACTGCATTGTGTAAATAACATTCACCCCCCCCCGATAACAGCAATGTCCCAATTCTGATCTTCCCCGGGGACAGGAGTCATGCATGGATTTGTATTTATATACATATTATCTATCTATCCATCTTATATCTATCTATATATCTATCTATCTATCTATCTATCTATCTATCTATCTATCTCATATCTATCTATCTATCTATCTATCTATCTCATATCTATCTATCTATCTATCTATCTCATATCTATCTATCTATCTATCTATCTATCTGTCTATTATCTATCTATCTATCTATCTATCCATCTATCGCAGTAAAACTAAAATAAAGTGTGATACCTCATGTCGCAGTGATATTTGTGATAAAAGCCATTGAAAACCATTAACATTGTAACATTGTGGCACTCTTGCCATTGTTTACTTAACAGGTTTGCCATCTCTTTTTGCTCTCCTACATACACTGCGTGCAGAATTATTAGGCAAATGAGTATTTTGACCACATCATCCTCTTTATGCATGTTGTCTTACTCCAAGCTGTATAGGCTCGAAAGCCTACTACCAATTAAGCATATTAGGTGATGTGCATCTCTGTAATGAGAAGGGGTGTGGTCTAATGACATCAACACCCTATATTAGGTGTGCATAATTATTAGGCAACTTCCTTTCCTTTGGCAAAATGGGTCAAAAGAAGGACTTGACAGGCTCAGAAAAGTCAAAAATAGTGAGATATCTTGCAGAGGGATGCAGCACTCTTAAAATTGCAAAGCTTCTGAAGCGTGATCATCGAACAATCAAGCGTTTCATTCAAAATAGTCAACAGGGTCGCAAGAAGCGTGTGGAAAAACCAAGGCGCAAAATAACTGCCCATGAACTGAGAAAAGTCAAGCGTGCAGCTGCCAAGATGCCACTTGCCACCAGTTTGGCCATATTTCAGAGCTGCAACATCACTGGAGTTCCCAAAAGCACAAGGTGTGCAATACTCAGAGACATGGCCAAGGTAAGAAAGGCTGAAAGACGACCACCACTGAACAAGACACACAAGCTGAAACGTCAAGACTGGGCCAAGAAATATCTCAAGACTGATTTTTCTAAGGTTTTATGGACTGATGAAATGAGAGTGAGTCTTGATGGGCCAGATGGATGGGCCCGTGGCTGGATTGGTAAAGGGCAGAGAGCTCCAGTCCGACTCAGACGCCAGCAAGGTGGAGGTGGAGTACTGGTTTGGGCTGGTATCATCAAAGATGAGCTTGTGGGGCCTTTTCGGGTTGAGGATGGAGTCAAGCTCAACTCCCAGTCCTACTGCCAGTTTCTGGAAGACACCTTCTTCAAGCAGTGGTACAGGAAGAAGTCTGCATCCTTCAAGAAAAACATGATTTTCATGCAGGACAATGCTCCATCACACACGTCCAAGTACTCCACAGCGTGGCTGGCAAGAAAGGGTATAAAAGAAGAAAATCTAATGACATGGCCTCCTTGTTCACCTGATCTGAACCCCATTGAGAACCTGTGGTCCATCATCAAATGTGAGATTTACAAGGAGGGAAAACAGTACACCTCTCTGAACAGTGTCTGGGAGGCTGTGGTTGCTGCTGCACGCAATGTTGATGGTGAACAGATAAAAACACTGACAGAATCCATGGATGGCAGGCTTTTGAGTGTCCTTGCAAAGAAAGGTGGCTATATTGGTCACTGATTTGTTTTTGTTTTGTTTTTGAATGTCAGAAATGTATATTTGTGAATGTTGAGATGTTATATTGGTTTCACTGGTAAAAATAAATAATTGAAATGGGTATATATTTGTTTTTTGTTAAGTTGCCTGATAATTATGCACAGTAATAGTCACCTGCACACACAGATATCCCCCTAAAATAACTAAAACTAAAAACAAACTAAAAACTACTTCCAAAAATATTCAGCTTTGATATTAATGAGTTTTTTGGGTTCATTGAGAACATGGTTGTTGTTCAATAATAAAATTAATCCTCGAAAATACAACTTGCTTAATAATTCTGCACTCCCTGTATATAACTCTCTATCTATCCATCTCATATCTATCTATCTATCTAGGAGGAAACGGCCAGCACTTCCAATAGAAAAAATCACAATTTCCGTTTCCTCCTACATTCTCTGGGTAAGCAGTGACACCCTTGGACATAGCACCCGCTATTATCTGTGAATTGGTGCTGCCATACAGTTTCCTTTTGTATCTATCTATCTATCTATCTATCTATCTATCTATCTATCTATCTATCTATCTATCTCATATCTATCTATCTATTATCTATCTATCTATCTATCTATCTATCTACCTATCTATCTCATATCTATCTATCTATTATCCATCTACCTATCTATATATTTTATATATCTATCTGACACCTTAGTTCCAAAAAGGTTGACAAATGTAAATGAAAACAGAATGAAATGATCCACAATTCTCTTAGACACATATTTATTATATTGATAATAGATCATCGAACATATCAGATGTTGAAACTGAGACATTTTACCATTTTGTGGAAAAAAATAACTCATTTGCAACATGATGGGAAAAACACATCCTAAAAAAGCTGGGCCAGGACCATGTCCACCATTGTGTACCTTCCCCTGTTAACAACGATCTGTAAATGTCTGGGAAGTGAGGAGACCAATTGCTGGAGTTTTGGGAGAGGAATGTTGTCCCATTTCTTGTCTGATGTCTGCTCAGAAGTCCTGGGTCTTCATAGCTGGATTTTCCATTTCATGATGCGCCAAATGCTTTCTATTGGTGAAAGGTCTGGATGCAGACGGCCAGTTCAGCACCCGGACTCTTCTTCTGCAAAGCCATGCTGTTGTGATCGATGCAGTGTGAGGTTTAGCATTGTCTTGCTGAAATATTCAAGGCTGTACCTGAAAAAGACTTTGTCTGGTTGTAGGAGCAGATGTTGTTCTAAATCCTTTATATACTGTTCAGCACTGATAGTGCCTTTCCGGATGTGTAAGCTGCCCATGCTATTGTCAGATTTTCTTCTGCCTTGTCTTCTATCTGGCGGAGGATCCAAGTGAATTTGGAGAAGATGGGTGAGAGGTATAAGCGAATGGCTGACAAGAGACGTATGACTGGTCTGGACCTGTGTGTGGGTGATCTGGTGTGGTTATCTACTAAAAATATTAAACTGAGAGTGCCATCTTGGAAACTGGGTCCAAGATTTATTGGACCTTACAAAATACCTGCGGTTGTCAATCCAGTGGCGTTTCGTCTGGATCTTCCGCAGATCTGGAGGATCCATGATGTGTTCCACAGGTCTTTACTGAAGAAATATGTGAAACCGGTGGAACCATCATCATTGCCCCCTCCCCCTGTTCTGGTTGATGGAAATTTAGAGTTCGAGATCTCTAGGGTTCTCGACTCACGTGTTCTTCGGGGTTCCCTTCAGTACCTGGTGCACTGGAGGGGATATGGCCCCGAGGAGAGGATGTGGGTTACGGCTGTGGATGTTAGTGCCAGCCGATTGGTGAGGGCCTTTCACAGAGCCCACCCGGATAAAGTTGGGCCGGGGTGTCCGGAGGTCACCAGTAGAAGGGGGGGGGGTACTGTCATGCTCTGCTCAGGCTATGTGCGGAGGTCTGCCAGGCTATGTGTAGTTTGTTTTGTTTTGGGTTTGGATTTGAGCTGTATCCGCCTCCTTCCAGGTGCACTGGGTGGGGTCGTTTGTATGAGTTTAAATTACTCCCTTTCCCAGTGTCCTGTGCGGGTTATAGCTTCTATCTTGCTCTGAGGAAGGAAGTAAGGAATTGCTGTTTCTGTTCAGCTACAGATAAGTTGGTTTTGTTTCTCTCTTGTGTTCTGTCTAGACTGTGAGGGAGACACCTGCTCCCTCCTTGCTTGAGGAATCAGGCTGTCTCTTTTCCCCTTTTCCACTCTCTTAGGGATCTTAGGGTTTCTTCAGTCTTAGGCACGTGGGCACGTTTATTCCCACCTTCAGGGTCTGAACGTGGGCACAGAAGTCCAGGGAGAGTTTGTAGGGATTTGCTAGGAGGTGACCTTTATCCACAGCTTCTGGCCTAGACACTTGTTTCATGGTTTTCTGTGTTTCTATTGTATCTTGTATCCTACCCAGCGTGACAGCTATAGGCAATAGTGATGAGCGAGCATGCTTGGCCGAATACCTGTTCGGCTCAAGCATCGCTATGCTCGACAGATCCGAGTGCTTGGCCGAATAATTCGGGTGCTCAAATACTATTTAATATAATGGAAGTCAATGGGAGAACCCCAGGCACCCCCTGCTCAGAAGAGAAGAGGGTGTCTGGTTCATAAAAAAAGGTTAGAAATTGATGGAAACCCCATCAGAATGGTTTGGCAACAGCATTAAGAGAATGGCTGGATGCATCTTAGACTCTTATGTATGACATACAATAGACAACCACACAAAGGCTATATGCCAAAAGCCAGGTATGTGCCCAATCTATCCATGAGACAGATAACAGCCAGCATACCTTACAATGGCAGCCTTGTGCACTATGAGACATTCCAAACCAGCTCTCATCTAACTGAGAGCCAGTAAACCTCAAAATGAATTTGCATCTGTTGGATGGCTTGGGTGGACCTGCACACCTAGATCAATATCATTAGGGTGACAAAAAGCTCATATGAGGGGTGAATTAACCCGTCATATGCCACGGTCAGCACTGACCGCGGCATATGGGAGGTTTGCAGTCCCTCTACTGAGCCATCAGGTCCCCGCTCTGCGGTGATCCGATGGTTGCCATGGCAGACCTAAGCCTTTCAAAGCTATGGCAGCTATGGAGAACTATCAGTGTGTTACACAGATGTATTGTACTGCATTGAAGCAGGGATCAGACCCTGTAATGTTAAAGTCCTATAGTAGGACAAAAATAAAAAAATTATAAAAGTGAAATAAAAGTTTTTTTAACAATAAAAAATGAATGTTTCTATTAAAAAAGCCCCTTTCCCATAAAAAGAGACATAAAAAATTGTAGAAAATAGAAAAAACAAACAAAAAAACAGACATATTAGGTATCGCTGCATCCGTAACAACTGGCTCTATAAAAATATCACATGATCCACCCCGTCTGGTCACCTTTCATTACAAAAAGTGTAATACCAAGCGATTAAAAAGTCATATGCACTTAAAAGTAATACCAATCAAACCGTTATCTCATCCTGCAAAAAATGAGACCCTACATAAGACAATCGGCAAAAAAATAAAAAAGATATGGCTTTCAGAAAATAAAGACATAAAAACATAATTTTTTTTGTATCAAAAACTGCTCTATAAAAATATCACATGAGCTAACCCGTCTGGTGAACACAGTAAAAAAAAAAAAAAACATCACAAAAAGTGTAATACCAAGCAATCAAAAAGCAGTATGTAATGCCAAAATAGAACCAATCAAACCGTCATCTCATCCTGCAAAAAATTAGTTCCTAATTAAGACAATCTCCCAAATAATAAAAAGATTTGGCTTTCAGAAAATGGAGATATGAAAACATGATTGTTTTTCTTTCAAAAATGTTTTTATTGCTTAAAACCAAAATAAAAAATAAATAAATAGACAAATAAGGTTTTGCTGCATCTGTAACAACCTGCTCTATAAAAATATCACATGATTTACCCTGTCGGGTAAAAACCGTAAAAAAAAAAATATGAAAAGTGTGGAAAAAATAATTTTTTTTGTCACCCTACATCCCAAGAAGTCAAAAAGTGTAATACCAAACGATCAAAAATTAATATATACCCCACAATAGTACAAATCAAACCGTCCCCTCACGCCGCAAAAATTGAGCCCCTACATAAGATAATCTCTGGATAAATAAAAATTATATGGCTTTCAGAGACACAAAAACATGATTTTTTTCCAAAAATGCTTTATTATGTAAAACTGAAACAAAATAAAAATAAAAGTAGACATATTTGATATTGTCACCTCCGTAACAACATGCTCTATAAAAATAGCACATGATCTAACCTGTCAGGTGAACACCGTAAAAAACAAAAAATAAAAACTGTGCCAGAACAGCCATTTTTTGGTTACCTTGCCTCACAAAAAGCATAATATAGAAAGTCATATATACCACAAAATAATAAAATAAAAATGTCACCTTATCCTATAATTTCCAAAATGGGGCCACGTGTTTGGAGTTTCTACTCTAGGGGAACATCAGGGGGTCTTCGAATGTGACATGGCAACTTAAAATTATCCCAGTGAAATCTGCCCTCCAAAAACCATATGGCGTTCCTTTCCTTTTGTGCCCTGCCGTGTTCCCCTACAGCAGTTTTACGACCCCATATGGAGTGTTTCTGTAAACTGCAGAATCAATGTAATAAATATTGAGTTTTATTTGGCTGTTAACCCATGATGTGTTACAGGAAAAAATTTATTAAAATGGAGAATCTGCCAAAAAAGTGAAATTTTAAAATGTCATCTCCTTTTTCCTTTAATTCTTTTGGAACACCTAAAGGGTTAACAAAGTTTGTAAAATCTGTTTTGAATAACTTGAGGGGTGTAGTTTCTACAATGGGGGCATTTATGGGTGGTTTCCACTATATATTCCCCACAAAGTGACTTCATGACTGAAATGGTCCTTAAAAAAGTGGGTTTTGGAAATTTTCTTAAAAAATTCAAACATTTATTAAGAAAGCAGCTTAACAAAGCATCCAAGATGGTGCCCGGAACTCCGCGCGCAACAGGGCAAAAGCAGTCAGCGGAAGCAAGGGCTGATAAGGTAGGGGAAGATCCCCATGAGGCGGATTTCCTCCCGATATCTCGGACCTTCCTGAAAGAAGCCCTGGCTGACGCCCTGGGACCCCTTAGCCAAGACCTATCCTTTATTAAGGAAAATGTGTGCCACATAGGCCGGAGAGTGGAATCACTAGAAGAGGCTCAGGTGGCAATCATAACCCATCAAAATGAGGTGTCCTCTAGTCTGTCCGCATGCCAATCCCACATCAATTCCTTATATAATGCCCTAGAGGACCAAGAAAACAGGAGTAGACATAACAATCTACGCTTCAGGGGCACACCTGAATCAATATCTCCTGCTGAAGTCCCTGAAGCAGTAATTCAGATCTGCCTAAAATTACTGGGGCCGGACTCTGTACACAAAGTCATAATTGAGAGAGCACATAGAGCTCTCTCTCCGTCCAAAACCGCAACCAACAGAACCCCCCAGAGATATGATCTGTAAATTCCTAAATTTTCCTGTCAAAGAAGCCATATTGGCCAGTGCTAGAAACACCAACCCGCTGGAATGGGAAGATAATGTGATCACCATTTTCCAAGATCTAGCTCAATCAACGCTTAAAAAGAGAAGAGCATTAAAACCGCTCACAGATTGGCTACGAGATGGACTTATCCTTTCGGACTCTCCTTCCTGCATGATGGTCGTCGCACCTCGATATCCTCCTATAGCAACCTGGACAAAGTCTACGACCATCTTCAGATATCGCCATTACCCATAGATAACTGGGAAACAGTCCAAAACCTGTCGGCGTTACCAGATTTGCCTAAAGTTTCTTTATGGGAGCTTCCTCGCACACCAAAATCTCAAAGGTCTGGAAGAGGGAACTTTTCCTCCACACCGAAGAGATTCCCACTTATGGATAAGTAGCCGGTCATAATCATCTGAATTCAGCTTAAAGGAAAATCTATGGACTTGCTATCTAAGAGTTATTATAGTAACAGCCCTTTAGAGCCAGTCCCTTATTACTATCCTTTATGCATAGAGTTTAAGGTTTACTTACTTCCATACTAATAGTTACCTTTTACCTTTTATGATCTCTGTTGGTTAGGGGTTAGTAGGATCCGACCCCCTCTTTCTTCACCACCTGTCCAAGGCAACATCGCAAACTGTAATGTGTTGCCTGGATCGATACCCCTTTGTAGTCAGCATTGCTTAATATACCCTATTGAACAGAGATAAGAGAGTACTCACTCTTATACTATCAGTCCCTCTTTGGGTCCTCTGCCCAATTAGGGCTACCTGTCTTATCTCTCTTTCAACCACTTAGGGAAACTTTATCATATGTGTTCCTACAAAATTAGAGGTCGTTCTCAGATCTCTGTTAATGCAAACCTCCAGTAATAACAGCCCCAAAGAGGGAGCTGCTTCATGGTATTTTACCTATTCTCCCCCCCATGATACCGGAGCAGTAATGCTCTATTTCCCAGTTCTTATCTGATGTACAAATCTGCAGTTTATTAAGTTTTGTATTTTATGTTCAATGTTTTTGTTACTATGGCAGGTACTACCGGCTAGCATTGCTAAAAACTCAGAAGAGAGGGAGAAGTATTCGGAACTTCGCTACTCCGCCTTGGGAGGCTAAGTACTCACAATGTTCAGTTACACATACTGCTCAATTATCCAAAGGCTGTACTAGTTCAGCCACCTTTTTAAAAGATGGCTGATATAGGCATAGCTTCATTTAATGTTAAAGGTTTTCACGCCCCCATCCAAACGTTGCCAAATTTTCGCTTATGCGAAAAAAGAAAAATGTTCAGTCCTGATGCTTCAGGAGACACATTTTAAATTCAACAAGTACCCCGATCTTACCCGCTCTAAATACCCATTGGTACCACTGCGGCTCCAATTCTTCAGCTTCTAGAGGTGTGAGCATTGGGTTCCGAAGGGATCTCCCTTTCACATATGTTTCACATATACAGGATGTAGATGGTAGATACATAATAGTTAAGGGAACTGTCGCCAATCAGTTATATACTTTTGCAAATGTATATGCCCCCAATGTAAACCAGGTCTCATGGTTTGATGAGGTGCTTTCTCTCTTAGAAACATACAAGGAAGGTGTGGTGGGGCTTGGGGGTGATTTTAATGTATCCTTAGATCCATCCCTAGATTCAACCTCCAAAAAATCTGCGATTTCTATCAAAGCACTTAGACATCTTAAGAGAAAACTACACCAAGGGTCTATTTGTGATGGTTTGCGTATTCTTAATCCCTACAAGCAGGACTACACCTTCTTCTCTCCCCCTCATGGTTCTTACCATCACATAGATTATTTGTTCCTGTCTAAAGAACACTTACACCTATGCTCCCAAGTATATATAGGTACCATGCACCTTTCAGACCATTCTTCTGTGTTCATTAGCATCCTAGCCCCCTTATTAGAGCCACGAGCATTTAGATGGAGACTTAATGAACAACTTATTTCTTCGGAAGAAAACATGAACCATACCCAAAATTACTTGAAGAGTTCTTCTCGCTCAATTCTCACCCGGAGATCTCCCCACAGGTACTATGGGACACACATAAGGCATACACGAGAGGCCAATTTATTAACATAGGAGCCAGACTCAAAAAGGAAAGGAAAGCACGGACAGAGGAACTTCTATCCCAGATTCAACATCTAGAAACCCTGCACAAAAAATCCCTCTTGGACATACAGTACAGACCAAAAGTTTGGACACACCTTCTCATTCAAAGAGTTTTCTTTATTTTCATGACTATGAAGGCATCAAAACTATGAATTAACACATGTGGAATTATATACATAACAAACAAGTGTGAAACAACTGAAAATATGTCATATTCTAGGTTCTTCAAAGTAGCCACCTTTTGCTTTGATTACTGCTTTGCACACTCTTGGCATTCTTTTGATGAGCTTCAAGAGGTAGTCCCCTGAAATGGTCTTCCAACAGTCTTGAAGGAGTTCCCAGAGATGCTTAGCACTTGTTGGCCCTTTTGCCTTCACTCTGCGGTCCAGCTCACCCCAAACCATCTCGATTGGGTTCAGGTCCGGTGACTGTGGAGGCCAGGTCATCTGGCGCAGCACCCCATCACTCTCCTTCATGGTCAAATAGCCCTTACTTTCAAAGTTTTCCCAATTTTTCGGCTGACTGACTGACCTTAATTTCTTAAAGTAATGATGGCCACTCGTTTTTTTTTACTTAGCTGCTTTTTTCTTGCCATAATACAAATTCTAACAGTCTATTCAGTAGGACTATCAGCTGTGTATCCACCTGACTTCTCCTCAACGCAACTGATGGTCCCAACCCCATTTATAAGGCAAGAAATCCCACTTATTAAACCTGACAGGGCACACCTGTGAAGTGAAAACCATTTCAGGGGACTACCTCGAATGCCAAGAGTGTGCAAAGCAGTAATCAAAGCAAAAGGTGGCTACTTTGAAGAACCTAGAATATGACATATTTTCAGTTGTTTCACACTTGTTTGTTATGTATATAATTCCACATGTGTTAATTCATAGTTTTGATGCCTTCAGTGTGAATCTACAATTTTCATAGTCATGGAAATAAAGAAAACTCTTTAAATGAGAAGGTGTGTCCAAACTTTTGGTCTGTACTGTACATCTTGCTGAACTTACTGAATTAAGAACAGCCTTAGAAAACCTCCTTAATACTACATAAGCAAAATACTATCTTCATTCGCAGTTTAAATATTACGCCCATGGAGATAGAGCATCCAAGTTTATAATGCAGCAGATTAAACAGAGGAAGTCCCATAACTATATTCACAGAATTAAGGTCCCAGGTGGAGGAGAGGTCTTCTCTACCCCAGAGATATCTAAACAATTTCAAAGCTTTAATTATTCCTTATATAATATACAAGAGGCTTGGAAAGGAGCCCATATCCCCCCTGCCTCTCCCCCAAAAGAATCAGTTACATCTTTTCTCAGCTCCCTTTCTTTACCTGCCTTATCAAACACTCAAGCCCAGGCTCTTTCAACACCTTTTATTTTAGAAGAACTCATGACAGCAATAAAACAACTCCCAAATGGGAAAAGTCCGGGCCCAGATGACCTCCCAGCTCTATATTATCGCACCTTCTGCAATACGTTAGGTCCACATTTACTCTCAATATGCAATGGCTCCCTGTCTGGTGTCCCACTATCGGCTGACATGACAAGAGCCCACAAAACTCTGATCCCCAAAGAGGGGAAAGATGGTTCTGACTGTGCTAATTATCACCCAATCTCATTGTTAAATCTGGACTTAAAACTATTAGCTAAAATGTTGGCCACTCGCCTATCCAAATTTCTCCCTAGCCTGATCAAAACAGACCAAGTTGGCTTTGTCCGTGGTAGGGAGGACAGAGATAATACTGCTAGAGTCTTGAATGCCATCTATTTTACTAAAAAGACTAAACGTCCGCTAGTCCTCCTTAGCACGGATGCAGAAAAAGCCTTTGATAGGGTGAGCTGGGAGTATATGAGAGAAGTACTTGTGGCTTTTGGACTACCTGACCAATATATCAAAGCTATCTTCTCCCTATATACATATGCCTCAGCCTCTATAATCATAAATAACACACTGTCTCCATCTTTCACAATCCGGAATGGCACCAGACAGGGCTGTCCATTATCACCATTATTATTTATTATGGTCATGGAATCCCTTCTGCAAGCAATCAGGAAAGAAAAAAGATTGAGGGCGTTAAGGTGGGTCAGAGTGAACACAAAGTGGCTGCTTTTGCAGATGACTTACTTATACTAAACACCAACCCAGTGGCAGCTCTCCCACTCATATATAAGATACAAACCGGATTCCAAAAAAGTTGGGACACTAAACAAATTGTGAATAAAAACTGAATGCAATGATGTGGAGATGGCAAATGTCAATATTTTATTTGTAATAGAACGTAGATGACAGATCAAACGTTTAATCCGAGGAAATGTATCATTTTAAAGGAAAAATACGTTGATTCCAATTTTCACGGTGTCAACAAATCCCCAAAAAGCTGGGACAAGTAGCAATAAGAGGCTGGAAAAAGTAAATTTGAGCATAACGAAGAGCTGGAAGACCAATTAACACTAATTAGGTCAATTGGCAACATGATTGGGTATAAAAAGAGCTTCTCAGAGTGGCAGTGTCTCTCAGAAGCCAAGATGGGTAGAGGATCACCAATTCCCACAATGTTGCGCAGAAAGATAGTGGAGCAATATCAGAAAGGTGTTACCCAGTGAAAAATTGCAAAGACTTTGCATCTATCATCATCAACTGTGCATAACATCATCCGAAGATTCAGAGAATCTGGAACAATCTCTGTGCGTAAGGGTCAAGGCCGTAAAACCATACTGGATGCCCGTGATCTCCGGGCCCTTAAACGACACTGCACCACAAACAGGAATGCTACTGTAAAGGAAATCACAGAATGGGCTCAGGAATACTTCCAGAACCCATTGTCAGTGAACACAATCCACCGTGCCATCCGCCGTTGCCAGCTGAAACTCTACAGTGCAAAGAAGAAGCCATTTCTAAGCAAGATCCACAAGCTCAGGCGTTTTCACTGGGCCAGGGATCATTTAAAATGTGTGGCAAAATGGAAGACTGTTCTGTGGTCAGACGAGTCACGATTCGAAGTTCTTTTTGGAAATCTGGGACGCCATGTCATCCGGACCAAAGAGGACAAGGACAACCCAAGTTGTTATCAACGCTCAGTTCAGAAGCCTACATCTCTGATGGTATGGGGTTGCATGAGTGCGTGTGGCATGGGCAGCTTGCATGTCTGGAAAGGCACCATCAATGCAGAAAAATATATTCAGGTTCTAGAACAACATATGCTCCCATCCAGACGTCATCTCTTTCAGGGAAGACCCTGCATTTTTCAACAAGATAATGCCAGACCACATTCTGCATCAATCACAACATCATGGCTGCGTAGGAGAAGGATCCGGGTACTGAAATGGCCAGTCTGCAGTCCAGATCTTTCACCTACAGAGAAAATTTGGCGCATCATAAAGAGGAAGGTGCAACAAAGAAGGCCCAAGACGATTGAACAGTTAGAGGCCTGTATTAGACAAGAATGGGAGAGCATTCCTATTTCTAAACTTGAGAAACTGGTCTCCTCGGTCCCCAGACGTCTGTTGAGTGTTGTAAGAAGAAGGGGAGATGCCACACAGTGGTGAAAATGGCCTTGTCCCAACTTTTTGGGGATTTGTTGACACCATGAAATTCTGATTCAACATATTTTTCTCTTAAAATGGTACATTTTCTCAGTTTAAACTTTTGTTCCGTGATTTATGTTCTATTCTGAATAAAATATTAGAAGTTGGCACCTCCACATCATTGCATTCAGTTTTTATTCACGATTTGTATAGTGTCCCAACTTTTTTGGAATCCGGTTTGTATTAGAACAGTTTAGCTTTTACTCCAATTTCAAAATCAACATGAATAAATCACATATCCTTAGTATAGACCTCCCAACCCCAATTAGAAACATAATGAAAACCAACTCCCCCTCTAATTGGGATACCCCTCATATCACCTACTTAGGTGTCAAAATAGGACCCGACCCCACATCACTTTTTCATTTAAACTACACTCCTTTCGTCCAGTCGATAAAAGATCAACTCACCCTGCTAATAACCCCAATGCTGTCATGGTTCGGAAAGAAGAATATAGTTACCTTCCTAGTATTACCCTGACTGACATATCTCCAACAAGTCTTACCGATTCCAGTACCAAAGACATATTACACAAGACTAAAAAGACAAATTAGCTCTTTTATATGGGCAGGGAAGAGGACCCGACTGGCTCGCTCTGTTCTTTGTAGACCCAAGCACTGTGGGGGAATAGGCCTTCCTGACCCTGAATTATATGGGAAAGCGGTTTTACTCTCAAGGGTAGTCGATTGGCTAGCTAGACCTCCGAAGAAAACCCTGGTTTGCATGGAGCAGAGTGATCTAGGCTCTTATCCTTCGGGCCTTCTAGTGGGTCAGGGAAACTTCCCAATACAGGGCAGACCCCTTAACCCAAATGTGAAAGCAACACTTTCAGCGTGGCATTGTCTACAAGCATCTCAGTTTGCCATACCACTTCCATCACCGCTGAGTCTAATACGTGATGTCCTGGCTCACGCTCCCTCTACATTACGGGAATGTCTACCTCACACTATTCGGAATTCTACACTTCCAATATACTCTTTATTTGATGAAAGTGGAGTAGTTCTGGATAATGAACACATAATGCAAATTTTCCCAGAATGCAAGCCCCTTCTTCCCCTATTATCATTCTTACGTACATTTATTTCCAAAAACATTCCTATGGGGGCATTAATGTGCCCTTTGACTTGGTTCGAAAGACTACTTATTGACAACTCGAAACATACCAGACTTATATCCCAACTATACAAGAAATTAAGTACCCCAGTATCTCTGGCCAAACCGGCATTTGTAGGCCTATGGGAGAGAGATTTAGGATCCTCCTTATCTCAATCTGAAATTTTGAAACTCCTAATGCTTCCACACAAATCTTCCAGATGTGTCCGAACACAGTAGAATGGTTACAAGATCTTAACCCGTTGGTATAGGACCCCTGATATCACCTAATCTCTATAACACAAATGGCTCGGATAATTGCTGGAGGTGTAAAAAGCAAAAGGGCACATTTTCTCATATTTGGTGGTTATGTCCCCTTATTCAGACTTGGTGGTCTTGGATATTCAGCGAGGCTAATACAATTTGCAAACTAGGAATACCACCTTCGCCTCAATTGGCCTTGCTGGGTCTCTCACCCTCCAATTCAGTAACGACCCCTGCCCGACTCTTCCATATTATGCTTAGTGCTGCTCGCCTCTTAATCCCAAAAATGTGGTTATCCACGGAACTTCCTTCCGTACACCAATGGATAGGGAAAATAGATCAGATCTATAGATTTGAGGAGATTGCAGCATGGGAAAGCCGTAGGATACATTTTTTCAACCTCAATTGGAAAATATGGATTTTCTATAGAAATTTTAAGTGAACTCCTTTACATTAAGGTTTTTGACCTCCCGAGGTAGTAACTGAAATAAGATTAACTATTATCTTTAATAACCAAGGATATGTCCTTCTCCCAGGTTCTTGTATTGTACCTGCAATGTCAATATCAGTATAATGTATACACCTTATGTATGCATACTTTTATTTTCAATAAAAAAAATTGAAACAAAAAAAAATAAAAAAAAGCATTATCACCCAGTGTGTGTCCCATGTCGTCATGAATCTCTTGCAGTGATATCCCTTTCAGGTACTTGACCACTGTGCCCAGTTCAGTTTTCTCCATTTTTGAGGAATCGCGTCACTTCATTCATTTTAATGCCTTTAATTGTTTTAAAAAAAAAAACTATAAATTGGCCTGAAATTTGTCACACTCGCTTATAAAGATTTACAATATACTGTATCTTCCCCAAATTTTAGAACTCTATGTTAGTCAGAAGTGACTCAGAATATGAACTTTTTTAAATAATTTTTTTAAAAATAAAATACAAAAGTAGAATTAAAAATAAAATTAACTTCACCCCATTCGTACAGAATGGATTGTTTGTGTCGTCTCTTCCAATATTTATATCAGATCAGTTTTGCTCACTGATTTATTTGCGCGCCTCCTCGCGCTGCCTTGCTTCCATTCGTAATGCTAATGTATCTATTTTCAATTTGCCTAATTATCATCACCGCGCCCGCATCTTAATGAACCTCTGTTATTCACGGTGCAGATAGCGAGGCTGAGTGCGCCTCTGGTAAAAAAAGAAATTTTTGACATTCAGTCATCAGCGAGTCACCAGATGGATTCCATTAGACGGCGCCTGCCTCTTGTGCGGGTGCCTGGATCACATCACTCCTGAGATGTTCCGCTATAAATCTCCTTCCCATACAAAAAATATTAAAATGTATTCAGAAAACTTCCCTGAAAACGTCCACAATAAACAATGTTTGCATTGTATCCATATGAAAACATTCTAGGGGCAACTGTATTTGTGAAGAATTGGAAATGTAAGAAAATTCATGTATTTTATGGCCATCCAGTAATCCAGAACATGTGATCATCCACTCTCTGTCATATCCCCTAATCATATAAAATGCACAACATTTTTTTAATAATCCCATCTCTACTTTCCTGCATCTTTGGCTTTATTTGATCCTATTTTACTCTAATTACAGTTAAAACTGAGAAATATACAAAGTAATCTTTTTGCATCCGAAGTCCTGTGTTTCCTCCTCCTCACAATCCTGTGTCTAGCTGTAAGACAACTGGCTGGAGCAGGAGCCTCCCCCCTCTGCTCTGCTCTGTTAATCCCCACCCATTTATTAAGCCCCACAGCAAGAAATTAACCCCTGTATTACCTGTAGAATTTTAAGTGCATCTGTCAGCAGTTTTGTACCTATGACACTGGCTGACCTGTTACATGTGCACTCGGCAGCTGAAGGCATCTGTGTTGTTCCCATGTTCATATGTGTCCGCAAATGATGTTTTAATATATGCAAATGAGCCTTTAGGAGCAACAGGGGCGTTGCCGTTACACCTAGAGGATCTGCTCTCGCTGCAACTGCTGCACCTTCTGCACTTTGATTGACAGGGTCAGGCAGGTGTGATGATGTTTATACTGCCTGGCCCTGCAGTTGCAGAGACAGCAGAGCCTTTAGGTGTAATGGTAACACCCCCGTTGCTCCTAGAGGCTCATTTGCATATATTAAAACATAATTTTTCTCAGCAACGAGGACACATATGAACATGGGACCAACACAGAAGCCTTCAGCGGCCAAGCGCACATGTAACAGGTCAGCCGGTGTCATAGGGACAGATCTGCTGAGAAATGCACTTTAAAGGATTAATTTCAATAAGGCTACATTCCCACTGGATTAATATTGTAGTGAAAAAATACCCCCCTGATTTATATAATGATTCTGCAGTGTAAGGGAATAGCATAAACCGACATGTTGTTTATTTAAAATCCACACTATGGAGCAAGTTACGACATTTTCCACGGCATGTGGAGATTTTTTAAAAGCTCATCCACTTTGCTGCTGCAGCAACCCGCAGCTTTTTCACTATATTTGACAAAATGAGGCGGCGAGATTATCTCCTGTTTACTTGTATCATTCATCTGTAAGTTTAGTATTCCTTTAAGCTAGGTTTTCACAGTGATTCAACATGCAGAGAACACCAGAGACACAAGAATGACCCCAAATTGAAAAAAAAAACACCATCGGCAAAAAAAATAAAAAAAAATAAATAAAGCGCTAGTGCATCCTTTGCTTCAAAATTCCCATAGTGCAAGTGTTCGGTGTGCAAATCAGTATGACAGCTATAGGGCTTGATGAGAGTTTCCCCTGCTCAGGTTTAATATAGATTTTCTTTATTGGTGATGTAGCCCGGTGTAGGGTCCACAGGAGAGCTCGTCTGGAGGAGGAAGGAGGAGAGGACAGCAACATCCACCACCAGCCCGGTGATGTAGCCCGGTGTAGGGTCCACAGGAGAGCTCGTCTGGAGGAGGAAGGAGGAGAGGACGGCAACATCCACCACCAGCCCGGTGATGTAGCCCGGTGTAGGGTCCACAGGAGAGCTCGTCTGGAGGAGGAAGGAGGAGAGGACGGCAACATCCACCACCAGCCCGGTGATGTAGCCCGGTGTAGGGTCCACAGGAGAGCTCGTCTGGAGGAGGAAGGAGGAGAGGACGCAAAATCCACCACCAGCAACAACAGCAATTGTTAAACACTCAATTATTAACCCTGACACATTATAGCGAAAGACCAGAGTGTAACTGCTGTTACAGCAGAGACTCCAAAGTATGACTGTTCTTATAGAAGACAATTAGTAATGTGACCACTCTTACAGTAGACAGTCCATAGTGTGACCACTCTTACAGTACACAGTCCATAGTGTGACCACTCTTACAGTACACAGTCCATAGTGTGACCACTCTTACAGTAGACAGTCCATAGTGTGACCACTCTTACAGTACACAGTCCATAGTGTGACCACTCTTACAGTACACAGTCCATAGTGTGACCGCTCTTACAGTAGACAGTCCATAGTGTGACCACTCTTACAGTAGACAGTCCAAAGTGTGACCACTCTTACAGTAGACAGTCCAAAGTGTGACCGCTCTTACAGTACACAGTCCATAGTGTGACCACTCTTACAGTACACAGTCCATAGTGTGACCGCTCTCACAGTACACAGTCCATAGTGTGACCGCTCTTACAGTACACAGTCTGTAGTGTGACCACTCTTACAGTAGACAGTCCAAAGTGTGACCACTCTTACAGTAGACAGTCCAAAGTGTGACCACTCTTACAGTACACAGTCCATAGTGTGACCACTCTTACAGTACACAGTCCATAGTGTGACCGCTCTTACAGTACACAGTCCGTAGTGTCACCACTCTTACAGTAGACAGTCCATAATGTCACCGCTCTTACAGTAGACAGTCCATAGTGTGACCGCTCTTACAGTAGACAGTCCATAGTGTGACCACTCTTACAGTAGACAGTCCATAGTGTGCCCACTCTTACAGTAGACAGTCCATAGTGTGACTGCTCTTCCAGTAAAGAACCCTCTTGATGGAGAAACCTTCTTTCCTCTAGAAGTAGAGATGTCCTCTTATCTCAGTCACCGTCCTGGGTATAAATATGTGTAGATGATGGGAGTTATCCTGTACCGACCGCTGATACATGATATAATATACATAAGTTATTAGATTTACCCTCAACCGTCTTTTTTGTAAATGAAATAACTCAAATTGTCATAGTCTTTCTCGGTATTGCAGTCCGCTCCTCCCCGTCATTACACTGTCAGTTTTGTCCTCTCTCACCCCTTGACCTTTATACTGGTGGGTTATAATACCGCGGTGTCTCAGGAATGCGTCTATTCAAAGGAAAACGTGGTATGAGCAGCTCTCACCTGCCTGGAAATTCACCGCTCTCTCACCCGGTCTGGGAGCAAATAGGAATAGATGCAAAGAAGAGTTGGTCCAGCCTTGCTTCGTGGTAATCCAAAAGGCACTATATTAAATAATGGTGTATACTAAAAACATCCAGATACTGGTTGCATAGGTCTACGCGTTTCGGGCAGAAAACAATTTAGCCCTTACTCACGACTGCTCCAAATACACTAAGATCTTCACCTTTAGAGGGGGAAGTGAGCCGCAGCCGAGGCAATCATGGGATCAAGTGGCTCCTCCCTCCTGGAACGGTGCGTGGTAGTAAAACTAAACTAAAAAGGGTAAATACAATTCATCCTGAATAACTTAGAAGAAATGGGGAAAAAATAAATAAAAGTTAGTATTGTAGGATCAGGTCTAATCTTTTATTTAACCCTTGAGGCTGGCGACTTTCTAACTCGAAAATCCAGTAGGATTCTCTATTTAAAAGTTTCCTTCTGCGGTCGCCTCCTCTTACTGGTTTATTAACCCTTTCGATACCTTGCACAGACATGTCAGAGGTATCACCACCATGGACTAGCGCAAAATGAAGACTAGCCGCTGAAATGTTGCGGCTTTCATGGTGTGGTACATCTGAGATGTGTTTTCTTATCCGTGTTTTTATAGCGTTGATGGTGCAGCCTACATACTGTAACATACACTAAGTGCAGGTGATCAAATATACGGCATAAGTTGTGTTACACTTTAAAAATTTTACAGTGGATTCAAAAGATCTCGAAATTTTCATATGTTTGCAGCAGGTGCAGATGGAATGTCCATATTTATAATTTCCTTTGATTGATAACCAAGTATTTTGTGGTTTCAGGGACCTTTTATTTTGAAAGAGACTGGGACTTACTGTGTTGGCTATGGTGGGAGCTTTGCGTGCCGCACATTTGACACCATTTTGTGTAACTGCCAACCAGTTTTTATCACATGCTAGCACTGGGAAGGGTTTTTTAATGATGTTACACATTTGTGTGTATTCACTGCTAAATTGTGTAACAAAGACATTCTTTTTACTGTACTTTGTATCACAATTCCTCTTCCAATCCTTTGCTTTAGATTTCTTGGGATCCACTGAGAGCAAATTGTCTCTATTCATATCCAAGACTTCTTTGTTATATTTTAACATCATTTGTTTAGGATATGCTCTACAGGTCAATCTGTTTATAATGTCCTGCGCTTCAATTTCATAAGTGGTGGTCAGACTACAGTTTCTCCTAGCTCTAATAAGTTCCCCTTTGGGAATATTCTTAATTGTATGGGAAGGATGATATGACATAGCATACAATAGAGTATTACCTGCTGAGGGTTTCCTGTATGTGCTTGTATATATGGAGGCTGTGGAGGAGTCCCCCCCGAGGCGGAGGTCCAGGAACGCGACATTCGAGGTATCATGTTGAACAGTAAATTGGATGCTGTTCACACATGAATTCAAGTAGCAGGTATGGCCGCTAGTGTTGATCACGAATATTCGAATTTCTAATTTTTATCGCGAATATAGGTACTTCGAAAATTCGTAAATATTTTGAATATAGTGATATATATTCGTAATTTCGAATATTCGATTTTTTTTTTAATCAGTACAGTTTGCGAATTTTTTTTAACTTACAACTATTAGACAAAGAAGATTATAGCACTATATTAGCTAAATTGCTCTATATTCGTTTGTTTTTTTCTAATATTCACTATATTGCTATAACTTCGTTTTTTCAAATATTCGGAATATTCTAAAACAAGAATATATAGCAATATAGCGAATATTCGGAAAAAAACGAATATAGAGCAATTTAGCTAATATAGTGCTATAATCTTCTTTGTCTAATAGTTGTAATTTTTTTCTCATCTGAATTTCAGATTGGAAAAAAATAACAACTATAAAAAAAAAATAGCCCTATATTAGCTAAATTGCTTTATATTCACTATATTGCTATATAGTCTTGTTTTAGAATATTACGAATATTTGAAAAAACGAAGTTATAGCAATATAGCGAATATTAAAAAAAAACGAATATAAAGCATTTTACGGTAGCTAATATAGTGCTATAATCTTTTTTTTATAGTTGTCATTTTCTTCCAATCTGAACTTCAGATGAGAAAAAAATTACAACTATTAGACAAAGATTATAGCAGTATATTAGCTAAATTGCTCTATATTCGTTTTTTTTTCGAATATTCGCTATATTGCTATATATTCTTGTTTTAGAATATTACGAATATTCGAAAAAATGAAGTTTAGCAATATAGCGAATATTTAAAAAAAAAAAAAAAAAACGAATATAGAGCAATTTAGCTAATATAGTGCTATAATCTTCTTTGTCTTATAGTTGTAAGTTGAAAAATTTGCAATAAAAATTCGCATTACGAAAACTCGCATATTACACCATCATTACCTTGCCGATTTTTCTAGTAAAAAAATCGTAGAATATAATGAATATTCGAATTTGCGAATATTCGACGAATATTCTACAAAATATTTGCAAAATATCGCAAATTCGAATATGACCCCTGCCGCTCATCACTAATGGCCGCCACATCACCCGAAGAGACAAAAATCAAGTCGTCGATGTAACGGCAATACCACCTTATATCACCTGCAAAAGGGTTGGTGTCAATGAGGAGAAAGTTTCTCTCCCACCATGCCATAAATATATTAGCTATGGAGGGAGAGAACTTAGCCCCCATCGACACCCCCGATGTTTGTAGAAGGAACATCTCATCAAACATTATATCATCTGCGTTCTGCGTCTTCTAGTATAGACGCATTTCTGTAATCTTTTATTAGTGTTGTCATAGTGATATTAGGAGGCGACTTGACCTACTCGCCGATTAGAGCTCTGTACCGTGTACTATGTATTTATTATTAGACGCAGTCGTCCTCCTGTGTGCCCTAATACATATAATATCTCAAGTGTCTGACTGAAATGTTCTGCATGTAAAGGGTAGTGTATGATCCTAAATGTACTATGCACAGTGCTCTATGATCATGTATGTAATAAATATACTTATGTATGTTATGTGTATGATCCTGTATGTAATATATAATATTGATAGGTGTATGTTAGTGTATGTTACTATGTCTGCATGATCATGTATGTAATATATATACTGATGTATGATATACAGGGGTGTAGCTTTAGGGGGTGCCGAGGTAGCCGTTGCTACTGGGCCCAGGAGCCTGAGGGGGCCCAAAGACCTACCATTTTTAGGTAGATGCAGAAAATTGTTGCCAAGTAAGAATGCTTCAAAAGATTGAAGTGTTAATAGTTTATTTTGATCAATTAATAAAAACACAATGTGAATGAAGAAAAGAGAAATCTAAATCCAATCAATATTTGGGGTAACCGCCCTTTGCCTCCTTCCAGGGACACTTGCACACAGTTTTTGAAGGAACTTACTTGGCAGGGAGTTGCTCCAAACATCTAGCAGAACTGACCACAGATCTTCTGGCTTGCTCAGATCCTTCTGTCTTTTCATTTAATTCCAGGCAGACTGGATGATGCTTAGATCAGGGCTTTGTGGAGCCGTATCATCACTTCCAGGTCTCCTTGTTCTTCTTTACCCTGAAGATAGTTTTTAAAGTCATTGATTGGATGTTTGTGGTCGTTGCCCTGCTGCAGAATAAATTTTGAGCCAATTAGACACTTCCATGATGGATAAGTATCTGCCTGTATTTCTCAGCATTGAGGACATCATTTCTCCTGACCATGTTGAGGACTGTAGACCCAGTAGTCGACCAATGTAACTTAGTGCAGCCAGCAGATGAAAGACACAACATGCTTACTTCCCTTTAAAATCGGAAAATGTCCAGCAGTGCCATCATATCAGAACTGGCAGAAACCAGTGGTTGCATCAGAGTTCTCAGAAGGACTGAAGATGGCCTACTGCCATCATGCATACTGTAGTGCGGAGACATACAGAACCAACACCAGGAGTCATGTTGAGGGTTATTATGAGCTCCCATGACCGTTCTTGTTTGGTATCCATGGATGGAACATTGACCAGCCTTCAGTATGTCCAGGACATTGTGGATCCAGGCCTACTGCCATCATGAATGATGTGGAGACACACAGAACCAACACCAGGAGTCATGTTGAGGGGCAACATGAGCTACCATGACTGTTCTTGTTTGTTTTTTGTGAAGAGAACATTGACCAGCCTTCAGTATGTCCAGGACATTGTGGTTCCAGGCCTACTGCCATCATGCATGATGTGGAGACGCACAGAACCAACACCAGATGTTATTATGTTGGGCGCCATTAGATCCCATGGCTGTTCCTGTCTGGTATTCATGGAGGAAACATTGACCAGCCTCTGGTATGTCCAGGACATCGTAGAGCCAGTCCTACTGTCTTTTTGACTCGGGAGACCTGGTATCCCAACAACATAATGCCACCAAACACTGCCTGCGTTATACAACCTGCTCTTCAGGGTCTCCAGCAACTTCCCTGGCTAGCTCCATCACCAGATCTCTCCCCCCTCAAGAATGTCTGTGACTGGATGGGGTGATGGATCTCCCATGTACAGCAGCCGGCAACCACCTTTTCTGAACTAAGGCTCCAAGATAAAAGAGCTTGGAAGTACTACAGGAGAATATGCAGCATCTATATGACTGCTACCATGCCAGAGTGGCAGCCTGTATGGCAGTAAGAGGAGATGCCATCTAGTATTCATGTGATCTCAACATGAACCCAAAATAAAGGGGGCACCACTTTCTGTGACCAGTAACCGAGCACCAACAGCAGTTTATACTTTGTCCGTCTCAACTCATTTGCATTACGTTCTGCAGGTGTAAATTATATTACAAAACTTGACCTGACTGGCTAAAAACCGAGCCATTAAAGGGACACTTTGATCCGAAAGGAGTGCTTAAACACATTTTTTGGCCATTTTTTTCCAGCAGTACTATGCCATTAAACATTAAATCCAACATCTTGTCCTTCTGTAGTAGTCACCACACATGATAAAGGCTGCTGTTTATATAGGTAACCCTGTGTCATTTAGCTGCTGCTGTGAGGGAGAGATGTTATCTGAAGGGTAATCCTGATTGTAATAGTAGGTGTAGAATTAGCATAACAATATAACAGCTCTATTGTTCTCTCGATAGGTCTAGATAAAGATGCCCACAGAAGAGCATAGCATTGACCAGTGTAATGTGAGTCTCTACATCAGGGCTTTCTGGCTTTTTTAATGGTCTATCTGAGAGAGTTAAGACTGTCTGCTGTGCTATAGGACCAAACAAAGAGTAAGAACTGGAAGTAGAATACATGGAGCGAATTCACAAAATTATATCTAGAAAACCATCCACCCATTTGTTATAATAAAGATAAAATACATAAAATATTTCACATATAGGCTACTATGTGAATACAATGATGGAAGTGCCGCATTAAGTATGCTGGGACTCCATATAGGTTCACTCTTCAAAACAGGCAAGAGAGGCTTGCATTCAACTAAAAAGGACTTGTGGGAGGAGCATTCGAGGGAGGGCTTGTGAATCAGCACTGCTGATGGGTTGGATTCTGCTGAGAGGTTTCTCCTTGCAATTTGTCTCCCTTATGTCCTTTCCAATTGAAAGCTGCCATATTATACAACCTCTCGTGATAGTGATGATTGATGTATGCACCTAACTGCCAATGGCACACACATTATAATATCTCAATCTTATACCCATGTACTTCTGCAGTATGTCCCTGGATAACCCACATATAATAGACATTCTCTGTGCAGTACAATTCCTTGTTCCATGGTTTATACTCTAGTTGCCAACAACTCAGTCTTCTCATGGGCACTAATGTAAGTAGTAATACTCACACACAATACTTAATACTGCACAGTATTGATCCCTCCCGTCCTCAGTGCTCAGGAGAACGGGATCACCTGAAGTCACTGGAAGAATACTCAAACAAAACTCTTCTTCCAGTAAAAATTTATTTCCTCTTTGTACATCAGGTGGAGACAGCAATGTCCGCTGATCTTATTATATTTTTTGCATCACAGGGTCTTCGGACATTTTAGTCTTCTCTCAGAATGGCAGCTGGTGAAGGTGGATTACAAGTCCATATTTGGACGGAAGTGTAATGAAAATGACTTTGAAAATTGGCATCTACACAACCAGGTATATCCATCTATCTCCTATCTATCTATCTATCTATCTATCTATCTATCTATCTATCTATCTATCTATCTATCTATCTCATATCCATCTATCTCCTATCTATCTATCTATCTATCTATCTATCTCATATCCATCTATCTTCTATCTATCTATCTATCTATCTATCTATCTATCTATCTATCTATCTCATATCCATCTATCTCCTATCTATCTATCTATCTATCTATTTATCTATCTATCTATTTATCTATCTATCTATCTATCTATCTATCTCATATCTATCTATCTATTATCTATCTATCTATCTATCTATCTATCTATCTATCTATCTATCTATTATCTATCTATCTATCTATCTCATATCTATCTATCTATTATCTATCTATCTATTATCTATCTATCTATTATCTATCTATCTCATATCTATCTATTATCTATCTATCCATCTATATATCTATCTATCTATCTATCTAGCAAAAATAATAGTATGAGTAGCACTGCAGGTCCAGAGTACAATAGGGTGCCAGCAGATGTTGGATCGATCCAATCTCCCAAAAATTGCAGAAAAAATGCAATGTTTCGGTCCACACACTGGAACCTTCCTCAAGCAGAGGACTGAAACATTGCTTTGGTGAATTAAAGTCACATTCATTTTACTTCTTTGGAGTGCCGTGGAATTTTTTTGCTATCTATCTATTATCTATCTATCTATCTATCTATCTATCTATCTCCTATCTATCTATCTATCTATCTATCTATCTATCTATCTATCTATCTATTATCTATCTATCTATCTCATATCTATATATCTATCTATCTATCTATCTATCTATCTATCTATCTATTATCTATCTATCTCTAATCTATCTATCTATCTATCTATCTATCTATCTATCTATCTCATATCTATCTATCTATCTATCTATCTATCTATCTATCTATCTATCTTCTATCTATCTATCTATCTATCTATCTATCTATCTATCTATCTATCTATCTATATCCTTCTATCTATCCTTCTATCTATGTTTTGAACCCAGTCCTAACAGAAAATGTATTATTTGTGTTGTCTAGAATCACTGAAATAACATCTGACTGAACATGTCCTGACCCTTTCCCTTTCTTCTGTTAATTATCGCCATTGCTCTGTGCCGTCTCTTCAGAAGGTGTTGATGTTCTGCATTCTCTTATGTTCCGTTGCTTTCTTATTTAATGACTTCTTTCTAATCATATATAAAGGATAAGAAAAATATGTGAATTTTTAAAGAAATGTAAAATGTAGAGCAGGAATTCCTTCTTCTCGCATCGTTCAGTCTTACAGATTGAGATAGAAGCTGCAGCTGCATCCCCCTCCTCTAACATTTACTGTATTACTTTATCTGTATTTCTTTTATTGGTTATTTTTTGCCCAGATTTTGCTGATGGAAAAGCTGCAGCATATTCCAGAAGCAGCAAACTGGATGAGCTTTTACCAAACCTCATCCACGCGCTGCAGAGCAAAATCCATGACAAATCATGTAACTCATGAGAATTCATTGCAGATTTTTCTTGGGCTTTTTCAGTGCATGTTCCTCTCTGCTCTGTGTAGATGCTCTGTGCCCATACAGGTAGGCCTGGAAATAGCTGAAATAACAGACATACTTGGGCCGTGGTGCATGATGGGTCCAGTAGGTGGGAATCCTTGTTGCAGATTTTGCATTGGGGACCAGGAGCTTCATTATGTCTGTAAGGAAATACAATGTTCCCCAGGAAAGGTTCCTCAGAAGAGCTGATGCTTTTATAGCATATAGTGAGTGCACAGTGAATACACTTTAAATATTAGAGTTTAAGGCTCATTAGTTATAGTCACTTTGCCCTTTACAGGATCATTTAGCACTTTTCATCCTTTCATGTGACATATTGATGTTCCGCTTTATTGTTTTGCCATTAATCATAATCTGCTGGTTATTACTTTGTTTTCTAAATAAGAAACAAACACAAAGTATCGATTTGTATCCAGTGAGAACGTTCCTGCTCCCAGGGATTCTCAAAATAAATTCAGGCTTTTAAAAAAAAAAAAATCTTGCTGGAAACTTGAGGTAAATGTCGCAATTTCAAGCACTATAAACAGGAGAGATCTACAAACTCGGATATTTACAATAATCATACAGAACTTTTAGAGCCATTACCTATAAGCTGAAGCACTTGAACAGAAAACTCCTTACCGTAGACACTCTAGTACTTATCTGACTCTTGAGAAGGTCATTAAAGGTGCGGAGTGCAAATCAAGTCAGCTATGGAACCATTACTCCAGGAGAGGGACATACAATGAGTGTGATGGGGAAAATACTCTGGAAAAAGGTATCAGAAGGAGAGGAGAACCAGAGGGTTAATATACGATGGAGCAAAGGGCTGAAGGGCAGAAGGGTCTGACGCTTGTTTACCCCTCTGTGCCCCTTTTGATGACCGAAAATGAAATCTCAACCCTTTTGTTTGCTAACAATCAGGGGAGGATGGGCCATGGACCTTACAGGGATATTTCCCGGTGGGCCGATGCCCAGGGGGACGCCTGAGCCCTCCTCACAGCCGGCCAGTGGATGTATTTTATGCTGCTGGTGGCAGTGTTTTGTGATGGACTGTGGTGTTTGTTGGGCGGTATAATGTGCCACAATATGGTATTGCTGGTCCTGCCTTCCATCACTTTGGACCCAAATACAAAACGGGGCCACTTTTAGTATTTTTTCCAGGGCCACTGTAAGTTCCCAGTCCGTCCCTGCTAACAATGCTGTTCCTTTGGAGAGGGGGTTCTTGAACAGGAGGATGAGACCAACTGGGTGTGGGCCCCCTATCATCAGGGAGTTGCATTTATGGCATCTACAGTACGTCCTTGGGAAGAAAATTTAATAAAAAATAATTTGAATGAATGAGCAAAATGATTTGTAGAAGTCATGCACAGACTATTAACAAACCACAAAAATTGAGAAAATATAATCCAAAAATGAAATGAGGCTTAAGATGATTTACAGCAAAATTTAATTATTTGGAGATAATTGGCAAATTTATTTTAATCATTCCCTAATTCAAAAGAATGATAATCCAGAGCAGAGATGCATCATAAGACTGAACAAAAAGAACTAATGAGGAATAACCCTTTTAATAAAATAACCCTTTTCCATACGGCCTATGAAGGTATGGACAATATAAAGTGAGGGTCTCCTCCATAGGACTCCCCTCTATTACTGTGCAGAGCAGAGTCACTCTGGTAAAGCAGGTATTAACCAGGTGTCAACCATTCATCTGAATGAGTGTCATGTAATACTAGTCTTCCCCTGTAGTGGCCGCTGTAGAGGAAATGCACGACCAGCTTGTCCAATGGCGATCAGCTGACTGCAGGTTCGGGTTCGATTAAAAAGTGCATCTTTGTGATAAAAAAAAAAAACGTTAAAAGGGATTGTATCATCAAAAAATGGCCTATTGCTTAAATTGTGCTTTCATACGAAATATATCTTCTAAAATTTTAGTTATTTTTCCATGTATTTATCTATATTTAGGGCCTCATATACACAACCGTATTTTTGGTCCGCGCCAGATCTGTATTTTTTGCGGTTCAGACACAGACTCTATACATTTCTGTGGGACAGCACAGAGATGTCATCCGTGTGCTATCCGTATCTGGGCGCCCGTTCCATAAATTGTAGAACATGTCCTATTCTTATCCATTATTTGCACAGGAATAGGCATTGCTATAATATACAGTCGTGGCCAAAAGTTTTGAGAATTACATAAATATTGGAAATTGGTAAAGTTGCTGCTTAAGTTTTTATAATAGCAATTTGCATATACTCCAGAATGTTATGAAGAGTGATCAGATGAATTGCATAGTCCTTCTTTGCCATGAAAATTAACTTAATCCCAAAAAAACCTTTCCACTGCATTTCATTGCTGTCATTAAAGGACCTGCTGAGATCATTTCAGTAATTGTCTTGTTAACTCAGGTGAGAATGTTGACGAGCACAAGGCTGGAGATCATTATGTCAGGCTGATTGGGTTAAAATGGCAGACTTGACATGTTAAAAGGAGGGTGATGCAAAGAAACGCGTGCAGCCATCATTGCGTTGCATAAAAATGGCTTCACAGGCAAGGATATTGTGGCTACTAAGATTGCACCTCAATCAACAATTCATAGGATTATCAAGAACTTCAAGGAAAGAGGTTCAATTCTTGATAAGAAGGCTTCAGGGCGTCCAAGAAAGTCCAGCAAGCGCCAGGATCGTCTCCTAAAGAGGATTCAGCTGCGGGATCGGAGTGCCACCAGTGCAGAGCTTGCTCAGGAATGGCAGCAGGCAGGTGTGAGGCGAACACTTTTGGAAGATGGCCTGGTGTCAAGAAGGGCAGCAAAGAAGCCACTTCTCTCCAAAAAAAACATCAGGGACAGATTGATCTTTTGCAGAAAGTATGGTGAATGGACTGCTGAGGACTGGGGCAAAGTCATATTCTCCGATGAAGCCTCTTTCCGATTGTTTGGGGCATCTGGAAAAAGGCTTGTCCGGAGAAGAAAAGGTAAGCGCTACCATCAGTCCTGTGTCATGCCAACAGTAAAGCATCCTGAGACCATTCATGGGTGGGGTTGCTTCTCATCCAAGGGAGTGGGCTCACTCACAATTTTGCCCAAAAACACAGCCATGAATAAAGAATGGCACCAAAACACCCTCCAACAGCAACTTCTTCCAACAATCCAACAACAGTTTGGTGAAGAACAATGTATTTTCCAGCACGATGGAGCACCGTGCCATAAGGCAAAAGTGATAACTAAGTGGCTCGGGGACCAAAACGTTGACATTTTGGGTCCATGGCCTGGAAACTCCCCAGATGTTAATCCCATTGAGAACTTGTGGTCAATCCTCAAGAGGCAGGTGGACAAACAAAGACCCACTAATTCTGACAAACTCCAAGAAGTGATGATGAAAGAATGGGTTGCTATCAGTCAGGAATTGGCCCAGAAGTTGATTGAGAGCATGCCCAGTCGGATTGCAGAGGTCCTGAAAAAGAAGGGCCAACACTGCAAATACTGACTCTTTGCATAAATGTCATGTAATTGTCGATAAAAGCCTTTGAAACGTATGAAGTGCTTGTAATTATATTTCACTACATCACAGAAACAACTGAGACAAAGATCTAAAAGCAATTTAGCAGCAAACTTTGTGAAAACTAATATTTGTGTCATTCTCAAAACTTTTGGCCACGACTGTAGACTGTGGAAAGTGTGGGATGCACACCGCCAGTCGGTCCTCAGAATACATATGGTCGTGTGCATGATATATATAATCCTGCTATTTTCACTCTGTCCACTAGGCCTAATAATAGGTCATGGTTTCCTATTCTGTACAGGTAACTCAGTAGTCATCTCATTATCATCACAGGTAGAAGTACAATGACAAGTAGCATCTCTATATAGATTTCACAGGATCCACCATTCACAATAGGTGATATCACAGCTTATCAGCCCCCTCCTGACCTCTGCACCAGTCACCATCAATGGAGTCAGCTCCTGTCCATTGTGTCTATGACCCATGTAGCCGATCTCAAAAGACCTACAGTAGCTTTCAGGCTGAGTGGCCAGTGTGTAAATTGCAGGATTATATACATTTTTTTGAAGGTTTATACACATTAAATTTTTTTTTTTTTAAACATTTAAAATTCTAGAAAAATTTTTAACATAAAAAACTGGTCATTTTCTGAGGACACATTCCCTTTAAGTAACTAAAGGTTTGTTACAATGTATCACTACAGGAAATTCTCAGAGCCAAGCTAGGCACAAGTTTTTCTTCTTTCCTGGACTCGGACCTACGCTGATACATTGTAACAACCACGTAGCAGTGTAAGCAGGACTAGATGGGTTTTACAGGCTCTGAATATAAACAATAAATGTTTCCATTCACTGACAACAACTATAGGTCTTGAAAATGCTTAGAAATTTAAGCACAAAGTGGGAGATTTATCAAGACTGGCACTTTCTGCGCTGCTGAAGGATGCGCCTAATTTATGACAAGGCGCACCCCTCATCATAAATTAGGCGCATTCTCCCGCAGTCCGTGCGCCTAACCAGAAATCTATGACAGCTCAGAGCTTCATTTATGTCAGAAAACTGGCATACATGAAGATAAATTTGCCGCAGAGGCTGGCCACGCCGCCTTCCCCGTCCTTGCTATGCCCCCTTTCAGAAATATGGCGAGAATGGTAAAAAGTAGTAGATGCGACGATTTTTTGAATAGTTGCAGTTCGAAAATCGCACATTTTAACTCCACTTTTCAGACGCACAGGAACTGATAAATCCAAAGTATATTAGAAAGTGTCAGAATATCTTTATTTCCACACAGCTATAAAATTGCTAAATGTATAAAAAATAAGCAATAAATCTAGCGTTCGGCCTTCGCTCTCCTGGGGTTTTATTCTCTTTGCAATATGCCGAGGTAGATTTCCTTCCATTGACTTCTTGAACGAATTGTAGGATTAAAAACTCCTCATCTCCTGACTGTAACCTAAACAAGAAGCCGGCGGCTCCATAATTATCCTTCAATTAAAAGCGGCGTAGGTGTTCTCCCTGAAGGAAGTTGGTTTATCTGTGTTATATTGATTACGCCTACTTTCTTCTCTCACAGAAATGTTATTACAGCTGGCGAGGATTAAGATAGTAAAATATTCATTTAACCTTTCATGATCGGATGCGCAAAATGTAACAGCAAACAGAATTGGAGATGTTTCTTAGCTGGTGCTAAGAAAATGACAGAGTTTCAGAATTTTTATTTTTATTTTTTAGTAATATTTCTATTTTTGCTTGAAGGAGGGTTCAAAAAATGCTTTGTCTTAAAATTAATATCAGCGCCTATTAGGTCATATGGATGTCATGCACAGGGTCTTCCACTGAGGTCCTCCCCATTCCCACCCATTACATCTTTAAGAACAGCTCCCACTTTGGTTGAGAAAGTTTATGCCTTGCTTCCCCCACTCACTCATCAAGAAAGCAAGTGAGTCCTGCTTCCCCTGCACATTCATACTTAAAGCCTGTGAGTCCTGCTTTTCCCCACTCATAGAGAAAACCTGTGAGTCCTGCTTCCCTCATTCACTTATAGAGGAATCCTATGAGTTCTGCTTCCCCATCCATTCAACGACAAAGCCTGTGAGTCCTGTCTTCCCCACCCACTCATATAGAAAGCCTGTGAGTCCTGTCTCCCCCGTCAACTCATAGAGAAAACCTGTGAGTCCTGCTTCCCTCATTAACTTATAGAGGAATCCTATGAGTCCTGCTTCCCCGCCTACTCATAGAGAAAGCCTGTGAGTCCTGCTTCCCCCACTCACTCATAGAGAAAACCTGTGAGTCCTGCTTCCTTCATTCACTTATAGAGGAATGGTATGAGTCCTGCTTCCCCCACCCACTCATAGAGAAAGCCTGTGAGTCCTGCTTCCTACATTCACTTATAGAGGAATGGTATGAGTCCTGCTTCCCCCACCCACTCATAGAGAAAGCCTGTGAGTCCTGCTTCCTCCGCCCACTGATATAGAATGCCTGTGAGTCCTGCTTCCCCTGCTTACTCATAGAGAAAGCCTGTGAACGATGCTTCCCCCACCCACTCATAGAGAAAAACGTTAAGTCCTGCTTTCCCTGTCCAGTTATAAAAAAGCCTGTGAGTCCTGCTTCCCCTGTTCACTTATAGAGAAATCCTATGAGTCCTGCTTCGACCCCCCCCCCCCTCACAAAGAAAGCCTGTGAGTCCTGCTTCTTCTGCGGTAGAGGCGGAAGTGGATGTCTCTGCGGGGGTTGGAGAGAGACCTCCTAGTCAGACATGTTTGCTCGTTGCTTGCTCACACTTTCAGAAGTCTCATAGCAGTGAAATGAGAGGACACTGCACAGGCGCAGCATGCTCTTTGCTTGCAGTGGGTCCCCATTTTTGACACTGGTCTATTGGAAAATTATAGCATATCTTATCAATATGTTATAAATGTCCCAGATGGGAATACCCTTTCAGAGCATCACACTGTAGGCTGGCAGTCTTGTGCACATGCTCTTGGCTCTGCCTGGCTCTCTCGGTGTACATTAATGGCTCGCTACACAAAACCAAGAGGGTATCCACCGACAGAGACCATTACTAGCCCTATGCCTGGTATAATGGTGCAAAACATTGCTTGAGAAGTTTATAGACACCAGTAGCTGTAAAACAAGAACATGTTAACAGTGGTGACCCTTCTCCATCCCATCTCTATCACTATATCGGACATGGTTGTCTAGTCCTCTGTGCTAATAGAAAAGCCTCCTACTGTAAATCATGACAACCCTCATAGAAAAGTGGTTACAAAATTCTGAACTGGATTCCTTTTGCTTTTATGGATCGCCATTGTGTAACCTGATGGTATTTAAGTGTGTGTTCTGGACAGTGCTCTCCATCTGCTCTCACTATGTAACGCTATTTAATGTTATGTTCTCAACTTTTTTTTAAGAGAGATTTCTGTGTAATGGGAGAGAGGAAAACCTATCGAAAGAGGAGACCCGGATCCAAGTGTCTGCTGGGAAAAGACTACCTGAGGACCATCACAGAGCCCTGTCTCTGCTCACACTGGGATTTTGAGTGGTGAATAATTTGCATAAATAAATTGTTCAATTAATATTTTTGATTAACTAGAAGACATGAATGTGTTCAGTATATGTCTACATTGGGTTAAGTAACTTCTTGGCTGGAAATATAGGGGCTACACTTAGCCTAGTTTCACACTTGTGTTTATCATATCCAGCAAGCTGTTCTAGCAGAGAGTTCACCAAATCTGGCCTAGATGGATCCTGCCATTCACCGCCAGACTCTATTAACTACATGAGTGCCAGGTTTCAGTACATGCAGCGTTATGGAGTAGTTGTAGTCTGATAGAGTCATAACTCAAATATTGTTCCTCAGGTGTCAGGGCGTAACCAGGAAAGGTTGGGCTCCAGAGCAAACATGGAGAAAAATAAAAAGTCTTAAAAATTACTCAGCAATCAAACATGTCCTGATACTTTATAAGTTTAGGAATAAGGTAACAAAATAAGGGGGGGGAAAACAGGATCCAGTAAAAAAAAAAAAAACGGATCCTGTTGCATTAGTTGTCATCCGTTTGAGCCATTTCCATCTGAGATCCGTTTTTTACACGGGAAAGAACTGCATGCAGTACTTTTGTTTCCATCTAAAAAAACGGATTTCAGACGGAAATGGCTCAAATGGATGACAACTAATGCAACAGGATCCGTTCTTTTACTGGATCCTGTTTTTTTTTCTCTCTCTCTCACTCTTCTTCTAACGGATCAGAAGAACAGAAAGCTAAACGGTGATGTGAACTCGCCCTAAATCAGGCTTTATATGATCCATTAACATGTTTTTATCATTCAGACCCCAGACCAGACCTCCAAATTATCATACCACGACCAGACCTAAGTTACCAGACCTCAGACCAGACCTCCAAATGATCAGACCACGACCAGACCTAAGTTATCAGACCTCAGACCAGACCCCTTAATTATCAGACTAGAGTCCCCTAAATTATAAGACTCCAGACCAGACCCCTAAAGTATCAGATTCCAGGCGTGACCCTCTGATTTTAAGATCTCAGACCAGAACCCTTAATTATAAGACCTCAGAACTCTGGATTATAAGAATTTAGACTCCAGACCAGACCCGAATCTACTTAGTAGTCTTCCTGTTGGTCTTTCAGTCTCATTGTGAATGTATAAGTACAAGGTAATTAAAAAGGGAAACTCCACCTTATAAATTAGATTAAGGTTCCATTCACACTAAGGTTATGGCACACTTAACGTAACGGAGCCATCACAGCTTGGCTGAATCCATTACAGATACCATTGAGTCCTGACGGACCCCACTGAACTTTACAAGCTGAGGCTTAGTTCACACTAACAGTAATGGGGCCCGGTGGGGTTCCATTATTTTTAAAATTTTGCAGACTGTTCTATTCTGATCATAAAAATTATTGAAACAAAGACCCTGAAGGCCCCATTAAATGTTTTTTTCCGAGAGTTTTATTCTTTAACTTCTGTCCTAGCCATGCATAAAACATCAACTGTGTGGTGTACTCGCATTACTGATGCAGGAGACGTTTCTTGGTTCTAACATGGATTGTGTGATACCAGGCACGGTAAATAGTTCTTCTTCTGCTGACATCACAAACTTTGGTCCCCTGGTAAGCTTTAACTTTCCACCGTTCCTATGTCTGGGACGTCAGCCGTGACAAAACACTGAGAAGTCTAGTGGCTGGTCTACGCATTCGCAGAGACAGGACCCTGTGCATGCGTAGAAGACATTATTAGCCAAACAGCCTCAACTACTAGTCTATTAGGCTGGAGTTGGTTGCTCTGGTGTTTGGACTCCCATAAAACAGCTGTCAGGAGTCTTCATTTGGTCAATGAAGGTCAAGGTCAAGTGGTCTTCCCATTCTAGTACAAACTTATCATACAGGGACGTTGTAAGTTCACGTGGGTGGCAGCTTTGTGGCCGCCTGTCCACTCATATCACTGGAGATGATGGAAGCTTAGGGGTGAGAGCACATAGAGGTGTCCTTCACCGACATAGATTTCAGTGGCCGCTCATGCATAGACCATTGACTTGACATTGTTGGAAATCCCAACTCCAGGACCCCAATGTAGCTGATATTCAGAAGCTACGATAAAGTAAAGACCTGCAGACCATCTGCCCGCTGGACACCTGCTCCATGTCTACCTTCTCTTGTTGCCCTTTAAGACCGAGACGTTTTAGGCGCGGAGACCGAGGAATGCTCTCCAGTTTCATATACGTTTAGGAGCCGCTAATGAAGGCGAGTCGGTCCTTAAGGGGAGTCAGGAAACGTTGTTTTTCATTTTGTAAAATATTAATGTGAGTCTTTGATTCTGTAAAGTCAACTTAGTGAAGAGTTTTTAATCAGCATGTCGCCCGCAGGCGCGTTTTATGATTAGAGGCTAAGAAAGCGTTCACAGACATTTTATTTAATGTAAAGACTTGGAAAAAATTGATTGAACTTTGGGTCTTGGTGTAGTCTCGTAGATCCTACGGGGATCGGTAGTAAGAAGTGAGGTAGAAGATGGAGACTGAGGTGTTTCTGGATGACATCGGTAAAGAGGACAAACGTCTCCATGTCTAATAGGTTATGGGCCAACTGGCCAACGGCTTGTGGACCCCCCCCCTACTCAGGGGCATAAGAAGAGAAATGAGGGGGGCCCTGTGCAAAAAACAGCATGTGGACCCCTTTCCAAGAGCATCTCTGAACCCTACAACTTCTGATATTAACTCTTTCCCCCCTATGCATTTTAGGGCTTAGTGACCAAGGATATATATATATTTTATTTTTTTTCATCATCGCATTCCAGGAGCTTTTATTATTATTTTTTTCGTTGATGTAGCCGTATGTGGAACAAGTTGTCCTTTTTAGTGGCACCATTTTGGGGTACACATAACTCATTAATTAACATTTATTAACTCTTTCTACATTTTTACGTACATTTTGTGACATTCACTTTGCGGCAAAAATACCATGATAACTTTATTTTTTGGATCAGTACCATTGCAACAATACTAAATATATACACTTTTCATAGTTTTACTAATTTCGCAAATCCTTCCCTGCAAAACGGAAACGGGACGGATCCGTTATGCAGGACATACACTTCTATTGTGACGGAATGAATAACGGAATGCCTCTAAATGCATTCCGTCGTAGAATTACATTATGCAATTCTGCTTTTAACACCAAACGAAGCGTGAACGCATCCATAATGTTTAAAGGATGCAAATGGGTTAATAATAACGTCCCTGGTGGTCTAGGGCAGTAAAGGGTGCAAATGCCTTTAGCCCCGCCTCTGGCAACTGTAAGATATATATCCCCTACAACAGAAAGGGGTTCACTATAAAAAAAAAAGGGTTTTAGTCGCACTGTGGGCTATTAAATTTTTTTTTTTAAATGTGACGAACAGAGTATTTTTTCCCAGGTATATAAAAATAATTTTAAAAAAATATATAGAATAAAATAAAAATGGCATAACCTGTGCAGAGATAAGCACTGTGAGTTTACAATCCAGAATATTTGAAATTCAAAAATATGTTGGCAGCCATTTTGTGGGAGGAGCCAATTTGCTAGGCACCAATAACTCTCTATTGTTTTTTCCCAGTGACTACGGCTATGAGAGACAAGGAAAGAACCAGTGCACGCCGGCCTTCTGGTTTAACCCGGCATCGATCTCGAAAGACTGCGGTCAGGGACAGAGCTACCTCAGGAGCAGCGGGTAAGATGTCTGACGGAACGCTCCTGCTCGAGTTGACGCTGTTATAGAATCTGCAAACACGCAGAATATTCCAATGTATTGTACTTCTTACACTTGAGGTTCGGTTTTATGAAGATTGACGCTGTTTATGAGAAGAAATGTTACTGCTGCTCTATGGAAACCATCAGCGGCTGTTACTGATCTTGTTTCTATGTGTATCTTTTAGTACTTGGAGTGTATAATAGTATCATACTGCGAATAGGATGTGGCTAATCATCATGTTTATACCCTACGCAGAGTGTTTCATAGACAGATGAATATACAGGATCATTAAATAAATACTGGAAACAATAGCACTTCTTTCATACTTTACACCAGGGTGCCCCTAGCCTTCCTGCTGCCTGAGGCGAAAACTGAAACAGGGCCCCTTACCTCCCCAATGCCAATTTCTTAACCTAACCCCTTCCTTTAAGCTCATGGCCCTTTCGGCTGCCCTCTCTTGCCCATACCTGGTGCTGCCTGAGGCGATCGCCTCACCTGGCCTCATTGGTGGTGCGCCCCTGCTTTACACATTACTACACTGTGTGCACACATTACATTACTTATCCTGTACTGATCCTGAGTTACATCCTGTATTATACTCCAGAGCTGCACTCACTATTCTGCTGGTGCAGTCACTGTGTACATACATTACTTATCCTGTACTGATCCTGAGTTACATCCTGTATTATACTCCAGAGCTGCGCTCACTATTCTGCTGATGGAGTCACTGTGTACATACATTACTTATCCTGTACTGATCCTGAGTTACATCCTGTATTATACTCCAGAGCTGCACTCACTATTCTGCTGGTGCAGTCACTGTGTACATACATTACATTACTTATCCTGTACTGATCCTGAGTTACATCCTGTATTATACTCCAGAGCTGTGCTCACTATTCTGCTGGTGCAGTCACTGTGCACATACATTACTTATCCTGTACTGATCCTGAGTTACATCCTGTATTATACTCCAGAGCTGCACTCACTATTCTGCTGGTGCAGTCACTGTGTGCACACATTACATTACTTATCCTGTACTGATCCTGAGTTACATCCTGTATTATACTCCAGAGCTGCACTCACTATTCTGCTGGTGCAGTCACTGTGTACATACATTACTTATCCTGTACTGATCCTGAGTTACATCCTGTATTATACTCCAGAGCTGCACTCACTATTCTGCTGGTGCAGTCACTGTGTACATACATTACATTACTTATCCTGTACTGATCCTGAGTTACATCCTGTATTATACTCCAGAGCTGCACTCACTATTCTGCTGGTGCAGTCACTGTGTACATACATTACTTATCCTGTACTGATCCTGAGTTACATCCTGTATTATACTCCAGAGCTGTGCTCACTATTCTGCTGGTGCAGACACTGTACATACATTACATTACTTATCCTGCACTGATCCTGAGTTACATCCTGTATTATACTCCAGAGCTGCACTCACTATTCTGCTGGTGCAGTCACTGTGCACATACATTACTTATCCTGTACTGATCCTGAGTTACATCCTGTATTATACTCCAGAGCAGCACTCACTATTCTGCTGGTGCAGTCACTGTGTACATACATTACATTACTTATCCTGTACTGATCCTGAGTTACATCCTGTATTATACTCCAGAGCTGCACTCACTATTCTGCTTGTCCAGTCACTGTGTACATACATTACTTATCCTGTACTGATCCTGAGTTACATCCTGTATTATACTCCAGAGCAGCACTCACTATTCTGCTGGTGCAGTCACTGTGTACATACATTACATTACTTATCCTGTACTGATCCTGAGTTACATCCTGTATTATACTCCAGAGCTGCACTCACTATTCTGCTTGTCCAGTCACTGTGTACATACATTACCTATCCTGTACTGATCCTGAGTTACATCCTGTATTATACTCCAGAGCAGCACTCACTATTCTTCCAGTAGAGAGTACATAATGTATGTTCTGTACACTGTGATTTGGTGTTGTAGATGAGAGCAGTCAGGGGAGTATTCTGTCGTGGTCAGGTGTGTAACACGAGGTACTCCGCTGGTTGATGTTGCTGTTGTTGTGTTGCAGATATCGGAGGATTGTGTCCAATAACTGCACGGACGGATTACGGGAGCAGTTCTCCCCCAAGCCCCAGGCCTGCTTAGGAAGAGCTCCACAAGGACTGCAGCTCACCACTACTGATGGCAAACTGGGGGTGCAGAGCGGGCAGAACGTCACCTTCCTCGTTCACCTGGAGGAGGTAGGATCAGGGTGACCCTGATGTCTGATCACAGATGACCCCACGAACACCTCAACCCCAAGACACGGGCACCGTTCCGTGGCCATTCCGCATCACGGAGACGGACCCATTTATTTCAATAGGTCCGCAAATCCGAAGATGCAGAACGGAAGCACGAAACGGAACACTAAGGAAGCGGTACGGAGTGCTTTCTGGGGTTCCGTTACGGGCCTCCTCACCGCAAAAAGATAAAACATGCTCTATCTTTTTGCGGAACGGAGGGATCGCGGACCCATTTAAGTGAATGGGTCTGCGATCCTCATGCGGCTGGGCCACGGACGGTCGTGTGAACAAGCTCTAACACTGCACAGTACAACTGACTGCAAGTAACACTGCACAGTACAACTGACTGCAAGTAACACTGCACAGTACAACTGACTGCAAGTAACACTGCACAGTGCAACTTCCTGCAAGTAACACTGCACAGTACAACTCACTGCAAGTAACACTGCACAGTACAACTGAGTGCAAGTAACACTGCACAGTACAACTCACTGCAAGTAACAATGCACAGTACAACTGACTGCAATTAACACTGCACAGTACAACTGACTGCAATTAACACTGCACAGTACAACTCACTGCAAGTAACAATGCACAGTACAACGTCCTGCAAGTACCACTGCACAGTACAACTTACTGCAAGTAACACTGCACAGTAGAACTCACTACAGGTAACACTGCACAGTACAACTTCCTGCAAGTAACACTGCACAGTACAACTTTCTGCAAGTAACACTGCACAGTACAACTGACTGCAAGTTACACTGCACAGTGCACTTTCTGCAAGTGACACTGCACAGTACAACTTCCTGCAAGTAACACTGCACAGTACAACTTCCTGCACGTAACACTGCACAGTACAACTTCCTGCATGTAACACTGCACAGTGTAACTTCCTGCACGTAACACTGCACAGTACAACTTCCTGCACGTAACACTGCACAGTACAACTTCCTGCAAGTAACACTGCACAGTAGAACTGACTGCAAGTAACACTGCACAGTACAACTGACTGCAAGTAACACTGCACAGTACAACTGATTGCAAGTAACACTGCACAGTACAACTTCCTGCAAGTAACACTGCACAGTACAACTTCCTGAAAGTAACACTGCACAGTGCAACTTCCTGCAAGTAACACTGCACAGTACAACTTCCTGCACGTAACACTGTACAGTACAACTTCCTGCAAGTAACACTGCACAGTACAACTTCCTGCAAGTAACACTGCACAGTACAACTTCCCGCACGTAACACTGCACAGTACAACTTACTGCAAGTAACACTGCACAGTACAACTTCCTCCAAGTAACACTGCACAGTACAACTTACTGCAAGTAACACTATTCAGTACCGCTTTCAGTGCAGAGCAATAAATGCACAAAACTGGGGCAGTTCTGCTTGCAAAATTGTTGCTGTAATTTTTCATAAATTTGCTAAATTTTTGGCATGATTTTGTGCAAACTGTGTAAAAATATCAGAAAAACAGCGCATGTAGATGTCCCCCTAATGCGCCACGGTGCACACTGCAGTCAGGGCTTTCTCCTCTCACCAGGATCTGCCACACACCATTCTTGTATTGGATTTCCCCCAGATTTCTGGAGTTACTTAACCCCCCTCCCCCTCTGCATCTTAGACTAGTCCCTACATGACCATGAGTGATGGCGCGCCATAAGTCTGAAACGCGTAGGTGGTGTACGGTATACATTACTTTACGGTATGGATGTTTTTTACCGGATGAAGTAAGGACTGCATGTATTTGGACGTTGGATGCTGGAATAGACCCTCTTCTTTCACTACTCCCTACATAACATCTTCAGCTCTGCTACATCACCCGAGCCGACAGAGCGATAATATGATTTTTAAAATAAAAATGTATCAGGTTGTCATCTGCAGCGCATGTTCAGCGGAGGTTATTGCTGCCGCTGCTCTCCTCAAAATCCAAAATGTCTTTCAGGGATTTCATGCTTTCCTCATCAAAGGGCAGACATTTTGGTGGAAGAAGCCGAGTCGTCCCTGCAGCAGCACAGAGTATTTCAGGAGAGGAGAGTGCTTAGGTTGTGGGGCAGTGACCTGCCCGCTCCTGTGATGCTGTTAGCGAGGACAGGGCTTCACGAGTCTTCCTGTGAAAGAGACACGTGGCAGAGGGCTCCCCTCCCCGATCCAGGTTGTGATCTCCGCACCCCCTAGAGTCAAGGATCGGAATTACAACTTGTGTCATCCTTCGGAATTACAACTTGTGTCATCCTTCGGAATTACAACTTGTGTCATCCTCCTTGATCTGAGAACTGCAGGAAATAACAACGCAACCTGCTCTTCTCCTTGTTTCGCTCGGATACAAATAGATGCAGCAATTTCTCCCAGAGGTCCCCGGGTTACGGAAGAGCCGGCATTTCTGGAACCTAATTACAGGAGTATTGTGTTTTTTCCACCACGTATCACCGCCAATCTGCGCTGTCATTTTCTTTGCCATTTTTGTCCCCAGTTCCGTTATTTTCCAGCGAGTCTGAAGGTGGAGTGATAATAGATAGTGGAAAATGAATTCGAAACGCGTCAGCGTGTCGTGCATACAGCATCCCGAACAGGGCGGTGGGCGATTAGGGCACTGACATTCACAGTCTACCGTATATAGCGCCACTTTTCCCATAAGGCATCGGTGGACAGGGACTTTACATTTCTATAGGGCTTCCGTATTCCACAGCGCAGTACACACTGCGGGCTGCCGTCATCCACACTGGTCCCGCTAAATGTGTTTTTGGAGTGTGGCCAGAGAACCCGGAGGAAACCCCCACAAACACGGGGAGAACATACAAACCCCACACAGCTGTGTCCTCACATGGATTTGAACCCAGGACCCCAGCGCTGCAGAGTGATAGTGGCGGTATTATGGATTGAGCATGGTATTAGTTGGGAATGGTGGTATTATGTGTGAATGCCATGATTGCATCTATTTGGTGGCAGTGCTAGTCTGACTCAACCAATAGCTTGAGCACTGTATGGTGGTATGATTTGCAAATGCTAGGATTGCATACATTTGGTGGCCGTATTAGACTGAATATAAACAGATCAATGGATGGCTTTATAATTTGGGGAAGATAAGATTACATCTATTTAGTTGCAGAGTTATTCAGACTTTAAATTAATTCATTGAGCACTGTATGGCGGTATTTTTTGGAAAGATTTATTTTTTGGTAGTAGTCTGACTGTTGGTTGACCTCTGTATGGTGTTATTATTTGCAAATGCTATAATTACATTCTTTGGTTTCTTTGTCAGTACTGCGGTATGTCGGCACTGTGTTGCGGTATTATATAAGGAATATATGGTGATGTTCTTTGGTTTCTTTGTCAGTACTGCGGTATGTCAGCACTGTGCGGAGGTATTATATAAGGAATATATGGTGATGTTCTTTGGTTTCTTTGTCAGTACTGTGGTATGTTGGCACTGTGCGGCGGTATTATATAAGGAATATATGGTGATTTTTTTTGTCAGTACTGCGGTATGTTGGCACTGTGCGGCGGTATTATATAAGGAATATATGGTGATGTTCTTTGGTTTCTTTGTCAGTACTGCGATATGTTGGCACTGTGCGGCGGTATTATATAAGGAATATATGGTGATTTTTTTGTCAGTACTGCGGTATGTTGGCACTGTGCGGAGGTATTATATAAGGAATATATGGTGATATTCGTGTCAGTATTAGGTTGCCACTGTTTGGTGCTTATTTAGAGGCTGTTTTGCAGCATTATTAGTGCTTTGTAGCGCTATTTTAACTTTATTCATTTTACATTGTATTTGTAAAAATATTCCCTGCGGACGCTGCAATCTGTAGTGTTACATGGGGCTGCGGCTGAACACGGCGACACACTCATCTCTGCGGCATCTATACCATATGAAATGCCAGTCTTAGTCAGGTTCTTAATATTAAGTAAGTCTCTTATACCGTCTTGAATTGTAACTCCAGCGGAGAACGCGCCGCTGCCTCCGGAACATGTGTCAGAAATGGATTTGCAGAACAGTCACCTTATCCCACTCGAGCGGCTCATTTCCACTTTAATTTATATTCATAAACTCGGAGACGGAGACATTGTCTGAGGACAGCGAATCACTTTCAATATTTCATATCCAGCAGGCCCAGAAGAAGTCCGGCCGCCGAGATGTTTGTGGGTCATGTGTCTAAAGTCGATTAGCTTTGTGCAATGTGCAGACAGCCACTGGCGACACCAAACCTGCCGTGAAAACTTTTTAATCGTTTCTGTAGCCGCTCCTTTGTAACTGACGCGGGAACGTTCCGACAACCCTGGAAAAAAGGAGGGAGGACGTATGGGATGAGTACTGATTAGGACAAGTCTAGAAGATGGCAGGCTAAGGCTTCAAGGAGCATTAAGAATGCTGACCCGGTCATGGCTGAACGCAAAGTTATAATTGGAAGACTTTGGGGAACTTTCAATGTCATCAGGTTGGGATCTGAGGGATCTGAGGGAGGGTCGGCTGGTGCACAGGATATGGCCACAAGTTTGGGCAAATGACTCAAAGCATTTTTCCTCTTGTGCTTCTGTATTCAATAAATGCATGTTAACAACTTGAATTTGTTTAGAATTTCCGGGGAGAGATTTATTTTTATTTATTTATTTTTTTACGTTTTTGAGATTTGATTTGCAGCGAATTTCTCAAAATAGTGTCCGGCGCTTTAGATCAGTACAGGGCAGGGAAGATGAAGATGGAGGATCACATGACCCTGGGAGGCGCGATGGCTGGCAGGCTTGCGGTCTGCCTCAGCCAATCAGGAGGAGGAGATATAAAAAGGCACTGTATAAGGCTACTTTCACACTTGTGTTGTTGCTTTCCGGTATTGAGTAGTGATGAGCGGCATAGGCAATATTCGAATTTGTGATATTTTGTGAATTTTCGGCCGAATATTCGCCATAAATTCACAAATTCGAGAATCCGTGATCAATAGCTGCAGTACACTATGGAATCTGAAGGACAGTAGATGTGCAGCTGTGTAGGGGTAGTAGTAGTGGCAGTATTAGTCTTGGCGGCAGCAGCAGTACACTATGGAATCTGAAGGACAGGAGATGTGCAGCTGTGTAGGGGTAGTAGTAGTGACAGTATTAGTCTTGGTGGCAGCAGCAGTACACTATGGAATCTGAAGGACAGGAGATGTACAGCTGTGTAGGGGTAGTAGTAGTGGCAGTATTAGTCTTGGCGGCAGCAGCAGTACACTATAGAATCTGAAGGGCAGGAGATGCATGGCTGTGTAGGGGTAGTAGTAGTGGCAGTATTAGTCTTGGCGGCAGCAGCAGTACACTATGGAATCTGAAGGGCAGGAGATGTGTGGCTGTGTAGGGGTAGTAGTAGTGGCAGTATTAGTCTTGGCGGCAGCAGCAGTACACTATGGAATCTGAAGGACAGGAGATGCATGGCTGTGTAGGGGTAGTAGTAGTGGCAGTATTAGTCTTGGCGGCAGCAGCAGTACACTATAGAATCTGAAGGGCAGGAGATGCATGGCTGTGTAGGGGTAGTAGCAGTGGAAGTATTAGTCTTGGCGGCAGTAGCAGTACACTATGGAATCTGAAGGGCAGGAGATGCGTGGCTGTGTAGGGGTAGTAGTAGTGGCAGTATTAGTCTTGGCGGCAGCAGCAGTACACTATAGAATCTGAAGGGCAGGAGATGCATGGCTGTGTAGGGGTAGTAGTAGTGGCAGTATTAGTCTTGGCGGCAGCAGCAGTACACTATGGAATCTGAAGGGCAGGAGATGCATGGCTGTGTAAGGGTAGTAGTAGTGGCAGTATTAGTCTTGGCGGCAGCAGCAGTACACTATGGAATCTGAAGGGCAGGAGATTCATGGCTGTGTAGGGGTAGTAGTAGTGGCAGTATTAGTCTTGGCGGCAGCAGCAGTACACTATGGAATCTGAAGTACAGGAGATGCGTGGCTGTGTAGGGGTAGTAGTAGTGGCAGTATTAGTCTTGGCGGCAGCAGCAGTACACTATAGAATCTGAAGGACAGGAGATGTGCAGCTGTGTAGGGGTAGTAGTAGTGGCAGTATTAGTCTTGGCGGCAGCAGCAGTACACTATAGAATCTGAAGGGCAGGAGATGCATGTTTGTGCAGGGGTAGTAGTAGTGGCAGTATTAGTCTTGGCGGCAGCAGCAGTACACTATAGAATCTGAAGGACAGGAGATGTGCAGCTGTGTAGGGGTAGTAGTAGTGGCAGTATTAGTCTTGGCAGAAGCAGCAGTACACTATGGAATCTGAAGTACAGGAGATGTACAGCTGTGTACGGGTAGTAGTAGTGGCAGTATTAGTCTTGGCGGCAGCAGCAGTACACTATAGAATCTGAAGGACAGGAGATGTACAGCTGTGTACGGGTAGTAGTAGTGGCAGTATTAGTCTTGGCAGAAGCAGCAGTACACTATAGAATCTGAAGGACAGGAGATGTACAGCTGTGTACGGGTAGTAGTAGTGGCAGTATTAGTCTTGGCAGAAGCAGCAGTACACTATAGAATCTGAAGGACAGGAGATGTACAGCTGTGTAGGGGTAGTAGTAGTGGCAGTATTAGTCTTGGCGGCAGCAGCAGTACACTATGGAATCTGAAGGACAGGAGATGTGCAGCTGTGTAGGGGTAGTAGTAGTGGCAGTATTAGTCTTGGCGGCAGCAGCAGTACACTATAGAATCTGAAGGGCAGGAGATGCATGGCTGTGTAGGGGTAGTAGTAGTGGCAGTATTAGTCTTGGCGGCAGCAGCAGTACACTATGGAATCTGAAGGGCAGGAGATGTGTGGCTGTGTAGGGGTAGTAGTAGTGGCAGTATTAGTCTTGGCGGCAGCAGCAGTACACTATAGAATCTGAAGGACAGGAGATGCATGGCTGTGTAGGGGTAGTAGTAGTGGCAATATTAGTCTTGGCAGAAGCAGCAGTACACTATGGAATCTGAAGTACAGGAGATGCATGGCTGTGTAGGGGTAGTAGTAGTGGCAGTATTAGTCTTGGCGGCAGCAGCAGTACACTATAGAATCTGAAGGACAGGAGATGTACAGCTGTGTACAGGTAGTAGTAGTGGCAGTATTAGTCTTGGCGGCAGCAGCAGTACACTATAGAATCTGAAGGGCAGGAGATGCATGGCTGTGTAGGGGTAGTAGTAGTGGCAGTATTAGTCTTGGCGGCAGCAGCAGTACACTATGGAATCTGAAGGGCAGGAGATGTGTGGCTGTGTAGGGGTAGTAGTAGTGGCAGTATTAGTCTTGGCGGCAGCAGCAGTACACTATGGAATCTGAAGGGCAGGAGATGCATGGCTGTGTAAGGGTAGTAGTAGTGGCAGTATTAGTCTTGGCGGCAGCAGCAGTACACTATAGAATCTGAAGGGCAGGAGATGCATGGCTGTGTAAGGGTAGTAGTAGTGGCAGTATTAGTCTTGGCGGCAGCAGCAGTACACTATGGAATCTGAAGGGCAGGAGATGTGCAGCTGTGCACATGCAGTCCTTACTTTAAAATAATAATAAAAATTTGCGATTAGAATATTCGCGATTAACACTAAGGGATAGGCGACTTTCCTATTGGTTGCTAGGGATGTTGCTAAGTGCCGATATTCACGATAAATTCGCAATAAATTCGCAATTAGAATATTCGCGATGAACACTATTCACGAATATATAGCACTATATTCAAAATATTCGCGAATTCTCGAAGTGGTGATATTCGCAATTAAAATTTGTGATTTGAATATTCGCGCTCAACACTAGCATTGAGGTCCGGCAGAGGATCTAAATACCGAAAATAAACTGTTCCGTTTTGTCCCCATGCATTCTGAATAGAAAGAGATCCGTTCAGGATGCATCAGGATGTCTTCCGTTCTAGCAGCATTGCGTTTTGTGACCGGACTTGAAAGCAGAAAAATACGGTTCCGGCACTAAAAACAATGTAAGTCAAGTGAAAGGATCCGTTTTTTTAGGAGCCTAAAAAACCGGATCCGTCACCCACTGACTTTCAATGTATTTAGTAACGTTGATTTCACACAACCGTATCCTAACGGAACAGATGTGTCCTGATGCGCAAAATCAAAACAGATCCGTTTTATTCAGGTATTGAGATCCTCTGCCGGATCTCAATAACGGAATTAACAACGCAAGTGTGAAAGTAGCCCGCTGTCTTAAGCAGGGACGCCAGCTTGTTCATTGATGTGGCGGGCCGTCTCTGCCACAGGTAAAGAAAAGAGCGGCAAATATATTTAGACACACAAACAATACTGCGGGTTCAGGGTCCTGTCGGGATTTAATTAAAATAGATAGGTTGATTTAAGGGGATCCTGTCAGGGGCGTAGATAGAACTCACTGGGCCCCATAGCAAGAATCTGAATGATGACTTGCACTTGAGGGCGGCAGACGTGAGAGCGGAGACGGAGGATGCTACGCCGGGTGCAGCACGCACACTTCTGTGTGTACTATACACGACGCCTAACAGCAATACACTGGCCAATCAACAGCAGCCTCTTTGCGCTGATTTGCGCTGATTGGCCAGTGTGAAATGCAGGCACGCCCACAGTCCGGATCATCAGGTCAGACCGTGGGGGGGGGGGGGCCCGAGAGAGAATAAGTGCCGCTGCCGCATATTAACTTGATTCTCTGAATAAATGTCTGTGCACAGTAGACGGAGGGGGCGGGGCCTTCCGTGCGCTACGGGCCCCATAGCAACGGCGTGGTCTGCCTATATTGGCAGTAAGCCACTGGATCCTGTCACATTGAACATGGTGTCTGAGCTGAAGGCCCCATGTTATAGAGCAGGAGGAGCTGAGCAGGTGTGGAATAAGATTCAGTAAAACTTGTATTTCATCCATTTAAATTCCTACAAATTCTGGGTTTTGAAGACCAGGAGGCGGTCCTATCAGCGATTGACAGGAGGCGGTCCTATCAGCGATTGACAGGAGGCGGTTCTATCAGCGATTGACAGGAGGCGGTCCTATCAGCGATTGACAGGAGGCGGTCCTATCAGTGATTGAGAGAAGGCAGTCAGATCAGTGATTGAGAGGAGGCGGTCAGATCAGTGATTGAGAGGAGGCGGTCAGATCAGTGATTGAGAGGAGGCGGTCAGATCAGTGATTGAGAGGAGGCGGTCAGATCAGTGATTGACAGGCTTCCCTCTATGACTGTGTATACAGAAATAGCTGTCAATCACTAATCGGACCGCCTCCTCTCAATCACTGATAGGACTGTCTCCTCTCAATCACTGATAGGACTGTCTCCTCTCAATCACTGATAGGACTGTCTCCTCATAGAGGGAAGCCTGTCAATCACTGATAGGACCTCCTCCTGTCAATCACTGATTTGACCTCCTCCTGTCAATCACTGATAGAACCGCCTCCATGACTTCGAAGCCTAGAATGAGCACGAATTTAAATAAAGAAAATACAAGTTATACTGAATCTTTTCCGACAAAACTATACATCAATCTGCTCAGCTCCTCCTGCTCTATAACATGCGGCCTGCAGATTACACTGCATTTCCCTGGTGGCAGGTTCCCTTTAGTTAATTGATAGAAGTTTTAGTTAGAGTCATTTGGTGTTACAGTCTGTTATTCTGCTGCAGCCAGCCCTTTCACATCAATTAAAGCTCTGCTTGAATTGAATATCATTATTTAAAGCTACAGTACTATTTTTTTCTGTTGTGCAGGAGACGGCTACCATTCCATTCAGTGGCGGATTATAATTGGGGCGTTTGGCTCGGCCGCCCTGGGCCCGGCATCGCTGGGAGGCCCAACGCTGACCCGAACGCCCACATACTGCAGCGGGGCACAGGAGCACTTAGTTCCCAGCCCCGCCGCCTATCACCGCCATAGGCTTCATTAAGTAAATGTATTACAAGTTTCATCAAATAATAATAAGTGTACCAAAATTGACCCAGACATATTTGGAGTGTCACGGTCGGCATATTTTGCAGCAGACCCTGTCCAATCGTGCATTCTAGAAAACCAAAACCAAAAACACTTCTGGAAAGTTTCTTCCGTTAATACCAACCTTAGATGTTATTGTGCATCTCTCACTTTCATATTGTAGTGGACCCTGTCCAGCAATACAGCGAGACTACTCCCTTACTGTTCCCAATAAAATGACTGATAATCGACAGAGGGCGCGGGTCACTGCTGCTACATTTTCCAAGTTGCTAGAAGTTTCCTGAGACTGGAGAAAATGGTTGGCACGGCAGAACATTACAACAGCTTTATATGCAGATAGAGTGCTCCAATATATTCGCGATTGCGCTAATCGGCACTAATGATGCGAATATTTTGGCGCAATGCGTGAAACTTCACATTTTAGCAGGTCTGACTACATATTACTGATTGGTGCACTAAGTATTGTTGTGACATCACAGCACTATGTCTGTAGCATGTATGTATGGACAGCAGAATCTATCAGCTCCACTATATCAGGATATAACCTACACTGACCATCTCCCACTAACTATCTGTATTATATATATATAAGCTATCTAACTAACTAACTAACTAACTATCTAATGTAATGAGTGGAAAGCACAGGGCACAGCAATGTCACTGCTGTCTCTCTCAGAACTTTACAAAAACTACATACACTGGCTGCTGGGGAGGTTCTTATATAGTAAGGGGTCGGCAACTTTCCTATTGGTTGCTAGGGATGTTGCTAAGCTCTGACAAAGACTTCGGCTTCTCATTGGCCCACAAGCAAGAAGCAGGGACTGGGAGGGATCATGGGTTCAGATGGAAAAAAAATCTAGAATATTCGAAAAAACGAATGTATATCACTATATTCTAAATATTCGCAAATTCTCGATGTGCCGATATTCACAATTAATATTCGCGATTCGAATATTCGCGCCCATCACTAGTCTTTGATGGCTGTCCATGGATACTCTCTAGCCAAAAGAGGTAAAGAACCACCCATGTGTGTCTCTCTCTTTGAAGTCTAAGGAAGTCACTTTCTTTTTTGCCCACGGTCCACCACCGATCCTATAACGGCTCTGACTGTCAGTAGAATAAAGAGCTCAGTCTGTACTTGATGATTTACTAATCAGATTATATTGAATAAGACCCCCCCCCCTCCCCCGGCTTTTACAGGGAGTGATACTAATACTCTACGACCAAGGAACCTCTGTATTCCATATTCGATCAATTCCTATTGATTGCTGGTAATTACATAAAATCTAACATACGCCCATGCAGTCAAGCTTAACCATGTAAGTATAAATGAGTGAAATTAATGGTTTTCCATTGTTTGTTCTATTGATTGTTCCAGTGATGGTATAATATGAAGTAAAACATCTAGTTCCACACTGTACATGGTACATAGATGGGAAGGGGCCCAGAGCAATGAATAAAATTGGTTCCCCATTATGGCATAGGGTTTAGTCATCCAGTACAGACCTGTTTTCCTCTTCATGCCCTTTGCGATATGATTGGGCCAATTACCTTAATTGCAGTTCCCCTAGGGAGGGGAGAAAAGCACAAGTTCTCACCACTCAATAGCAAAGGAATAATTAGGGCATCTCTGAGGGCTTCATAGCATTGGCTACTAGAGATGGCCTTGCGGTTCACCCAGTGGTCGTTTTGCTGCGAAGTTTGCGCGTTCGCGATTCACCGAACATGCAAGCATATGGCGATGTCTGCCGGCGCCATATCCTTTTGCATTGCGCCGAACTTTGACCCATGACACATCCATCAGGTGGGATAGGACAGCCAATTGAGACATTTCAGCACATGGACATACCCCCACCCTATCAAAGAACCCGATCTGGCAGCCATTTTACATTCTGGGTTTTGTCAGTGTAGGGATAGGTTTACTGTGTGGAGCAGGGACAGACTGTTAGGTACACCAAACGCTAGCTAATAGGGCCACAAAAGTATTTTTAAGGACTGGTATAGGTGTGCTATCGATAGGTGTGACTTACTGAGGGGAGTGATATAATATACTAACATAGAAAGTATATTATAGTGCATTTGTATTGTGCAGCAGTTGTGTGAGATTCTGCAGCTAGATAGAGGGACAAGCGCTATTCGAACAACTATTTGCAATGGGTGTGATATACCTGTTGCCCCCAAAAAAACGGATTGAGGGGTGTGATATACCTTCTTCCACAAAATACTGATTGAGGGCTGTGATATACCTGTTGCCCCAAATAAACAGGGTGGTGTGATATAACTGTTGTGGCAAAAAAAATAATTGAGGGGTTTGATATACCTGCTTCCACTAAATACTGATTGAGGGGTGCTATATACCTGCTTCCACCAAATACTGATTGAGGGGTGCTATATACCTGCTTCCACCAAATACTGATTGAGTGGTGTGTTATACCTGCTTCCACAAATACTGCTCTTCTATAGGGACTTTGTCACAGGGTCATTTTGAAAATGACAGGCAGAGGAAGAGGCAGGCTATTCTGCAAGGGAGGTAGGGGTTGGGCAGGTGCACCAGGCCGGAGCCTGGTGGGAAGTTGGAGAAGGCGCGTGCGAATACTTCAAAGGGCGCAACAGAGAGGGTTTAGTGGCTCACTCAGCCTTCCGCATCTGCACCCTCCTCATTCTCTGTATCTGCACCCTCCTCACTCTCTGCTGTGTGTACCCACAAATAAACCACCACCACCATCACCATAGCCCCTCCACTTGAGCCAGAGGAATTATTTTCCCATCCATTCCCAAACCTTACCGATTCGCAGCCATTCTTGACAACGGATGAGGAAGAGGAGGTAACAACGGCCGCCACCCAGCGGTCTGACGACAGTATCCAGATCAGCCCAAAGGAAGGAGGTCCCCGCTGTTGCTGCCTACTCAGAGATCACTAATGTCAGTAGTGGTGAAGGAGACGATGATGACGTGTCGATGGACGTGCCGTGGGTACCCACAAGAGAGGAAGAGGAGGGGAGTTCAGAGGGAGAGACGGAGCAGAGTATCTGGAGCGAGCCATCCACCATGCACGGTCACATCTGGTGCTCCCAGGACGCCAGCATATGGCTCCGCAGTGTGGGCTTTTTTTAACGTGTCCACTGCTGACAATAGTGTTGCCATCTGCAGCCTGTGCTGTCAACGCATAAATCGCGGTAAGCCCAACACTCACCTAGGGACGACCACCTTAAGAAGGCACCTGGCCTCCCATCACAGAGCCCAGTGGGAGCAACACCATTAGAACCCACAAAGCCACGCTCCCGGTGCTCCATGTCCTGCCTCTTCTCCTTCTCCTCTCTCCTCCCATTTGTCCTCCACGCCACCTTCCACCGTGCCGTTGTCGCATTCATCTGGCAGAAGGCAGGCTTCCGTGGCCCAAATGTTCGAGTGTAGAAAGTTGATGACGCTCTTGCCCAACGTCTGACCGCTGGCTTGTCGGAACTGCTCGCCCGCCAACTACTGCCATAAAAAATGGTGGACTCGGAGGCCTTTAGAAAATTTGTGGCCATTAGCACACTGCAATGGAAGGTCCCTGGAAGCAAATATTTCTCCCAGAAGGGCATCCCAGAGCTATATGGTCACATTCAGTGGCAAGTGAATATATGTCTGGCACACAGTGTTGGTGCCAAGATACATCTGACCACAGACACAAGGTCTAGCAAACACGGGCAGGGAACTACATAACTTTTACTGCCAACTGGGTGAACCTTCTGACAGCCGTCAAGCATGTAACCCGTGGCTCCCGTGTGGATTTGGTGTTACTGCCAAGGATTGCATGCAGGCCTGCCTCTTCTTCTCCTCCTCCTTCTCCATCCTCGGTCTCCTCCTCGACTCCTCCTTTTCCACTACTACCGCCTCTTCCGCTGTGCCCCCAAGCTCCCCAGAACCTATTCGACCTCCCAGGTGAGACGTTGCCATGCTGTGCTGTGGCTGTTGTGCTTGGAAGCCAAGAGCCACACCGGTCCTGCACTGCTTTCAGCTTTCAGCTTTGCGGTCACAGGCCGATCAGGCTAACCCCGCTCAATTTGACAGTTGGTAAAGTGGTGTGCCACAACGGGGCCAATCTGCTGAGCGTGCTGAGACAGGGCAAAATGACACACGTGCTGTGCATGGCACACGTCCTGAACTTAGTCGTGCAGCGATTCGTTGCCAAATAGCCCGGTGTCCAGGACGTCTTGCGGCAGGCCAGGAAAATCTCTGGCCATTTTAGAAGATCTTACACGGCCATGGCTCGCCTTGCTGACGTTCAGCGGCAACACCTCCTGTCCGTCAGACGTCTGATTTGTGACAGCCCGACGCACTGATACTCCACCTTGTATATGCTTGATAGGCTGCTCCAGCAGCAACATGCAGTTAACGACTGCCTGTACAAACTCTGCAGCAGGACAGGTTCTGGGGAGCTTGGTTTCTTTTCACCGCGCCAGTGGCTGCTCATGCGCGACGCATGCAGACTTCTGTGGCCATTTGATGAAATCACCAAACTGGTCAGTCGCAGCCAGGGCACCATCAGTGACATCGTACCTTATGCCTTCTTTCTGGAGTGTGCATTGCATCATGTCATTGATCAAGTCGTTGAGGAGCAGGAGCTGGAAGATGAGGAAGTCGCAATGCTGGATGAATTCCCAGGGGGGTTACTCCATCTGAGACAAGTCAGCAGAAGTCTGAAGAGGAGTCAGAGGAGGATGGTGGCTGGGGTGAGGAGGAGGAGGAGCAAGAACAGCAGGCTTTCAGGGGGACTTTAAACTTTTCGGGGATCCCTGGTGTTGTCCATGGCTGGGGGAGGAGACCAAGGACGACATTCTCCTGGGCGATGAGCAGGAGCCAGGGTGCTCCACTGCTTCCATTTTAGTGCAAATGTGGGCCTTCATGCTCCAGTGTTTGAAGAGGGACCCCCGTATAAAAAGCATAAAGGGCAAGGACCAGTACTGGGTGGCAACGTACTTAGACCTCCGGTACGAACACAAAATGGCAGACATGTTACCAGCATCACAGAGAGGGCTGGCAGAATGCAGCATTTCCAGGCCTTTCTGCGAGAGATGCTGCATTCTGCTGTTGCGGGCGCTGGCAGAGGAATTTCCACCCACAGCGAAACAGCTGCGAGTACCAATCCTACTGCGCATGCAAGAAGAGGGCGGTTTGAAGATGTGTTTGTCACTTCAGATATGAGATCATTCTTGCAGCCAACCCATCGACAGCCGCCCTCCGGATCCTGCCTCAGGGAACGCCTAGACCGACAGGTGTCCGACTACATCGGGTTAACGGCTGATGTGGACGCTCTGAGAAGTGAGGAACTACTGGGTGTGCAGGCTTGACCTCTGGCCAGAGCTGGCACAATTTTCCATGGAACTCTTGGCTTGCCCCTCGTCGAGTGTCCTATCCGAAAGGACGTTCAGCGTAGCAGTGGGGATCGTGACCGATAAGTGCACTCGCCTAGCTCATGACAGTGTGGACTACCTCACATTTCAAAAAATTAATGAGGCATGGATCTCAGAGGAATTCAACACCTGTGACGACCACATGTTATTGAATTTCCTCATGCCAGCCCACACATACCCGCCACCACCCACAACAAAGAATGGTCCTTGTCTTATGTATATACAGTGGCATAAAATGCCTTTTCTGTCAGGTGAATGCCTAATTTTTGGGGCCTGTACTCCAGTAGACTCCAGTAAAAAAAAAATCCAGTGACTGCCTAATGTACCCCCAGCCACGTCATCACAAGTTCTTTTCTGTCAGGTGAATGCCTAATTTGTGGGGCCTGTACTCCCGTGGCCTAAAATAAAAAAATTTAAGGCTCCAGCAGGGCACATTTTTGAGAGTTTCCCTTTAAGACGCATAGAAATGTCCTCTGATTATAATACATATTTTTTGTGGGAATTTTTGCCAATGATCCTCCTCTGGTATTTCACTGTCCATGTTGTGGGAATATTTGTGCACTTCTAGTAAGTATTTGGTGCCTGCAAATATGACCTCAAGGTTTTTCAGGTTTGCCTGGCATTAAAGTCAATGGGGCCCGCCACGAACACGCAGTTCGTGAACATTTGATCGCGAACGCGCATTCGCGAACCGCCCCGGGCGATGTTCGTCCATCACTATTGGCAATGGCTACGTCTAGCACCAGTCCCATTATGGAATGCTACCACCTTCTCTAAGTTTCAACACTTGCTGCAAAGTCCTACACCTCCTCTAGGAGGCACATTAGCTTGATTATTGGTTAGGCATTTTTAGATTATATCTTCATGGCTGGGCAGCTGCCCTCATGCTTTAGATCACTCCTCGAGTCCAAAGTTTTTATGGAGTGATTTAATGTATTCTTAATCAGAGCAGCGTCATAGTACCATACAGCCATCGGACGGATGAATTTCGGATAGACACTAGAAAAACACTTACCACTCTGGTTTGTAGGACCACCTAAAATGTTTGATGGAAAACAAGTAATAATTGGAGCATTTTTTTAATGTTTTGAACGTGGTCCTTCGGTGAAGAAAGAGCTTTAATATCAGGATATTATAGAGATTTGTATCAACATTTAGGGAAGGCTCTTTCTCCATTGATAAACTGATGTCCACAAAAAATAACTTAAGTTATTGGTAAACTTGGGAGAACTTGACTGGGCGGCCATTAACCTTGACCTCAACGTGATGAACACCTATGGTCAACTTGCAACTTTATCAGCACCTATCTTCCCAGATGTTTTCTATAATGTAATTGAAAGCATTCAAAAAAGATGGAAACTGGTAAAAAACAGACAGGTTTGACTCCATATTAATGTGCATGGCTATCAAAATTAGATTTTTAGCAAGAATGTTATGACTCTCATCAAAGATTTGGATCCTTAAAGGGGTTGTCTCACCAGCTAATGGCATCTTGAGGATAGGTCATTAATATAAAATCCCTGTCCAAGCACTTTAATGCCAGGAAGGCACTTACTAATGAGTTGTGATTGTCCATATTGCCTCCTTTGCTGGCTGGATGAATTTTTCCATCACATTATACACTGCTCATTTCCAGGGGTTACAGTCACTGCTGCAGCGCAGATACAAGGTGGCCGGGACGGGAGCTGCTGCGCGTGCTTGCCCATGAGCGCTCCCATAGTCCCGACCACCAGAGAGAGAAGCAGACACCTTTTCCTATAGTGTGCAAGCACAGCCACTGCTAAAGGCATACAGGGTGGTCATAACCCCTCTACATGATAAATGCCGTTTGCTGAAGTGAGACAACCTTTTTTAATCACAGTTGGTTATTGATACAGTCTAAACTGAGGTGCAGCGTCTAAGAAAAGTTTTCCATTCTTCATCTTAAAACCACCACAATGAGGCACTTTATGGTCTTTTATGGTTGGCTTCTCAGGTAAAACAAGCTAGAAAATGGAGACATCAGGTGACAAAACCAGGGGGGACAAAATGAAAGCTTAAATCTAGATGCAAAGCAATCAAGGTCAAGATCAAACACAGACAATGTTCAGTGACTGGATTCCCATGAATAATGTAAAAAAATGAAAATTAGACAGCATGACAACCTCTTTCTAACAAAACTAGAACCAGCCCTCCACCTCACATGGATCCAGAGAGCTTCTCATTTATTGCTCCACTTGTTCTGCTATTTTTAATTCAAGTTGTCAGCTCAGGAAGGGGGGGGGGGTGTCCTTTCTCAGGGGGCACGCCCTTTATGCTGCAGTTGGTGGCAGTTGAAGGATGGAACTGAGCGTGTGCCTCCGTCTCAATGAGGTGGAAAGAGAGATTAGAAAAAGAGCAAACAGCAGGAGGCGCTATACAAATAGATTTCATTGAATAATTCAGTAGCTATAATACATTTATAATTACATCCAATTACAAAAGTTTTTAGATCCAGGAGTTGGTTTGAAAACTGTAAAATATTATTTTTGGGACAACCCTTTTAAATCTGAGACTGCGCTCGATGCGATCAGGACTGGTCGGTTGCCTCTGCAAATCAATATACCGGTAACCAATGGCTTGAGAAATATCATAGGTGGTTGCAGTAAGTCTTCCCTTTATTGGGGAAGGGTAGGCACTGAAAGAAATATAGAAGTGATCTTCAGGTGCCCACCTACTGGCCATGTACTATATTCCACTCTCATTCCTACCTCAGATGTAAGGGGTGAGGTCCTACACTGGGCAGTGAATTTTCTTCCATTAGAAATTGCCTTAGAACTTTCTTGTACTTGTCTTATTTCTTCAAATGCTTCTCGAAGAACATCAATAATGACCTCCAGATGTGGATCCCTCAGACATGATCCTTATAGCATTAATGTTAATTCTTTCTTACAGGGAAAATCCTTTCCTGAAGGCCCTGACACCAGCACACCATCTGAGAATGTGATAGATGAGTTCTAATTTAGGAACGTGTGACCTTTAATGGATCCTTCCATCTTGTGGACAATCAATAGAACAGTTAAACCGCGTGGCCTTTTGAAATGTGTTTTTCAACTGCAAGTGGAGAAATCCACAGATAAAACTTTCTATAGTAATAATTCCATCAAATGATGATGGTGCACAGTCGCTTCTAGCCTTGAATCCAAACCTCACCTGGTAAATCAAGTTTTCTATGCTGCAGGCGAGACCATTACAGTAGAAGAACAAGTCAAGTATTTTTGGAATTAGGGACAAGGTCAGCATAAGGTTTGCAACTGGACTTGTCCAGGTTTTCCCTAGATGCTTTGCTATCCAGGTGGACAATATGGTGACTCTTTGATTAGCACTGTTGCATTACCGGACTTGGATCTAGGGTTCAAATCCAACTATGGCCACCCACGATACAAACCATATAAGTTAAAAGGGCTGTACTGGAATAAACAACATGACTAATTTCTTCTAAAAACAGAACCACACCTGGGAAAGTTTGTGCGTGGAATAGGTGCTCAACCCCATTAACTTTAATGGAGCTGGACTGCAATACCAGACATGATTTTTGAGTATGGAATGGATCCTTAGTCTACTTTATCCTGTTAAGGACTAGCTTCCTGGTTTCCCCGCCGATTATACTATAGATATTCTATGGGGTCTCAGCAGGGGACTCATTTATTGTCAAGAGACCCTTCAAACAAGAAGGGGATATCCAGACCAAAAAAATTAACATTTAATGTTCTGAGTTAAAGGTTTCCACCTCTTGTCTCTTAAACCTTTCACTAACGTGTCCAAAATAAAATAAAGCTTGAGCTTGGTCACATACTTCAGTTGGACATGGACACGACTTGGAGAAGGATCCATATATTTAGTTTTCTTTGTTGTCTATGTACATAGTAGAACCCTTTAATGGACTGTCGGTGAGAGGTCATAGCAAGATTTATCTTCATGGTTCATATTTGAAACTAAAATATTTTCTTCATTCCAGGGAGATCTGCAAAGAATAAATATTCAGCTGGATTTTGGAGATGGGAGCGCTGTGTCTTATGCCAATTTTAGTAAGATTGAAGATGGTATCCGTCACGTGTATAAGAACCCAGGAATATATCAAGTCACAGCCTACGCCGAAAACAATGTTGGCATTGACAGTGATGCCCTCTACCTTCATGTTACTTGTAAGTTAATTCTTGTTATTACTTTTAACATTTTTTTCATAAATGTCCTTCATTAATTTTTGGGATGGGACAACACAAACCCTTTGTGATCTAGTATTCCAGCGTACTTGATACCAAACTGGCCAATGTACAATTTTTAGACAGGTGAAAATTTTTGGCAGTGATAAAACTGGAGTTTCCGTACTCCTGGGTCCTCCACTTTTTGTTTTTTTACCTATTGAGGAAAATATTTTAATTAAAAAAATAGTAATGCAAGGCTAGAAAGTCAAAAATAAAACCAGATATACCCCCAGAGAAATGTACTGTATCAGTAATGGAATCACACTAAATACGGCAAGGCATTGCTGAATGCAGTTATAAATTCTACTGCGAGGTGTTGACCTTATTGGATAAAAAAAAAAAATATTTTTCTTTTACTGTTTTTCATGAGGGTCCAACTGCAGGGGCTCACTTTGTTCATGCAAATTAATTGGTTAAGGTACAGTACTTGGGTATTTTCTCTACACCACTTTCTTCCAGAGATGAGGTCTATTCTTTGAAGGCACAAAAAAGTTAAAAAGACCGACACAGCCCATTCATTTTACCAGTAGGGGAAGAACCTAGAGATAAAAAAAAACACCGGTCAATGTAACGGGCAAAGGTTGTGGAACCACTGTGCCAACCAACTGATTTGACTGTGGGCTAAACCTAATGGCGTTATCCTGGTGGTCCTCTTGTTTTTTACCCTTTAACTCCTATACATGAATCGGGGATTAGCTACAGGGGAAGCTCCAGACTGATAGCTCTTGGAATAATCTCAGTGTGGTTAGCTGCAGGTCCATGGGGATCAGACACATAGTAGGTGCCTGTGCACACAGGACGGCTGCAGCCATGAACCGCCATAGTAACAGTCAGCAAGTACTGACATAGCTTTGCAAAGTTCTGTCAATTGCTAGGACCGGAATACCCCCTAAAACTTAATCCCTGGCATCATTTTAGCCAATTTGACTATTCATATTATGTGTAGAGATGGCCCGAACTATCCGACGGCGAACAGTTCCCGGCGAACATAGCTTGTTCGCGTTCGCCTCTGCCGGGCGAACACATGAGATGTTCGGTCCGCCCCCTATACATCATCATTGAGCAAACTTTGACCCTGTACCTCACAGTCAGCAGACACATTCCAGCCAATCAGCAGCATACCCTCCCTCCCAGACCCTCCCACCTCCTGCACAGCATCCATTTTAGATTCATTCTGAAGCTGCAGTCTTAGTGAGAGGAGGGAGACTGTAACTGCTGCTGATTTAATTGGGAAATCGATAGCTAGGCTAGTGAATTCAGTGTCCACTCCAGTCCTGAAAGACTCATCTGATCTCTGCTGTAAGGACAGCGTCCTGACAGCACCCCAAAAAGCCCTTTTTAGGGCTGCAACATTAGTCTGCTTTTTTTTTTTTCCTTTATATACATATTGCAGTTGCCTGGCCTGCCTGTGTGTGAGGAGCTGCAGGCCCACAGACTGTAGTGTGCCCACTGCCAGTGCTCACCCCTGTCATTCCGTGTGGCACAGGACTTTGCTTAAAAAAAGGCACTTAATTTTTACACTTTAATCTAAGGTTAGTTGCCTGCCAGTGTGTGTCAGGCTGACTTCCACTGACTGTAGTGTGCCCACTGCCAGTGCCCACCACTCATACCGGCTGGCACAGGACTTTGCATAAAAAAGGCATTTAATTTTTACACTTTAGTGTAATTTCAGCTGCTTGCCTGCTGCTAGTGTGTGTCAGGCCGACTTCAACTGACTGTAGTGTGCCCACTGCCAGTGCCCACCCCTGTCATCCCGTGTGGCACAGGACTTTGCTTAAAAAAAAGGCACTTCATTTTTACACTTTAATCTAAGGTTAGTTGCCTGCCAGTGTGTGTCAGGCCGACTTCAACTGACTGTAGTGTGCCCACTGCCAGTGCCCACCCCTGTCATCCCGAGTGGCACAGGACTTTGCTTAAAAAATAGGCACTTAATTTTTACACTTTAATCTAAGGTTAGTTGCCTGCCAGTGTGTGTCAGGCTGACTTCCACTGACTGTAGTGTGCCCACTGCCAGTGCCCACCACTCATACCGGCTGGCACAGGACTTTGCTTAAAAAAGGCATTTAATTTTTACACTTTAATGTAATTTCAGCTGCTTGCCTGCTGCTAGTGTGTGTCAGGCCGACTTCAACTGACTGTAGTGTGCCCACTGCCAGTGCCCACCCCTGTCATACCGAGTGGCACAGGACTTTGCTTAAAAAATAGGCACTTAATTTTTACACTTTAATCTAAGGTTAGTTGCCTGCCAGTGTGTGTCAGGCTGACTTCCACTGACTGTAGTGTGCCCACTGCCAGTGCCCACCACTCATACCGGCTGGCACAGGACTTTGCTTAAAAAAGGCATTTAATTTTTACACTTTAATGTAATTTCAGCTGCTTGCCTGCTGCTAGTGTGTGTCAGGCCGACTTCAACTGACTGTAGTGTGCCCACTGCCAGTGCCCACCCCTGTCATACCGAGTGGCACAGGACTTTGCTTAAAAAATAGGCACTTAATTTTTACACTTTAATCTAAGGTTAGTTGCCTGCCAGTGTGTGTCAGGCTGACTTCCACTGACTGTAGTGTGCCCACTGCCAGTACCCACCACTCATACCGGCTGGCACAGGACTTTGCATAAAAAAGGCATTTAATTTTTACACTTTAGTGTAATTTCAGCTGCTTGCCTGCTGCTAGTGTGTGTCAGGCCGACTTCAACTGACTGTAGTGTGCCCACTGCCAGTGCCCACCCCTGTCATACCGAGTGGCACAGGACTTTGCTTAAAAAATAGGCACTTAATTTTTACACTTTAATCTAAGGTTAGTTGCCTGCCAGTGTGTGTCAGGCTGACTTCCACTGACTGTAGTGTGCCCACTGCCAGTGCCCACCACTCATACCGGCTGGCACAGGACTTTGCTTAAAAAAGGCATTTAATTTTTACACTTTAATGTAATTTCAGCTGCTTGCCTGCTGCTAGTGTGTGTCAGGCCGACTTCAACTGACTGTAGTGTGCCCACTGCCAGTGCCCACCCCTGTCATACCGAGTGGCACAGGACTTTGCTTAAAAAATAGGCACTTAATTTTTACACTTTAATCTAAGGTTAGTTGCCTGCCAGTGTGTGTCAGGCTGACTTCCACTGACTGTAGTGTGCCCACTGCCAGTGCCCACCACTCATACCGGCTGGCACAGGACTTTGCATAAAAAAGGCATTTAATTTTTACACTTTAGTGTAATTTCAGCTGCTTGCCTGCTGCTAGTGTGTGTCAGGCCGACTTCAACTGACTGTAGTGTGCCCACTGCCAGTGCCCACCCCTGTCATACCGAGTGGCACAGGACTTTGCTTAAAAAATAGGCACTTAATTTTTACACTTTAATCTAAGGTTAGTTGCCTGCCAGTGTGTGTCAGGCTGACTTCCACTGACTGTAGTGTGCCCACTGCCAGTGCCCACCACTCATACCGGCTGGCACAGGACTTTGCTTAAAAAAGGCATTTAATTTTTACACTTTAATGTAATTTCAGCTGCTTGCCTGCTGCTAGTGTGTGTCAGGCCGACTTCAACTGACTGTAGTGTGCCCACTGCCAGTGCCCACCCCTGTCATACCGAGTGGCACAGGACTTTGCTTAAAAAATAGGCACTTAATTTTTACACTTTAATCTAAGGTTAGTTGCCTGCCAGTGTGTGTCAGGCTGACTTCCACTGACTGTAGTGTGCCCACTGCCAGTGCCCACCACTCATACCGGCTGGCACAGGACTTTGCATAAAAAAGGCATTTAATTTTTACACTTTAGTGTAATTTCAGCTGCTTGCCTGCTGCTAGTGTGTGTCAGGCCGACTTCAACTGACTGTAGTGTGCCCACTGCCAGTGCCAACCACTGATACCGGGTGGCACAGTAGCTTGCCGATAAATAAGGCATTTAATTTTTAGACAGTAGTCTAAATTCAGTTGCTTGCCTGCTGCCAGTGTGTGTCAGGCCCGCTTCCACTGACTGTAGTGTGCCCACTGCCAGTGCCAACCACTGATACCGGGTGGCACAGTAGCTTGCCGATAAATAAGGCATTTAATTTTTAGACAGTAGTCTAAATTCAGTTGCTTGCCTGCTGCCAGTGTGTGTCAGGCCCTCTTCCACTGACTGTAGTGTGCCCACTGCCAGTGCCAACCACTCATACCGGGTGGCACAGTAGCTTGCCGATAAATAAGGCATTTAATTTTTACACTTTAGTGTAATTTCAGTTGCTTGCCTGCTGCCAGTGTGTGTCAGGCCCGCTTCCACTGACTGTAGTGTGCCCACTGCCAGTGCCAACCACTGATACCGGGTGGCACAGTAGCTTGCCGATAAATAAGGCATTTAATTTTTAGACAGTAGTCTAAATTCAGTTGCTTGCCTGCTGCCAGTCAGTGTGTCAGGCCCTCTTCCACTGACTGTAGTGTGCCCACTGCCAGTGCCAACCACTCATACCGGGTGGCACAGTAGCTTGCCGATAAATAAGGCATTTAATTTTTACACTTTAGTGTAATTTCAGTTGCTTGCCTGCTGCCAGTGTGTGTCAGGCCCGCTTCTACTGACTGTAGTGTGCCCACTGCCAGTGCCAACCACTGATACCGGGTGGCACAGTAGCTTGCCGATAAATAAGGCATTTAATTTTTACACTTTAGTGTAATTTCAGTTGCTTGCCTGCTGCCAGTGTGTGTCAGGCCCGCTTCCACTGACTGTAGTGTGCCCACTGCCAGTGCCAACCACTGATACCGGGTGGCACAGTAGCTTGCCGATAAATAAGGCATTTAATTTTTAGACAGTAGTCTAAATTCAGTTGCTTGCCTGCTGCCAGTCAGTGTGTCAGGCCCTCTTCCACTGACTGTAGTGTGCCCACTGCCAGTGCCAACCACTCATACCGGGTGGCACAGTAGCTTGCCGATAAATAAGGCATTTAATTTTTACACTTTAGTGTAATTTCAGTTGCTTGCCTGCTGCCAGTGTGTGTCAGGCCCGCTTCTACTGACTGTAGTGTGCCCACTGCCAGTGCCAACCACTGATACCGGGTGGCACAGTAGCTTGCCGATAAATAAGGCATTTAATTTTTACACTTTAGTGTAATTTCAGTTGCTTGCCTGCTGCCAGTGTGTGTCAGGCCCGCTTCCACTGACTGTAGTGTGCCCACTGCCAGTGCCAACCACTGATACCGGGTGGCACAGTAGCTTGCCGATAAATAAGGCATTTAATTTTTAGACAGTAGTCTAAATTCAGTTGCTTGCCTGCTGCCAGTCAGTGTGTCAGGCCCTCTTCCACTGACTGTAGTGTGCCCACTGCCAGTGCCAACCACTCATACCGGGTGGCACAGTAGCTTGCCGATAAATAAGGCATTTAATTTTTACACTTTAGTGTAATTTCAGTTGCTTGCCTGCTGCCAGTGTGTGTCAGGCCCGCTTCTACTGACTGTAGTGTGCCCACTGCCAGTGCCAACCACTGATACCGGGTGGCACAGTAGCTTGCCGATAAATAAGGCATTTAATTTTTACACTTTAGTGTAATTTCAGTTGCTTGCCTGCTGCCAGTGTGTGTCAGGCCCGCTTCCACTGACTGTAGTGTGCCCACTGCCAGTGCCAACCACTGATACCGGGTGGCACAGTAGCTTGCCGATAAATAAGGCATTTAATTTTTAGACAGTAGTCTAAATTCAGTTGCTTGCCTGCTGCCAGTCAGTGTGTCAGGCCCTCTTCCACTGACTGTAGTGTGCCCACTGCCAGTGCCAACCACTCATACCGGGTGGCACAGTAGCTTGCCGATAAATAAGGCATTTAATTTTTACACTTTAGTGTAATTTCAGTTGCTTGCCTGCTGCCAGTGTGTGTCAGGCCCGCTTCTACTGACTGTAGTGTGCCCACTGCCAGTGCCAACCACTGATACCGGGTGGCACAGTAGCTTGCCGATAAATAAGGCATTTAATTTTTAGACAGTAGTCTAAATTCAGTTGCTTGCCTGCTGCCAGTGTGTGTCAGGCCCGCTTCCACTGACTGTAGTGTGCCCACTGCCAGTGCCAACCACTGATACCGGGTGGCACAGTAGCTTGTCGATAAATAAGGCATTTAATTTTTACACTTTAGTGTAATTTCAGTTGCTTGCCTGCTGCCAGTGTGTGTCAGGCCCGCTTCCACTGACTGTAGTGTGCCCACTGCCAGTGCCAACCACTGATACCGGGTGGCACAGTAGCTTGCCGATAAATAAGGCATTTAATTTTTAGACAGTAGTCTAAATTCAGTTGCTTGCCTGCTGCCAGTGTGTGTCAGGCCCTCTTCCACTGACTGTAGTGTGCCCACTGCCAGTGCCAACCATTCATACCGGGTGGCACAGTAGCTTGCCGATAAATAAGGCATTTAATTTTTACACTTTAGTGTAATTTCAGTTGCTTGCCTGCTGCCAGTGTGTGTCAGGCCCTCTTCCACTGACTGTAGTGTGCCCACTGCCAGTGCCAACCACTGATACCGGGTGGCACAGTAGCTTGCCGATAAATAAGGCATTTAATTTTTAGACAGTAGTCTAAATTCAGTTGCTTGCCTGCTGCCAGTGTGTGTCAGGCCCACTTCCACAGACTGTAGTGTGCCCACTGCCAGTGCCAACCACTCATACCGGGTGGCACAGTACCTAGCACGCGTAGTACCACTTATCTAAAAAAAAAATGACAGGCAGAGGCAGGCCACCCCGCAGGGGCCGTCGTGGTCGTGGTGCTGTGATTTCCACTGTCCCTGGAATAATGCCCAGTTTTCAGAGGCCACGTACCCTGAACCCGAAAAATTCAGAGGACGTAGTTGACTGGCTTAGACAGGACACCCAATCTTCAACAGCTTCCGCTAAGAACCTTGACGCACCATCCTCCTCCAACTCAGCTTCGGTCACCTGCTCTCAAGTTACCACGCACCCGCCCGTCGCCACTACCACCACAGCCACCACAGCCGCTTCACTTGATCCGTCAGAGGAGTTATTTACACATCAGTTGGATGCAATTAGTGATGCGCAACCATTATTGCCAGATGATGTAGATTACGGGGATATGTCTCAGTCAGGCAGGATTACACACATGGACGTACAGTGTGATGATGATGATGTTGTACCCGCTGCTGCTTCCTTTGCTGAGGTGTCAGATACAAGTGAAGCGGTTGATGATGACGATGTGTCCACGGATGCCACGTGGGTGCCTGCTCGAAGAGAAGAAGAGGGGGAAAGTTCTGAAGGGGAGACAGAGAGAATGAGGAGACGAGTTGGAAGCAGGGGGAGGTCGTCGCAAGGAGTTAGTGGCACAGTCAGACAGCATGTATCGGCACCTGGGGTCAGCCAGACAGCACGCCAGTCAACGCATGCTGTTGCCACCACTAGAATGCCGTCATTGCAAAGCTCAGCAGTGTGGCATTTTTTTTGTGTGTCTGCCTCTGATAAAAGCAATGCCATTTGCAACCTGTGCCAAAAGAAACTGAGTCGTGGGAAGTCCAACACCCACCTTGGTACAACTGCTTTGCGAAGGCACATGATCTCACATCACAAACGCCTATGGGATCAACACATGAGTACAAGCAGCACACAAACTCAAAGCCACCATGCTCCTCCTGGTCCTGCATCTTCAGCCACGTCAACCACTGCTGTCCTCCCTGCCCCCTCTCAACCACCCGCCACTCCATCTCTCACCTTCAGCAGTTCCTGCTCATCTGCCCACAGTCAGGTGTCTGTCAAGGACATGTTTGAGCATAAGAAGCCAATGTCACAAAGTCACCCCCTTGCCCGGCGACTGACAGCTGGCTTGACGGAACTCTTAGCCCGCCAGCTTTTACCATACCAGCTGGTAGAGTCTGAGGCCTTCAAAAAATTTGTCGCTATTGGGACACCACAGTGGAAGGTACCCGGACGAAATTTTTTTTCAAAAAAGGCAATCCCAAACCTCTACCATGTCATTTCAAAGGAAGTCATGGCATCTCTGGCATACAGTGTTGGGGCAAGGGTCCATCTGACCACTGATACCTGGTCTGCAAAGCACGGTCAGGGCAGGTATATCACGTATACTGCGCATTGGGTCAACCTGCTGACGGCTGACAAGCATGGAATGCGTGGCTCTGCAGCGGAGTTGGTGACACCACCACGACTTGCAGGCAGACCTACTGCCACCTCCTCTACTCCTACTCCATCCTCTTTAATTTCCTCCTCGGCTGAGTCCTCTTCTGCTGCGGCGTCTGGCTGCACATCAACTGATTCCCCCCAGCTCCCCAGGGGCTATTCCACATCCCGGATACGACAGTGTAACGCTATCTTGGGGTTGACTTGCCTGAAAGCAGAGAGCCACACAGGACCAGCACTCCTGTCCGCCCTGAACGCACAGGTGGATCAGTGGCTGACCCCGCACCAACTGGAGATCGGCAAAGTGGTGTGTGACAATGGAAGCAATCTGTTGGCGGCATTAAATTTGGGCAAGTTGTCACATGTGCCGTGCATGGCACATGTGTTGAATCTCATCGTACAACGTTTTGTGTCTAAGTACCCAGGCTTACAGGACGTCCTCAAGCAGGCCAGGAAGGTGTGTGGCCATTTCAGGCGTTCCTACACGGCCATGGCGCACTTTTCCGATATTCAGCGGCGAAACAACATGCCAGTGAGGCGCTTGATATGCGACAGCCCGACACGTTGGAATTCAACACTCCTAATGTTCGACCGCCTGCTCCAACAAGAAAAAGCCGTCAACGAGTATTTGTATGACCGGGGTGCTAGGACAGCCTCTGCGGAGCTGGGAATCTTTTTGCCACGTTACTGGACACTCATGCGCAATGCCTGTAGGCTTATGCGTCCTTTTGAGGAGGTGACAAACCTAGTCAGTCGCACCGAAGGCACCATCAGCGACCTCATCCCATTTGTTTTCTTCCTGGAGCGTGCCCTGCGAAGAGTTCTGGATCAGGCTGTAGATGAGCGTGAAGAGGAAGAGGAAGAGTTGTGGTCACCATCACCACCAGAAACAGCCTTGTCATCATCGCTTGCCGGACCTGCAGCAACGCTGGAAGAGGAGTATGAGGAAGAGGAGTCAGAGGAGGAATGTGGCGGCTTTGAGGAGGAGGAAGACCAACCACAGCAGGCACCCCAGGGTGCTCGTTGTTGTCACCTATCTGGGACCCATGGTGTTGTACGTGGCTGGGGGGAAGAACAGACCGTCAATGACATCAGTGAGGACGAGGAACGGGAAATGAGAAGCTCTGCATCCAACCTTGTTCAAATGGGGTCTTTCATGCTGTCATGTCTGTTGAGGGACCCACGTATAAAAAGGATAAAGGAGAACGATCTGTACTGGGTGACCACGCTACTAGACCCCCGGTATAAGCAGAAAGTGGCAGAAATGTTACCAAATTACCGAAAGTCGGAAAGGATGCAGCAGTTCAAAACCAAACTAAAAAATATGCTTTACACAGCTTATAAGGGAGATGTCACAGCACAACGGGAATCTAACAGGGGAAGAGGTGAGTGTAATCCTCCTCCTACCACGGCGGCAAGGACTGGACGATTTACAGATGTGTTGTTGATGGAGGACATGCGGAGCTTTTTCAGTCCTACTCATCGCCACAGCCCTTCGGGATCCAGCCTTAGAGAACGACTCGACCGACAGGTAGCAGACTACCTCGCCTTAACAGCAGATATCGACACTCTGAGGAGCAATGAACCCCTTCACTACTGGGTGTGCAGGCTTGACCTGTGGCCTGAGCTATCCCAGTTTGCGATAGAACTTCTGGCCTGCCCTGCTTCAAGTGTCCTGTCAGAAAGGAGCTTCAGTGCAGCAGGAGGCATTGTCACTGACAAGAGAAGTCGCCTCGGTCAAAAAAGTGTTGATTACCTCACCTTCATAAAGATGAATGAGGCATGGATCCCGAAGGGACTGACAGTGGGGGATACGTTTGACTAACAAAAGGCCTGATTACATGCCTTGGCCTCAAAATGGTCCCCACGCTGCTGTATTTAATGTCTGCATACCGGATGACTTTCGTGAATTCTCCACCACCAACTAGGGTTCAAGCCGTAATGTTTTAGTCACTTTTCTGCCTGGAAAACATAAATTTTTCCGGCCGCTGCTACAATAGCGTCTGCAACAGTGCCATTATTTTTCAGGCATGTGTACATGCCTAATTTTTCTGTCCTATGGTGCAGCACTGTGGCTGCAAAAACAAACCAAAAAAAAAAGGCACATACAAGTGTCAATTCCCCTTCGTGATCGTTACCTTGTTGTGGTGAAGGGGCTTGCGTATCACAATGAAGCAATCATCATCACCTCTATAAAAGTGTGTTGGCAATGTTGCCACACCCCAGATGATAAGGCCGTTGCTTCATTATGGTCAGACCAAAAGCGATCGGGTGGCCACGCTACTAGACCCCCGGTATAAGCAGAAAGTGGCAGAAATGTTACCAAATTACCAAAAGTCGGAAAGGATGCAGCAGTTCAAAACCAAACTAAAAAATATGCTTTACACAGCTTATAAGGGGGATGTCAATGGGGGATTCGACAATGGTTAATCAATTCGACCGGATAGGGTCCGTAACAGGGATTAAACTGATAGCAATAGTACTAGTTAAGACACCACTCATATAGGGTGTCACAGCACATTGCTCTGTGCACGCGCAGTGCCCCAATTTGGGAGTAAGAGGACCGACCAAGCTGCTTTTTCCATCTCCCGGTTCCTGAAATCAATTCAGTTTAGTGTATGAGAGTTTGGTCTGTCACTGTGAAGGCAGTCGAAGGTACCCGGCCTAAATTTTTTTTCATAAAAGGCAATTCCTGATATGGGACGTAACAGGGATTAAACTGATGAGAATAATACTACAGAAAATACCACTCATATCGGTGGAGGGAGCCAGCGTTTTTTTAACCATCTCCCCGTTCAAAAAATCTATTTAATAAATGGCCCCCAGATTGGGGATGTTAGAGGGATTAAACTGATGAGAATAGTACTACAGAAAATACCACTCATATCGGGTGTGACAGTAAATTGCACGGCGCAGATGCAGTCACCGTGGTTTAAAACAGAGTGGAGGGAGCCAGCGTTTTTTTAACCATCTCCCCGTTCGAAAAATCTATTCAATAAATGGCACCCAGATTGGGGACGTTAGAGGGATTAAACTGATGAGAATAGTACTACAGAAAATACCACTCATATCGGGTGTGACAGTAAATTGCACGGCGCAGACGCAGTCACCGTGGTTTAAAACAGAGTGGAGGGAGCCAGGTTTTTTTTAACCATCTCCCCGTTCGAAAAATCTATTCAATAAATGGCACCCAGATTGGGGACGTTAGAGGGATTAAACTGATGAGAATAGTACTACAGAAAATACCACTCATATCGGGTGTGACAGTAAATTGCACGGCGCAGACGCAGTCACCGTGGATTAAAACAGAGTGGAGGGAGCCAGCGTTTTTTTAACCATCTCCCCGTCCGAAAAATCTGTTTAATAAATGGCCCCCAGATTGGGGAGTCGGGGACGTTAGAGGGATTAAACTGATGAGAATAGTACTACAGAAAATACCACTCATATCGGGTGTGACAGTAAATTGCACGGCGCAGACGCAGTCACCGTGGATAAAAACAAAGGGGAGGGAGCCAGCGTTTTTTTAACCATCTCCCCGTTCGAAAAATCAATTCAATTGACCTTTCGGGGACCCTTGGTGTTGTACGTGGCTGGGTGGAGGAAGAAACCTTCAATGACATCACCGGGACGTGGCTAGCTTGGTATCCAACCTTGTGCAAATGGGGAGTTTGCGGTTGTGCAAATGAACTGTTTGCGGTGCATTAAAAGGGGAGTTTGGTCTGTCAATGTCTGTGATGCGGGCGTAACCCTTACACTACCTGATCGATACAACATCATACCTGATCGTATACACACACTGGATGTTTTAAAGCACGTTATTCCAAACAATTTAGGAATGTTAGTTGATTTATGCCCTTTATGGATTAAAACCCGACTCTGCGTCCACTACGTAATTTTCCATGGGAGTTTTGCCATAGATCCCCCTCCGGCATGCCACAGTCCAGGTGTTAGATCCCTTGAAACAACTTTCTCATCACTATTGTGGCCAGAAAGAGTCCCTGTGGGTTTTAAAATTCGCCTGTCTATTGAAGTCTATGGCGGTTCGCCCGGTTCGCCAGTTCGCGAACATTTGCGGAAGTTCGCGTTCGCTGTTCGCGAACTGAAAATTTTATGTTCGCGACATCACTAATTTATGTGTATTAAGGGGGTTATTCCAGACTGAATCACTTATCACCCAACCACTGGATAGGTGATAACTGCTAGGTCAATAGGAGTCCAATGACTATGAATCTTACCAAACAGTTAATGAAGCACCTGGTCCCCTGTGCCCCAAATCTGTAAGACTCTGCCCCTACATTCACTCATCTGTTCTTGAAATTACCAGTAACTTTGAATAGAGAGCCAGGGACTATTCTTGAAAAACACTCCGATTTTCCTCTTCCTAGTTTTGGTCTCCTCCTAGCAATCGATCCCCCTACATTCACTCATCTGTTATTGAAATTACCAGTAACTTTGAATAGAGAGCCAGGGACTATTCTTGAAAAACACTCCGATTTTCCTCTTCCTAGTTTTGGTCTCCTCCGAGCAATCGATGAGATCCCAGCCGTTAAATTGCTAATAATTAATCATTGATTGATCACCTTCAGGCTGGAATACCCCTTTATTATTAGCACATAAGGCTGTACTCACATCTGGTTGGTGTCTCAATCGCAAAATCCTTTAGATTTGATGTGAAGACTAATGTTGCCTGAACCAATAGTTTCCAACAAAACAATGGACCACACAACTGACCCCATTACAAGTGATTGTAGTCCACTGGGCACTCCAGTGGATCCAGTTGTAGCTCCAGTACTGCATTATCTGAATAAATCCTTTTTCTCTCGTTTTCAAAAAAATAAAAAAACACTTTAGCCATTTTACATTAACCTCTATTCTTGCTTACAGATGGGCAAAAAGTTTCTTCTTCATTCTTTGGCTGTGTAGATTCTGGCTTATGTTTCCCACTAGTGGCCTTCATCATCCTGACTTTACATCTTACATATTAAACCAATTTGTGTGCCCTCAGGATGGCCAATATGGAGATCTCCAGAGCAGTTAATATACCGAGAGACAGGGTAACTAAGGCATTTTATCACTTCAAGTTATCCCGGTGAAGGATGAAATGTGCCCTGAAACTTTATCACGGTAATAATTCCTCTACAAATCAATCATCTCTGCCTCTAACTACCTGTTATTAAAGCCGTTACTGTTCTTGGCGTCACCTTGGTCCATTAAATAACAAAAGGAGCTGTTAGCCAGAGATATCAAACTTATTTCCTTAGGCTTGTTTCATTTTATTGGCTAAATCAAAGTTTACTGGCAAAATGTCTCCCCACGCAAAGGTGTCTGGTCCTCCTGCTACTCCCCGAGTGTACGAGTCAAGGATCGCAGCCATAAATATTAGAAGTAAAGATGAATGACATATAAAAAGAAACATCTGAGCACCACAAAGCCTATGGTGTTCAAGTGAAAATCAAAAAATTGTAAGGATGACAATGACCCAAACTAATTCTCATCATTACTCCACCAGTATGGGGAATGGGGGCCGTGACCTTTAAGGGGTTGTCCAGGATTTTTTTAAATTCCCCCCTGCCAGTGGTATCTGTGAAGGAACCCATACTTACCTACTCCCACAGCTTCATTCCAGACATTCTTCACTGGTCTTCCCATTATCATTTGTCAACTTCCACATAGACTGTGTCACATCTACTGCTGGACTCATCAGTAACGTGTCCTCAGGTGCCAAACTGGAACAGTTCAGCTCTGTTAAGTTTTTGTTAAAGTCAACCTGATCTTTATCGAGATAGTAACATTCTGAAATATTAAATCTGACCCTGCACTTTAAAGGGGTTTAACATTTTTTTTAAAAACAGTCAGAACTTTGTCAAATAATAAAATAGGTCATACTTACCTTATAGCTCTATGCCAGTCTTTTCCTGATCCCCTGCTGCTCTCGAGTTCCTGGTCCATTACGAAACACAGGAAATCACCACCCAGTTAATCACTGGTTGAGGTGGGTCATCATTGGCCAATAAATGGATGAGTAGTCATTTCCGGTGTGGCGAGAGGGACTAGGAATTAGACATTGGCGGGCTACCAGGAGAATCAGAACTGGAATGGTGGGGCCAGTAAGTTGAGTATGACTTTGTTACTAATTTTCAACATTATAAGTATGCACCAACTATAATTATGTCTAATGTTCCTTTCCTTCTCCACTATCAGGTCCTATTGAGCACATCCACCTGAGAGTGCCTTTCGTTGCCATTCGAAGTAAAGAAGTCAACATCAGTGCTGTGGTTTGGCCGTCTCACCCTGGAACGCTCACTTATTTTTGGTGGGTCGGAAACAATACCAAGGTATGATGAACAAGTCTACTCTTAGAATTCTTGCATTGGCATCTTCACCAGTGAGATATCTCATGAGCAGACTTGTGCTAATGTTGAAATTACCGGCTCAATAACCTTCAGGGACGCTTGATCTAGCATGGTGACTCTGCTCCCCCAAGATGTACGGGAGGGATGGGAAGAGATGAAGATGTAATTCAGTATTCGAGACAGGAACGTAACTGCTTGAGGTAGCTTTTAAGACATGCCCGTGGATTAATGAAGAACGCCTGCTCGGTTTTAACGAGTCTGTCACATGATCTACAACATAGGTTATCCACCTTATAAATCCTATCACTCGCCTCATTTGTGAGGTCATAAATCATTCAAGGATTTGCTTTATATCCTTGACTTGATTAAAGAGGTGATCTTTCATGTAAATTAGAGATAGAATCCATCTTTTTTATGGTTGTGGAAAGGCTTTTCGTCAGTCACTGGGAGGCTATGTATAGAAAAAGCTGTCTCTGGGTTTAATGACGTTTTATAATGGCACTGATGTCCCGGGAGAAGATTCAGAATTGACAGGAGAACAAAACGTCCCTAATGGGTTTGTAAATTGTTTAGCTGGTTCGTTAGTAGAAGAGTAGAAGCCAAAAATATTGGCAATATATCAAAAAACCATTTGAGATCATCAAATGTAAACTATAGATTTTTCTAAAAGGGTCTACGAACATCACTGTCTCTTAAAGGGGTCTCTGTTCAAGACAACTCTTGTCCATTTGCCCTAGTAAAGTATATGGCATCAAGGGGAGGGGGGTGCTTCCCCTTGGGATCCCTCACTCTATGGGCCCGAACTGGTCAGTTATCAGTGTATTACATGAATGTCTATACATTTTAATGGCATCCATGTAATACGGCAGTGCTCTTGCAGCAGCTGGTGCAGAGGAAATATTTGGCCAGTTGTGTCTTCCCTCAGCTGCTTGCTAGAGAAGCCAGGGGCAGAAGTGGAAAGTGATAAAATGTTGGCTGCCTGCATCCACCACCAGGTGGAGCTCAGGAGCTTACTTCGTACTGTTCATACATTGAGCTCTATAATAACCCAGTATGCAGCTCCCCCTGGTGGTGGCTGCAGGCTGCCAAAATGTTTTCATGTACGGTAACTGTGTATTCGGGTCTGTATCAGAACAGTGGAGCTCAGCCGTAGCACTATTAAAAAGGGGCGTGGGTCACTCGGTCCAACACACTTAGCTTGTGGCTGGAACAATAACATATTTGCACTGGCTAGCATCAGGCCAGTCTCTGTAGAGCACAGGGTAGCATAGACAATAGTTCCTGATGCCAGACAAAGGCAGGGATGAGTGCATCAGCAGAACTGCAAGGAAGGGGGTGAGGGCACAAGGAAGGATTCTGTTCAGTGGCAATGCACTCATCAGAAAAGCTCGATAGTGCTTGAAAGATACTCTTTCCTATGGGACAATCCATAGAGCTTCAAGGAAAAAAATGGGACCGTGGGTCACAGTGATACCTTCAAAGACAACCCCTATGTGGAATTGATAGAATATTCACCTTATTGTTTTCTCCACAACACATTTCAGGACAGTTTCCTGGCATACAGTATATTATAATTACTGTTCTAGACTGGCTAAGGTCAACACAAACCTATCCACCCCCATCCCACTTTCCCCACTTTTTGTAAAAATGGTGATCAAGGCTGAAAACCCCCAAAAAAGGTAACATGTGCCACATGCTGCAACATTTTCATTCCAGTTTCCTGGCATACAGGGGATGATAAGTGTTCCTACATTGCCTAAATATGAGCCAAAATTAGTAAATCTGCTCCTTCATCAAACTATACTTTTCTTATTTGTATATATATTTATTGATTTTAAAAGATTACCACCCCCAGATAGAAATGTTGGATTGCTTCCAAACTTTTCCTGCAGTTATATCTCAGGCAGATATGTAAATTATTACAGGTGAGGTCTGATCAGATGCTGGGTCTTGCCACAAGAGGGTATAAAAGTGCCTCCTCCGCTGCCTTTAAAAAAAAACTTGCAGAGGCTACTTTTGGGTAGTGTACATCTTGGTGAGAGATCATTGACTGCTAGACATGCCCCTTTGCTATCGAGCAACACACTGCCCGTCAGCTGATGTGATGATCTGGAGATCTATCGCATACGACAGTCGGTCAACACTAGTAGTGATACGAGGGACACCAACAGTTCAGCGATATGTGCAGGACATCCTGCCTCCACATGTGTTCATTTCATGGCAGGGCTGACAACTGGCACTTTTAAGCAGGATAATGCTCGCCTGCACACAGCAAGGGATCCTTGGCTGCCCAGTCACCAGATTTATATTCAATCCAGCATTTATGGGACCAGCTGGGACATCAGCTTCACCAACCCATGAGTGTGCAGGATCTACAGGCCCAACTGTAGCATCTGGGGGCAAATGTGCCACAGGATACCATACAGAGCCTGTATCCCTCCATGCCTAGCCATATCTCATCTTGTACCCAGGCTAGAGGCTGTTTATCGGCTTCTATCTAGGCTAGAGGCCGTAGCTCATCTTGTATCCAGGCTAGAGGCCGTATCTCATCTTGTATCCAGGATAGAGGCCGTATCTCATCTTGTATCCAGGCTAGAAGCCGTATCTCATCTTGTATCCAGGCTAGAGGCTGTATCTCATCTTTTATCCAGGCTAGAGCCCATATCTCATCTTGTATCCAGGCTAGAGGCTGTATCTCTCATCTTCTATCCAGGCTAGAGGCCGTATCTCATCTTGTATCCAGGCTAGAGGCCGTATCTCATCTTGTATCCAGGCTAGAGGCCATATCTCATGTTGTATCCAGGCTAGAGGCTGTATCTCTCATTTTCTATCCAGGCTAGAGGCCGTATCTCATCTTGTATCCAGGCTAGAGGCCGTATCTCATCTTGTATCCAGGCTAGAGGCCGTATCTCATCTTGTATCCAGGCTAGAAGCCGTATCTCATCTTGTATCCAGGCTAGAGGCTGTATCTCATCTTATATCCAGGCTAGAGCCCATATCTCATCTTGTATCCAGGCTAGAGGCTGTATCTCTCATCTTCTATCCAGGCTAGAGGCCGTATCTCATCTTGTATCCAGGCTAGAGGCCGTATCTCATCTTGTATCCAGGCTAGAGGCCATATCTCATCTTGTATCCAGGCTAGAGGCTGTATCTCTCATTTTATATCCAGGCTAGAGGCCGTATCTCATCTTGTATCCAGGCTAGAGGCCGTATCTCATCTTGTATCCAGGCTAGAGGCCGTATCTCATCTTGTATCCAGGCTAGAAGCCGTATCTCATCTTGTATCCAGGCTAGAGGCCATATCTCATCTTGTATCCAGGCTAGAGGTTGCATCTCATCTTGTATCCAGAATAGAGGCCATATCTCATCTTGTATCCAGGCTAGAGGCCATATCTCATCTTGTATCCAGGCTAGAGGCCCTATCTCATCTTGTATCCGGGCTAGAGGCTGTATCTCATCTTGTATCCAGGCTAGAGGCCGTATCTGATCTTGTATCCAGGCTAGAAGCCGTATCTCATCTTGTATCCAGGCTAGAGGCCGTATCTCATCTTGTATCCGGGCTAGAGGCTGTATCTCATTTTGTATCCAGGCTAGAGGCCGTATCTCATCTTGTATCCAGGCTAGAAGCCGTATCTCATCTTGTATCCAGGCTAGAGGCCGTATCTTATCTTGTATCCAGAATAGAAGCCGTATCTCATCTTGTATCCAGGCTGGAGGCCGTATCTCATCTTGTATCCAGGCTAGAGGCCGTATCTCATCTTGTATTCAGAATAGAAGCCGTATCTCATCTTGTATCCAGGCTAGAGGCCGTATCTCATCTTGTATCCAGGCTAGAGGCCGTATCTCATCTTGTATCCAGACTGGAGGTTGTATCTCATCTTGTATCCAGACTGGAGGTTGTATCTCATCTTGTATCCGGTATATATATATATAACCCCTCTGTTGATTTTTAGAGCTTGTGTATATTATAAAACCCGGCTTGTGTGAATAGCAAGTCACAACTCCTTTGTATAAAATGACAAGAAAATAGTTAAGTCCTGGCTGGGGGGTGGGGGGGGCACCATCTCGCTGGAAAGAAAGGTAATTACCCTCAAAAGAATAAATCATAAAGCAATAGGAACAGTATTTAAAAGTTTCCCTTTGAAGTGATGCAAAGCAGCAGCAGCAGCTAATAATTATGAAGCCGAACAAGATACATGAGAGATACTGCAAACTTAATTTAAGGGTAGAAAAAGTATTTTATTTTAGCTGAGCCATTCTGCAAGTTCTGATGATGGGGGTAGTAGTTGTTTGCTTCATTTCACCATTACCTTTGGTCTGTATGCAGTGGGAGCAGCTCCTAAGAGCACCTAGGGGAGATGCACTACTATACCCAGCAAGGGCAACCAGAGTGTCCATATAATGCCGCCATATAGTTCTCAAGTAATTGTCACTCTGAGGGGAGTAAAGCATGGAGGAATAGTGGTGGTCATTTACCCCTTTTGCATCCCCTATAATCCATTCCTGCAAGTCAACTAGTCTCCATTATATTAAAGGGATCATTTAAAGGCACCATCAATTGGGCGTGCCCCATTACGATATACTGTAAGTAACATGCCCAAATAATGCTATGCGAAAGGATCGAAGATCTAAGAAATATGTTACTGTGCTTTAGGTGACATTTTCAATCAAGTCTGAGTCCACTGAGTCCAGTTTAATGACATTGAATGCCTTGCCTTGATTTTAAAAGTGTTTGCCTATATTTGGGATGGGCCATCAATATCTGATCGGCAGGGGTCCTGCACACCGCACCCGTTCCGATCAGCTGACCTGCAGAAGCTCGAGCACTGGAAGTCAGCGCCAGGAGCACAGCTCAGTCCGTGCGTGCACTGTATGGAGCTGCTACTGCAATATTCACTTCAGTGGGAGCAACGCTGCAGTAATCAGCTGCGTCCACTACACAATGGACGGCGCTGTGGAGTTCTGGTGGCAACTTATGGAGACAGAGCTATTCTGAAAGAGCTGGAACATGGGGGCACAGGGGTATCGGATCCTCCGATCAGACATTGCTGGCTTATCCTTAGGAATATTCTGGACAACCCCTTTAAGGCTTCAAGATGTAAATATCTCAGAATTATTACACGAGCACAAAAGCTGTTCCTATGTGAGCCCGGAGGTGATTGACAGTCAGGCTTCCAATGTAAGGACTGGCATCAGAGGCTCCTGCTGTTTAACCCTTTCAAAGCTATGGTCATCTAAGGAGCTCCATGGATGATGCCAGTGGATTTCCATGGCAGTTGGGGACCCGAAGAAGGCTCCTCAGCCTGCCATAAGCTTCCAATGTGGATTCAGATTGAAAGAAGTTAAGAAATGCAAATTGCTCCTCACTGTGGAGCGTTATTGACCATACAGGACGCTTCTCACTTCTGTGTCTGCAGCCCCTGATCACCCTGGACAGCAGCATCTCCCTGACCTTCCATATGGAAGGTATCAATACCATCACTGTGCAGGTGTCTTCTGGAAACACTCTCATTCAGGACACCAAAGACGTTGCCGTACACGGTAAGATGTTATATGTTATCCAGTTGGTAAAAGTCATTAAAGGTCATGGACACCTTACGGGGCATGAATATTATTATTGCATTCTACTTCTTTTGGGCTAAAAATCATGTTTTCAATTGGTCTTTATTAAAGATTTTTTAAATGTGTTCCTCCATGTGTTTCAGTTTCACTACATCTGCAGATTGTTCCTTCTCCTTCTCAGTGAATCTGTCAGAGATCTGCCCTGACGGCCTGATCCGTAGCCCTCATCTCCAGTTCCCTGACAGCTCAGAAGCGCTCTTTTAAGACAGATTATCATCACTTTGATCATAATTGAGCTTAAATGAGTGTTTATGAGCTGTTGGGGATCTAGCGATAAGGGATACAGATGGAGCCATTAGAGCAGCTCTCTGACGGTTCATTGCCTACAAAGGTCATGCAAGAAGTTAGTATCATACCCTCACTGTCAGGTCATCATTACCCCAATATTCCTGAATGGTAATTAATACGTATAATATTAGATGCGGAATAGGCTATGCATCTATGCATTCAGCGTGTCGACCAGGAAATGTTAATGGTACAAAGGTCGAATGTTTTTCTGGACCTGTAGGGGTAGGACAGATGTCGAAAGGATTGCTTTAGGCATTTTTGCGAAAATTCCAAGTTGAGATAGAGAGAACCCTTTTTTCCCAGAAAGTCATTAATGGGGTTTTAATATTGATGGGGTCTTCTAATCATTGCGGCACCAATCAATCCGCTAATGGAAGGGGCCATCTTTCCGGTATGCTGCGTTTGTGCCCAATATTGCTGCTCAAAGCATCTCAGTTCCATTCACGGAAATAGGGCAGAGCCACAGTACCAGGAACAGCCTCTACCAAACATATGGCACTGTGCCAAACGGTAGTAGCCCCTTGATTACACTGATCGGCAGAGGTGCTAGGAGTCCGCCCCCTAGTGATCACGTATGGCGGGTCAATCCTAATCCTAGGTCTCCAATATCATAGTCAAGGATAATGAGTCAAAAGACTATATCAACTCTTAGGTTTTATTTACATGACAGTGGAGAAAAAATGGCCGAACACACTGACAGTTTTTCATGGCTATTTTGCATCAGTGCGTGCATCCATGTATCCGTTTTTGATGGCCGCTTTGAATCCATTTTGCATCTGTTTTTAAGGCCCGTTAAAAATTGGCCAATAAAATGGCTGTAGTTCATTGGCAGTTTTTTTCTACATACCAACTCCTGCAGTGCTCTCAGTATATTTTGTGCCCCCATGGACATCAAATGGTCCCCATAGTGTCCCCACTATGAATATTTGCCCGCATAGAGGCCCCTCAGTATAAATAATCTCCCCTTAGTGCCCCTCAGTATATATATTTGTGCCCCCAGTATATATAATTATGCCCCTCCCCCTGACGTCCCCAGGCTGGGAGCGTCCGATCCTAAAGTTTTTTTTTTTTTTTTTAAATGGCTTTTTTAGCACAGTGTACCCATTTTTTAATGACCGTAAGATGGGTGCACTCCTGTATAAATGGCCGTTAAAAATGGTCTCATTGATTTCAGAGGGGTCCAACTGGGCGCGAAAATGGGCAAATATAGGACATGCTTTATTTTTTGACGGCTGTTATTCACCGGTTGTTAAAAAAAAAAGTCCCATAGACTGCAATTGGTTCTAAAAATGGCCCTTTGACGGCTTAAAAGTCTATCACATCATGGCCACTTTTCCCGTGCATGTAAATGTAGCCTTAGGTTTATATCTGCAGGTTTTAGGTTATTTTTAGAATTTTGAGTGATTGTGTCTTCTTGCCCTAATGCTTCTTAATTATAGATCCTGCTTGGCTCTATTATATATATATTTTTTATATTTTATATATATATATATATATATATATATATATGGGATATTTGGTTAAGATGATGATGAATAGTGTTGAGCGAATCAAAGCCTAACTAATTGACTTTGATCCGAATTTCAGGAAAAACTTGATTCGTCGCAAAACTGAATTTCCTTGCACTTCGTCGTAACAGATCAATATTTCCTGAAGAAAAAAAAAGTACTCCCCTCCTCCATTATCTCACAGAGAGGACGTCGTGGCCATCTCGATTAAAGATGCTGCACAAAATCTCACGCGGGGTGATGTGTGATGTCACCACGTCACTGCAGTGGGCGGGTGCGGTGAGGTCATCAATAATGATGTCATCGCACCAGGCAAGCATGAGGACGTCATCACGTCACCGCTCGAGATTTTGCGCGGTTTCTTCAATCAAGATGGCCACGACGGCCTCTCCATGAGAAAATGGATAAGGTGAGTATGTATTTTTATTTATTTTTACTTTTTTTTAGCTTAATTTTAATCTCAGATGCTGTGATCAGTGATAAACGCTGCATCTCAGGGGTTCAATGACCGGGGGGAGGGGGGGCGTCACGATTGCCGTTTTACGTCATTGCGCCCACTACTTACAAAGAAATGTGTTTCTTGACGAAGAAATCAAATTTCACAAATCAAATTTCTTTGTGAAATTCGGAAACGCAGCAGAATTGAATTTTTCATAACTTTGCTCATCACTAATGATGACGATGGGCAACAATTTAAGTCCCACTTAGGGCGCATTCACACGACCACGCCGCTTTTTGTGGTCCACAAATTGCAGATTCGCAATATACGGATGCCTCCAATTGCGGAATGTGCAGGCCATTATAGAAATGCCTATTCTTGTCTGCCATTCCGCACAAGAATAGGACTTCTGTGTGAATGAGCCCTTACTATGGGGGAAATTCGTGGTCAGAGTGGACCCTAAAATACCGGAGAACACTTGGTTACCTGCCAATTGTGGAAATATTATGCCATTACGGCAACTTTCGTGCTTCCCTATGAAAGAAAAAGAACTATTGGGACTTCCATCCTTCACAGGCGAACATTGGGGTCATGAATGATGGTGGTTATGCCACAATCCTGCCTCGACTTGCAAGCTGCCAAATGTCGCAGACACAAAGCAGAAATATAATAAAGTACAGGTCTGAAGACAAATGCAGGAACAAAACTTCCATCAACTTCTTCCTTTCGAAGCCAAACTTCCTGGTGAGGCCTCCATCTGTTCTGTAGGGAACATCAGCAGACGAAATCTCTGTGCGCAAAGTCATTATCCAATTGGTGACAATGTTAATTTAAAAAGCCATTAAGTGTCTGTAAGCGCTCCGCAGGCCGCAAGCTACCTGACGACAGCCAGCAGCTAATGAATATCTACTCTAATAAGCACAAGCATTTAGGCTGCCCTCCGCATGACGTCAAGCCGGAGCTTTTATTTTATTTTATTTGCTTATTTATTTATTTTTAAACATTTGCTAAAATGTGTCAAAATTTTCCTGTGCAAAACTTCAAGAAAGTCAATGCTGAGGGGAATTGACACAAAGCGTCTTTTAATGGTTGTGTTTCAGAGTATTTCCAGTCACAGCTGTTGTCATTTTCTCCGAACCTGGATTATCACAATCCCGACATCCCCGAGTGGAGGCAAGACATCAGCAAGCTCATTAAGAAGGCTCTGATACAGGTATGTATCAATGGTGGCAGCCGAGGGCTGCGTGAGATACATTGTACGCCGCAGGGCGCAAGATGAGAGGAGCGAAGATACGATGTGGCATTGTAATACGGGTAACGATCACGTAGCGCAGACCCCGGCATCAACAAAGCCAGCATAGTGTCCTCTATACAATGTCATCGGAGACTTCACAAAGTCATCTGAAAGGCATCACATAATGGAGATGTAGCAGAGCCGAGCACAAGTCACGTACACTACCTGTGGCTCTTACATCTAATTCATTATCTTAACAAGCGATGTAATGCTGACGGAAAACAATGACAGCTCTGCTACATCTGTATATATGGCTTCAGTGCATGTGGGCCCTTGGGAGACAGCAAGGGCCCCTGTATAATTATCAGCTTGAAACCAACAATAGGCTCTCTACTTGTTGCAAAACTACAATGACCAGCATGCCCTGACATTATCCGTCTGACAAGACATGAAGGAGAAACACAGACTGGAGACCATTACTGTAATACATGCTTACCAGAATACAAAGATAGATAGATAGATAGATAGATAGATAGATAGATATTAGATAGATAGATAATGGATAGATAGATAGATAGATAGATAGATATTAGATAGATAGATACAGAAATAGATAGATAGATAGATAGATAGATATGAGATAGATAGATAGATAGATAGATAGATAGATAGATATTAGATAGATAGATAGATAGATATTAGATAGATAGATACAGAAATAGATAGATAGATAGATAGATAGATAGATATGAGATAGATAGATAGATAGATATGAGATAGATAGATAGATAGATAGATAGATAGATAGATAGATATGAGATAGATCAATATGAGATAGATAGATATTAGATAGATCGGTAGATGGATAGATAGATCGATAATAGATAGATAGATACGGTAGATAGATAGATGGATAGATATGAGATAGATATGAGATAGATAGATACATAGATATTAGAGAGATACATGATAGATAGATAGTTAGATACATAGATATTAGAGAGATACATGATAGATAGATAGTTAGATAATAGTATATATAACATTATGGTCATTTATAGGTTCAGTTTTCTTCAGGGAAGTATATTTTGGCCTCCTCTCCTGCCTCCCCGTCCTCCCCATCCTTCCCATCCTCCCCGTCCTCCCCATCCTTCCCGTCCTCCCCCTCCTCCATGCTGGCGCTCCTCATCTATTTCAGTCTTCTCTGGATCCTGATTACCTGTGATTGACTCGTTTGCCTGTAATATGGATGTCAGATGTAATGTAATAAGACGTCCCATGTAACGAGCAATCAATTAGAGTCCGCTGACTGTACTGCGGTGGATATTTCGTTTAAGAACAGTGATTGAGTCGGCGGCTCCTTCTTCTGAAGCATGTTCCAGAGACATAAGACTTCTGGAATCAATATGATCCATATCTTGGCTTCAGTCTCCTGGTCTGATGGTCTACAGTTTAATATAAACCAAGCGAACCGCACGAGTCCTAAGATATTCTAGGAGATACACCGAGCCAATAAAATAACCCAAAAGATAAGCAAAAATCAGCCGCACAAAGAAGGAGCAGCTTATCTCTTCTATCTCTTTTATGTATATTATATTTTTTTCCTTATTTTACACCAGTTCTACTCCCCTTTAAACAGCCAGAGAAGAAAAAATTTTACATTTTAGATTTTTATGTTTATAGAGTTATGTTTTTCAACACTTTTAGAACTTTTGTGTTTAATTAGTAGCAGTGACGTTTCTTACATTTTTATATGAATGCACTTTATAAGTAATTTTTATTTATAAGTGTTTATATTTCACTTCTATTACTATATTTGTAGTTTTTATTTTTTACCATTCATTTTACTTGTAAAGGAGCTGAGCTGCAGTACCCTGCTATGGCCTTCTGCTCACACCCGATAGGCAGCTGATCATAGGGATGCTGGCTGTCATTATCCCAACCATTCTGATATCAATGACTTTTTCTGAGGATAGGTCATAAATATCTCAGTCGTGGAAATCCCCTTTACTGTAAAAAATTACTCACGGATCCCCCACTGTTATGATGGCGGCCTATGCTCGCCATTGATCCTTCTCCTCAGAAGGCATGGGCATGTTGTAACTTACCCTGCTCAGTTCAGAGTCATATATATGTTCTTCCAAAAATATACAAAAATATATAAAAAAAACACATATAACAAAAAATATAACATTGACATGAATGCTATAAAATGAGCTCTGCTGCTCTTGAGTCCTACGTGACACAAAATTGAAGTCAGTTTCAGTAATACAGTTACAGGACAGACAGTATGGATAGTGCAGGACAAGGACAGTATGTAAGTCTTAGTGGCAATAAACAGGAAGAATTGTTCGTTTTCAGTATCCTGGGGTTTTGGATTTTTTGGGCCATAAATCTGGCTCGATATTTAGCTTTTTGTATTTTTATTCCTTGTGTTGATTCATTTTGTGATGTCACGTACCGAAACACCTCATTTATATATCAATCATTGCAGGTGACCAATATTCTAGAGGAGCATATTCTTGTGGCCATGTTCCCAGGTCTACCAACATCAGCGGAACTTTTTATTTTACCCCCAAAAAATGTAAGCGAAAGGAGAAAAGGAAGTAAAGCAGACCTGGAGCACGTGAGTACAACTACCGATCGCTGATATTTTTTTTTGCCCAGTTTAACTTTTTGTCTAAACCTCATGTCCATATGATAGATGCGCCTATGGATTTCTATAGGTCCATGCTGTATCTTTCCATAAAAAATTGGAACTTGTCCCATCAGAGGCCGTGTACTGTGTAGCGGTGCACGGGGCCATACACACAGCTTTTTATACTTATTCAATATACTAATGTTATATATTTGTTTTTTGCAGATTGTAGAATCTCTTTTTAGTGCCCTCAATCAAAATCTAATAATGTTTGAGCTTAAACCAGGAGTCCAGATATTTGTCTATGTTACTCAACTTACTTTAGGTAAGTCTAAAAAAAAAATATATATATATGTACTAGCTGAAGGACCCGACTTCACACGGGTATATTTCATCTCATTTAATGTTTGTGTGTGTCGTTAAAAGATATTGACAGTATCCACTATAAAAGTGACATCTACAGTACCCTGCCCCTTAACAGTGACCTCCAAAGCCCCCCACCCCTTAACACTGACCCCCCACAGTGCCCCATCTCCTTAAAATGGGACCTCTACTTTAACAGTGAGTTCCACAGCACTCCACCCCCTTGACAGTGACCTCCACAGGGGCCTGCCCCCTTAACAGTGACCTCTACAGCACCCGCCCCTTAACACTGACCATAGGTTACAGTCCCCTTAACTGACCTCCACCATTCCCGGCCCCCTTAACAGAGACCTCCACAGCGACTGCCCCTTTAACAGTGACTGCCACAGTACCTCGCTCCCTTAACAGTGACCTCCACTGTAGCCCGCCCCCTTAACAGTGACCTCTACAGCACCCGCCCCTTAACACTGACCATAGGTTACAGTCCCCTTAACTGACCTCCACCATTCCCGGCCCCCTTAACAGAGACCTCCGCAGCGACTGCCCCTTTAACAGTGACTGCCACAGTACCTCGCTCCCTTAACAGTGACCTCCACTGTAGCCCGCTGCCTTAACAGTGACCTCACAGTACCCTGCTGCCCCTTTAATAGTGGCCTCCACAGTCGCCTCCTCCCTTAACAGTGACCTCCACAGTGGCTGCCTCTTTATTAGTGACCTCAACAGTACCCCGTCTCCTTAACAGTAATTTCCTTAACACCCCACCCCCTTACCACTGACCTCCATAGCGCACTGTCCCCTTAACTGTGGCCTCCACAGCAGCCTGCCCCTAGGGTGGCCAGAGGTCTGGTTTTAGGCTGGACAGTCCGGTTTTTAGACTCCCTGTCCTCCGTCCGGTGCAGGGCCTGGAGGGACACAGGGAAGTCCTTTTGAACAGCTCACTCTCAGACAGCAGCACTGTGCTGCCTGAGCTTGAGCTGCAGGGAGAAAGTTTTTGGCTGAGTGGTAACATTTCCTGGGTCAAGAAAGACCAGGAAGTGGAGACAGGCAGGGGACACAGGGAGTTTTGCAATGGGAACAGTGAGGAATCTCTCTAAGGCATTCTTTTCTTTTTTTGGTCACTTTTTTAAAGTGTAACTATTGTTTCAGTTTATTTCTAATATTGTGTTTGGACAGGGATTTAAATCATTTTTGTAATATACTGTATACTAGAAAATGGGGTATAACTGAGCGTTGCTAAGGAGAGTCTGTCTTCAGTCTTCAGTGTTCTACCGAGTGCTGAAGACACATGGGTGTAACATACAGTGGCTTCCAGTCTGCCCCTTATCACTACCTCAGTCCCTACATATGTATATGTGCCCTGACTATCACTGTCCATCACCCTGCCTTTCTGACTTGTAAGGCTACATTCACACGACCGTGTTCTGCGGTCTGCAGTCTTGCCCATTGACAGATCAGCAAAACACGGATGCCGCCCGTGTGACTTGGTTGCGGACCAAAACAACGGTCGTGTGAATGTAGCCTTACGAACGTGTTTTGCGGTCCGCGGTCTTGCCCATTGACTATAGTGGGATGTGTTTTGCAGTCCGCAAATTGCAGATCAGCAAAACACGGATGCCACCTGTGTGGCTCAGTTGCGGACCAAAACAACGGTCGTGGGAATGTAGCCTTACACACAGGCATCTTCAGCAATCAGCAGAATGCTGAAGACACACTCTCCTTAGTAATACTCAGAGCTTTGCTAAAAAGACTCCTTACACACTCTAGTACAAAGAAACATATTTTTAATTAATAAGAGGGTTTTTTTTTTGTTTTTTTTTGCTTCCTTTTTCCAGTTCTGTTTTAGTATATCTATTATTGTCAGGAATATAGGAAAACCTTGAGCAACAGTTAAACAATTGAAACAAATGACACATTAATTTAAAAAATTGCATTGAAAACATATTTTTGCAAACTGAGTATATCAGATAGGTGTAGGTCCAATATCTGACGCCCCCACGATCAGCTGTTTTGGCACCTCCACAAGCAGAAGGCTCTGTACACTGTGCAGTTTCCAGCTCTCATTCAGTTGAATGGGTGTAGAGCTGCAGTACCACGGCCCGGCCACTACACAGTGTATGGCGCTGTCTGCTTCTACTCTGTATAGTGTTTGGGGCCGTGGCTGGCCGACACAGCTTATCAGTGGGGATGGCAGGTGGCGGACCCACATCAATCTGAAATAAATTACCCATCCTGGGGACAGGCCTTCATTCTCTGTAGTCCTGACTCATGACAAACCCTTTTACTGTGTTTTATTTCTTGTTCACTTTTCAATGTTTTCCCTTCAAATGCACCCATTCATTGTACACTGCAGACACACGGTGACCTTCAGCTGATAGAATAGGAAATATGTTGCCAAAGAAACAACTGGTGAATATGTTGAGAATTTTTTATTTATTTTTAGTTTGCAATTAGATCTGTTTTTTTCCCCATATGTTGTCACTGAACTTTCTGTCCGCACCTCAACCTTATCCTCCCCCCGCCCTCGAAGCTGCTCAGTTCTTATGAGACAGAACTTCAAATCCCCTGCATACATATTCATGCTGACTGCACCCCCCCCCCCCCCAAGGGGTACTAGAAGTGTACAGCATGCCTTTTAGGGCTTTGCCCACACCTGCATCAGGTTTTTGGTTTCTATGACATAATGCAGGCCAGAGACATATCCGTCAATAGAGTTCTGTCCGTGCCCCCAAAATGTGTCCATGCGCCAGTATTTTGTCTGTGCACCAAAAATTTAGTCCGTGTGCCAAGAAAATGTGTCCATGTGCAAAAAAAAAAAAAAAAACTTTTCTAGTCTAAGTTTACACCACCTATATGTTGACATAGTTTCACTCCAAAAATGTTTGGCGCTTGAAGGTGTATTTAGGCCACGCCCCATTGTTGGATGGGGTGTAAAATGCTCAAAATTTTGGTGCATTTTTGGCACATGAAGGTGCATTTGAGCCACGCCCCCTTGTTGGATGGGGTGTAAAATGGTCAAGAAAGAGTGTAAAACAATTAGTAAATGTGAAGAAAAACATGCACACCAATTTTTTTGCTCAAAATGCGCCAAAAAAATGCCGCATTTTCATCAGTAAATCTTGCCCATTGACCACAGTAAGGTCCTTTGGGTTTCCGTTATGGTGTCAGTTATTTACTAGAATAAAATAGGGCTGCACAGTCTTATCCAATAGGATCCGCGATGGAGAAGATGAGAATGAAGCATTATACAGTATACTGTGGCTGCAGGCAGAGTAGCATATTACCTTTTCATTTTGTGTCTATCCAAAGGAATAGCTTGAAGCTTCTGAGATGCAATGCGAACAGGACACCCGCCTACTAGGTGCCATTTATGATACCGGTGTCCTCTTACGTAGCATAGGAGCCCTCTGATATTGCTTCCTTCTGCAGATCTCACTGTACATCTTTGCAGTTTCATATAATAATCATTATATAGAATAGAATCATTTAAAGTAGAACTCACGTAAAAAAATGTTATTCTCTGACCAGCTAGAAAAGTACATTATGTAGTGGATGTAATTTTCATACTAGTGACTGTATTTGGGAGTTATCCCCTCCCTTCTGATCCTCAGCTGTGTCATGTGACCAGCAATCAGACTCTCCAAATAACACAGCATCTTATGTGTGGACAGGAAGTCAGTTTCTCTATGTATTCCTATGGAAGCCTCAATGTCAGTCCCATAGGAATGAATAGAGAAGTGACTTCCGGTCCTGTGTCAGTTGGAGATCAGAGAGCTGGTCACGTGACACAGCTGAGGATCAGAAGGGAGGGGATAACTCTCAAATGCAGCCACCAGTGAGAAGATTACATTCACTACAGATTACATCATCTACCTTTCAGGTCAGAGAATAACAATTTTTGCGGGAGCTCTACTTTAAGAAATAATTCCTTCGTATTATATTTGCTACATTATTTCTTTATTTAAATGATGCATATATTAAGTACTGCCACCCCCGAGGAGCACACCCTACTCCAAAGATTCATTGCCTCTCACAATACAATGATCATTGGAGCTGCATGTATTGTGTGAACTGCTGGACACTTGAAATCACGCATGTTCTGTACATATGAAGGCAATGAGTCCGCCATGTTTGTCTTTCTTTCATAGCCCCATTGGTGGATAACAGCGCCAGTCACAACAGCTCTGCCATGTTAATGCTTCTTTCTGTCGTGTTTGTGGGTTTGGCTGTTTTTTTAATCTACAAATTTAAAAGGTAAGATACTAAAGCATGTGTACACTGTATGTACAGTATATGTATGTGTCAGATTATATAGCATTAGTGCCATCTTCGTATCCTTCATCTTTCACAGATTTTTTCCCATCAACTGTGGACGTTTAGGTTCTTAAAGGGTTAGCCCGCCAAAAATATTGTACAATTTTAAGCACCTGGATCTAAATACTTTTGTAACTAGATGTAATAAAAAAAAATTGTAAAGCCGCTAAATTATTCAATAAAATGCGTATAGCGTCACCTGCGGTTTGCTCTTTTCTTTATTCCTCTATGCACCTCAGTAATATCGGAGAGGTGGTCGCACATGCTCAGTTCCATCTTTCAACTGCTACCAGCTGTATCTATAGTTAGAAGCTCTGACAGTTACAAGGAGAGAGATGTAGCAGAAAGGACACGCCCCATGAGCTGCAAAAGGGAGAAAGCTGCAGCAAAAAAAGACACACCCACTTTAATGAATACCACACCTTGCAGCCACGCCTAACGTCCACTACGTTGAGCTCACGTGGCACGGTTTTGTCACTAGTTATCAAGACGTGATGTTATGCCCTCCCTGGGAGTACGTAAGGTCAGCTTGGCACAGTTTACACAGACATCTCCTGTCCGCACCGGCACAGGGAGGCACGGGAAGTGAGAGAGGGTGGTCCACACTACTTCACGCTCGCTCACAACCCTGACAAGCTGAGAGGCCTTTTCACTGCCCCAGTCAAACAGCGCCCTGTCAGCCCAGTAGACTGCCACCAGTTCCTTGTTAGATATAAGCTCAGTCCGCTAGCGGGATTATATAGGGTCGGGGACCAACCATAAGTAGCATTTAACTAGGCTGAAACATGGACATGGGGATTCGTAATCGAAATACAAGAACAGCGCAAGATTAAATGATATATTTCATTGCCTTAAGGGCGCACTAGACATAACACTGTATACACACAGAAAATATACAATGGTAGGATGTGCAAATACAGATGTAGTGGTACAAACAGGGTTAAACAGAGAAAAAGTCAGTTACCAGGTGGATGAGTAGTCCTTTGGGTTAGGATGATGAGTTCTTGGTTGCTGTAATCCTTAGCTGTAGTCACATGGGGGCAGTGATGTCAGCATTTCCAGATCTCCCCAAACACATTACTCGATGTGGCCCCCTCTGGCCTGTATGGGCCTTTTCACCTGTAGTCGGCCACTCCACTCCCTCTCTCTGGGAGGAGTCCACTCTCCCTTCCTGGTCCTGGTAGCCAAAGAGCCACAAAACCCATTATGGTCACAGGGAGGTGGTTCTGGGACTGCCTGGGTTCCGGCTACAAGTGGAGACCAAACATGGCATTTTTATTTGGTTCCTACTGGGAGATCTCTGTATCTCCCCTTCCTGGTATCCTACCCCCAAACAGCGACCAGGGGCATGTCTGTCTTGGTCCCAGGGTCGCAGATATGTAACTGGTTTATGCCTGTGATAGATGGGCAATTCATAATCCCTTATAAACTCCCGGTTCCATGATGTCTGTTGGATTCTTTTGTTCTGATGACCAACTGATATGGGCCAGTAAAGACCCGGCCTGGAGCGTGGGGAGAAGCCACCCACCCAGTACTTTGGCTACTCCCAGTAAGAGCCGGCCCGGATCAGCTTACAGCCAACTAAAATAGCAACGTGTCAACCAGCACTAGCTGCCGCTGACACTTGAAAATACCGGCTCTTACTTCACCGAGGCCAGGAACCTCGGTGACACATACCTTCCGTCAACGACGGACCCTTGCGCCTTCCTACAATACCCTGGTTTAGGGGATTATTGGTAACCCTTCTGGCCCCAGCAGCTATTCCCCTGAATATACAGTATATACTACATACAGATGCCAAATCACACAATATACTGAATATAGCTGCCAGACCTTTATGGCGGCAGCTTGTCTCGAGCAGGAACATTCCCCCCCCTTTCCTCATGAACATTGGCGGTGAGTCATGAGCCCCACAAAACAAATTAAATCATTTGTAAATTCTACTAAAATCAGCAGGATCGGCCAAGTTTTGTCTAAAGTGTACATGCACGTTAAACTTTTCTTTTGCATATTTTACAGTTTTTACTGTATTTATGACATATTATTAGGGATGAGCGAACCCAAACTACAAAGTTCAGGGACCCGGACCCGAACCTGGACTTTCACTGAAGTTCGCTTCCGGTTCGGTGTTCAGGTGATTTTATTATTTTCCCTTTTTTTTTTACCCCTAAATTGCCATATAACCATGTTATAACAGAAAATAATAAAGTGAAGTTCGGGTTCCTATTGACTTCAATGGGGTTCAGGGTCAAGTTCAGGTCCCGAACCCAAACTTTGACCTGAAGTTTGGCCGAACCCGGCGAACCGTAACTTCCACGGGTTCACTCATCCCTATATATAATTATAAAAATAAAAATAAATTAAATTCTTATCTTTTTCAATGTTATGCAATGTTGCAAAATCTTAAACATGCTAAACATTTTATGTGCAGGAAAATCCCATGGATTAATATCTACGCTCAGGTACAACACGATAAAGAACAGGAAATGATCGGGTCCGTCAGCCAAAATGACAGCGCACCCAAAATATCGCTCAGCAATTTCACGGAGGAGGAGCTGACGGACAAGGAACTGGACGGGCGAGTCATCGGTAATTTCAATGCAGATGAATGTTCTCTCGATGCTCTCTGATGGAATGTGTGCGCTCAGCAAAGTGAATCTAGTCAATTAATCAAGTAAAAGGCGGCTTCCAGGACAGTCATGGCAGAAGTGTAATGAATGGGTTCCACATGACTTGGCGGGGCTCGGAGCCGCCTCCTCCCCAGGATGGCGGTGCTGTTTGGTGACCTCTGCGCTGATAGACATGTCACATCCATTATTACTTTGTCATCATGGTAATGTGTTTCCATTGCATACAGAGTGTTAGGGTTCAAGAAATGGCAAATTTGATTAGAAAAAAACACTTACACAGTAAACATTGCATCGTAGAATCCGGAGCAATTTAGTGTCGCACAATAATGAGACTTCTGGGTCTATTGAACAAGTTATTTTATTAATGTGCAACCGATCAACTAACCGGAGGTGAGTACTGAACTACTGCAGAATATAGTACGTCCATACATCTGCAGAGGGTCTCTATCTATCTATCTATCTATCTATCTATCTATCTATCTATCTATCTATCATAGGTGCATATTTTCATAGCTAGCATGGTTGAAAAGACAAGTCAACTAAGGGATGAGTGGGGAGGTGAATTTTAAGAAATGAGAGTGAGAAAGATACACTTTAGAATATCTTTATTTATTTCTTTCTCTTTCTTTCTTTCTTTCTTTTTTTCTTCCTTTCTTTTTTTCTTTATCTTTCTCTCTCTCTCTCATCACTAGAAATTCTCATTTAAATAGTATCAAAAATTTTGGGAAATTCAGATTAAATTTTGATTCCATAGAATCTTTTCTCTACTTAGAATGCACTGTTCCTTCATTGATTACAAGGTGTCTGAACCTTTAGGCAGCAAAGCAGCCCCAAACTATGAAGTTCCATCCACTGTCCCCAAGCCATGATACCTTCTTCACCCGTCCCAATCCATGATGTCCCTTCCACCAGCCCCAAACCATGATGTTTCCTCCACCAGCCCCAAACCATGATGATTCCTCCACCAGCCCCAAACCATGATGATTCTTCTATCAGCCCCAAACCATGATGATTCCTCCACCAGCCCCAAACCATGATGATTCCTCCACCAACCCCAAACCATGATGATTCTTCCATCAGCCTCAAACCATGATGATTCCTCCATCAGCCCCAAACCATGATGATTCCTCCACCAACCCCAAACCATGATGATTCCTCCACCAGCCCCAAACCATGATGATTCCTCCATCAGCCCCAAACCATGATGATTCCTCCACCAGCCCCAAACCATGATGCTTCCGCCACCAGCCCCAAACCATGATGATTCCTCCACCAGCTTTAAACCATGATGCTTTCTCTACCACTCCAAACAATAATGTCACCTCCACCAGCCCCCAAAATTATGCTTCCTCCACCAGCCTCAAACCATCATGTCCCCTCCACCAGCCCCAAACAATGATATGATGCCTTCTCCACCAGCTCCAAACCATGATGTTCCCTTCACCAGCCTCAAACAACAATGCTCTCTTTACTAGTTTCAAATCATGATGGTCCTTCAACCAACTCCAAAACCATGATACCCCTTATCTCAACTGTAAAGCATGGAGGAGAGTGCATCATGGTTTTGGGCTGGTGGAAAAGGCATGATGGTTGGGGGCTGGTGCTGGGGATCATGCTGGTTTAGGACTGTTGGAGGAGACGTCATGCTTTAGGGCTGATGCAGGAGCTTTATAGTTTGAGACTACTGGAGGAAACATAAAGGTTTGGGACTGCTTTGCTGCCTCAGGGTCTGGACATCTTGCAGTCATTGAGGTGACAATTATTTCTTAGGTAGTGATGGACGAACATCGGCCGGGACGATTAGAGAACGCGATCGTGCAAACGCGATCAAATGTTCGTGAACCGCAAGTTCGCGACGGGCCTCATTCACTTTAATGGTAGGCGAAACTGAAAAACCTTCAGCTCATATTTGCAGCCACCAAATACTTACTAGAAGTACACAAATAGTCCCACAACATGGACAGTGACATACCAGAGGGGGGTCAATGGCAAAAATTCCCACAAAAAATATGTATTTTAATCAGGGGCTATTTTTATGCGTCTTAAAGGGAAACTCTTGAAAATGTGGCCTGCTGGAGCCTACAAAAATTGTATTTCCTATCGGTTTGTTGTATACAAATGTGCAGCACTCCACGTTTTTGTATCCTGCAGAGTCCATTAAAAAAATGCATACGTTAACGTAATTTTTTTTTCTACCATGGAAATGTATGGTGAACGGAAGCCACTGTGCGGCATCAGTCTGAGGCATCTGGTAACGCATATATTTTTGGTATGCATTAAATGGATGGGAAAAATAAGATGTGAACCCAGCCCTAGTGTCAGAATAAGCGCCAGTACACAGCGGAGCAGCGTGGCGGAGAGGGGAGGCCGTCATGTACTGACAGAGCGCTAACTGGTCCTGGTGGTCAGGGATGAGGACTGTGTTTCCCAAGGATCATTTTCTACTGGGAAATACAGGGCACAGTATAATACACTAGAATCTATATAATATAAAGATATTAGCCCGACCCCCGAATAATAATACAGTTAGGTGGTCATTTATTATATAGGTCTATGTTAGGCGTATTTCTGACACAGATTGTGGCGCAAAGGTCCTTAGCACCGCAATCTGCATATTTTTCCCGCTTATGCCAGGTGTAAAAAAGGATGGCGTGGGCAGAGAAAGGGATACAGTTATGGCCATCCAGTTATTGGATACCACCGCCATACATTGACCGGATAACACCTCTATACAGTGACCGGATAACACCGCCATACCGTGACCGGATAAAAGGGTATAAGGGGGCACAGTACAGGGAATGACTATGGGCACTGCACAGGGTGTGGTAAGAGGGCACAATGCAGGGTATAAGGGGGCACAGTACGGGGTGAGGGGCACAGTCACATGACCCTGTGACATTAGAAGGTCCTTATGGTGAATGCGGTTCATACGCCACCATAATGAGAGGCAGAGGAGTGAGACAAGGGTGTGATTATGTGGCTAGAGATGAAAAAATGTAACTGTCAGCCAGTACAGGCCCCAAAAATTACCCAATAGGCCTTCACCTGACAGCAAAGAATTTTGGATTCTGTGGCTGGAGGTACATTAGGCTGTGACAGGATAAATATGTAAGTGTCGGCCAGTACAGGCCCCAAAAATTTGGCATTCAACGGATATAAAAGGCCTTTTATGCCGCTGGGGGGCAACTGGTTAATCACACCAGTAGAAATTATTTCTTCAAATAGCGTTTGTCACTCTGTGTAGATGCGATGATGCAGCAAAACCGCAAACAGATGCTGCACTACCTAAAAGCACTATATAGAAAGTATATTATAGGTATATCACCCCCCCCTGGGGGGGGGGGGAAAACAGGTATATCACACCAGTTGGAATTAGTGATTCCAATAGCGTTTGTCCCTCTTTCTAGCTAAACCTCACACAACTGCTGCACAATTACACCCCTCAGTATGTCACACCTATCGATAGCACACCTATACCAGTCTTTAAAAGGACTTTTGTGGCCCTATTAGCTAGCGTTTGGTGTCCCTAACAGCCGGTCCCTGCCCCACACAGCAACCTCTCCCTACACTGGCAAAACACTGCATGTTAAATGGCGGCCAGATCAGGTTTATTTATAAGGTAAGGGGTGTGTCCATGTGCTGAAACGTCTCAATTGGCTGTCCTGTACCACCTGATGGATGTGTCATGGGTCAAAGTTCTTCACAATGTAAAAGAATATGGCGGGCGCGAATATCGCCATATGTTCGCCCGTTCGGCGAACAGAGAACGTGCAAAGTTCGCTGCGAAACGACCGAACCGCAAGGCCATCTCTATTCTTAGCTGTATGAAAGACATTTTACATGGAATTGTAAGGACAGCGTACATTGCCTCAAGTTAAAAAGACTGCTAAAGGGTCTACAGTTTATTCAACTCAAGGGGTTCACTTATTTTTTCTCACTGAACTTTGAATGTTTACTCAATGTGCTCAATAAAAACATGAATGGTAAAATGTTTCATTAGATTGTGCTTAGTTATGACTGATGTGAGTGCGGACACTTACTGCATCCTTTTTCCTATTCTCTGTTCTTCGAGCCGCGCCATGTGTCCTTGGATATAATGTAACGGAAAGGTTATGCATTTAGTTTGATTCATGTTCTGTGATTTGATTTAATCTTTTGTTCTGCAAATCTTCCATTTTTTTTTTAAGGTACCATCTCTACGATTGCAAACAGCGAAAGCACAAAAGAAATCCCCAACTGTACCAGTGTTTAATGGTGACGAATATTCAGCCGGGCCAAATTCTGGACAATTTTTTTTGTACGGAAATAAAATAAAAATAAAAAACAACTTTCATTTTCTGCTCCTCTGTGCCACAGCAGGTGGTTGGGATGGATTTTGTCAAAACCTGAAAAATGACTTGAACACCTGCTTCCTTTCTTTATTTCCCTACTTTTTTCAATAAACAATTGTTGCCGGAGGTGGAAAAATGTAAAAAAAAATAAACAAAAAAAAACAGAAATACCCTCTATTTTCACACAGTGGTTTCAGTAATCAGCTCTGAAAATGTTTCCCCGTCGGCTTTTCATTTCCATTTCCCTGGTGCGGCAGTTTCATTAAAGGAAGGACCCCGGAGACATTTCTATGAAAATGCTTGGGAACAGCCAGGTGTTCTTTTTTGCCTGACCAAATTTGATTATGACCAGGTGTCGAAAACAGGCAACGGAAAAGAATTCGATTCACTCGTGGTTCTATCTTTTCAAATTTTTCCAGGCACATCACAATGTGTTTACAATGTAGAGAAAAATTATGTATTCCGCACAAATATCATATATTTCTGCTCCAGAATTTTGATTTCTACCAAAAATAAGATCTCAATTTTTGTAATTTTCTTTCGACAACTCGCATCTGTTATAAAAATATGAATTTCAGATTTTTTCTTTCTTTGAGACCTGCAGCTTGACATGTTGAAATGCATTATTTAATTGGAGATGGATTTCACTCCCCCTCCCCCCGTATTGTGTTAAAGTAAGAAAAGGATAAAATGTATTTATTAGAATCTCAAAAACCCAAGACAATTTCCTCCTTGTCAATTAATTTGCCCTGTTATGAATTATTCTGGTAACTCAAAAATTTCCAATTTCCTTTGTGATTTTGTGGAGAGGCTAGGTTACACTTTGCACATCTGCATAACTTCCTAAAATTTGATGCTCTAAAAATTCAGAATTTTTTATATATATATTTTTTGCAATAAAGTGAAGAATTACAGATGTGTCCATTGTGTGATGGACACCAATTGCGCTGGATGGACCCCAACTTTTATGTGGTCTGTCTTGTTATCATCATAATGTCTAGAGTTTAGCGAACCTGCCTTTTGGCAAGTTCGGGTTCGGGGTTCTCACTGAATCCATCACGTAATTCAATCCCGACATGTCAAATGGAATGTCTTTAGAAGCAGGTTGTCACAATACAAGTGTATGACCAGCAGAACGGAACCCTCAGGGCTGGCCATACACTTATATTACGCGGCATGCCGGCATTGAATTACGTGATGGATTCCCTGAGAACAGAATCCATTACGTAATTCACTTAAATCCCGAACTCGAACCTGCCAAAAGGCAGGTTCACTCAACTCTAATAGTGTCTTTCATTTTGCACACTACTTTTTCAGTGAATCTTTGACAGAGGCTCCTAATAGAACCTCCAATGCAGGTGTGAACATAACCTTAATCATTCTAGGATTGCATTAAGTCAAAAATTGCCAATCTTATTCAATACAATATATTTTTGTAACATTGGAATCTACAGGTGATGGATGGTATCCATCAGTTGTAGAAATGTTCTTGTTTGTTCAACATCTCACGCCATGTATCTGGTGATACCAGGTTTAGAGACAAGTTAAGGATGGACGTACCTGTACATGATGATACATTTTAGGGTTCATGCACACAACTGTATTATGACTCTGTTCTGTATGGAGTCCATTGGGTATCTACTGTTCACCTATTGGCCACATGGACCCCATTTTGGGATATTCCATTAGACTCCATGGAGGTATAAAGAAGCATGTATCCTAGGGGAGAGTATTTCTGTATGTAGAGCCTGTTTGGCCATGCATGGAGATTGTTTGGTTCCATACTAAAGATGGTGCGTGTCCATCAAACTTTCATCAGTGCAGATGCCATACTTGCATCAAAAATATGGGAACTATGATGAAAACAGAAAAACACAATTGTGAACAAAGCCTGAGATCAATATGGCACTACTTTACAAAATTTAAAGGGGTCTGGGTAGTTGATAAATAGATTATTTTTGGGGCCCTCACTGCTAGGACTCACTGATCACTAGAACAGGAATTCTGTGTGCCCTGTTCCTCGTCATTGGGGTCCCACCAATCAGCAGAACAGGAATACTGATCCTGCTGCTTCTCCTCACTGAGGTCCCACTGATCACTGGAACTGGCGTAATGTGCTTCCTGTTCCACCTTATTGTGGTCCCAATGAGTACTGGAACTGGAGTCTTGTTCCCCCTGTTCCTTCTCATTGTGGTCCCACTGATCACTAGAACAGAAATATTGATCCTCCTGTTCCTTCTTACTGAGGTCCCACCAATCCCTCGAACAGGAATATTGATCCTCCTGTTCCTCCTCACTGAGGCCCCAACAATCACCAGAACAGGAATATTGTTCCTCCTGTTCATCCTCACTGAGGTCACAACAATCACCAGAACAGGAATATTGATCCTCCTGTTCCTCCTCACTGAGGTCCCAACAATCACCAGAACAGGAATATTGATCCTCCCGTTCCTCTTCACTGAGGTCCCAACAATCACCAGAACAGGAATATTGTTGCTCCTGTTCCTTCTCACTGAGGTCCCACTGATCACTGTAATTGGAGTCCTCACTTTGTCCTCACCCACAGCAGGCCGGGCTGCCAGAGTATACATACTTCTCCTTCTGCAACAGCCTGCTCTTCATTGGCCAGTTTGTTCTCTGTGAGCCCATGCTTTCTGGCTTTTAAACTGTGGCTGGTGGTCTCAGGGTATTTAAGACACATTCTCCAGTGCCTGCGTTAGGTATTCTAGCTTGGTAGTCCCAGTGAAGGTGTGCTTTTCTGTGCCCCTACTCTGCCTGTTTGCCGACTCTGACATTCCAATGCCTGCCCTGACTTCTTCCAGTTTACCATATTGACCCTCAGCTGACTGCCCTAATATTGGACTTGTTTTATGGATAGACACAAACCCATCCTGCCCTGACATAGGCCTGTTTCCTGTCTATGAGTATTGCCTGCCCTCTCTGTACTTTGCACTGGTTTCTCTGACTCCTGTGGGTCAGCTGCCAACTACACTAGGACTACTCCAGGAGGTATTGACCTGGTGGCTCCCCTGCAAGGAGGGATAGATGCTTGTATAGGGGTTAAAAGATGAAAACTAGGGGACTACAAAGATAACACCCTTAGGTCTAACCCAAGTCAAACCAGTTAGTTGGCAGAGTGGGTCCACAACCATTGTCTGTTACACTTACTGAAGTCCCTCCGATCACTAGAATAGGAGTCCTGTGCCCCCTGTTCTTCCTCACTGAGATTTCAACTGGTCACTAGAACAGGATTACTGTGCCTCTGCCTTCTGCAGTGACTGCAACGAGTAGGAGTTTGAATGGAGCAGTTGTAACAAATGTTCTCTGCCATTCCATTCAATGTCTATGGAGCTGAAGTGATCATAAATCATTCAAACTCCTCCTCAGGCACAGGCATGGCCAGGTCCAGGTTTATGTGGGTCGTTGGCTAAAGGAGTCTTAGTGCCATCCTTTGCATATTGTCACATGAGGCATTAATGCTGCGTAAATTGTATATGTTATAAAAGATATCCCCTAGTTTAATACTCTTAAAAAGCACTGCCCTATGTATAGTATACCCCCAAATAATACAGACATAAAGTTCAAAAGTTACGCTCTACAAGTATTACCATACATCACCCCATTATACTGGTACTGAACAAAGCTCCCTATACTACGACCAACATAACACTATGTAAGGGCAAAATAATAAATCCATACCCATATACTACGACAGCATAGTAACCAAATACCACTATGCTGTTACAGAGTTGAACACACTATAGAAAGCTAATATTACCACCATACAGTAGGTATATAGTAACACTTTCCAGTTCTACACAGGCAATCATATGTCGATCATATAAGTGATTACAGTACAGCTACATTCAGTGACTTTCAAGTGATTTTGGAGTCATTCATTTTTCCTCTACTCTTTATTCTCCTTTTGTCCCAGGCCACCATAATGATTTCCCCTGACCATGACTTGTCACTTCAGAATTTGGCATACAGACATCTTTGGCTCCTGGCTTTCTTGGAACCACCCCTGTTATGTCTCACCCTCTACACAAATTCCTTACCCACAGTGCCCCGGAAAATAATAATATCATCCTTTGTTCCTCTTTTTAATGTGCTCTATAGGCTCCACTTTAAGTTCCCCACACACAGTACTAGGGCACCCTTTTGGCCTTCCTATGCCCACTCTGTTCCCTAAGCTGTAGCAGTATCCCCTTTGAGACCCTTTGAGATCCCAGACGTTGTTTTTATGCAAAGCCTGAGACATACCCGGCCAGTGGAATGGGTCCTCCTTGAGCAGTGGGCCCTGGCACCCACTGGGTACTGGTACAAGCCCTGAGCCCGAGACACCTGTTCTGTTAATCAGAGGTGTTCCTAGCAAGTAGACATTTATCATCTATCCTGTGAATCAGTAATCAATGTCCTTTGTGGCACAACCCTTTTAATGAAAAATCTAAATTTTTTAATTTAAAATTTTTGTTATTGGAAATCGAATTTCTGGTGCCTATAGATATACTGTGCTAAAAATTGTCTTAATATTATTTTAAACAGAGATAAATGAAACAATTGGTGTGAAATGACTTAATTTTCAAAATTGTAATTGTAATTGGTTTTTATTGCAAAAAAACTGATTCGTTGTATCTATTAATTTTTAAAAATCAAGAAAGAATTCCACACAGTGACAAATAAGGAATACGTGCTGTAAAGCGGCCACCTCACAGAAATGCAACTTTTGATTAGAAATTTGATTTATTAATTTTTTTTATACTAGGAATACCTCCACACAGTAACACAGATGAGGTGCTGCAGAATGGCTTAGTCGTAATAATTTACAAAATGTAATAAAATATATTCATTTTCTAGAAAAAAATAAATCAGAAATGTAAAATGTGTATCTTCAATGCCATAGGAGGTGCAAAGCTAAACTTTTCAGGGGTCCAATTTTCAAAAATAATTAAAAAAAAATTGTATTTTATACTGGGATGGGGTGCACTGTAAGATAAATTAATCTAAAAATTTTAATGGGTCTTAATACATCTTGAAAGTTTTGTACATAGTTTGGCTGATACACATACCGTATATATTTTACTTGCACCGTTGTCTGCAAATTTCTCATGATGATGTCAATATTGTGTTCATACATTATGTATTATAGACATGTTTTTCTTTTACACAGTTTTTTTTTTTGTTTTTTTTTGTTAACCCCCAACTTGCCTTAGAAAATCAATGAGTGAATGTAGAATTCTCCTCCATTGCTCTCTTCTTTGGTTCCATCGGTTTAATGATCGTAGTTCTTAATCACTCTCTGTCCCTCTGCATGTTTATGGCAATGGTACTCAAGGCATAATGTACATACAAATGATGTAAATAGCTTTTTAATTTCTTGGAAATAAATTAATGTTTAGTAATATAAATGAGTCTGGTCTAAGCCACTGTGAGACTGTTTTTGATTTTTGTTTTTTTAATTTGCCTCCAGAAAACGTTACTTTTTTTATCCTTAGAGGTGTGGGAAAGGATCAAAGGCTGAAATATTGCTTCCTTGTCTACAGATTATTGTATTTATATAAACAGTTTTTGGAGAAAACACAATAAAAAGACTGTATGAAATTTTTCCCATATTCAGAACATTTATGATATTACTATTTTATGTCCTATTTGGTACTCAAATTTCAGCTTGGTCCAGCAAGCAAATAGGTTACAAGTGGCCAAAGAGGTTCAGAAAGAAGAAAATTACATATAGTACATATAGGGGCTCATGAATTCAGCTGAGCCCCATGCACAGAGCCTGTACGCAATACAACAAAAGACCTAAGATGCTTCTGCATTAAACCAGAGGCATACAGAGGTATGGTAGATGGCTTATAAACCTCTATTGAAGCCCTACCAAGAGTCAGTCAAAAATGGAGCTAATATAAGGACATGTGTACAGAAATTCTAAGGACTTGTGAACCTCTATGGAATCTGTATCAAGGCTCAGTACAAAACAGCCAATATAACGCTGTGTGCATTAGCCTTATGGCTCGTGAACCTCTATGAAAGTCCTATCAATGCTCAGTAAAAAAATAAAAATATTTGCCAACATTGGTCCTCTGGGCTCTTGAACCTTTAGGTAAACTCTATCAATGCTCAATACAAAATGGAGCCAATATAGAGTTATGTAGATTCTCCCATTATTATTATTATTATTATTATTAGTTATTATCAAAGCGCCATTCATTCCATAGCGCTGTACATATGAGAAGAGGTATACATACATAATACAGACAATTGGATTAAGCATAAACAAGACAAGTTACAAACTGGTACAGAAGGAGAGAGGGTCCTGCCCATGAGGGCTTACAATCTACATGGTATGGGAGAAGGACACAGTAGGTGCGGGTAAAGCTGGTCATGGTGGTATAGAGGCAGCAGGGTCACTGGTTGTAGGCTTGTCTGAAGAGGTGGGTTTTCAGGTTTCTTTTGAAGGATTCCACTGTAGGGGAGAGTCTGATATGTTGGGGTAGCGAGTTCCAGAGTGTGGGGGATGCACGGGAGAAATCTTGGAGTCGATTGTGGGAAGAGGTGATAAGAGGAGAGAAGGAGGTCGTGTGAGGATCAGAGAGTGCGTGTGGATGTGTATCAGGAAAGTAGCTCAGAGATGTAGGGAGGGGACAGGTTATGGACGGCCTTGTATGTATTTGTTAGTACTTTGAAGTGAATTCGCTGGGCAATGGGGAGCCAGTGAAGGGATTGGCAGAGGGGAGAGGCAGAGGAGTAACAGGGTGGGAGGTGGATTAGTTGGGCAGCAGAGTTGAGGATAGAATCCAAGGTCACTCCAAGGCAGCGGACTTGGTTGACCGGGGAGAGTGTGCAGCCATTGATCGTGATAGATAGGTCTGTTGGGTGGGTTGAGCAAGATGGGGGCAAGATGATGAATTCTGTTTTATCCATGTTAAGGTTTAGAAAGCGAGAGGAGAAGAAGGATGATATAGAAGATAGACATTGTGGGATTCTGGATAATAAGGTGGTGATGTCTCCCATGAACCTGTGTGGAAGTCCTATCAACGCTCAATAGAAATGGAGCCAATATAGGACCATGTGCATGGGCCTTAAGGGCTGATGAATCTTTATGAAAACCCTATGAAGGCTTGGTAAAAAATTTAGCTAATATAGGGTCATGTTCATTGCTCCTAAGAACTAATAAATCTCTGTGGAAGTTCAACCAAGCCTCAGTACAGGATGGAGGCAACATAGGCTTTGTGCATTGTACCTAAGGGCTCATGAACCTCCACACAAACCTTATGAAGGTTCAGTACAAAACAAAGCCAACATAGGGCCATATGAATTGGCCCTATGGGCTCATGAACCTATCTTTAAAGTCTTAGCAAAGCTCAATACCAAATGGTGCCAAAGTCTAGATTAGATTCCAGATGTACAGCTTCAAGCAGATGAAAAAGTTATAAGAAACTAAAAATGTTAATTCTTATAAATAGAGCTAAAAAGAAGTGACATATGTAGGAGGTAGGTTGCTATAACAGCATTTGCCCAGGTGCTGAATGCCAGGGATTGCACCAGCAAACTTAAACTTTACCACAGTTTAGGCCAGGGATCAGCAACCTCCGGCACTCCGGCTGTTCTGAAACTACAATTCCCAGAAACCTCCTTTCACTTCTGTGGGAAGAACAACCAAGTGTCTGCACTCTGGGAGTTGTAGTTTCATGGCAGCTGCCCGAAGGTTTCTGATCCCTGGTTTAGGCAGTGAACTGAACCCCTGCACTTGGTCTCGACATCATGAAAAGAGTATATGCTCTGACGTGCTCTCCTTCCATATTTCTCATGGTACTCTGTAGTTAGTCTTAAGATTCATGCACATTTCAAGGCCAAGTACACCAAGTATGTATGGTAGCATGCCAAGTCCTGTCAAGCACCTCCATAGGAAGACACACTCTAATGGATCATGCCACAATTTTGGATTGTCACAGAGTCTGGATTATGGATCTGTACTAGTGTTGATTGAGCACCAAAGTGCTCGGGTGCTCGAGTAGAACACATCGGGATGCTCGGGTGCTCTATGGAAATCAATGGGAGAACCCGAGTATTAAACCAGGCACCCCCTGCTCTGAAGAGGGGAGGGTGTCTTGTTCATAGGAAAAAGTCAGATATTGATGGAAACACCAACGAAATGGCTCAGGAACAGCATAGGGAGGATGTCTGGATGCATCTTGGACTCCCAAGTCGCTGCTGGGAACGATGTTGTCCGAGTAGTCCGCTAATTTTACAGACTGACAATAATGCGCACAAAACCGAAGATAAAATCGATTTTAGAGGAAAAATTGTTAGGAAACCTTATTTCCTATATATTTACTTGTATATAAAGTGCAAGTGCTGCCAAAAATTACATGGAAGAGTCACTCCGATACAACCTGTATATCACATAAAGGAGGGCCTCATTCACATTGTGGTACAATTGTTCAGGTAGTAGGACTCCTACACTCATAAAGCCTATGCACTAAGGGAAAGGGCTGCCAAAAATTACAAGGAACCGGCACTCCAATACACCCTTTATTACACATAAAGGAGGGCATCATACACACCCTTGAAAGATTATGATTGATGGCCTGCTGGTGACCCTCCAAAACATTAGGAGCAAGGGCCTGCTGGTGACCCTGTACAACATTATGGGCGAGGGTCTGCTGCTGACCTGACAATCTAAAACATTAGGGGCGAGGGCCTGCTGCTGATCTGACCATCTAAAACATTACAGGTGAGGGTCTGATGCTGATCTGACCATCTAAAACATTAGGGGTGAGGGCCTGCTGCTGATCTGACCATCAAATCTCCTCATCCTCTTCCTCCTCTTTTGCCAATCCACGCTGAACAGATGGAATAAAACTTCCATGGGTACTACCCTCTGTAGCAGAGGCAACCGTCGCCTGCTCCTCCTCCTCCTCATCATCCAGAAGACGCTGAGAAGACGAACTGAGGGTGGTCTGGCTATCACCCTGTGTAATGTCTTCCCTCATTTCCACCTCTTCCACATGCACAGCGTCCGCCTTCTTTGTGAGCAGCGACCGTTTCAGTAGACACAGAAGTGGGATAGTTACGCTGATAATAGCGGCATCGCCGCTCACCATCTGTGTAGATTCCTCAAAGTTGCGTAAAACCTCACAGAGGTCAGACATCCATGCCCACTTGTCCCTTGTGAAGAGCGGAAGCTGACTGGAAAGGCGACGACCATGTTGCAGCTGGTATTCCACTACTGCCCTCTGCTGCTCAAAAAGCCTGGCCAACATGTGGAACGTGGAGTTCCAGCGCATGCTCACGTCGCACAACAGTCAGTGAGCTGGCAATTTCAAGTGCTGCTGCAGTGTTGCCAGACCGGCGGCAGCTGTAGATGACATTTGGAAATGGGCACACACCCGGCGCACCTTCACCAGTAGCTCAGGCAAATTGGGGTAGGTTTTGGGGGACTGCTGAACCACTAAGTTGAACACGTGGGCTAGGCATGGGATGTGTGTGAGCTTGTGGAGCTCCAAAGCTGCCACCAAGTTACAGCTATTATCAGACACAACCATGCCTGGTTCTAGGTTAAGTGGCAAGAGCCACAGCTCGGTCTGGTCCCTTATACCCTGCCACAGCTCTGCGGCGGTGTGCTGTTTGTCACCTAAGCAAATAAGTTTCAGCACGGCCTGTTGCCACTTCCCCACTGCAGTGCTACACTGCTTCCAGCTACTGACTGGTGCTGCAAGATGAGAATTTAGAGGTGGAAGTGGAGGAGGAGAAAGGGGGGGGGGGGGGGTGGAGCCACTAATGTAGGTGGTGGCGGAAACCCTGATGGAATTAGGGCCCTTATTCCTTGGCATCGGTAGCACCTGTGCCATCCCAGGGTAGGACTCGCTCCCTCGCCTCCACAACGTGCATCCAGTGTGCCGTCAGGGAAATGTAGCGTCCCTGGCCACAAGCACTTTTCCATGTGTCAGTCCTTAAGGTGGACCTTCCCAATAACTGCGTTGGTCAGGGCATGGGTGATGTTACAGGACACATGCTGGTATAAGGCGGGGACGGCACTCCGGGACAAATAGTGGCGGCTGGCGACTGAGTACCGAGGGACCGCCACCGCCATCAGGCTGCGGAAAGCCTTAGTGGCAACATTTCCAGCGCCAGCAATTTGGAAAGGTGCGCATTTAGTGCTATGGCCTGTGGGTGGGAGGCTGGGTATTTGCGCTTTCATTCAAAGACCTGGGGTATGGACATCTGTACGCTGCGCTGGGGCACAGAAGTGGATGTGCCAGCTGATGGTGCTTGCAAAAGTCCAGGCGCAGGGTGGGAGGCATCTGGGCCTGCGTCTTTGACAGGGGATTGGCCAGCACGTAACACAGAGGAAGAGGAGGCAGTGGTGTGACCCGCAGACACTGATTGTGGACCCAGGCGTTCGGCCCACCTATTTATGACATGTGGCGGATCTTGCTGGTGGTGGTGAGGTTGCTAGTGTTCACGCCCCTGCTCATTTTGGTACGGCACAGGTTGCAAATGACAATTCTTTTATCGTCTGCACTTTCCTCAAAAAAATCGCCAGACTGCGGAACACCTAGCCCTTGGGAAGGGAGATTGTCGCAAGGGGGTACTCTGAGAAACAGTTGCGGGCCTGTTTGGTGTGGTCCGCCTTCTCCCTTTTGCCACCCCACTGCCTCTTCCAGCCTGTTGCGGTGCTGCGGATCCCTCCCCCTCTGTATTGCTGTCCTCGCTCGGCTTGCCACCTTCTCAGGTTGGGTTAGTGATTTCATCGTCCACCACCTCCTCTTCCACTTCTTCACTCTGGTCCTCTCCTGACTTGTTGACCTAACAAGAATCTCACTTATTGACAACTGTGTCTCATCCTCATCAAGCTCTTGAGACACTAATTGCCGTTGACTTATTGGCAACTGTGTCTCATCATCATCATCCACCTTGTGAAACACTAATTGCCGTTCCCCACCGTCATCTTCTTGTAACTGTGGATGCTCAAGAGTTTGGCCATCAGTGCACACGATCTCCTCATGTCCCTCTTCAAGCGGGCTTGGCGAGAGGCCCAAATCAAGGAATGGCGATGAAAAGAGCTCCTCGGAATATCAGAGTGTAAGATCGCTTGTTTGGCAAGACTCTCCATGGTGGGAGGAAGGAGAATCAGGGCGAGGATTCTGTTGACCAGACTCTTGGCTACTGAGACTGGACTTTGTGGAAGACAGGGTGGTGCTTAACCAACTGGAAGCATTATCTGCTGCACCTGGTTGCACTGGTCTGAATTCGAGAGTGGTGTCCTGCGCCGTCCTGCAAACTGGGACATGAAGCTAGGTATCGTGGATGAGTGTGTTTCTTGTGCTCTGGCAGCAGGCACAGTTTCACAGTGCCCAGGGCAACGGCCTCTCCGTGCACCATCAGCAGCACGGCCACTTCCCCGTCCCTTACTGCTCGCCTTCTGCATATTAAATAGTATATATGCTTGCAAGTATGTCACACGTACAGTAGCGCAGGTTTTGTAAGTGTATGCGCAACTACAGGCTCATGGAGGGGTCTATTAGATGTCTTTCTAACCCCTACTTTAAGGAATGGTAAAAACAGGCATCAAGAAGGCACTCAAGTCATGAAAATGGGATGGGGGACATAAACAGTAAAAAAGAAGATGGCGTGTGAAGCAGCTCCTGGAAGCAAGCCTAATTTTTATGTTTGTTGATTAGTCTCACACCCACCCTCTATGTACAGATGAACCCTTCCTTACCTTTTCTTTTTGGATGTGTGGCAGAAGCAGGCCACAACATGATCTTGTGTATCCTACGGTATATGTGTCTGTGTGTGGCCACCCAGTGTGGTTGCGATGTGATTTGCAGCCTGTCAAGAATTTAGATAGCACGTCACAATATTTTACTGAATTTGTTCCATGAGAACCAACAAGTAAGCTCTTAACAAAATGTAAGAAAATGTCAGGGTGGACCATTGTAAAAGGAAAGCGAATCCAAGTCAATGAAATGTGAATAGGAGTGTTCTACTGGCATAAGGGTTCGGGCTCATGGCCGTATTGGTACAGATTAGTGTTGGGCGAGCCGAACACCTTTTTCACTTGATGCTTGAGTCTCCTTTCCGCACGTTTGTTGGCGGCTACGCTGCCAATAAACGTGCAGGGAGTTACTGCCACTCACTGTAATGTTGTAGCCATGTTGGTTACTGCCATTACAGTGATTGGCTGGCCGGAACGCGCCATCGGGTGCTATATAACACCCGATGACATGTAGTTCGGCTCAGACTTAGTCGGGGCGAGCTGCAGCAGAAGGGACAGATAGTGTAGAGAGAGGAATTGTGTGTTTTTTGGGGAGTTTTGAGTGTTGATAGGTGTTAGAGACCCAACAGTCATTTTAAGGACTATCGTTTTATCTGGCTGCGAAATTGCTTGCAATTGTTTGGCTGCTGGTGACAGCAGTGACATTACCTGCGCTACATCTCCTGTATAACGTTAGCCGCTGGTGACAGCAGCGACATAACCTGCGCTACATCTCCTGTTCAACGTTTGCGCATCATAAATATCAGTGACATTCAGTGTATGGGAAAACTTTGAAAGTAAGGGCTATTTGACCATGAAAGACAGTGATGGGGTGCTGCGCCAGATGACCTGGCCTCCACAGTCACCGGACCTGAACCCAATCGAGATGGTTTGGGATGAGCTGGACCGCAGAGTGAAGGCAAAAGGGCCAACAAGTGCTAAGCATCTCTGGGAACTCCTTCAAGACTGTTGGAAGACCATTTCAGGGGACTACCTCTTGAAGCTCATCAAGAGAATGCCAAGAGTGTGCAAAGCAGTAATCAAAGCAAAAGGTGGCTACTTTGAAGAACCTAGAATATGACATATTTTCAGTTGTTTCACACTTGTTTGTTATGTATATAATTCCACATGTGTTAATTCATAGTTTTGATGCCTTCATAGTCATGAAAATAAAGAAAACTCTTTGAATGAGAAGGTGTGTCCAAACTTTTGGTCTGTACTGTACATTTGAGAGGTTTATGTATATTTTTTACCCTACACCTTTCCTTCTGAACTGTTCTAGTCCCTCCTTCCATTCCTCCCCCAGTCCCACTACCTTGCCCCCGGTCTCTATCTGCCCTATCTTCCCCTCGTATAATGTAATTACCCTCCCCCAGTCACTAGTTTAAACACTCCTCCAACCTTCTAGCCATCTTTCTCTCCAGCACAGCTGCCCCTTCCCCATTGAGGTGCAGCCCGTCCCTACGATAGAGCCTGTAGCCGATAGAGAAGTCGGCCCAGTTCTCCGGGAACCCAAACCTCTCCTTCCTACACCAGTTCTGGAGCCACTTGTTAATCTCCCTAATCTCCCGCTGCCTTTCTTGTGTGGCTCGTGGTACAGGTAGTATTTCGGAAAATACTACCTTTGAGGTCCTTGCCCTAAGCTTTTGACCTAAATCCCTGAAATAATTTTTAAGGACTCTCCACCTACCTCTAACTTTGTCATTGGTTCCGATATGGACCATGACCGCTGGGTCTTCTCCAGCCCCTCCCAGTAATCTGTCAGCCAGATCCGCGATGTGTCGAACTCTAGCACCAGGAAGACAGCACACTGTTCGGCGATCACGGTCTTTGTGACAGATTTCCCTATCTGTTCCCCTAATAATGGAGTCTCCCACTACCAGCACCTGTCTGGCCTGCCCTGCTCTCCTGGTCCCGTGCTTACCGGAGCTGACATTCCCCTGACTGGCAGAGGAAGTGTCCGGCTGCGGCAGTGCCGTCCCTGGACTGATATCCCCCTCATCTGCCAAACGTGCAAACTTGTTGGGGTGTGACAGATCAGGGCTAGCCTCTCTGGCACTCTTCCCTCTACCCCGCTTTCTAACTGTTACCCAGCTAGCTACATCACTTTCCTCAGCCTCCTCTCTGTCACCCTCCCCCTCATCTACCCCAAAGAGTGTCTGCTCGGTGAGAAGCAAACTCTTTTGCAAATTGTCAATGCCTCTTAGTGTTGCAACTTGCCCGTTTAGAGACTCAATTAGTGATTCCAGACGGGTAATTTGCTCACATCTTGAACAAAGATATACACCCTTGAACGGCTGTTCCAGGACTGCATACATCATGCAAGATCTGCACTGGACTGCGCTGTCAATTGTGCAACAAATACTAAATGGGGATTATAACAGTAAAAAAGTAAAACAGTAAATATGATTTAGAATTAGACCCTGTCTGCTGTAGTTGAAGGACTACCTAGAAGTAACAACACACAAGGAAATTATATCCAACTTTAGTTTCCAACTCCTTTTCTTAAACTCCACTTAATAAGAAGCCCACTTAGTAGAGCAAGCCTCAGGAAGAGCAGGCTCTGGAGAGTCTAGTGGTTTAATTTATAGAACCTGGTTGCCCAGGCCACTCCCCTTAATCAAGCAGAGAAAAAAAATGGGTTTAAATAGCACCCAGCAGAGGAAAAAAAAAAAAAGTTTTAAATGGCAGTACTAAAATGCTAAAACTTAACTTTCAAGGATCTCTGCTTCAAACCACACTCAGCCACCTGCAATCACTCCCACAAAATGACACTCAGCACTAGAACTCCTTTTTTTTTAACTCCACTTAATAAGAAGCCCACTTAGTAGAGCAAGCCTCAGGAATCCTGAAACTTCTACTCCAATGTTGCTCTGACAGTTGGCCTGACTGTCCTCAGGATTTAACCCCTTAAGGACTCAGCCCTATTTCACCTTAAGGCCTCTTTCACACGGGCGTTGCGGGAAAAGGTGCGGGTGCGTTGCGGGAACATGCACGATTTTTCCGCACGAGTGCAAAACATTGTAATGCGTTTTGCACTCGCGTGAGAAAAATCGCGCATGTTTGGTACCCAAACCCGAACTTCTTCGCAGAAGTTCGGGCTTGGGATCGGTGTTCTGTAGATTGTATTATTTTCCCTTATAACATGGTTATAAGGGAAAATAATAGCATTCTGAATACAGAATGCAAAGTAAAATAGCGCTGGAGGGGTAAAAAATAAATAAATAATAATTTAACTCACCTTAATCCACTTGATCGCGCAGCCCGGCTTCTCTTCTGTCTCCTTCTTTGCTGATTGCAGGAAAAGGACCTGTGGTGACGTCACTCCGGTCATCACATGGTCCATCACATGATCCATCACCATGGTAAAAGATCATGTGATGGATCATGTGATGACCGGAGTGACGTCACCACAGGTCCTTTTCCTGCAATCAGCAAAGAAGGAGACAGAAGAGAAGCCGGGCTGCGCGATCAAGTGGATTAAGGTGAGTTAAATTTTTATTTTATTTTTTAACCCCTCCAGCACTATTTTACTGTGCATTCTGTATTAAGAATGCTATTATTTTCCCTTATAACCATGTTATAAGGGAAAATAATAATGATCGGGTCCCCATCCCGATCGTCTCCTAGCAACCGTGCGTGAAAATCGCACCGCATCCGCACTTGCTTGCAGATGCTTGCGATTTTCACGCAACCCCATTCATTTCTATGGGGCTTGCGTTACATGAAAAACGCACAAAGAGGAGCATGCTGCAATTTTCACGCAACACACAAGTGATGCGTGAAAATCACCGCTCGTGTGCACAGCCCCATAGAAATGAATGGGTCAGGATTCAGTGCGGGTGCAATGCGTTCACCTCACGCATCGCATCCGCGCGGATTACTCGCCCGTGTGAAAGGGGCCTAAGGACTTGGCCATTTTTTGCAAATCTGACCAGTGTCACTTTAAGTGTTGATAACGTTAAAACTCTTTGACCTATCCAGGCCATTCTGAGATTGTTTTTTCGTCACATATTGTACTTCATGATACTGGTAAAATGAAGTAAAAAATAATAATTTTTATTTATAAAAAAATACCAAATTTACCCAAAAAATTTAAAAAATTGCAAATTTCCAAGTTTCAATTTCTCTACTTCTATAATACATAGTAATACCTCCAAAAATAGTTATTACTTTACATTCCCCATATGTCTACTTCCTGTTTGGATCATTTTGGGAATGATATTTTTTTTTTTTGGGATCTTACAAGGCTTAGAAGTTTAGAAGCAAATCTTGAAATTTTTCTTACATTTTCAAAAACCCAATTTTTAGGGACCAGTTCAGGTCTGAAGTCACTTTGCGAGGCTTACATAATAGAAACTCCATAAAAGTGACCCCATCTAAGAAACTACACCCCTCAAGGTATTCAAAATTGATTTTACAAACATCGTTAACCCTTTAGGTGTTCCACAATAATTAATGGAAAATAGAGATACAATTTCAAAATTTCACTTTTTTGGCAGATTTTCCATTTTAATAATTTTTTTCCAGTTACAAAGCAAAGGTTAACAGCCAAACCAAACTTAATATTTATGGCCCTGATTCTGTAGTTTACAGAAACACCCCATATGTGGTTGTAAACCGCTGTACGGGCACACGGCAGGGTGTAGAAGGAAAGGAATGCCATACGGTTTTTGGAAGGCAGGTTTTGCTGGACTGGTTTTTTGACACCCTGTCCCATTTGAAGCCCCCCTGATGCACCCCTAGAGTAGAAACTCCAAAAAAGTGACCCCATTTTATAAACTACGGGATAGGGTGGCAGTATTGTTGGTACTAGTTTAGGGTACATATGATTTTTGGTTGCTCTATATTACACTTTTTGTGAGGCAAGATAACAAGAAATAGCTGTTTTGGCACCGTTTATATTTTTTATTATTTGCAACATTCGTCTGACAGGTTAGATCATGTGATATTTTTATAGACCAGGTTGTCACGGACACTGCGATGACTAATATGCATACTTTTTTTTTTATTTACCGTATTTTTCGCCCCATAAGACGCACTTTTTCCCCCAAAAAATGGGGGGGAAATGCCCCTGCGTCTTATGGGACGAATGCTGACAGTTTAACATCGCTGGATGCGATGTACGAGCGAGCGAGGGCCGGGGGAGGGACTGGGAGGAGGAGCTGGGGGCCGGCAATAGCGGCGGGGCGGTGCAGTCAGTCTACTATAGCCCCGCCCCGCCGATCCGGTATACTAATATAAAATGTCTTATTCAATTAAAAATTATTACACATGCCCCCTCACACCTAATAGTACCTTACATCCTATTCCTAATAGCTTCTGTACAATGCCGGCAGGCAGGCCGGGCGGGCGGCAGCGTAACTTCCTGATGTCACGTGCCTGTGCCGCCTACTTTATGAATGAAGCAGGCGGAGCAGGCAAGTGACGTCAGTGAGTGATGCGCCGGCTGCCCGGCCTGCCTGCCGGCATTGTACAGAAGCTATTAGGAATAGGATGTAAGGTACTATTAGGTGTGAGGGGGCATGTGTAATAATTTTTTATTGAATAAGACATTTTATATTTGTATACTGGGGGGGCGGCGGCGGGGGGGGGCTGATCTGTGGATAACATCCGTGGATGGCACAGTTAAGGGGTGGGGGGGTCTGTGGATGGCACTGTTATGGGGTGAAGCAAAAAAAAATCATGTTTTAGTGTTTCCAAAGTCTGAGAGCCCAAATTTTTTCAGTTTTTGGGCGATTACCTTGGGTAGGGTATGATTTTTGCGGGATGAGATGACGGTTTTATTGGCACTATTTTGGGGTGCGTGTGACTTTTTGATCGCTTGCTATTACACTTTTTGTGATGTAAGGTGACAAAAAAATTGTTTATTTAGCACAGTTTTTTTTTTTTTTTTTTTAGTGTGTTCATCTCAGGGGTTAGGTCATGTGATATTTTTATATAGCCGGTCGATACGGACATGGCGATACCTAATATGTATACTTTTTTTTTCATACTATTTTTTACCAATTTTTTTTTACTTTATTTGGGGAAAATGACGTTTTTGTTTATTTTTACTTGAAACTTTTAATTTTTTGGGGGGAAAACTTTATTTTTTCAACTTTTTTTTTCACTTTATTTTTTGTCCCGTTTTGGGACTTGAACTTTTGGGGGCTAATCCCCTTTACAATGCATTCCAATACTTCTGTATTGGAATGCATTGGCTGTATGAGTAATACAGTGTGTATTACTCATACAGCTTTCTGCCTGTGAGATCCAGGGGGATGGATCTCACAGGCTCGTCACCGGAAGGCAGCGCGATGCCTAAGGAAGGCATTGCGCTGCCTTCCATGCCATCGGGTCCCCCCTACAGCCGCATGGGGACCTGATGGCACCGCCGATCGCCGCCGCAAACCTCAGGTAAAGCCGCAAACCGCAGGTCTGAATTGATGCTGGCCTGACTCTGAAGCCAGAAAAATGCCATTTTGAGATGGCCGAAGTGCAGTACCTGGGACATAGAGTGGGAGGCGGTAAACAACGCCCTGAACCAGCAAAAATAGAAGCGGTCGCTAACTGGCCAATCCCACTTACTAAGACACAGGTACTGGCATTTCTGGGCAATGCAGGGTATTACAGACGGTTTGTAAACGATTATAGCACCATTGCAAAACCCTTGACCAATTTGACGAAAAAGAACCTCCCCAGACAAGTCCTGTGGTCTCCCCACTGTGAAGAAGCCTTTCAAGCTCTGAAAAAGGCTCTTGTGAATGCTCCTATTTTGGCTGCCCCAGTCCCTAACAAACGCTTTATTGTCCACACAGACGCTTCCATGTTCGGGCTGGGGGCAGTTCTAAGCCAAGTCGGAGAGGACGGGGGGGGGGGGGCTACATCAGTAGAAAGCTCCTACCACGAGAGGTCAGTTATGCCGCAGTGGAAAAGGAGTGTTTGGCCCTGGAGTGGGCCCTAAAGAGACTAACCCCCTACTTATATGGTCAAGAATTTACACTCATCACAGACCATAATCCTCTCGTCTGGCTAATCCGTGTCTCCGAGGACAATGGTCGGTTATTGCGCTGGAGCCTGTCATTACAATCTTTCAATTTTACCATTCAATACCGACCAGGAAAACAAAATGGTAATGCCGATGGTTTGTCCCGGCAGACTGATATCAGCCCAGAGTAAAGTTGTTCTGGACAGCCTCAAGGTGCCCCGAAAAGGGGTCAAACCGTGTCTGCCAGAGTGTTCCACAAGGAGGGAGCTATGTTACAGTTACACTCTGGCTGATACTTTGTTGCAACAATGTATTTCGGTTATTTAAGACATGAAAGCCGGGTCATTTGGTACTTGCCCGATTTGAACAGTAATACCCCAGATTGCTATGCCATGGAGCCCATTCAGATAACGAAAGACTATGTGAAAATAAAGACTTTGGCTCCATGGCGATTCGTGTAGTCTGAGTGCCATTTACCTAATAATATGCACTCAGACCGGCGCTATCTGGGGATGTGTTACATGTCTATGTTTACTGTAATGGTTGTGACATTGTATGTTTGAGTAATGATTTCTGTCCTGTTGTCCCCACATATATAGTGGCGATTTCCCTTTGTCCTGAGAGATAATGGAATTACTCCTCGGTTGTCTCCAGGGTACGTGTCTATGTTTACTGCAAGGGTGGTGACATTATATGTTTGAATGGTGATTTCTGTCCTGTTGTCCCCACGTGTATGGTGGCGATCTCCCTTTGACCTGAGAAATAATTGAATTACTCCTCGGTTGTCTCCAGCGCTGAGAGGAGGAAACCAGGATGCATTGTGGGGATGTATTGTGTCTGTGTGTCCTAAATTGCTGCTTATCTGTCCTGTGTCACAATCTTCCATCTGGTCCCCCTACGGGAGTGCCCACCAGATGGGGACCTGCATAAATGCGGGCGGGTAGCCCTCAGTAAAAAGAGATTCTGCTTCTTATCCTCAATTCGTGCTTTGACTCGTTTTGTAGAGCATCACTAATCACTAGCCCTTGTAAGAGCTCTCTGGATTTCATCTACACTTACAGGAGCATGGATGACTGCTAAAGGAACCTAACAGCGCTCTCTAGAATTCGGGGACAAGGACATCTAAGTGGTCCAACCCTCAGCCAGCCTGAGGCAACCGTAACAGATTGTATATCAGTTATCCAGCCATCTTTGTACCTCTTTGGTTGTAACATGTTGTTAATTTGCCTTTATATGCCTGCTTATCATCATTCCATGTCCTGATACATCAATATCGGCATTATCTTACATGCACATTGGGGTATTGACTACCTGACTGTTAACCCGGAGTCATATCTATGTATCCCCTGAAGTGCATAGTTTATCTAGATTTGGGAACCAAATAGACAATACTTTAGTTCTCAATTGTTGTCTTTGATTGGCTGCATCTTAGTCCATTCCTATTTCTCTTATGTTTGTTCTGACAACACTCTCATAGTAATCCCCTGATGAGCCTATCATCAATTAGGCGAAACGCGTTGGGATTGTTCTCAGACCTCACGTGTGCTCACATGTTTGGTACTGTGTCTTTGTCTATATCACTTGGGATACATGCACTATTTTGTTGTTTTTTGTATGTTATTGTCTAGGAATAGGTTGCCTGCCATCCCCCTGTTTAGGGTCTCCTAGGGTTTATAGGAGGCACGAGACACGGGATCGCCCCTATTGGGGCGGCTATTCCGTTTGTAGGTAGGGCCATCTAGTATAGGGTAAAGCTAGGGTCAGCTTCCCTTATTTCCATCATTGGTCTACCCGACCCACCCTATACCTCATTGCCCTTATGGGATAGCTATTTTTATTTTATTTATCATTTTTTTTCTTTTTTGTGTATATATGGGGACAAGTTCTTATTGTAATATACTAATAAAAGTAATGTTTTAGATGGTGGATTTCAGTGACCCCTTGCATTACTATACCACTGTTGATATCTTACCTCAGACGGGTACACGTCTGCTCTGTGAATTTTCTATACAGACAGTGCCAGTATCTTCACTTTCTAAAGTTTCTTGTACTTCAGATATTCTGGCACTTGTATGTAGTTCCACTTCTTCAATGCTAGGACTGAAGCTACATGTTTCACTGTGGATACTATCCTCCTCCATCAACGATTGAGAGCTTTCAGTAACTGTACTATTAGAAGGTCTCTCACTTATGTCCTCACACTGACCAGTTATGGTCTCAGTAGTTGCAGAACCATCAGCAGCCTGTGAAAAAATAGCTGCTTATTTTTTGGGAGTTTCAGAATTTTTTTTCTCATCTTCCCTTTTTTATTTTTGCGTTTTTCTGAGCCACTCATCTGATGGTAAGACGACATTATGGTGGATTAGGGTAGTTTCTGCGACACAAATTTATTTAAACTGCAAATTAAATATGAAAATTGCCTGAGTTTTAAAGCTATCAGTATAAGACTTTGAGATTGCAAAAACAGCAACAATGGCATAAAACAGTTCTTTTCAAACTGAAATACAGACCTCACTAATGAGGCACACCCCAGTTGTTGGGGAGACACTACTCCATTATTGGAACAGAAGAACGGAAAGGACAGATTTGTTACAAACCTGAGCCGAACGGAGCCTACAGACCCGTCACATGCCGGAGACCTAAGCGCACCTTTGTGACATCAGGCATAAAGAAAACAGGCGAAATGGATCGAGGCAGTGGAGTACCAAGGGGGTGGTGGGGGGGGGGGGCGGCCCGCCCCGGGTGCCACTCACAAGGGGGGTGCCATGACGGAGTCACCCCTCCATCCACTGCTGCGACGCGACTCCGCCAGGCGCCGGCTTCTGTGGAAGGATTATTGCGGCGGTGCGCAACATGACGTCATGACGCTGACGGAAGCAGAAGGATCCATTACCAGCGGTCGGACGGAGCCTGAGGCATCATCAAAATGTGAGTAAATAATTGTGTAATTAAGGGGTGTGTGTGTGTGTAATTAAGTGGGGGTTTGTAATTAAGGGGGGGGGGGTGTAATTAAGGGATGTGTGTGTGTAATTAAGGGAGGGGTTTGTAATTAAGGTGGGGAGGAAGGGGGTGTAATTAAGGGGGGGAGTGTGTAATTAAGGGGGGGTGTAATTAAGGGAGGGGGTGTAATTAAGGTGGGGAGGGAGGGGGTGTAATTAAGGGGAGAAGAGAGGGGGGTGTAATTAAGGGGGGGGTGTAATTAAGGGAGGGGGTGTGTAATTAAGGTTGGGGAGGGAGGGGGTGTAATTAAGGGGGGGTGTAATTAAGGGAGGAGGTGTAATTAAGGGAGAAGAGAGGGGGTGTAATTAAGGGGGGGGTGTAATTAAGGGGGGTGTAATTAAGGTGGGGAGGGAGGGGGTGTAATTAAAGGGGGGTGTTATTAAGGGAGGGAGTGTAATTAAGGTGGGGAGGGAGGGGGTGTAATTAAGGGGAGAAGAGAGGGTGTAATTAAGGGGGGGTGCAGGATTTGTTCATTTTATTGATGGGGATTTGGATTTTTTTTCTTTTTGGTGCAGATGGAAAGTGATTTTTTTAAGGGGGTGCAGGTTTTTATTTTATTAAGGAAGGGTTAAGGGGTCTATTAAGGGGTGGTTAATGGGTTTTATTAAGGGGGGTTAATGGGTTTATTTCGTTAAGGGGGTGTGCAGAGATTTATTTTATTAAGTGGTTTTATTTTTATTTATAAATATTATTGAAAACATTGAAAAAAGTTTGTGCATGTTTTCTTAACTTTCTTGGGGGGGGGGGGGGGGGGGGGGCAAACAAAGGGTTCGCCCCGGGTGCCAAATGCTCTAGGTACGCCCCTGGATCAAGGGCCAGGGAATTTTAATACAAGGTAACAGAAGTACAAGACAATAACAGGAGTGCCTCAGTTACTGTTACAGATCAGCGGGTGTGGACCCACTGCGCCACTGACTGGCTATACTCTGTGGGGGCGTGACTAAGCAACTACCTGGTCTTCACTAGAGGCTCTCATGGTGAGGATAGGCTTGGCTGCAGGTAGTTGCCAGGTGCCACTCCAGAGCAGTCCCCGAGTCAGTGGCAGCATTCATACAGTATAACGTGTCTTCCTGTGGCCCCAAGTGTTTTTTTTTTTTTAATGGGTATTTTTCATGATATACAGTGGGTACGGAAAGTATTTAGACCCCCTTAAAATTTTCACTCTTTGTTATATTGCAGCCATTTGCTAAAATCATTTCAAGTTCATTTTTTTCCTCATTAATGTACACACAGCACCCCATATTGACAGAAAAACACAGAATTGTTGACATTTTTGCAGATTTATTAAAAAAGAAAAACTGAAATATCACATGGTCCTAAGTATTCAGACCCTTTGCTCAGTATTAGTAGAAGCACCCTTTTGATCTATACAGACATGAGTCTTTTTGGGAAAGAAGCAACAAGTTTTTCACACCTGGATTTGGGGATCCTCTGCCATTCTCCTTGCAGATCCTCTCCAGTTCTGTCAGGTTGTATGGTAAATGGTGATGAGCAGTGCCTGGTTTTCTCCTCACATACCGCTTAGAATTAAGGCCATAAATTTCTATCTTGGTCTCATCAGACCAGAGAATCAAATTTCTCACCATCTTGGAGTCCTTCAGGTGTTTTTAGCAAAACTCCATGCAGGCTTTCATTGTGTCTTGCCCTGAGGAGAGGCTTCCGTCGGGCCACTCTGCAATAAAGCCCCGACTGGTGGAGGACTGGTGCAGGGCTGCACCCATCTTCCGACTGCATCTCTGGAGCTCAGCCACAGTGATCTTTGGGTTCTTCTTTACCCTCTCTCACAAGGCTCTTCTCCCCCGATAGCTCAGTTTTGCCGAACGCCAGCTCTAGGAAGGATTCTGGTCGTCCCAAACGTCTTCACATTTAAGGATTATGGAGGCTACTGTGCTCTTAGGAACCTAAGTGCAGCAGAAATGTTTGTCTGAGCTCTTCAGGCAGTTCCTTTTGACCTCATGATTCTCATTTGCTCTGACATGCACTGTGAGCTGTAAGGTCTTATATAGACAGGTGTGTGGCTTTCCTAATCAAGTCCAACAGTATAATCAAACAGCTGGACTCAAATGAAGGTGTAGAACCATCTCAAGGATGATCTAAGAAATGGACCGCACCTGAGTTAAATTTATGAGTGTCACAGCAAAGGGTCTGTATACTTAGGACCATGTGATATTTCAGTTTTTTCTTTTTAATAAATCTGCCAAATGTCAACAATTCTGTGTTTTTCTGTCAATATGGGGTGCTGTGTGTACATTAATGAGGAAAAAAAAGAACTTAAATGATTTTAGCAAATGGCTGCAATATAACAAAGAGTGAAAAATTTAAGGGGGTCTGAATACTTTCCGTACCCACTGTACATCGTTATCGCTATGAACTTCTTAATATTGTTATCGTGGGAATATTTTTGATATTGCCCAACCCTAGTTTAGAGCACTGCTAGGCTACTCACTACAGGAACAGGACAAATATACAGAACCAGGCGGCACCCACACTGAGGTGTAGATGGCAGGACCCCAAGGGTCAGCAGCAGGGGGCTATGTAGAGCAAGGCAAAACATAGGCGGACTGACACAGAGCAGAAGGGTGAACCACCCAGCAAGACATAAGACAGGCCGACCTCAGAACAGACCGCATGCAGGATGAAATAGGTGCCTAACGAGCGCACCTGAACGGATACAACCAGGAACAGAACAGGGAGATTAACCATATCAGGCCTCAAACAGCCTGACTACGTGGCAACCCAATCACAGTGAAGCACACAGTGACAGGACGGTCAGGACCCCATAAACTATAAAGCGTTCCGTTAGGTTTCCTACATGCAGGACTTTTGTCTCAGCTTAAAAAACCTTAGGGAAAACCTAACCCCCGTAGGCTCCAATCGGCTCAGTTACGTAAAAAAAAAAAAAATCAGTCGCAGGTTTTTGTTGTATCCATGGACTACCTCCAGTGATGATGCCCAAAATTTTTTTTCAGACATTATTAACGTCCACTGATGAGCCATCCATCGGATGGATGGATGATCAGTGGGCGGTAATAATAATGTCTGAAATCAGGGTGCGCGTCGGGCGGATCATGGATGGATCATCAGTGGACAGCAATAATTTATTACCATCCACTGATGATCCATCCATCCATCGGCCCCACCCGGCCCTTATTTCAGACATTATTATTACCGTCCGTCCACTGATGATCCATCCATCCATCTGCCCCACCCACCCCGGCCCTGATTTCAGACAATAATAATGTCTGAATTCAGGGGGTGGGGCGGATGGAAGGATGATCAGTAGACGGAAATGATGTCTGAAATCAGGGTGTGGGTGGGGCAGATGGTTGGATGAATCATTACATTACTAATACTACCTACCAGTCTATAGACCAGTCCAGGCAGATGGTCCTGGAGTACTTCTGCTGCAACGCCCAGCGCTCTCCCTTGATGGTTCGTGTCTGGTGACTTGGTCGGTCGGTCGGCCGGTCTCTCTCTGTCTCTCACTCAGTCTCTTTTCCTCGCGGAGTCGTGCCCTCTAATTTGCGCTGGCTGACGCTGGGGCGCTTTTAAATCTGCTCTGGCGGGCTCTTGCTGCGCCTACGCACCTAGAGTCTACTCTTGTGACGTCAGACTCTCATCTCGCGGGAACGGAGGGACGTGTCACGCGGCCGCTTCCAGACCAGCGGTATGAGGTGAGAGAGGGCCGCGGCGGGCGCGTCCTAGCTGCCTGGTCATGTGGGCGTATTGTGGGCGTGTGTGTAGCTTGAGGGAGGGCCCGGCGGAGGAGCGGCAGCAGCTGAGTGAGGGACGGTGCGATGATTTGTCATCTGCGACACACAGGCAGCAGGTGATCAAGTTCCTCAGTGCATAGATTAGTTAACTCGCAGGGCCCGCCCGCCGCAAGCACTTGTGGCCTGCAGTGGGCCCTCGCTCCCGCCGGGCCCGGTCGCAGTCGCACTCTCTGCGACCGCGATCGTTTACGCCCCTGGGCCCGATGCATTGCTCACTTGCTTGCGTAGTGACAGCTGAATTGTCACCATTCGGTAGAGGGATGACTTCTGGCTCTCCACCTTGTTGGACCCTCGCTACTGTTCCAGAATGGGGGCTTTTTTTTACACCCACTGAAGGGAGGACAAACTGAACTACTACAGAGACATCCTATATAGTCAGGTTGGCTGCTGCCTATCTGAGCCATCATCCTTCCTCTCACAGGTCTGAACGGGGGGGGCCCTCTGCGGTCACGCTCCTCTGCCATGACTGCTGGGGAGGGGTGGGGAGGCAGAAGCAGTACCAGCTCTATCAGCAGCTAGCCTGAGTCTACAGTCGCTGATGAGTAATTGTGGAGAGACTAACCTTTGTCAAGATGAATCAGGCGTGGATCAGCCAGATTTCCACCCACCCAATTCCAGATGCATCAGACTAGTTCATCCATGGTGCCACACCAAAACTTTGACAAAAGAGACTGGTTTCTTCTGGCTACCTGCCTCAGCCACTACTCTGTTGCTGCCACCCGCCTGATGCCACCATCTGAGGCAAGTGCTCCTTCTTTTCACCACGCTTATCAGCAGGTACTGGTAATGCCACCCCACCGCCCCACTTGTCACAGTGTCACTTTGTGGTCTGATGCAGCTGCTGCTGCCATCTCCACACTATGTCACCTTTCCCACTCTGTGGTATCCTGATGCTGCTGCTGCCGTATCCACGCTATGTCACCTTGCCACTCTGTGGCTTCCTGATGCTGCTGCTGCCATCTCCACACTATGTCCACCTTTCCACTCTGTGTATCCTGATGCTGCTGCTGGCCGTATACATGCTATGTCACCTTGCCACTCTGTGGCTTCCTGATGCTGCTGCGGCCATCCCCACACTATGTCACCTTTCCACTCTGTGGCCTCCTCCTGTGCTGCTGCTGCCGACACCTCCAGACTCTGTATTGTGCCACTCTGAGGCCTTTTCCTGATGTTGCTACGGCTGCTGCCCACCTCCACACTCTGTCATTGTGCCACTCTGCGGCCTACTCATGCTGCTGCTACCTCCAGACTCGGTCATTGTGCCACTCTGTTGCTTCCTCCTAATGCTGCTGCTGCCACTTCCAGACTCTGTCATTGTGCTACTCTGTGGCTTCCTAATGATGCTTCTACCACCTCTAGGACTCTGTCATTGTGCACTCTGTGTCTTCCTTCGATGCTGCTGCTGCCACCACCACCAGACTTCTTCATTGTACCACTCTGTGGCTTCCTAATGATACTGCTGCCACCTCCAGTCTCTGTCATTGTGCCACTCTGTGGCCTACTCATGCTGCTGCCACCTTCACACTCTGTCATTGTACCATTCTGTGGCTTCCTCATGCTGCTGCCAACTCCAGAGTCTGTCATTGTGCCACTCTGGGGCCTCCTCCTGATGCTGCTACTGCTGCCGCCACCTCTTCACTCTGTCATGTGTCACTCTGTGGCCTACTCATGCTGCTGCCACCTCCAGACTCTGTCATTGTCCACTCTGTGGCCCTCCTCCTGATTGCTGCTCTGTTGCCACCTCCAGACTCTGTCATTGTGCCACTCTGTGGCTTCCTAATGATGCTGCTGCCGCCACCTCCATACTCTGTCATTGTGTCACTCTGTGGCCTACTCATGCTGCTGCCACCTCCACACTCTGTCATTGTGCCATTCTGTGGCTTTGGGTGATCTCAATAATTAATATTCATAAATAGGCAAAAGTCGTCTATTGATGACTCCGCCTTTTATAAACCTTAAAAGAAACTACCTCTGTTGCCTTACACTGTTCCTGAACTATGTGCGTTCACTATGTTATATACTACGGCGCCTACCAAAAATACTATACACTGTATGTTAAACAATAAAGTATATTTATTAAAGCAAATACAAGTCTATAGTCTACTATTGCTATAACTATATATATTTATATCAATCGACATATAAATATATATACTTATAGTCCCACACAGTAATATATCAACAACACTACAATACACCTAAACTACACTACACAATACAATACACAATTTCACCCCACAAATCTACCTAAAAATACACTTACACACACACGTTACTTAGCAGCCCACTCTCCTGGCTCTATACTGTCCCTATGGGGAAACACAATAGTGGCACTGCAAGGGTTAATATATGATGCAGGCCAGGGATGAATAGGGGTAAATCAGGGCAGGGGTATTAGGGGTGCCTCATGGGTTACGCAGGGTATGTGGCACTGCAATGCAGGAGGAAAAGGGCACAGGGTATGTGGCACTGCAATGCAGGAGGAAAAGAGTTACTCAGCCATCTCCAGGGGCACATGGGGCTGCTCCCATCACTGTGGCTTGAGGCGAGAGTCACCGATACCCATGGGGCAGGAGTAGGCCCAATAGAATGGCTTTGCTCAGGGGGAAAACGGAACCCTGGAACCTGAGGATGAAGGGCCAGCAGTAGTTGTGGCCCCCACTGTGGTGGAAGAGGGGGAGACAACCCCACTGAATGTAATGGTGGGAGACATGGGAGGACTTGCCGCTGGGTCCGGAATTGGCAGACCTCAACGGTCTCTGGAGACATTTTGGTACAGCAGAGCACCAGGACCCGACTCTATCTCGGGCCTGAGAAAATGTGGTAGTAGTTGAGAGTGAGCCGCAACAACTGGGGCCTAGTCTATGTTCCCCCGTTTTGTGGTTCAACAGGAGATGCTGTACTGGGTAAATAACTTCATGGGTGAGCATATTGAACAGTTGGTGTGCCGAAGGCATATCACAAGCTCATGTTGGAGTTAGCCTACCAACATGTTCTTGGGGGACACCAGCAGAAAACGCAGGACCAGATTCTACAACGGTTTTACTGGCCCAGTGTGTTCAGAGAGGTGGACGGGTATTGCAAGTTTTCCCAACCTGCCAGATAACCAGCTCCCAGCCACTTTTCTGTAGTCCCCTGGTCTGATCGAGCGGTTCGCTATGGATCTCATAGGCCCAGTACTGAAGTCCCGCAGTGGGCACCAACACATCTTGGTAGTCCGGGACTATGCCACTCGGTACCCGGAGGCGGTGCCGAGCGACATACCTCTGCCAAACTCAAAGCCAAAGAGTTAATGTAGATGTTTTCCCGAATGGGGCCTACTAAAGACATCTGACCAGCCAGGGGACCCATCTATCACCGTCCATCTATCACCCGCAAACGGACGGCCTGGTAGAGAGTGTTTATTCAAGCCTTGAAAAGCATGTTAAAGTGGGTGGTGTCTAAAGATGGAAGGGACTGAGATCTGCTACTGCCCTATCTCATGTTTGCAGTGCGAGAGGTGCCCCAGGCCTCTACGGGGTTCTCGTCCTTCGAACTGCTGTATAGCTGCCATCCTTGTGGTCTGTTGGACATAGCCAAAGAGGCATGGGAACAACAACCCACACCGCATAAAAGTGTGATTGAGTATGTCACTCGGATGCAAGAGCGGATGGAGACAGTGTTGCCGCTGGTTAGGGAACATATGGAGGCAGATCAGCGAGCCCAGAGTAGAGTCTTTAATCGCTAGGCTCGGGTTCGGAATTTTAACCCTAGAGATCGGGTTTTGGTTCTGGTGCCGACGGTGGACAGTAAGTTCCTGGCTAGGTGGCAGGGTCCCTACAAAGTGCTCGAAAAAGTTGGGGAGGCAACCTACAGGGTACTCCAGCCTGGGCGGAGAAAGCCTGAGCATGTGTACCATGTAAACTTGCTGAAACCGTGGAACGATAGGGAGACCAGTACGGACAACAACCCCCGGCCGGGTTTTTCTGGTGGTAGAGTTTCCAGTCCACGGTCTGATACGAGGGTAGCAGTTGCCGCAAGTAAAGATTGCTGACAACCTTTCCTCTAAACAGACTGCAGGAGGGCAGGGAGTTCATCAGAAGGAACATGGATGTATTTTCAGACCTCCCTGGACGCACTTCTATCATCCGACATGGACATTGTCACTGTGCTCAGGCCAGAATCCGGTTGAAACCCTTACCAGGTACCTGAGTCACAGAGAAAAAGCCATCTCAGAAGAAGTGCAGCTGATGTTACAGCTAGGTGTCATCGAGGAGTCAAAAAGGAAATGGGCCAGTCCGATAGTCTTAATACCCAAGTCGGACGGGACGTTAAGATTCTGTAACGACTTCGGCAAACATCATGAGGTGTCCAAGTTTGACGCATACCCCATGCCCCGAGCTGATGAGCTTATTGAGAAGTTAGGCCAAGCCCGGCATTTTTCTGTTTTGTACCTCACCAAAGGGTATTGGCAGGTACCCTTGATGGAGGCTGCCAAGGAGAAAATGGCTTTCATTACACCAGAGGGGCTGTATCAGTACAAGGTCTGGCGCTACTGCCATGTTTCAAAGGCTAATGGACATTGTACTCCGTCCACATCATCGGTACGCTTCGGCGTACCTGGACGATATCGTTATTCACAGTACTGACTGGGAAAGTCACCTACCTATTGTACAGGCTGTAGTGGACTCCCTTAAGAAGGCTGGCTTGACCGCTAACCCAAAAAAGTGCGTGATAGGGTTAGAAGAGACCAAGTACTTGGGATATGTAATTTGGCGTGGAGTTATCAAACCTCAGGTGAACAAAGTTGAGGAATTGGCCCCGACCTGTCACTACTCGGCAAGTAAAGTCATTACTGGGAAAGGTGGGATACTATATGAGGTTGTCCTCCCACTTTGCTACACTGGCCGCACCATTGACAGACCTTTTGAAGGGACGCAAGTCAGTAACGGTCCACTGGAATGAGCAGGTGGAAAAAGGCTTTCTCCGCTTTGAAGTCGGCCCTGTGTGGGTCCCCGGTTTTGGTGACGCCTGACTTCAAAAGGGAGTTTATAGTACAGACCAATGCCTCCGAAGTAGGTTTCAGTGCTGTACTGTCTCAGGAAGTCAACGGGGAGGAGCATCCCGTTGTCTTCCTCAGCCGTAAGCTCATCCCAGCCGAGACCCGGTATAGTATAGTGGAGAGAGAGTGCCTGGCTATTAAGTGGGCACTCGAGTCTCTCCGCTATTATTTGTTGAGGAGAAAGTTTTGTCTGGTGACCCACCACTCCCCTGTCAAATGGATGAGCCAGGCCAAGGACAGAAATACCTAGGTCACCCGGTGGTTTATGTCTTTGCAAAATTTGACGTTTTCGGTGGAACACAGGGCAGGCCAGTTACTAGAAAACACGGGTACACTGTTTAATGTGTGTACACCCCCTGAGGGTTGAACAAAGGGGGGAGGTATGTAGGAAGGAACAAGGGGCCATCATTGATGGATGGTACATGTCACCAAGTAGCCAAAGTGCTGGGTGGGTGGCTACTCCCCACATTCCTAGTCGGGTCTTGGCAGGTTTAAAAGCAGTCAGCACTGTCAAGTGGGGTGGATTACTTCTCTCTGACAGGGGAGCGCAGTCAGTCTGTGTTTGGGATCTGAGGCTTTGAGCCATGCTGGAGGGCTGAGAGCCGCACGCTGGGAAACAGGCTCCCTAAAGCCTGTTGTGGACCTCTGGTAAAAAAAACTGCTAACAATGTGATTGTTTTGTTCCTTGGACATTCTATTGTGTGAACGAACACCAAGACTGCGAACTGTCATTTAGTTTTTTCCTTATGTGTGAATAAATACTGAAGTTTTGCTTTACCCACTGGTTTTTGCCTCTGTACTGCGTCCGCTTACCCTGCCTACCTGAGCGAACCCCCACCATATATATATATATTATACAACCTGGGGATTTTCTAAGTATATACAGTGGATATAAAAAGTCTACACACCCCTGTTAAAATGTCAGGTTTCTGTGATGTAAAGAAATGAGACAAAAATAAATCATTTCAGAACTTTTTCCACCTTTATGTGACCTATAAACTGTACAACTCAATATTGGCCTGAAGGTTTGGGCCAATATTGACTGGTATTTGGAACTGTTCATAATTCCCTCTAGTTTAACTAAGGCCCCAGTTCCATCTGAAGAAGAACAGCCCCTTGGCATGATGCTGCCACCTCCATGCTTCACTGTGGGGATGGTGTTCTTTTGGTGATGTGCAGTGTTGTTTTTGCTCCAAACATATCTTTTGGAATTATGGCTACAAAGTTCAACCTTGGTTTCATCAGACCATAACACCTTTTCCACATGCCTTTGGAGACTTCAGATGTGTTTTTGCAAAACGTAGCCTGGCTTGGATGTTTTTCTTGGTAAGAAAAGGATTTCGTCTTGCCACTCTACCCCATAGCCCAGACATATGAAGACTACGGGAGATTGTTGTCACATGGACCACACAGCCAGTACTTGCCAGATATTCCTGCAGCTCCTTTAATGTTGCTGTAGGCCTCTTGGTAGCCTCCCAGACCAGTTTTCTTCTCGTCTTTTCATCAGTTTTGGAGGGACGTCCAGTTCCTGGTAATGTCACTGTTGTGCCATATGTTCTCCACTTGATGATGACTGTCTTCACTGTGTTCCATGGTATATCTAATGCCTTGGAAATTCTTTTTTTACCCTTCTCCTGACTGATACCTTTTAACAATGAGATCCCTCTGATGCTTTGGAAGCTCTCTGTGGACCATGGCTTCTGCTGTGGGATGCGACTAAGAAAATTTCAGGAAAGACCAACTAGAGCAGCTGAACTTTATTTGGGGTTAATCAGAGGCCCTTTAAATGATGGCAGGTGTATGCTGACTCCTATTTAACAGGATTGTGAATGTGATTGCCTAATTCTGAACACAGCTACATCTCAGTTATAAGAGGGTGTGCACACTTATGCAACCACATTATTTTAGTTTTTTTTTAGTTTTCTTCCCTCCACGTAAAAGATTTCAGTTTGTTTTTCAACTGATTTGTACAGTTTTTAGGTCACATTAACCACCTCCGGACGCTGTACGCAGATTCGCGTTCCGGAGGTGGCAGCGCTGCGCACAGTCACGCATATACGCGTCATCTCGCGAGACGCGAGATTTCGCTCCAAGCCGGCCCGCGCATGCGCATCGCGGGCCGGCAAAAGTTAAAGAACAAGTTCGTCACCAGCCTGCCAGCAACGATCATTGGCTGGCAGGCTGGCGATTTTAAAAAATCCAATCACAAGCCATATAACAGATCATATTAGTAAATATGATCTGTTATAGGCTTCTCTGCTCCTCTGCTGGTCCTTTTCGTCGGTTGGATCCAGCAGAGAAGCAGACATCACTGTGAGTACACCAAACACTTCACTGTAGCCCCTGATCACCCCCCTGCACCCCAATTAACCCTTTGATCACCCCTTTGATCGCCCCTGTCAATCACCAGTGAAAAAAAAAAAGTGACAGTTTACACTGATCACTTTTTTTTTTCACTAGTATTGGCTGTTAGGTTTTAGGGATAGTTTAGGCCCCTTGGTTAGGTAGTTAGCGTCAGTTAGCGCCCACCCCACCGCACCGCAGTCACTTTTATTCGCTGATTAGCGTATCGCTAATCAGCATTTGTACTTTTATAGTATCTGTAAGTGATCAAAACTGATCACGGTCAGATCTATAATAGTATTAGTGTCACCTTAGCTTGCCCTCCACCCAAAACGCAGTGTTTGCCCGATCAGGCCGGAACGGTCGCCCACACGTGCGTTCACCCACGCCCGCCCCACCGCAGTGACAAAAAATATATATTTTTTGATCACTGCACATTCATTTTACACGCACTGCGGCGATAAAAAAATCAGTTTTGATATTTTTTATCAACCGCAGCGGCCTCCGGTACTTCGCTAGCCTCCCCTTTGTAAGACAGGCTTGCTTTTTTTCTTGGGTAGTCTCAGGGAATACCCCTAAATTTTGTAGTCCAAAATGTCAAATAGGGGTATTCTTCTGAAGAGGCCTACAGGATTCTGACCCAGTCGGATGAGGAGTGGGAACCCTCATCTGACGAATCTAGCGGGTCAGAATATGAACCTGTGGAAAGCAGTGGCTCTCTGACCCAAAGTTCGGACGAGGAGGGGGAGGTCCCTGGCAGCACCAGGCGTACCCGGCCCCGTGTCGCTAGACCACAGGTTTATGCAGGATCCGCTTCAAGAGCAGCAGAGTGGGGCTGTCGCTGCCGGATCACATGGTGAGGCATACACCAGCAGCGCAAGCCCTCCCTGGACCTAGTACCAGCACTGCCGTACAACATGGTGACCGTGGCGAGCACCAGAAGGGCAGTTGAAGCTGGTACGGTGGCACGTGCACTAGTTCACCCCGTCACAGCCACCGCACAGACAGGCCCGTAGAGCCCCTAGAATCCCTGAGGTGCTGGCAAACCCCTGATTGGCAGTCACCAACTTCAGCCCGCACCTGTAGTTCCCCCTTTCCCCGCCCAGTCTGGAGTTCGGGTTGAGATGGCTCAAATCGGTTCGGCCCTGGGATTTTTTGAGCTGTTCTTGACTGCGGAGCTCTTGGACTTAGTCGTGGCAGAGACCAACCAGTATGCCACACAATTTATATCCGCCAACCCGGGAAGCTTTTATGCCCAGCCTTTCCGGTGGAAACCAGTCCAAGTTTCCGAAATTAAAATTTTTTTGGGCCTTCTCCTCAACATGGCCTACAAAAATGCATGAATTGCGGTCATATTGGTCAACGCACCCGATTCATCACATGCCCATGTTCTCTGCTGCTATGTCCAGGGCACGATTTGAGGCCATCCTCCGTTTCCTGCATTTTAGCGACAACACCACCTCCCGTCCCAGAGGCCACCCAGCTTTTGACCGGCTCCACAAAATTCGGCCCCTCATAGACCATTTCAACCAGAAATTTGCAGATTTGTATACCCCCGAGCAAAACATCTGCGTAGGCGAGTCCCTAATACATTTTACCGGGCGCCTTGGCTTCAAACAATACATCCCAAGCAAGCGTGCCCGGTATGGGGTCAAATTGTATAAGCTCTGTGAAAGGGCCACAGGCTATACCCACAAATTTCGTGTCTATGAGGGAAAAGATCAGACCCTGGAGCCGGTCGGTTGCCCTGACTACCTGGGGAGCAGTGGGAAGACAGTCTGGGAACTTGGTGTCACCCTTATTCGGCAAGGGGTACCATCTTTATGTGGACAATTTTTACACAAGTGTGGCCCTCTTTAGGCATTTGTTTCTAGAACGGATTTGCGCCTGTGGCACCGCGCGAACTAGTCGCGTGGGCTTCCCCCAACGGCTTGTAACCACCCGTCTTGCAGGGGGGAGAGGGCTGCCTTGTGTAACGAAGAACTGCTCGCGGTGAAATGGAGAGACAAGCGTGACGTTTACATGCTCTCCTCCATTCACGCAGACACGACAATCCAAATTGAGCGAGCAACCCGTGTCATTGAAAAGCCCCTCTGTGTCCACGACTATAATGCGCTCATGGGAGGGGTGGACTTCAATGACCAGATGTTGTCTCCGTATTTAGTTTTCCCGCAGAACCAGACGCTGGTATAAGAAGGTGTCTGTATATTTAATTCAATTGGCGCTGTACAATAGTTTTGTTCTCTACAGTAAGGCTGGGAGAACACGATCTTTCCTCAAATTCCAGGAAGAGATCATCGAGAACCTCCTTTACCCAGGAGGTTCCGTGGCCCCATCCCCCAGTGTAGTTAGCCGTCTACACGAGCGACATTTCCCAGTGTCGTTCCTGGTACCTCAACCCAACCGTCACCCCGAAAAAGATGTCGTGTCTGTAGCAGGAGTGGAATAAGGCGTGACACCCGCTATTTCTGTCCTGACTGTCCGGACTACCCTGCCCTATGCTATGGAGAGTGTTTCCGGAAGTACCACACACAGGTACACCTAGCATAGGGATTGCATCTCACAGGACAGGCACACAGGGCTATTAGGGCCCTTTTACTCTCAGCTGCTGCAAACCTCTCCTTTCACCTGGGATAAAGTGCATAACGTACTTCGCCACATCTTTGGGCGATTTGCGCTTTGCACATTGTCCCATGGGGAAGGAGAGGTTTGTTCTATAAAGGTAAAAAAAACTAAACAAAAAAAAAATTACCGGTAAGTAAAAAAGTTAAAAAAGTTTAAAAAAGTTAATATGTTCTGTTCTAAAGTTAATAAAGTTATTGCTTTGCGGCCTGGTTTTTTCTTTTTTGTTTTGTTTTTTTTACCTTCCAGGTGGACCAACCGATCGACCAGCTGCAGCACTGATGTGCATTCGGACAGAAGCATTGCGCTGCTGTCAGATTACACGCAAGTCGGTGTATGCGGCGCTGCAAGACGAGATTTCTCCTCTGCAGTAAAAGATATGTTTGCCGAGGCATATGAGCTGAGGAGGTGGCGGTGTTCATATACTTTGGCAAACACTTTGTATATATAAAAAAAAAAAATCCCGGCAATGATTTATTCATCCACATCGATTGATGTGAATGGAGAAATCTGGTTTGCCAGGGCATACGAGCTGAAGTGGGTATGGATGTTGGGCGGAGCTCCTATGTCCTGGCAGACGCCTTTCCCCTCCTTTTTCTTTTTTTGGCAGAGATTTTTTCATCCACATTGATCGATGCGAATGAAGAAATCTGTGCCGTTCATTTTTTTCTTTCAGCCCAGAGGCTGAACGGAAAAAAAAAATCTCATTACCTGTATGCTCAATATAAGGAGAATAGCAGAAACTCCTAATGCTGGGCATACATGTAATGATTGCGGAGACCCTCAAATGCCAGGGCAGTACAAACACCCCACAAATAACACCATTTTGGAAAGAAGACACCCCAAGGTATTCGCTGAGGGGCATATTGAGTCCATGAAAGATTGAAATTTTTGTCCCAAGTTAGCGGAAAGGGAGACTTTGTGAGAACTAAATCCAAAAAATCAATTTCCGCTAACTTGTGCCAAATTTTTTTTTTTTCAATGAACTCGCCATGCCCCTCATTGAATACCTTGGGGTGTCTTCTTTCCAAAATGGGGTCACTTGTGGGGTATTTATACTGCCCTGGCATTTAGAGGCCCCAAAGCGTGAGAAGAAGTCTGGTATCCAAATGTCTAAAAATGCCCTCCTAAAAGGAATTTGGGCCCCTTTGCCCACCTAGGCTGCAAAAAAGTGTCACACATGTGGTATCTCCGTATTCAGCAGAAGTTGGGGAATATGTTTTGGGGTGTCATTTTACATATACCCATGCTGGATGAGATAAATATCTTGGTCAAATGCCAACTTTGTATAAAAAAAAATGGGAAAAGTTGTCTTTTGCCAAGATATTTCTCTCACCCAGCATGGGTATATGTAAAATGACACCACAAAACACATTCCCCACCTTCTCCTGAGTACGGAGATACCAGATGTGTGACACTTTTTTGCAGCCTAGGTGGGCAAAGGGGCCCACATTCCAAAGAGCACCTTTCAGATTTCACAGGTCATTTACCTACTTACCAAACATTAGGGCCCCTGGAAAATGCCAGGGCAGTATAACTACCCCACAAGTGACCCCATTTTGGAAAGAAGACACCCCAAGGTATTCCGTGAGGGGCATGGCAAGTTCCTAGAATTTTTTATTTTTTTGTCACAAGTTAGTGGAAAATGATGATTTTTTTTTTTTTTTTTTATACAAAGTCTCCTATTCCACTAACTTGTGACAAAAATTTTTTTTTTCCATGAACTCACTATGCCCATCAGCGAATACCTTGGGGTCTCTTCTTTCCAAAATGGGGTCACTTGTGGGGTAGTTATACTGCCCTGGCATTCTAGGGGCCCAAATGTGTGGTAAGGAGTTTGAAATCAAATTCAGTAAAAAATGACCTGTGAAATCCGAAAGGTGCTCTTTGGAATATGGGCCCCTTTGCCCACCTAGGCTGCAAAAACGGTATCTCCGTACTCAGGAGAAGGTGGGGAATGTGTTTTGGGGTGTCATTTTATATATACCCATGCTGGGTGAGAGAAATATCTTGGCAAAAGACAACTCTTCCCATTTTTTTATACAAAGTTGTCATTTGACCAAGATATTTATCTCACCCAGCATGGGTATATGTAAAAAGACACCCCAAAACACATTCCTCAACTTCTCCTGAGTACGGGGATACCAGATGTGTGACACTTTTTTGCAGCCTAGGTGGGCAAAGGGGCCCATATTCCAAAGAGCACCTTTCGGATTTCACAGGTCATTTTTACTGAATTTGATTTCAAACTCTTTACCACACATTTGGGCCCTAGAATGCCAGAGCAGTATAACTACCCACAAGTGACCCCATTTTGGAAAGAAGAGACCCCAAGGTATTCGCTGATGGGCATAGTGAGTTCATGGAAGTTTTTATTTTTTGTCACAAGTTAGTGGAATATGAGACTTTGTATGAAAAAAAAAAATAAAAAAAAAATCATCATTTTCCACTAACTTGTGACAAAAAATAAAAAATTCTAGGAACTCGCCATGCCCCTCACGGAATACCTTGGGGTGTCTTCTTTCCAAAATGGGTCACTTGTGGGGTAGTTATACTGCCCTGGCATTCTAGGGGCCCAAATGTGTGGTAAGGAGTTTGAAATCAAATTCAGTAAAAAATGACCTGTGAAATCCGAAAGGTGCTCTTTGGAATATGGGCCCCTTTGCCCACCTAGGCTGCAAAAAAGTGTCACACATCTGGTATCTCCGTACTCAGGAGAAGGTGGGGAATGTGTTTTGGGGTGTCATTTTATATATACCCATGCTGGGTGAGAGAAATATCTTGGCAAAGACAACTTTTCCCATTTTTTTATACAAAGTTGTCATTTGACCAAGATATTTATCTCACCCAGCATGGGTATATGTAAAAAGACACCCCAAAACACATTCCTCAACTTCTCCTGAGTACGGGGATACCAGATGTGTGACACTTTTTTGCAGCCTAGGTGGGCAAAGGGGCCCATATTCCAAAGAGCACCTTTCGGATTTCACAGGTCATTTTTTACTGAATTTGATTTCAAACTCCTTACCACACATTTGGGCCCCTAGAATGCCAGAGCAGTATAACTACCCCACAAGTGACCCCATTTTGGAAAGAAGAGACCCCAAGGTATTCGCTGATGGGCATAGTGAGTTCATGGAAGTTTTTATTTTTTGTCACAAGTTAGTGGAATATGAGACTTTGTATGAAAAAAAAAAAAAAAAAATCATCATTTTCCACTAACTTGTGACAAAAAATAAAACATTCTAGGAACTCGCCATGCCCATCACGGAATACCTTGGGGTGTCTTCTTTCCAAAATGGGGTCACTTGTGGGGTAGTTATACTGCCCTGGTATTCTAGGGGCCCAAATGTGTGGTAAGGAGTTTGAAATCAAATTCAGTAAAAAATTACCAGTGAAATCCGAAAGGTGCTCTTTGGAATGTGGGCCCCTTTGCCCACCTAGGCTGCAAAAAAGTGTCACACATCTGGTATCCCCGTACTCAGGAGAAGTTGAGGAATGTGTTTTGGGGTGTCTTTTTACATATACCCATGCTGGGTGAGATAAATATCTTGGTCAAATGACAACTTTGTATAAAAAAATGGGAAAAGTTGTCTTTTGCCAAGATATTTCTCTCACCCAGCATGGGTATATATAAAATGACACCCCAAAACACATTCCCCACCTTCTCCTGAGTACGGAGATACCAGATGTGTGACACTTTTTTGCAGCCTAGGTGGGCAAAGGGGCCCATATTCCAAAGAGCACCTTTCGGATTTCACAGGTCATTTTTTACTGAATTTGATTTCAAACTCCTTACCACACATTTGGGCCCCTAGAATGCCAGGGCAGTATAACTACCCCACAAGTGACCCCATTTTGGAAAGAAGAGACCCCAAGGTATTCGCTGATGGGCATAGTGAGTTCATAGAAGTTTTTATTTTTGTCACAAGTTAGTGGAATATGAGACTTTGTAAGAAAAAAAAAAAAAAAATCATCATTTTCCGCTAACTTGTGACAAAAAATAAAAAGTTCTATGAAATCACTATGCCCATCAGCGAATACCTTAGGGTGTGTACTTTCCGAAATGGGGTCATTTGTGGGGTGTTTGTTCTGTCTGGGCATTGTAGAACCTCAGGAAACATGACAGGTGCTCAGAAAGTCAGAGCTGCTTCAAAAAGCGGAAATTCACATTTTTGTACCATAGTTTGTAAACGCTATAACTTTTACCCAAACCATTTTTTTTTTACCCAAACATTTTTTTTTTTATCAAAGACATGTAGAACTATAAATTTAGAGCAAAATTTCTATATGGATGTCTTTTTTTTTTGCAAAATTTTACAACTGAAAGTGAAAAATGTCATTTTTTTGCAAAAAAAATCGTTAAATTTTGATTAATAACAAAAAAAGTAAAAATGTCAGCAGCAATGAAATACCACCAAATGAAAGCTCTATTAGTGAGAAGAAAAGGAGGTAAAATTCATTTGGGTGGTAAGTTGCATGACCGAGCAATAAACGGTGAAAGTAGTGTAGGTCAGAAGTGTAAAAAGTGGCCTGGTCTTTCAGGGTGTTTAAGCACTGGGGGCTGAGGTGGTTAAAGGTGGAAAAAGTTCTGTAAATGATCTATCTTTGTCTCATTTTTTTACATCACAGAAACCTGACATTTTACCGGGGTGTGTAGACTTTTTAAATCCACTATTTGTGGAATCTGCTGACGAGAGTGTAAAAGGAGAGCGCTTCTTCTTGGTGCTAACATCGACCTGTTCATACTTCAGTTTTGGCCCCGTGACTGCCCAAATAAGTGCAGTGATTCTAAGAGCGACTCCTGTCATCTGCATGTCATACGGACTCACAGTATTGTATCACTACCACAGCAGACTCCCTATGCGTGTTACTGCAAGGCACAGTGTTCTACACTACTATACAGGCTCTCTGCATCCCGGAAATAGCTGTTTTTTAACGTATTTCGCCGTGAATAAATTCGGATCAAACCAAATATTTCTGAAAAATTCGGCGAACCGGTTGAATTAAATTTTTTAAAAATTCGCTCATTTCTAAATATAACTGTGAGGCTGTTTAAAATGTTCAGTAGAGCTGTAGCAATCTGCCTTAATCAATTTTTTTCAGAAGATATATATATAGAGTGTTGCTGTTAAATTTCACAGCAACACTCTGCAACTTTGTATCTGTAGTCAACCAGTGCGTGCCCTGGCTGGCGGCATGTTGTTTCTAAATGAGTTTGTAATACTATTTCTTCTAATTGGCTGACTGCTTCCTACTGCTTTAAAAACACATACAGACACACACACCCTGCCTCCCAACATGTTTCGCTGGCAAACCGGCATCTTCAGGGGATCGTGCAGGTATTATACTATATACTATAGATCCAATCGTCTAACATGCACTGAGAGGTCTTACTTAATTCACTAGCAACATCCTGTATTATACTCCAGAGCTGCACTCATCTTTCTGCTGGTGGAGACACTGTGTACATACATTACATTACTTATTCTGTACTGATCCTCAGTTACATACTGTATTAAACTCTAGATCTGCACTCACTATTCTGCTGGTTGTGTACATGCATTACTTATCCTGTACTAATCCTAAGTAACATCCTGTATTATACTCCAGAGCTGCACTCACTATTCTGCTGGTGCAGTCACTGTGTACATGCATTACTTATCCTGTACTAATCCTAAGTAACATCCTGTATTATACTCCAGAGCTGCACTCACTATTCTGCTGGTGCAGTCACTGTGTACATGCATTACTTATCCTGTACTAATCCTAATTTACATCCTGTATTATTCTCCAGAGCTGCACTCACTATTCTGCTGGTGCAGTCACTGTGTACATATATTACATTACTTATCCTGTACTTATCCTAATTTACATCCTGCATTATACTCCAGAGCTGTGCTCGCTATTCTGCTGGTGGAGTTTCTATGTACATACATCACATTACTTATCCTGTACTAATCCTAATTTACATCCTGCATTAAACTCCAGAGCTGTGCTCACTATTCTGCTGGTGGAGTTTCTATGTACATACATTACATTACTTATCCTGTACTGATCCTGAGTTACATCCTGTATTATACTCCAGAGCTGCACTCACTATTCTGCTGGTGGAGTCACTGTGCACATACATCACATGACTTATCCTGTACTGATCCTGAGTTACATCCTATATTATACTATAGAGCTGCACTCACTATTCTGCTGGTGGAGTTTCTGCATACATATATTGAATTACTTATACTTATCCTTATGCTGATCTTGAGTTACACCGCTTGCACAAACCTGCTCTCTTGGGTTGGCTGAGGAGCCTCACACATGACATTTTCACATGACACAGGAAGCCTGTTTCAGTTGCTTATTTTCTCTATGATCAAAGCTGCCGTGACCACTAGGCGGCAATCTACAAGCTTGCGGATTCTGCCACATATGGATTGCCCCCACTAATGGCATTATGATTTGTACTAGAGGTGGGACGAATCCAATTTTTTTCGAATCTGAAAAGGTTCTCGAATATATCGAATCTTTCGAATCTCGAATCCTACGAATCCTGTACATAAGAATTGTGAGAACGGTGTAAGAAACAAAGTGATCCAAACACTTATGAGGGGGATCTGTGGATGGCACTGTTATGGGGGAGCTCTGTGGATGACACTGTTATGGGGGATCTGTGGATGGCACTGTTATCGGGAGGATCTGTGGATGGCACTGTTATCGGGAGGATCTGTGGATGGCACTGTTATCGGGAGGATCTGTGGATGGCACTGTTATGGTTGATCTCTTTATGGCACTGTTATGGGGGATCTGTGGATGGCCCTGTTATGGGGGGATCTGTGGATGGCACTGTTATGGGGGATCTGTGGATGGCGCTGTTATGGGGGATCTCTGGATGGCACTGTTATGGTTGATCTCTTTATGGCACTGATATGGGGGATCTGTGGATGGCACTGTTATGGGGGGATCTGTGGATGGTGCTGTTATGGGGAATCTCTGGATGGTACTGTTATGGGGGATCTCTGGATGGCACTGTTATGGGGGATCTCTGGATGGCACTGTTATGGGGGATCATTGGATGGCACTGTTATGGGGGATCTCTGGATGGCACTGTTATGGGGGATCTCTGGATGGCACTGTTATGGGGGATCTCTGGATGGCACTGTTATAGGGGGGATCTCTGGATGGTACTGTGATGGGGGGGATCTGTGCATGACACATATATAGCATCTTATGCTATGTGCCATCCACAGATCCCCCCCATAACAGTGTCCCTGCAGTGTGAATGACAACCCAATACAGGGGATGGCATCTGGATTAAGAATGACAGTGGGGACCGGTGCAGTCCCTGTATTCTATTGCTCACTGTTGTATAATCTTATCTAAAACTGTAGGCATTGTTAAAATATGATATAATTAGTAATCCAGCTGTATTACTTACAGCTAAGTTCCATAGCAGAGAGGAGGCATGAGGCAGGCCGGAAGGGCAGGCGGGCGACGCGTCACTCACTACTATGTCACGCACCCGCGCCGCCTGCTTCGTTCATAAAGTGGGCGGCGCAGGCGCATGACGTAGTGAGTGACGCGACGCCCGCCCGCCCTCCTGGCCTGCCTCCCCCCTCCTCCGGAACTTATCTGTAAGTAATACAGATGGATTACAAATGATTATTATATCTTAACAGTGCCTACAGATAAGATTATATAACAGTGAGCGGGGCCGGTGCATTAGAATACAGGGACTGCACCGATCCCCGCTGTCATTCCTAATCCAGATGTCGGCCCGCAGCCCCTCCTCCCTCTGTTGATACACCCGCCCACCGCGCTGTGCGGCATGGCGGCGGCCGTGTATCATTAGGTAAACTAATCGCAGCCTTTTTGGGTCGGCCACATCGCCATATCGCCTCACGGGATTCGTCAGATTCGAATTTTACTAAATTACGTCAGGATTCGAGTCCACGAATCCCACGAATCCAACAAGATTCAAGGGATTCGTGGATTCGACGGATTCGTCGTCCCAGCTCTAATTTGTACTATTCCTGCAGCCAGTCATGCTGTCTAATCCTCAGGATAAGGCCTCATGCACACGTTGCCCGGCAGTGGCCGTATTGCAGCCTGCAAACAGCGGCTCCACAATATCCGGGCACCGGCCGTGTGCTCCCCGCATCAAGGATGCGAACCCATTCACTTGAATGAGTCCGCAATCCGGTGCTGCTGTGCGTAACGAGGCACGGAACCCCACGGCAGCGCTACAGAGTTCTTCTGTGGTGTTTCTGTCCGTGCCTCCGCACCGCAAAAAAATAAAACATGTTCTATTTTTTTGCGGTGCGGTCGGATCATGGACCCATTCAAGTTTAATGGGTCTCGATCCGTCCCTGGCCGCCGCATGGACGTTGCCCGTGCTTTGGGGACAGCAAATTTTAGTCCCCAATGCACGGAAAGGCCGCGTGCATGCTGCCTAACATTATAACAGTAAGAACACTTAAAGATTCTAGAATGTCACCTTCTCAAACGCTGGAGACTCTACCAGTAACTATGTAACACTTGTCCTATAATGTAGTGTTCTCACCTTGATTTCCTGCGTCATCTCCAAGGAACAAGCTCTGATCTTAAGGGCCTATCATGTCAGCCTTAGCATTGTATAATTAACAGACTCTCTTCACTATAGAGATTTTCTTCTGTGTTTTTGCCAGTTTGAAACAAAATTTCATCGTAAACTTTATCTGCACTCGTGTCTTAAAGTGCACCTCTAATTATGAAACACCTTTTCTTAAGTGCATGTAACTATAAGAAACTTTGTAATATACCGAATCAAAGAAAAATGTTTCCTTCTGTATTTATCAGGCTGCTTTGCTATTATTTCCTGCTTTTAAGGCCTCCTGCACACGACCGTTGTGTGCACCCGTGGCCGTTGTGCCGTTTTCCGTTTTTTTTCGCGGACCCATTGACTTTCAATGGGTCCGTGGAAAAATCGGAAAATGCACCGTTTTGCAGCCGAGACCGTGATCCGTGTATCCTGTCCATCAAAAAAATATGACCTGTCCTATTTTTTTGACGGACAACGGTTCACGGACCCATTCAAGTCAATGGGTCCGTGAAAGAACACGGATGCACACAAGATTGGCATCCGTGTCCGTGATCCGTGGCCGTAGGTTAGTTTTTATACAGACGGATCCGAAGATCCGTCTGCATAAAATCTTTTTCATAGCTGAGTTTTCACTTCGTGAAAACTCAGAACCGACAGTATATTCTAACACAGAGGCGTTCCCATGGTGATGGGGACGCTTCAGGTTAGAATATACTAAAAGAACTGTGTACATGACTGCCCCCTGCTGCCTGGCAGGTGCTGCCAGGCAGCAGGGGGCAGCCCCCCCCCCTGTAGTTAACACATTGGTGGCCAGTGTGGCCGCTCCCCCCTCCCTCCCCTGTAATTAACTCATTGGTGGCCAGTGGGCCCCCCTCCCTCCCCTGTAGTTAACTCATTGGTGGCCAGTGGGCCCCCCTCCCTCCCCTGTAGTTAACTCATTGGTGGCCAGTGGGCCCCCCTCCCTCCCCTGTAGTTAACTCGTTGGTGGCCAGTGGGCCCCCCTCCCTCCCCTGTAGTTAACTCGTTGGTGGCCAGTGGGCCTTCTCCCCTCCCTCCCCCTCCTAATTAAAATTTCCCCCCTATCAATGGTGGCAGCGGAGTGTACCGATCGGAGTCCCAGTGCCACCAATGATAGGGGGAGGATTTTAATTAGGAGGGGAGGGAGGGGAGAAGGCCCACTGGCCACCAACGAGTTAACTACGGGGGAGGGAGGGGGGGCCACTGGCCACCAACGAGTTAACTACAGGGGAGGGAGGGGGCCGGCCGCACTGGCCACCAATGAGTTAACTACAGGGGAGTGGGGGGCCGGCCGCACTGGCCACCAATGAGTTAACTACAGGGGAGGGAGGGGGGGGGCGGCCGCACTGGCCACCAATGTGTTAACTACAGGGGGGGGGGCTGCCCCCTGCTGCCTGGCAGCACTTGCCAGGCAGCAGGGGGCAGTCATGTACACAGTTCTTTTAGTATATTCTAACCTGAAGCGTCCCCATCACCATGGGAACGCCTCTGTGTTAGAATATACTGTCGGATTTGAGTTTCACGATGTAACTCAAATCCGACGGTATATTCTAACATAGAGGCGTTCCCATGGTGATGGGGACGCTTCAAGTTAAAATATACCATCGGATTGGAGAAAACTCCGATCCGATGGTATATTAACTCCTGACTTTACATTGAAAGTCAATGGGGGATGGATCCGTTTGAAATTGCACCATATTGTGTCAACGTCAAACGGATCCGTCCCCATTGACTTGCATTGTAATTCAGGACGGATCCGTTTGTCTCCGCACGGCCAGGCGGACACCAAAACGACTTTTTTTTCATGTCCGTGGATCCTCCAAAAATCAAGGAAGACCCACGGACAAAAAAACGGTCACGGATCACGGAAAAACGGAACCCCGTTTTGCGGACCGCAAAAAAATACGGTCGTGTGCATGAGGCCTAACAATGATGTGTATGGGGAGAGACACACAAACTGCAGTTTCTTAGCTCTGCTAACCTTAGCACTTGTGACTCTACTGTATCTAGTAAGATAATGATCTACCACTGTTCACAGTGAGATGATAAATCACTATCTAGCTGGCAGCAGCCTCCTCATTCCTCCTTTTCTCTCCATAGACGTTTGTGTATGAGGCCAGGACTGGTGCTATTAGAGATAAAAGGCTGAGTGAAGGAAAGTAGGAAGAAAACAGCCTGAGAAGCCCATGATGAAAAATAATTCTTTAATAAGATATATTACAAAATTTGTATTCTCCTGCAATATTCATTTATGAAGACTTGTTTATGATAGGAGGTACACTTTAAGTAAAGGAACTGGACTGTTAGTGTTGGCATTGTATCAGTCCAACCAATTGCCTCGCACTGGCACAGTGGATTATGTCTGTTATAAATCAGCCGCCAACCATTCCGGTCATGCCAGAAATCTGTCATCTCTACGACGGGACGACATTGTCTTCCTTAAAAAATAGGAAAAGAAAACGACTGCACGTATTCTGTATAAAAGGCAAGGAGCTGTATTTTCTCCTTTGCTTTTCCTCTTATATCTTTTTTAATTACTATAATTAAGGTTTATGGTTTTAATGAGTCGGAATAATACAAATAATGTAAAGCCCAGTGGCCATAATTACTGGGGTGATGTGTAATTGAGGCTTTTAATGGCAAATTACCTGAAGTGCTGCTGATTTTTCCCAGTAGAAGGTGCATGAGAGTATGAGGAGTGTGAACACAGGCTGAGAGGAGGCTCAACCTCTGGAGACGTCTGGAGACCAAAGTGAAGGACGTGACAACCAACCGGTCAGAGCAAAGATTCAATTTGATGCCTTAGCCCTGTACCTAAACAAGCACTACTCTGCACCTTCTACAGCCATGGCCACCAGTGAAACCATAGCAAATTTCTGAATAAGGCAGTTTTAGAACATGTCTTCCTCTCTCTTCCTTTGAGAAGCAGCCATGACTTTTACCACCTCCATATCAAGTGATAAAAAAGTAGTCGCGACCCAGAGGAGAAGACAGAAGTTGTTTACAACCACTTCTGCCTTTTCTTTTCCAGCTCACGTACAGTAGTGGTCAGTAAGCACTATACAGTGAGTAGAGGAAGTGGTAATGGCACTGCCTCTGTCGGACCAGGCAATCGCTGGGTAACCCCCTGGCATGGCAGAGCAAAATCAGCTCTGCCAGTGACTGGTGAGGACAGGGGTCTCTTTTCACTTCTAATTGGGACTCCTATGAATGCCCCATTTACAGTGGAAAACTGCAAAGAAAAAAAAGTGAATGAGGGAATATCCCCTAGAAGTATTTTATAATCTCATTGGGGATATGATGTGTAATAGATATGAAATGTATCGAAAAATAAATAAAAAATATATAAATACAATAAAAACAGAAATGTGACACTTTATTTTAGTGTAAGTTTGCTAATAAAAAAAGAGCTGTACATTAAAATATATTTTGTATATAAAATATAAAACCATATTATACACTCCTCAACATTAAAATTACAACTCCAAGAAGGGAAAGTTGTAGAATTATGTTAATGATATGCAAATGATAAAAAATGGAAAAAGAATATTCAAAGCATCTGGATTTATTGAGTATGGAGTATGAGCTACACACACACACAGAAATCCATGCATACTCCTCGGCAAACTATTGACAACCAATGCCATCTCAGATGTGCTCGATGGGAGACAAGTCCGAAGACTCTGCAGGCCATGGTAGCAATGAACAACATGCAGCCTGGCATCATTCTGTTGAAAAACTGCACCTTGAACCCTTTGGAGAAATAGCCAAAACACTGGTTCCACGACCAAATCAATGTAATGTCAAGCTGTTAGTACCTGAAATGAAGACAATAGGGGTCTGGCTGCCACACATTATGCCATCCCTCACCATAATCCCTGGAGTAGGACCACTCCTACTGATTTTCCCTAGTGAAGGCCTCTTCATGGTGTTGTCCACCTCGTCTCTAGACCTGGCTATCACTGTGTCTAAGACGGATACTCATCGTTGAAGAGGATAGACCTCCATTCCAGCCTCCATTGCCATCTTGCTGTCCACCATGATAGCTTTTGAGAGCGGTGGCATGAGGTCAGTGGACTCCTGTAGCTGGACATCTCGTACCCCAATGTTGTGCAGACAACTTCTGATGGTTTGTGTAGATACTGTTTGCCGCTCAAGGCTTAGGATATGTTGAGTAAAGTATTGACAATTTTGATTTGGCTGCTTCACCGAATTTTACCCAAAAATTAGCTTTGTGACAAATTTATTTGTCAAAAAAGCGCATTTCTTTGTAAGTAGTGGGTGCAATGAGTGCCCCTTCATTGTATCCCTCAGATGCCGCATTCATAGCTGATTGCCGCATCTGACAGTAATAATGCAGTGTAAAATAATAAAAATAATAATAAAATCATACTTACCCTCATCTATTTGATCGCAAAGAGCCGGTCGTCGCCATCTTGATTGAAGATCTAGTGTGAAATCTTGCGCAGCCCGTGATGATGTCATCATGTCGTCCGGTGTGGTGATGTCATATGTCACCACACACTATTGTATATTGTCCTGATGAAGGGGGCTCTCCGCCCCTGAAACGCGTTGACTGAAAATAAAAAAAGTATTGTGTTATCAATACCTACCTGCTTCTGACTCCTGCTGACAGCGCCATCCAAAGGTTCATCTTCTTTCTTCTTCTGCATGTCACCACACACGGGATTTCGTGCTAGATCTTCAATCAAGATGGCGGCGGCTGGCATTTGGAGCTCAAACGGATGAGGTAAGTATGATCTTTTTTTTTTTTTTTACCGTTATTCAGGGAAAATCTATTTGCTACCACGAAGCACAATCAAATTTTTCCTGGAATTCGGATCGAATTCCACTTTGTGGAGTTCGATTCGCTCAACCTTAGATCTGACGTCCAATTCTACTTGCAGTACAGAATGGATCACTAGGCGCCATTCTTCTATTCTGATGATCTGTCCGCGCAGAGATTCTCCTCTGTGCACCTCTTCATGTTATTCCAGTTCATCGTTGTTCTTCCAACCACCAGGACACTCAACGTTGACCAGCGCTGACATCTCGTCCTAGACACACCACGATCTACTGGAGTGATTAACAAGAGGTTTCTCCGGTCAAGGTTTTTATCCCTCTCAGTTTGTGGCAAGTAGTGATAACTGTCACATCGATGAACAGGAGGCATTGCACAATCATCCCACACAACCTGATCAGATTTTTGAGGTGTCATTTGGCTAAAAGACTTTACTTACAATCTGGTTTTCATATCCCTCCCATGTGCCTCAGCCTTATAAACCATGTTAGTATGTTACTCGTCATTGACGAGTCTGTGCTATATTAACAACTCCTATCATTGTTACTGTTAATGTTCTGATAGTTACCGATTAGCAGCACCACAATCCACTGGATAATATTTCGAGACGTGTGTAGTTGGGGAAGAGACACCTCGTTAATAAACCCGGTTCTGGCTGCGCACAGTTTGCTCCACATTTCTTGGCTGAGCTAATGGGGAGCCGGGAGACTAAAGTGCGGTCAGTGAGAGGTTAGACGGGCAGGGGCTGAGGCTGCCTGAAAGCGCGAGACGGAACATTCTCTACAGAGAGACCCAACATAAAGAGTGCAGTCGCTGTGCATTTCATTTACTCAGACAGCCATAGCTCTATATTTAATTTAAGCCAAGACAAGCTGCCTGGAGAGCGCCAGCATCAGACAAATTTATAGCGGAGAGGAACAGCACGTTGTGTGTGAGGGAAGAGCCAGGGCCAAGCTGAGAGATGAGCCGAGCAGAACAGATCTGGCCAGTCCTGGGAATTATCTGCCGCTGTATAGACAGTGATTTTTGAAGATTTGTATCCATTTCTATTCTAAATGTTCTCGTAAAAATCCATGTATCCAATGTGGAGGTAATGGAGCAGAAACATGAAAGGACTCAAACATATTTTGCCTCTGTGTGTTTTACATGCAGTGCCCAAGGCCCCCTACCTTCTTGTCTCTTTGCAAGTCATCCAGTAGACTCCATTCCACCTTCACATGGGGTTCTTTTCTGCTGGACTCCTTGGAGGATCATCTTATGCTCTGATGGGCCAGTTCAACCCTGACATATGTTAAGTTGCATCACCACTACACAGTCATCTCCATCTCCTCGCCTCTCTAATCTCCTGCTTTAAGTGACAACAGTACAATACTAGAGCTTGGAGAGGTGGATAACCTACTGGACACAAGATAATGAATTCACCTCTTCCCTTCCTTAGACTACCGTGGGTGTTGAAATTAATAATTTTACTACCTTACACCACTAGACATGTTGACTTTTTGACTTACCTCCAACTACCCTGGTGGAATCAGCTAGTTCTTTGCTCTAGATTACTGGTAATATTGGAATTAGCCATGCCACTATGCAAACTCTCAGTGATGTTAATGTTAGCCCCTTTACTACTTTAGACCACCAGGCTTATTGACATTAACCCCTTCATTTCACTGGAACCCTATGGAGGTTAACATCGACTACCACACTTCATCATGGATATTGTCATTAACATTTTTACTACCCTCGGCCACCAGGACTATTGGAGCTATCCTTTCATTACCTCAGCCTACCAGGAATGTTGGGATTAAGCCTTTCAATACTTTAGAACACCAGGGATGTTGGCATTAACCCATTAACTGCCATAGACTACACTAGATGATGATATTAACCATTTCACTACCTTAGACAGGAATGTTGACATGATTACTATAGCTTTGAACAAAAATGCTCATGTAGTTGCTTACATCATGTACATCTTACCCATGATTTATTTATTTTTTCACTTTGGACTTTCCTGACCCATTTTCAGCATGTAAAATGAAAAGTCACTCTGGTTTGTTTCATGTTGTATGTGACACTTCCTGTTGCTGTATCAAACTAAATACATAATTCACTTTTTCTACGTCTGCCACAGTTCCATTACCGACCCTAGGTTTAGCTCCTCCGACCCAGCAAGTTACCCAGACACTCCCCAATCACTTCCATATTGCTGTTTTGACACATCCATGGACATAACATCACAGGAAATAAAGAGCTGAATGGATAGGGTCACATGACCACAGCCCAGAATGGAAGATAGGACCAAAAGAGGTACAATAAATACTGTCATTTCTTGCTCCAGGGTTACAGGATTCTGCAAAGTGCAAAATAATGTATTTCTGTGTAAAACATGTATTTATTGTATGTAGGGTACACATGGAATTGAATAGACTGTACCATCCACCACCAGTCAATGGATGGAGCTGTTTTCTCTCCCCATAAGTTAGAATATTTAGAACATTCTAGGGTAGGGTAACCTAGCTAGGGCTACTGAGAGGAAGCTTATGTATATAGCTGTCACACAAAACCATCCTGGAGAAGGATGTGGCCAAGACAGGGCCAGAGAAAACCACTACCAAAGCAGACCAGATGTTGAGGGGAGGTAAAGAGAAAGTTCAGAAGAGATAACCTGTCTGATAAGGATTTTTTTATACTACAGCATTCATGTTCAGGAATTGCCTCCGGTGCCTGAGCATACCATACCACAGTTTGTCCCGCTGTGAGAATATCTACATCTCAAGGTGGATTTTGTAGGGATGTACTGTAAGTACAGAAAACTGTTCAATAAATGGAGCAGAAGAGTTTGCCTGCCGTCAGGCAGAACTGCTCTGTAGGATGCATTGCATTACTTTACCAGAAGTATTAAACCTCATGCCTAAATGTGAATGCGTACAAGTCAGCTAGAGAAGCATAGAGTGAGGAAGACTCCTTTAAGGAAAGACGTGACTTATTAACTACGTGTGCAGCTGTGAAACCTGTAGCATACAGGAAAGTATACTTACTGTATGTGTAACATCTGCTAGTCCATTGTATGAACTGTCCTGATCTGTTTACATTTCAATTCTTCTTGAAAGAACTGTTCTTCTGCACTCCTGCCTCATCATTGCTTCCAGCACTACTACTACACTGCAAAGTGTTGGGGCCATGAACCAGTACCCTGCCTTGCACCTCAAAACTACCAACACAAAGGTCACCTCAACTATCATCAGGTGGACAGGTGGACCCCAGAACCGGGAGGAAGAGAAGGTGTGCCCTTCCCATCACTGCACGCCAGCTCAGGAAGTGCAGTAATCTTGAGTACCCCAACTACTACTACTACCCCTATCTGGCCTCTGTGACCTGTTCACTGCAATACAATACATTACAAAATGACAGCAACCTTAATAAATGATTATTTTAAAGATGCTGATGCAAACTGGAAAACCCCTTTAATTTACAAATCGACCACCTTTTCACTTACTGAGACAACCAGGGATTTTGGCATTAAGCCCTTCAATTCCCTAAACTAAAAGAGATGTTGGAATTAAACTTTTACCTGCCACAAGGATGCTGACCTCTTCAGCCTTTCTAGACCACCAAGGAATAAACTCTTTCCATTGCTCAGTCAACCAGAGATGTTAGTATAAACCCTTCTGCTACCTGAGACCACCAATGATATTGTCATTCATCACTTAACTATCCTAAAAAACCAGAGGATTTGGCATTAACTCCTTCAGTAACCAAGACCTCTGAGGTGTTGCTGTTAATAAGTGATAAGTACATATAGTATTAGCCTCCAAAGCTACCCTAGGACACCAGGAATATTATTAATAACTTAAAAAATTGTATAGTTTTAGAGGTCATCATCAACATGTTACAGTAACATGGTGACCCTGAAAATCTGGAGTCCTTATATTATACAGTGATTATAATCAGTGCTGATCACGAATATTTGAATTGCGAATTTTTATCGTGAATATGGGCACTTCGAGAGTAGTTTGTTTATTTGGTGTTCTTCCTTTCCCCACATACTGTGACAACTGACTTTTAGTTCATCAGTGTCACACCGCTGAAATCAGCATTTCGGTCACTAATTTATACCGCCCTCAGTGAGGTCAGCATAAAGTTGATGACAGGTTCCCTTTAATACCTTGTTGGATTGCACAATGCAGAAACAATTCATTGTACTGTCTTATTGTAAATGCCATTGGCACAGTAGCCATTTAGTTCCATTGTAAAACGGAGCTCATCTGGGTAAAATACATATTTGCCTCTCTCCCGGGGTCCTGCCCTCAGTGTTTTTCTTTAGATTGACCCACAAATAGCAGCTTAATTCCCCTTGCAGTTCAGTTTACATTCCCTATTGCCCTTTTTTTCATTTGAAGCATAACATTTCAATGCTTTTTTCTGGCTTTAACCTTGTTTTGATCATGGCAGTCCCAGTGGTGCCATTTACCCTCGAAACAGCCGAGCAGTACAGCAGTGGAGGAATGTTAATTTCTTTCAGGAGACGTTGATCTCTTGGGCATTACAGGGGTAATTGAGATTTGAAGAAATGTATATTCATTGGTGAGTGCCATAAATAAGATTCACCGGGATCTTTATACTCCTCCGAGCACAAGTCTGGTAGATTATTTGTATTCACTGGGAATTGAGCAGTGGGGGGTGAGGATTACAAAAGTGCTACACTGAATTCAGCCCTACACAGCTACACAAAAAGGAAAAAAGAAAACCTCACTGGAAATGTAATGAACTCTTGAGATCCAGGGAGGTCCGCTCAATGGCATGCTTGATACAGGAGACAAATGCTGCCTTACTATACACTTATTAATCCAGGATTCAGAGATTCCTACAGGTCCTGGATAGGGACATGCAAATTATTGTAAATTTAGGATTCAATTTTTGTAATTTGTGTCTAACCTGATTAGTAACATTCTGGAAGAACCACGGAAAAAAAGGGACCTTAATGAGGCAAAAATGTGGGAGAGGAGCAGCTTTACCTTGTGGAAGGTGTTCTCCTTCATACTTTGATGGCATATCAACAGGATATGCCATGTGTAACATCCCAGAGTTATGGTACGAAACTCTTTTACCCTGCTACAACCTGTTAAGTGTATCTGTACGGTCATCTAATGTGAGTTATCTTATATCCTCAAAAATGTGCATTGAAACCCTTGTTAAATGTATTTGCTGTAATTTTCATGTTCACCAGCAGGTGGCAGCAATATGTTCAGCAGAGACTTAGTAACAGTTTAGCATATCTAGACTGGAATAGGATATTCCAGTTTAGCTCCCCCTCTGTGAGGAGGTGTGGAGTGTTCCCACATCCTGCCTCATGAGTGGGGAAGGAAGTTAGAGTTAGTGTGCCAGCCACCCCGGCTAGGGGAAGGCTGTGCAAGTAGGAGCTCCCAGTTCTAGGGATCCAAGGCAGTCTCTTGTCTCGGCTGAGACAAAAGATAATCATTCCCAGTCTGAGCCCTTCAGCCTCAGCTGGTAGAAAGCAAGCAGCCACCTCCAGTATTCCAGTAAGAACCATACCCTGTGAGCCCAACTGTGAGTACCGTCCAGAGACCAGGAGAAGCCAAATTCCTCCTCAGCTAGTCAGTCCCCAAGACAGCAGAAGATAGTGCAGAAGATAGTGATTCCTGCCATATTGCAGAGCCACACGCAGACGACTTATCCTGCAAGAGAGCTCCAGGCACATGATAGAAGCAGAAGCCAGATTCCTGCAATACATTGCCAATACCTGCTGGGACTTCAGACTATTGCTGTATATCACATGGATTACTGCTGCATCAAGTAAAGACTAGTTTGAACTTTATTACAAGTCTGGATCTCATTTACTGCTACCAAATCCCTCAACTACTCCTACTAGCAACACTCATTTTATTGCAAGTGAGCCAGGATCTAGGAGTCCAGCCGTACCAAGGTAGGAGACACCGTTGACACTATTGCCACTTTCACACAGAGACATTACACCACTCTAGCATTCCTAACCTGGTACGTGAGTTGCAACACCTTAAAGGGCCCTGTGTTAGTACCCTGCGCACGCTGTAATTGGCATCACAAACAAAAACCATAGACTATTATACCCATATCCTGACCCACTGCATAATTGGCGTCCATGTAACTGCACCCACGGTCCGGCTCATTGCATAAGTGGCGTCACTGGAACAGGATACAAATTAAATTGTGTGCTTAACCGGATCAGATTGCATGTTTGACAATACTGCAAGACCAGCAGATTCTGCAAAAACCCAGAAAATTGACTTTATTGCTTTGTTGCTGTGCCAGAAAGCGCTAAAACGTGCGTACCAGCACTCAAAGGGTTAATTTGCCATATTCGCAAAATGGCGCTGCTTCTTCATGCCCAGAAGCGGGAAAACACAGGAACGCCCTCTCAAGAGCACGAAGAGGCCGAATACGCCCCTCTAGAAGCGGGAAAACTAAAGCCTGCCCACCAAGAACTTTGCATTGTGAGCCATGGGAGTGAAGTCTTCTCTTTCTGGGCTCCACCCTCTCTTCCTGAAAGCACCCCAACAGTGGAGCCAAGGAAGATGGCGCTCCCTCCTCCAAAATGGGACCAGATGGCGATCCAGGGAGAGCTTGTCTATGAGACCATCGTACCTAAGATCCGGGTCCCTCAGCTTGTCAAAGAGAGCTGGCCCCTGCACGTTTGGAGCGTCCCCAGTACCAGCGCATGTCGCCACCAGAGAAGAAGACGCGACTCCAGTCAAGTCCTCGGAGGCAGTGGATCCCTCCGCCACTACTGCTGTCAGCGCTGAAGGCGAGACGTCCCCCAAGATGGCCGCCGATGCTAAGCCTGAGCCCGCGGAGGACGCCGTTGATACAGTCGCCCAGGCCGTGGACCAGCCTGCAGACGGCACCTGGACCCCGCGATGACCACCAGGAGGCACCAGAACCGGCTGCCCGGCCGCGACACCAGGTAGGAGCAGACGCGCTCCCTGAGGCCCAGGCCCGGTCCATAGTTGCCCCTGCACCGCTCCCTGAGGGTTCCGAAACTGCTAACAGGCCTAGGCCTGCTCCGCTAAAGACACTTACTGGTGCAGCGGAGGCGGCCGGTACTTCCACTCCGCCTCCCAGTGCTGCTACTACTACCAAACCAGGGATGCCTTAACCCCGAAGTCCCTTGGGAGATTACCGCTTATGCCCAGACGGCTTGGGAGTACAAATCCGCCGTTGAAGAGTGGGTGAAGCAGGTAGTAGACGACCCCCAGCCAGGAGACCCCAAATTGCCCAGGCGCACTGGGACTGTGCTCTGGTTTTCAGTGGAGAGAGGAGTGGGATTTCTCCAGGACAGCCACACTGGGTCAGAGATCTTTGTGGGCCGCCGCTCAGTCAAGCGACATTACCTACCACAGGCCCATCACAACCTGTACGCAGGGGACCAGGTAGAATACACCCCTATGCGTTCAGTCCAAGGCCCCTTTGCTGCCGGTGTGACCCTGCTGGTTAAACCATTAACCCCTGCAGTCACCCCAGAGACCTGGCAGGAAGACCCAGTTTCTGCAGGGAAAGTCAGATCCTTACAAGAGACCCCAGACGGCAGGTTGTGTTTCAGAGAGCAACCCCAGCCAGAACCTGCACCTCTTATCCCTGACCTGGCCGCACCACCAACACTGTGGGTGGGCCAGATAAATAACTCTGTGCTGACATTTAACCCCAGGGTGCAACCTTATGTCCTTCCTTGGAAGCTACCCCAGGCACCTGCAAGTTGCCTTCCAGAACCCCTTCAGCTGGAGTTTTTACCCGCCTCTGCACCGGCTAGGGATCCCGGCTTGCTGCAAGTTACAGCTGCTTTCTCCAGGCTGTCTGCACAGCCAACTCAAAATGCTACCACTAGAGGGCAGTGGCGTACTACTACTGCTGCAACCATGAGCTACCAGAGGCAAGAGCACCCTCTGATGCGCTTTAGTAGCTCCAGCAGCGAGGAGGACATGGATGTCCTTCTCAAAATGCATCCCTCTACAAAAATAAGGAACTATATGGGAGCCACGTCGTGGACTGTTCCTGACGGGTGAGGACCCCTTGGCATTGTGTTTTAACGTTTTTATTTTCAGGTTGCCCTATTTTGTCCTCACCCTGATGGTCATGAGCTGTAAGGACTCCCCCCATCATCATTTAACCCCTCATGTCCAAGTTCATTGTTTTATCCCCTTTCTCATGTTACATGATAACCTCATGGAACTATGGTTCTTAAATATGTGCTGTTACATGATATTTTATACCTCCTTTGGATTACAATTAACTTTTATTCCTGTGGATTATAATTGACTTTTACCTGTTTCCAGAGGATTCTACGTCAAGCACTTCAAGTCAAAGGACTCAAGTTATTTTTGAGCCTACTCTTGCATTAATAAAATTGCAATACTTATTAAAAATGTTTATTGCAACGTTAAAAGAAAAGACTCAAGCGATACCTGAGCTCTTTGTGAATTCCTATTTAATATTTTTGCACTCATTTTACCAGTTTACATTTTATGTAACGTTCAAGTATAACATGCCCATTGTGTGTATTCTCTTCCAGTTGCCGCAATGTGACCTTCCTGCACTATTTGTGATAATTGCACTTAACATTGCACTTAACCAAAAAAAATTTCAACTTACTCAGTATGCCTTAATTTACAGCTCATGTTCTCTCCTCTCTTTATACGGACTGCCTTTATGCGGACGCTTAATACTAATGGCCTACTTTTAGTGCACAGGTAGGACCAAATGGTAAGTCCCGGCAGGTCCAGTAACTACACGGGTAACCTCGCTGCTTCGGGAATGGTTAGTAGTCATGGACCCCTCCTTCCCGCTTGTTATATGTTCAGGATTTCTCCCATCCTGAGGTGTTTTATTTCCAGCTGTTCCATGGGATTATACTACCCTCCTCCTGTGACATTGCCAGAAGTGCATGGAGATGCTAAATACCTCCCCTTCTGAGCCATTGCCTAAGGTATGGTACCTCAAACCTTAGAGCCACAAGTTAGTTACCCCTTAGTCACCATAGTGATCGTGCTATAAGCCATATTTTTCAGATTTTGGTGCAGGAAAGGGAATACAGGATAAAGCCACCCTTTCATTTGCGGGCATTCCATTACATAATGCTGGGACTACAGAGTAAAGACACCCCCATGCTTTCTTTGGTGTTTTAGGGCCAGAACACTTCAAAGTCAGTCAGTAATGTTTGCTTAGTGCAGTATTTGATTTACTGGTTAAACCGAGAGAAGTAAACTGTGTATTGGACACCCTACTCATGCGGGCAGGAACCTTGGGATAGCCGTTTCATGTTTGTCTATGTATGTCTTTATATGTAATTCATGCAGCACTTTGTACTTAATTGGGTACCCCAGAGCTGGTTCTTTCTCTCCCTCCTAAGCATAAGCCGAGGGCGGCTTAACTCGAAGTAAGGGGGAATATAACATCCCAGAGTTATGTTACGAAACTCTTTTACCCCGCTACAACCTGTTAAGTGTATCCGTAGGGTCATCTAATGTGATTTATCTTATATCCTCAAAAATGTGCATTGAAACCCTTGTTAAATGTATTTGCTGTAATTTTCATGTTCACCAGCAGGTGGCAACAATGTGTTCAGCAGAGACTTAGTAACAGTTTAGCATATCTAGACTGGAATAGTATATTCCAGTTTAGCTCCCCCCTCTGTGAGGAGGTGTGGAGGGTTCCCACATCCTGCCTCACGAGTGGGGAAGGAAGTTAGAGTTAGTGTGCCAGCCACCCCTGCTAGGGGAAGCCTGGGCAAGTAGGAGCTCCCAGTTCTAGGGATCCAAGGCAGTCTCTTGTCTCGGCTGAGACAAAAGATCATCATTCCCAGTCTGAGCCCTTCAGCCTCAGCTGGTAGAAAGCAAGCAGCCACCTCCAGTATTCTAGGAAAAGCCATACCCTGTGAGCACAACTGTGAGTACCGTCCAGGGACCAGGAGAAGCCAAATTCCTCCTCAGCTAGTCAGTCCCCAAGACAGCAGAAGATAGTGCAGAAGATAGTAATTCCTGCCACATTACAGAGCCACAAGCAGACGACTTATCCTGCAAGAGAGCTCCAGGCACATGATAGAAGCAGAAGAGATAGTGTCACGACTGTGACTGATCCAGACAGGTCTGAGAGGAGAAGGTCGCAGCGACTTGCTACTCGCGATAGCTTGTGAGTTTGCTCCGTGGTTCAGGGTATGTCATCTGGGTTTTGCCTTGTGAATCTTTTTGTCCTGACTGGGAGTTTGTAGGCATCCTTCTCAGGAGAGTCCTGTCTGCCACTCCCAGCTACTATATTAGTTTCACTTTCACTTGCAGTCATTGCCAGATATAGTCCTTACTTCCAGTTCTATTCTGACCTTTGAAGGAGATCGTTTCATGGTGTTGCTGTGGAGCTCTTGTCCGGCGTGGACTGTCGTGATTGGGATCGCCTTCTCTGCTCGTGACTGGATAAGTCTATCTCTGATATAGTTTGTTTGTTGCTGTCTTCCCCTGCTGTTCTCCTAGACATGAGTGATGGTGACTAGTGCTCCCATCGGCCTTTCCCCACTCTAGGCTTGTTAGGGTGACTGAAGGTTTTAGGCATCCTGCTCGCCGCACGGGTTCACACCCCGTCTAGGGTATCAGGGCAGACAGGTGCCAGCTTAGGGTTAGTCAGGGGTGGCCATACTATTCCCATCCGTAGATAAGGGTCCCCCTTCCCCTCCGTTTGGTGCGACACGACTGCTGCTGGGGTAGCGGTCGTGACAGATAGATTCCTGCCACACATTGCCAATACCTGCTGGGACTTCAGACTATTGCTGTATATCACATGGATTACTGCTGCATCAAGTAAAGACTTTATTACAAGTCTGGATCTCATTTACTGCTACCAAATCCCTCAACTACTCCTACTAGCAACACTAATTTTATTGCAAGTGAGCCAGGATCCAGGAGTCCAGCCGTACCAAGGTAGGAGACACTGTTGACACTATACCCCCTACCACACAGAGACATTACACCACTCTGGCATTCCTAACCTGGTACGTGAGTTGCAACACCTTAAAGGGCCCTGTGTTAGTACCCTGCGCACGCTGCAATTGGCGTCACAAACAAAAACCATAGACAATTACACCCATATCCTGACCCACTGCATAATTGGCGTCCGTGTAACTGCACCCACGATCCGGCTCATTGCACATGAATGCTAGTTCAGAGGGGATCTTAATATATTCAGAGGACTAAGCAGCAGTGAGATAGATAGTTACTACAGCCAGAGATGGACTGCTCTGGCTGTAGTAACTTTCTGTCTCACTTCCAGGAAACAGGATTCACAGGGGGTTGAATAATTTTCAACAGTTTTAATGAAAATTTGCTGGGAAATCCTCATTAACCCCTTAAGGACTTAGGGCGTACCGGTACGCCCTATTTCCCGAGTCCTTAAGGACTCAGGGCGTACCGGTACATCCTGTTCGGTTAAATCCGAACAGGATGTCCACTGAAATCCTTCAACGGGCATCCTGTCACAATGCCCGGGGGGGTCGAGTGACCCCCCCATGTCGTCGATCGCCGTTTTGCGACTTTTACCTGCGGTTGCGGCAGGTGTCGCGGTGCCATCGGGTCCCATGCGGCTGTGGGGGGGACCCAATGGCATGGAAGGCAGCGCGATGTCTAAGGAAGGCATCGCGCTGCCTTCCGGTGACGAGCCTGTGAGATCCAGCCCCCTGGATCTCACAGGCCGGACGCTGTATGAGTAATACACACTGTATTACTCATACAGAAAAATGCATTCCAATACAGAAGTATTGGAATGCATTGTAAAGGAATATACCCCCCAAAGTTCAAGTCCCAAAGTGGAACAAAAAATAAAGTGAAAAAAAAAAGTTGAAAAAATTAAGTTTCCCCCCCCCAAAAAATTAAAGTTTCAAGTAAAAATAAACAAAAACGTCATTTTCCCCAAATAAAGTAAAAAAAAAAATGGTAAAAAATAGGGAGAAAAAAATAAGTATACATATTAGGTATCGCCGCGTCCGTATCGACCGGCTCTATAAACATATCACATGATCTAACCCCTCAGATGAACACCGTAAATAATAAAAAATAAAAACTGTGCTAAATAAACAATTTTTTTGTCACCTTACATCACAAAAAGTACAACAGCAAACGATCAAAAAGGCGTTTGCCCACCAAAATAGTACCAATCTAACCGTCACCTCATCCCGCAAAAAATGAGCCCCTACCTGAGACAATTTCCCAAAAAATAAAAAAACTATGGCTCAGAATATGGAGACACTAAAACATAATTTATGTTTAAGTTATAGTGTAAAACTTACATAAATAAAAAAAAGTATAGATATTTGATATCGCCGCGTTCGTATCAACCGGCTCTATAAAAATATCACATGACCTAACCCCTCAGATGAACACCGTAAAAAATGTAAAATAAAAACTGTGCTAAATAAACTATTTTTTGTCACCTTACATCACAAAAAGTGTAATAGCAAGCGATCAAAAAGTCACACGCACCCCAAAATAGTGCCAATAAAACTGTCATCTCATCCCGCAAAAATGATACCCTACCCAAGGTAATCGCCCAAAAACTGAAAAAATGATGGCTCTCAGACTATGGAAACACTAAAACATGATTTTTTTTTGCTTCAAAAAGGAAATCATTGTGTAAAACTTACATAAATAAAAAAAAAGTATACATATTAGGTATCGCTACGTCCGTATCGACCGTCTTTATAAAAATATCATATGACCTAACCCTTCAGATAAATTTTGTAAATAACAAAAAATAAAAACGGTGCCAAAACAGCTATTTCTTGTTATCTTGCCTCACAAAAAGTGTAATATAGAGCAACCAAAAATCCTATGTACCCTAAACTAGTACCAACAATACTGCCACCCTATCCTATAGTTTCTAAAATGGGGCCACTTTTTTGGAGTTTCTACTCTAGGGGTGCATCAGGGGGGCTTCAAATGGGACATGGTGTCAAAAAAAACAGTCCAGCAAAATCTGCCTTCCAAAAACTGTATGGCATTCTCTTCCTTCTGCGCACATATGGGGTGTTTCTGTAAACTACAGAATCAGGGCCATAAATATTGAGTTTGGTTTGGCTGTTAACCCTTGCTTTGTAACTGGAAAAAAATTATTAAAATGGAAAATCTGCCAAAAAAGTAAAATTTTGAAATTGGATCTCTATTTTCCATTAATTCTTGTGGAACACCTAAAGGGTTAATGACGTTTGTAAAATCAGTTTTGAATACCTTGAGGGGTGTAGTTTCTTAGATGGGGTCACTTTTCTGGAGTTTCTACTCTAGGGGTGCATCAGGGGGCTTCAAATAGGACATGGGTGTAAAAAAAAAAAACAGTCCAGCAAAACCTGCCTTCCAAAAACCGTATGGCATTCCTTTCCTTCTGCGCCCTGCCGTGCGCCAAATCTGCCAAAAAAGTGAAATTTTGAAATTGTATCTCTATTTTCCATTAATTCTTGTGGAACACCTATAGGGTTAACAAAGTTTGTAAAATCAGTTTTGAATACCTTGAGGGGTGTAGTTTCTAGAATGGGGTCATTTTTGGGTGGTTTCTATTATGTAAGCCTCGCAAAGTGACTTCAGACCTGAACTGGTCCCTAAAAATTGGGTTTTTGAAAATTTCAGAAAAACTTCAAGATTTGCTTCTAAACTTCTAAGCCTTGTAACATCCCCAAAAAATAAAATATCATTCTTAAAATTATCCAAACATGAAGTAGACATATGGGGAATGTAAAGTAATAACTTTTTTTGGAGGTATTACTATGTATTATAGAAGTAGAGAAATTGAAACTTGGAAATTTGCAATTTTTTACAAATTTTTGGTAAATTTGGTATTTTATTTATAAATTATTAGCACTTAAAGTGACACTGGTCAGATTTGCAAAAAATGGCCAAGTCCTTAAGGTGAAATAAGGCTGAGTCCTTAAGGGGTTAATACAGTTACAAGTAAACAGAAAAGAGTGGTCCTGGCAGATGACATCAGAAGCTACGACTGTAGAGCAGGCTCATATAAACATACCTCCAGGACTCCTCCTAGGTAGGAGTAGTGACCATTTCCCAAACTGCAAGCCACCCTCTCCCCTAGTAACTATGGGGGTTAACGTACTACTACCCATGGTCCACCCTCATGGGAAGCACACACCTTTGCACCACCTCACTCCCACACCCCATGGACACTTTTGCTGCTAGCACAGCGTGTAAGCTAAGCAGACCTCCTGACACCACTACCATTCTGACCCATCACCAAACCCCCAACGACGAGTTTTTCCCTTAGCATTAAATACAATCACTTAAAGATTACAAACAACACACTTTAATGGTCATTCAAAGAAATTGCACTCCCTGCAGTACAGACTGGGTATATACACCTCACCTTTCTTACAGTCTGACATTTATGACCATCCTACTGCTTACTAGAGTAAAATGGCAATAGTGCTAGGAAATATTGATGCCCCTTGTTGACTCAAACCAAATTTTTTATATTTCTTTACTCCTGGCTCCTCATTTTCCAAGATACACAGCAGGAAATGACCAACTTTGAAAAAACATGATTTTGTGATACTTTGTTGAGAGATATTTATGCTATATGTGTCTATGTACACCCATCCAGTGATTGTAATGTGAATTGCAGCCTGTCAAGGGTTTTGACAGCATGTCACGATAATGTATTAAATGTATATTGTTAAAAATTGGAGCAAAAGTTATTGAAAGGTTTATGGTAGACACATCTGTAGTTAAAATGTGGGGGATTCAGTCAGCACAACCCTATATGCAGGTGCACATCGCTATGGCGAAATACATATACAAAGAAAAGAACACAAATGCAATAGCACTCTGCAACCAGCAGTCTGCCTGCCTCCATGCTGGATGTTGAATGAGGCATTGGTGTACATTTTGGCCAAAGCGTAATAAGCCACTCGCCACGTGAAGGTCTATGAGTGGTCCCTAACACTAGTTCCTACCTGTTTATGGGCCATGACAGCCACACAAAGTCCAGGGAGCGCAGGTACAGCATGAACGCCAGGCACCCCAGATAGCAAGGGTAACATGCCACAAACTTGTGGCAGGGTTAAATTATAAGTCTTGTTAACTTGCTGCACACATTCTCTGGCAAGTTGTACACTTGCAGAGCACTTGCAGAGCACTTGCAGCACAAATTCTAGTTGACACTTTTTCAACTTGCAGCAAATTTGCTTGGAAAGTCTCTAGCAAGAGCATAATAACTTAACGAGAACTTGCATCAAGTTTGCAAAAGCAAGTTAATCTGGAGACTTGCAAAGCAGACTTGCTGCAAGTTTGCAACATACTTGTGAAGCTTGGCAAGTCTGCAATAGCTTAGCAAGTCATTTTCAAAATTGCAGCACAATTACTATCTGGGACACTCTGCTTTTAACCCCGTCCGGTGCCGTTACAGCTTTCATCGGATCCAGGGATGCAAGTACCAACATGCATGCTGAGCCCACTATATACTTCTCCTGGAGCCAAATGGCTACTGGTAGGCCCTGTAGAAGTAGACTCAGTTTTATACTGTATAACTGAGTCTACTTCTACAGGGCCTACCAGTACCATGTTGGTACTTGCATCCCTGGATCCGATGAAAGCTGTAACGGCACCGGACGGGGTTAAAAGCAGAGTGTGCCTGGCGTTCATGCTGTACCTGCGCTCCCTGGACTTTGTGTGGCTGTCATGGCCCATAAACAGGTAGGAACTAGTGTTAGGGACCACTCATAGAGGCGACCTTGACGTGGTGAGTGGCTTATTACGCTTTGGACAAAATTTACACCAATGCCTCATTCAACATCCAGCATGGAGGCAGGGCGGAGTGCTGGTTGCAGAGTGCTATTGCATTTGTGTTCTTTTCTTTACATCTGTAGTTAAGCCTATTATAATCAATGGCCTCTGCAAAAAGGATAGTGGAGCCAAAAGGTCGGGTATTTTCTTGAACTTTTACAGATTAGTGTGGGTCACAGAGATCAGTCTCCGAACGTGTCACTGATATTTACCACCATGGACATGTTCGGAGACTGATCTCTGTCCAACTTATCTGGAAGCCAAGGTAATAAAGCTGAAAAAATAATATAAAAAATAAATACATAAATTAAAAGAAGTAATAACTTAAATGAATAAGTACATAAAAAAATAATGTGGTGTTAGAGTTATTGCCTATCCTCCAAAGGCATTTACCAAAGTTAGAAAATGAAATACAACATCTGGTCAACAGAATATGTTTTCTTGCCAGTGAAGATGAGCTAATGGACTCGGATTCGGTTTGAATTTAGTAACAATTCGAGGTGGATCTGATTCTGAATTTTTGGTGACTCGATTTGGGCAAACTCTAGGGGAGGGGGGAGAGAAAAAGACATAAGATAGTAACATAGCTTGTAAGTAGAATTAATTTCGTTGCCACGGACCATAGCACAATTCCATGACGGATACATAATGGAATGCCTTTAGAGGCATTCCGTTATTCATTCCATCATTATAGAAGTCCATGGCCTGCATAACGGATCCGTCCGGTCTCCGTTATGCATGAGACCTCTCCTGCATAACAGAGACCGGACAGAACCTTTATGTAGCACAAAGACTTCTATTATGATGAAACGAATAACGGAATGCCTCTAAAGGCATTCCGTTTTGCATTCCGTCATGTAATTGCGTTATGGTCCGTGGTAACGGAATCCATAACGCAATTCACATTATACCACATCCCGAACCGAAAACTAATTTCAAAATATGAAATTCACTCATGCCTACTTGTAAGGCTAAAAAAGACATCCGTTCATCCAGTTCAGCCTGTTATTCTGCAAGTTGATCCAGAAGAAGGCAAAAAAATAAAAAAGTTAGAAGTAAATTTTCCTTATTTTAGAGAAAAAAAAATTTACAACATTTTTTAAAAGTGATAAACAAGAGAGACTTCAGAAGGTCTTACACAAATGCACACCAACTGTATCACTTTCAATTCTGGCAGAATTGGTTTGGACTCCAATCGAATCGGATGACCAATTTGGCCGATTTGAACCCAGATTAAACTTTTTTTTTGCATCTGGAATCCTTAATTTTGAAAAGGTAGTCTGAAAGGTTCCCGTGGGGATAATTGGTCATCAATGTTAATGAGGACTAAAATAGCTGAAGTTAATATTGTAAAGAAATCCCAAATCCTCCAAAAATAATAGTAACATTTATTTCTTTATTTATTTTCCTTTCTGGATCTACTATTTTTGTACTATTAGAACTTTAAAAAAAGAAAAAAGAAAGAAAAAATGTTAATAAGCCAGAATGACTATTTCTGCCTTGCATTAATCTGAATCCCAGCCAAGTCTTAATAGCAATTGCAAACCTGTAATACAGTATTTTTTCATGCAGACATTGATCTCGGGTCTTAAATTATTTCAGCAGATAATTTTTTTTGTCACATGGGTGATACAGTAGGTTGCCGACTGCCTTCCCTGGCTGCAGAGCTTTAAGGATCAGATGCATTGAATCAATAGCCCCCTCTTTGCAAATTCTCGTATTGACCTTTCCTTAATTGAAATATCACTCAATGCTCTTTATGTAGGGAGATAAAATATTTTAATGCATTATCTTAATTCTTGCAAGACGGGAATGGTTGTTGGATGGTTTTCTGAGACTTTTCAAGGTAAATTACACAGGTTCCACAAGATGGATGGAATATAGAGATTTTTTTTGCAGAGTTGTACAGTATATCTCATGAGCAATCTTACAAGTCTAACATCTAATTGATTAAAGAAATGTATCATCACGAAAGGAATAGAGTATTATTATAACTAGTGTTGAGCAAAGCGAAGCATTTGAAGCAGAAATCGGTCTGAAGTTTAGGAAAACTTCAATTCGCAACACAGCTGAATTTCCTTGCTATTCGTGGTAACTAGTGTTAAGCAAAGTTTAGAAATATTGGCTTTGACTGCTTCCCCGATTTTCACAAAGCCCATTTCTCTGCAAGTAACGGGCGAAATGATAGGGAACGACGAATGTGCACCGGATAAAAGTGAGGGCTTTCAGGGGTTAATCCGGTAAAAAATAAATAAATAATACCTTATGCATTTGAGCGTGAAGAGGCCGCCGTGGCCATCTTAATTGAAAAAAAAACCGCTTGAAATCTTTTGCAGTGCGTGATGACATCATCACACTGGCCAACGTGGTGAGGTCACGTGGGATCTTCAATCAAGGTTGCCACGGCTGCCTTTTCGCACTCAAATTGATAAGGTGAGCATGATTTTTTTTTTTAACCCCAATTCATGGAAAATTGATTTGGTACCGCGAAGCATGAGGAAATTCGGTTTTGCGGTAAATCAAATTTTTCCTGAAATTCGTATTGAAGTCCACTTTGGATACTTTTATTCACTCAACCCTAGTGGTAACGAATCAGGTTTTCCTAAAATGGCCAGCCAATCTGCAGATAGCCATCTTCTGTGACGTCACAAGCCTATAAAGGCCTCATCCCGCATGGCCACTGCCATTGTCCTGTGAACTGAGCATAGGGAGAGACATGGCAAGCGCTCATGTGCTAGGGACACTGCTGCCATCTTGTATTAACCCTAGTAATTTTAAAAGCAAAACCCCATTAGGTTTTCCACCTCAACAGTGAACACTGAGGTCAGATTTCTCTAGTAGTGACTAATAGAGGTTTTATTTCTCCAATAGTGACCCATACAAGTCAGATTTCTCCATCAGTGACCCATATAGGTTAGATTTCTCTTTTAGTGACCCATACAGGTTAGATTTTTCCATTAGTGCCTAACATAGGACAGATTTCTCCAGCAGCGACCCATAGAGGCAAAATTCCTCCAGTAGTGACCCATACAGGTCAGATTTCTGCAGTAATAACCCATACAAGTCAGATTTCTCCAGTACTGACCCATATAGGTCAGAATCCTCCAGTTTTGACCCATACAGGTCAGATTTCTCCAGTAGTGACCCATATAGGTCAGATTCCTCCAGTAGTGACCCATACAGGTCGGATTTCTCCAGTAGTGCCTCATACAGGGCAGCATGGTGGCTCAGTGGTTAGCACTGGTGCCTTACAGCTGGGGTCCTAGGTTTGAATCTGACCAAGGGCAACATCTCCATTGAGTTTGTATATTCTCCCCGTGTTTGTGTAGTTTTCCTCCCACACTCCAAAGATATACTGATAGGGATCTTATATTGGGAGCCCCTTTGGGGACCGCGTGATGCTAATATCTGTAAAGTGCTGCAGAATATGTCAGCGCTATATAAGTGCGTAAAATAAAAAAATAATACATTTACCTAGTAGTGACCCATAGAGGTCAGATTTCTCAAGTAGTGATCTATAGAGGTTTCATTTCTCCAGTAGTGACTTATAAATGTTAGATTTCTCTATTAGTGACTCATACAGGTCATGTTTCTCCAGCAGTGACCCATAGAGGTCAGATTTCTCCAGTAGTGATCTATAGAGGTCATATTTCTCCAGTAGTGACCCATACAGGTCATGTTTCTTCAGTAGTGATCTATAGAGGTCAGATTTCTCCAGTAGTGATCTATAGAGGTCAGATTTCTCCAGTAGTGATCTATAGAGGTCAGATTTCTCCAGTAGGGACTTTTAGATATAAGATTTCTCCAGAAGTGAACCATATAGGTCAGATTTCTTCGGTATTGACCCATACAGGTCAGATTTCTCTAGTACACTTTACAAATTAAGGCATAGTCTCGTTATTTCTGAGCTTTCATACATTCAGTATTATGTTGGATCCCACTATTTGGTCAACTGTCGTAACCATATTTCCAAAAACTGACCCTTTTAAGAAGACTTTTCCAGCCGTGTCCTCTCTCTGCCACCTTCCCTTTCTGCTTTCTCTGGATCGATATGAAGTCATACTCCTCTCTTCAGGCAAGAGGCAAATTTTTGTAGCACAAATTATAACCATCACGTCGTGTCTTGGAGAAGTGTTTTCTTGCTTGCGACTTTGAGACAAGTTTGAAGACGTTTGCGTGATTTGCCCTTTATGAGATGAATATTCCCCGTTGACTTTCCCAACATGCTGACCCTGTAGAGAAAGTCCTGTCTTTAAACGCTGAGCATTCTGCAACGCCCCAGGCTTCTGCCTCTCTCTCGCCTGCGGTTTCAAAGCAGCGAAGCCTCCAATTTGATGCAGCACACAGCGACCTGGAACAGACGGGCGACCGTCATTTTTTTGTGCCGAACATTAATTATTGAATGGACAACTAGTAATTAGGAACAGGTTTTTTTAATGGTATTTTCTAATAGTTTATTTTCTTCCAGTTATGGAACAGCCAAAGACTAAAAAAAATCGCAGATTTCCAGCTGTAGAAACAATTCTTCTCATTTCCAATGCAGAGGACGCTGATACAGTCTGTCACACATCAAGCCGGCGTGTCATTGACTGATGTCTTATAAATGTTTCATACTGTAATCTGGGGAACATACAATGTGATGTTATTTATAGCCTTGCTGACCCACCACCCTCTCCTCGCTGGATGAAAAAACGTAGGCGAATCTGAAGACATCACAATTCGATTTACTGCTCAGATTTCCGCTGACAGTAAATATGAAAAATGGTAAATAAATAAAAGCCAATCAAAATAGTTTGAAAATTAAAAAAGAAAAACCAAAAACCTCAAATCAACACATTTTTGCAGCAAAATGATCTACTTTTGTAATTGACTCTAATAATAATTTCTACAGGAATTGGGGTTAAATTTGCTGTAGATTATACTTAAAGGGGCCGTGTCACCTAATAATTGAACATGAAAAACTAGTTATTTTTGTAATTTACACAAAAATGCTCTAGTTGTGAGATATAATTTTTACTTCATTATAATGGTGCCCCTTGTGTTCAATCCCTATAGTAATGTGCATGACCACCTACTGAGGTGGTCGCACATGGTAAGTTCATGATTCCTGAGAAAAGACATCCCCCTGAGCTGTGATAGGGCTGCAGCAGAAAGGACACACCCACTGAGCTGACAACCTAAATAAAATCTAGCAGAGAAATTGGAGAAAGGAACGGGGAGATCTCTGGATCCATGTGAGGTATAGGGCTGGTTCTAGCTTAGTTAGAAAGAGATTGTCATGTACCATATGATGTCTGATTTATTATTTTTTACCTCAGTCATGGCATACCCTCTTTAAAGAGGTCTCTGTGGCCTCTATTCATTCTATATGGCCCCCTGTAAATTGGGCTATGAATGCAAATGGTATGTATCTTGCCAAGGAGAAGACAATTGTTCTTCAGTTATATAATGTGCAATGGGTGCCTACCCCCAGTGCCCTCTATATAACGTGTCCCAGGTGTAGGAAATTCAGAGTGGTATAGTGTGGCCTAAAAGGTCGCTTTATTTGTGTCACGGTGCTCCTACCTGGATACCGTTGAACCCCAGGCTTCGCCTCTGAAGCAATAAATAGGGGTAATAATTGAGGAATAAAAGAATAACTTGAGTCCAGACCTTGAGATGAAGTTCAATGGCAGCTTCACTTCACATAAACATTCTCCAGAACGGTTTACAGGCTTTGTCTTGGTTCCAGCAGGCTTTAGCATAAAGCTGGCAGGCAAACTCCACTCTGCTATATCTGTTTCTCTCTGACTCTGCTGTACTGACAGGCTGGCTGTAAAACTCTATGTTTTACTTTTATTTTAACCCCTCCTGGGTAAAGTGTACCCGTTTTTAACGGCCGTTAGACGGGTGCACTCCTGTCAATCGGCCGTTAAAGACAGTCCCATTGATTTCAATGACCGTGAAAACGGCCAAAAGTAGGACATGTCCTATTTTTGGACGGCTGTTATTCACTGGCTGTTAAAAGAACGGCCATGTCAATAGCCCCATAGACTTTCATTGGTGCTAAAAATGGCCGTGTGCATGAGGCCTAAGGGTTTCTATATTGACAGGCGCCACCAATCTGTCTGTATTGCAGGCAGAACAGCTTACTCTCCATCCCTATGTGCAAACTCCATTTCACTAGCCCTGGAAGAGAGCAATATGGATGACCCATGGTCATTTTTAATATTATAGATGGGGTAACATATATTTATATTTGTATCAGAGAGTAAAATCTCATTGTGATTTAGAAGAGCAGATTGGCAACCGGGCGGTTCATTCCAGCAATGCCCCTTCTGAAAGTCAAAACCAGCTCCGAGAAAACCGCATGAAATATTCATTTTGCCGATGCATTTGCAGGTTTATAGGGGACGCTGTTAAGTACCGGGGGACAAATGGCTCCAAAAAATTGTTTATTGAAATTCACAATTGACACTTTAAGGATTCGGGTGATAAAATGCATTAGAATTCAAGCACATAACAGGATTTGCTCCACAGCTTGGTCATTTCACTACATTTTAGAATGGAAAATATGTCGGAAAACACTATTATATATTTTGAAATATCTGGACTCCCAGGACCTCCTCTGTGTTTCCTACTGAACATAATTTGTCTTTAATGAGAATTTTCTGTCTGAAGATTGGATTATTTGAATGCAAGCAATCCATGTGGAAATTCTTTTCTGTAGCGTATTACCAGCCAGCAATATCCAAATCGAGTACCTGCTATGAACTTTAGAAATGCACAGAATTAATACCGCACCCTGGCTGAAAACATAATTGTCAATATACCTGTTATTAACACCAGACCCTTCAAAAAGTGCATGGCTTATTTAGAGGCATATAATGATTTACTGAGCTATTTTATTGTCCTTACCTAAGGACACAGAGAATAATTTAGATGCCTTAAAGGGGATGTGTTAATATCTGTGCATATCTATAAGTAATCTTGCCTCTATTAGGACACAGCTACGATCAGTGACTCCAGCTGCACTGCATTATATTTTGGAGTGTGAAGTAGTCTGAAATCCACTTCCAGTATCATCAGTGTCTCAGGCTATAGTGTGAACTGCCCTATAATTTATGCTGAAGCTCTGCTTATTCAGATTGGCTGCTGTGTAAAAGAACAAGCCCAACAGGAAGCGATAACTCTGGTGGTCCTTGTCAGCCACAGCCATAAGAGCGCTCACCTACCCTCCTGCTTTGTGTTCATTGTGGCACATTCCCACCAGGGTTTCCGTATCCTGGCAGTGCAAACTAGCCTACTGCTTTCCTGTCCCTCCATGCAGGCTGTAGCCTGATTGTCGGTAAGGCCTCTCCTCTTATGTCCATATGGTGTGAGTGGGTGCCCCCTCTGGCTCCTAAAGGGTCAGCATGCACACCCTTATATGATCCAGCCTGTAGCTGACTACTTCACGGTACTTAAGACACCTTCCCCTGTTTGAGGGTGCCTGAGCAATAGGTTCCCTAGCTTGCTAGTATCCTGTGAAGGAGTGCTGTTTCTTCTGTCTACTGATTTTCTTTTCGTTTCTTGGATTGTGACCCTCCGCTGCTGGCCCTGACCTGTGCCTGAACTCCATATTGACCTTTTGCTGTCTGTCCTGACCTCAAACAATTTTCTGCCCTGAACATAGTCTACCTGTCCCAGCATCGGCTCGTCCCTGAGTATGATTTAACTTGAACACTTCATTCCTTGCACTGGTGTCTCTTGACCCTGAGGTCAGGTGCTAATTATACAGAGACTACTCCAGGAGGTGGTGGTTCCCCTGCAGCAAAGTCTAGATCCCTGTAGAGGGGTTAAAGGGTGAAAACCAGGAGACTGTTAGGATAGTGCCCTTAGGAATAGTTCAGGGTCAAATCTGTTGATTGACAAAGTGGTTCCACATGCACTGTCATAACATAAAGTTATATGGCTCCATCCACTTCATGAAGACTGAGGCCAGCTTCATCCCTGCAGTGCTTCTCTCTGCCAGTAGGGCACATGTTCCCTTTGGCTTTTCAAGCGCCAGCATGCATTCCTTAATTTTCAACAGCGTATTGCTATTCAAGTATTTAAGGCACCTTCCCTAGTGTTTCTGGGTTGCAAACTCCCTGCCCACCTTAACCTTTGGCATGATTACCGGATGGAACATATCCTGCCTTTCCTTAGCGCATCTCCAGACTATGGTTTTGCCTGATCCCATGGTGCTTCGCACCAGTGTCTCTTGGGGGGGGGGGGGGGGGAGGTGGTCTACTTTAAAAAAGCCCCAAGTCAAATCTGTTCAGTGGCAAAAAAGATCCACACTCACTTTTGTTCCAAGAATCTATATGTGGAGTCCTGATTTCCTTTTCAATAATTGTTTTTATTATAAAATAGGGGGTCACTGAAATCCACCATCTAAAACATAACTTTTATTAGTATATTACAATAAGAACTTGTCCCCATATATACACAAAAAAGAAAAAAATTATGATAAATGAAATGAAAATAGCTATCCCATAAGGGCAATGAAGTATAAGGTGGGTTGGGTAGACCAATGATGGAAATAAGGGAAGCTGACCCTAGTTTCACCCTATACTAGATGGCCCTACCTACAAACGGAATAGCCGCCCCGATAGGGGCAATCCCGTGTCTCGTGCCTCCTATAAACCCTAGGAGACCCTAAACAGGGGGATGGATACTGCCAATAGATCAATGGCAGGCAACCTATTCCTAGACAATAACGTACAAAAAACAACAAAATAGTGCATGTATCCCAAGTGATATAGACAAAGACACAGTACCAAACATGTGAGCACACGTGAGGTCTGAGAAAAACCCAACGCGTTTCGCCTAATTGATGATAGGCTCATCAGGGGATTACTATGAGAGTGTTGTCAGAATAAACATAAGAGAAATATGAATGGACTAAGATGCAGCCAATCAAAGACAACAATTGAGAACTAAAGTATTGTCTATTTGGTTCCCAAATCTAGATAAACTATGCACTTCAGGGGATACATAGATATGACTCCCGGTTAACAGTCAGGTGGTCAATACCCCAATGTGCATGTAAGATAATGCCGATATTGATGTATCAGGACATGGAATGATGATAAGCAGGCATATAAAGGCAAATTAACAACATGTTACAACCAAAGAGGTACAAAGATGGATGGATAACTGATATACAATCCAATTCTTTTCAAATAACAACCCCTTATTGGTATATTCTGTGGTGCAAATAGCGAAAACAATGCCCATAAGATAGAACCAAAAGCCAATTCAGTAACAACAGATATTGGTAAAATCCCATATAGACAAAAGGGGATATATAGATATGACCCCAGGTTGACAATCAGGTGGTCAATACCCCCATGTGTACACAAGGGAATACCAGTGTTAATGTCTCAAAACATGATGGTAAGCAGGTATATATAGGCAAGTTGACAACATGTTATAACCAAGGAGATGACTGGATAACAGATATATAATCCAGACCCATTCTGATAACAACCTCTTATTTGTATAAGTGGCAGAACAAATGCCAAAAAAGTGGAACCACATACAAACTCAGTTATAACAAGCGTTGTGGTTTGCGTCATGATATTTAGTGATACTTGCATGCCCAGGTACTAGCGGGGAAGGGGAGAGAGGTCCCACTAACAATACATGCTGCCGCGCTGATGATGTCTGAATGACGCGCTGTATGGCGCGCTGTTTTAAATGATCGGCTGGTCACATGACGGCTGGTCACCTGACCAAAAGCCGATCATGTGACCGGGAGGACCGCCCATCACCCGGATGCTGGCTGATCACAGGTGCCTGCACTGCTCACCATTCAGTGTCACATGAAGGCTGGTCACCTGACCACAAGCCGATCACATGACGGCTGGTCATCTGACCACAAGTCGATCATGTGACTAGAGAATACCGCCCACCTCCAAGGTCCTGTAGCTTTTTTATTTATTATTGTTTCATAGATCTGCGCTATTCGCTACTATATGTAACATGGCTCGCAGCAAGTGGCTAAAGAAAGATGTTCAATTCGGCAATGATAAAATGAATCCAGTATATGAAGATATCGGGAATAACTTAAATAAGGTTATGTAGGAGTAAATAAAAACAGAAAAAGGCTGTCACGGATGAAGTTGCAGATAGCTGGAACTTATAAATAAACGACCGACTGGCTTGATCCCAAACTAAAGAGCATATAGGTGAGCCCTTTAAAACCCTAAGAGCTCTTCCTGACTGCTATGCACATGCAAGGGTCTCAATGGTAGACGATTGCATGCCCACGTACCTAAGACTGTGTGACACCTGAAAACCCTATAATAGTGAGGGGACACGACCACCGGCTCCCTGCACTTAATACGGAGGGAATCAGGGTCACCATTAATCAAGCCAGCAAGGAAACACAATAAAGGAAAAGACTTATCTGAGCAAACAGCAGCAGGAGCCTCCAGCAGTGAACACTTCATCCAGGAAGTAGTATAAACCACAAAGTGAGGCAGTATGGGAGGGAATATAAAGGAAGACGATTAGTCTAAATAAGTGACACCTGGCAGAAGGAAAGGAGCTGAGAAAGTGAAACCAAAACAAAGAACATCATACAAGAGGTAGAGAAGAACGTCTGCCAGACCTTCTCACAGAAGTGGCGGTGACAGATCCTTTTCTTGAAGGCTCTGCTCAACTTGCCTACATATTTAAAACCACAAATGCATTGTGCCATATAAATGGCATTAATGGTGTCAGAATTGGCAAAACAACGAATATAAAAAGTTTTGCTATTCTGGCTGGTAGAAAAGGTCCTACCAGTGGCTATGAAGTTGCAGGCTTTGCATTTGCTGCATCTAAACGTCCAAGTTTGTCTGTTGGATAGCCAAGTCTCAGGTTTAGATGTTTGTAGATGGCTGTGGACAAGAGTGTCGCCAACACTACGTCCAGGTCTATAGGTAATAGCTGGATTATCAGGTAACACATCTGTCAGATCTGGGTCCATTTTAATAAGGGACCAATATCGATCGAGAATGTCACGAACTTGATGTGATTCCGTAACGTATGTACCAACAATTCTGATGGGTTCACATCCATCATTTTTCTTTTGTTGTGGTTGGAGTAACATCGATCGGTCTCTTGTATTGGCCCAATTCCATGCTTCATAGAGGCACAAGTCTGGGTAGCCCATTTATTTAAAATGATGGAACAGTTTAGATGCTTCTAGTGTGAAATTGGATGGTTCGGAACAGTTCCTGCGAACTCTGAGAAACTGTCCCTTAGGGATACCTCTTTTTAGGGACTTAGGATGAAAACTGTCCCACCTCAAAAGACTGTTTGTTGAGGTTGTTTTACGGAACAAAGTTGTTCTGATAAAATAGTTTTCATGTCTTTGTAGGGAGACATCTAAAAAGGTGATCGAGTTACGATGTATTTCTGAGGTGAAGTAAAGGCCTATATGATTGGAGTTCAAGCATTCCATGAATTGCTTGAATTCAGTTTCCAATCCTGAGCATAAGAGTAGCACATCATCTATAAATCTGCACCACAAGGTGATATGCTTGGTCCTTGGTCCAGTGATTCATAGATTCGGAAAAGACGACGGTGTCCTCCCACCAGTCCAGGAGCAAGTTAGCATAGGTCGGCGCACATAGGCTTCCCATGGCGGTACCCCTGAGCTGGTGGTAAAAACGGTCCTCAAACACAAAATAATTGTGCGTCAGGACAAAATTTAGTAGTTGCAAGATAAACCAATTATGTTGGTGAAGGTCCTTTAATCTCGAATCAAGAAAGTATTTGACCGCCGCCAGTCCCTTGTTATGGGGAATGGACGTATAGAGTGCCTCCACATCAACTGAGGCAAACCAACTGTCTGGTTCGATATCAATACCCTCAACACGTTTGAGGAGGTCAGTGGTGTCCCGTAGATAAGATGTTAAGGCAGTCACAAAGGAGCGAAGGGTTTGATCAATATATGTGCCTGCATGGTGTGTAGGGCTTTCGATCCCCGATACTATCGGTCCCCCCCTTTAAGGGGTTCACCCCTTTGTGAATTTTAGGGAGCCCATAGAAAGTGGCCGTTTTAGGATTAGTAGGCAACAGATATTCCGGTACTTTACGGTCAATAACTTTCTCGTCGAGCACTCCTCTCAGTATTAAAGACAGCTCATGGACATATTGATTAGTGGGATCTGTTTTTAATAATTCATAGTTTTTTGCATCAGACAATAGGGTGGAACACATGTCTCTATATTGTTGAAGAGACAAAATAACAATGTTGCCACCCTTGTCTGATGGTTTTACTATCAGATTCTTATTTTTACTTAGTTGTTGTAAAGCCTCCATCTCCCCCACAGTGTAATTTTTGTAATTGTTAATTGGCTGAATTTTTTCTAAGTCTCTTGTAACAGATTTCAAGAAAAGTTCGAATATTCGCTCCATTCAAGGTTTTGGGTGGCATCCTGGTGCTTTTATTTTTCAGAGAAGTGAAAGGGCCCTAAGGATCCATAAGATCATCAAAACCCCCTAGATCTTCAGGATCAAGGCCTAATTCAGTACATCTCTTTCTATCTGATGTAGCAAAAAAATTTTGCCACCGTAATTTCCTTGCGAAGAGTTGTAGATCCTTGATCCAATCAAACCAATTGAAACGCGTGGTGGGTACATAGGTAAGTCCCTTCCTCAGTATTGATAATTTGTTCATGGATAAAGATATCCCAGACAGATTAATAATTTGTGACTCATCAGTAGTGGACATGTTTATTTTTTGCATTGTTGAGACTGTTGTCGGTCTCTCAACGCATAGGTGTTTGGTGGGTCTTGTCCTAAAAAATTCTGTGAGTTCTGGCTTAATAATGATACTGATGAGGAGCCCAAAGGCCCAAAGGATACACCCTCGCTGTCGGGCGAACTCTGAATTATTCCCCGTGAGCTTCCACCCTGATCTTTATTTGTATTGGGTGGTAACCATTGTGTAGACAGGGGGGAACCCGTTGGAGGATAGCTCGTTGGGGGGTAGCCCCTTGATTGAAATCCAGGGCCTGAGGGTCTATAGCGTGACCTCTACCTCTCCAATGCCTTCTCTGATTAGTATAGGATTGTTTGCGACTACTAGATTCGGGGTCAGAACTATCCGCCTCTGAAGCCGAAGTTTCAGTTGCTGATCCCTTGGAATTTAGTATAATATTTTCATAGGCAGTATTATTTCTAAATTCAGCTAAATCTCTTATAAATTGTCTATGTTTACGTTCAACTAATACCGCTTTATATTTCTCGATATTATTCTGTAGTTCTGATTCTTTTTCGGAGAATTCAGTATGGTCTTTGAATCTTAATGCTTGTTCTGTTAAGTTCAATTTACATTTTTCAAGTTCAACAATGTTAATTTTTTCTTGATCAAGTAATAATCGCATAAGGCGTATTGAACTGGTAGTCGCTTCTGTATCCCACTTTAATGATAATTCTGGCGTGCAGATGCGTGCTGCTGGACGTATAGGGATCCGTAATCCCTTCAGTACGATGGAGTTTTCTATGTAATTATCAAGTGACTGAATCTCCCACCACAATTTTAGATGTTCCTTATTGATGTTGTATAAATCCCTAAACGTATTTTTAATTGACACAGCCGTGGTATTGGGAAAGGCCAATTCTTTATCAGAGAAAATTTCATTGGCTTCTATAAGCCATCTATTTAGATCTGTTTGCGTGCTAAAAAAAACGGCCATATCAATTATTGGTATATTGATACGATAGTAAAAGTGTTCAGTGGCAAAAAAGATCCACACTCACTTTTGTTCCAAAAATCTATATGTGGAGTCCTGATTTCCTTTTCAATAATTGTTTTTATTATAAAATACAAATTCCTAGGTCAAAGGGAACTCATAAGCATGCAATGTCCACTCTTACCTTCTCTAGTCTTAAATTTGGTTAAGGATTCTGATTTTTCACAAGCCAAATTTACTACAATATTGCAACATGCTAGCAAAATCCTTCACAAGTTACAATACACATCAGAACCACTAGGTAGACAAACATAGAAGGATATAGGATAGACATCTTCTGACAGAATATCACTAGAGATAAGCGAAGTTATCAAAAGGTTGATTCGGCTGCTTCGCAAAGAAATTCCATGTGTTACGAATTACTTTGTCACAAAGTGCATTGAGCGGTGATCACACTACCCCCCATCATTGAACTCTTCAGAGGCCGCGTTCAATGATGATCGCAGCATCTGACTGTCACATTGAGGCGTTTCAGGGGTTAATCAGGGGTTAAAAACAAAAAAAAAAATACTAATCTCATCCATTTGCTCACGGAGAGGCCATCACGGTCATCTAAATTGAAGAAATTTGCCAAATCTTGTGCATGCTGACATAATGACGTAACCAAGTATGCAGTGGGCACAATGACAGGGAACGGCGATCGCGCCCCCCCTGTCATTAAACCCCTCAGATGCCGTGGTCATCACTGATCGTGGCATCTAATGCTACAGTTGAGGTCTTTCAGGGGTAAATCAGGTTAAAAAACAAACAAAAAAAACATACTCACCTTATCCATTTGCTCGCAGAGAGAGCCGGTCGCGGCCATCTTGCCATCTTGATTGAAGACACCACGAAAATCAAAACACACATCTCGCACAGTGAGATGATGATGTCATCATGCTGACCGGATGTGGTGACATCATCACTGATGACTTTACCACACCCGCCCAACGCTCGGATATGGTGACGTCACCCCGTGTGAGATTTTGTGCAGTATCTTCAATCATGATGGCCGCGACGGCCTCTCCGCAAGCAAATTGATGAGGTGAGTATTTTTTTTTATTTCAGGAAATATTTATTCATTACCACGAAGTGCGAGGAAATTCGGCTTCGAGACTAATCAATTTTTTCCTGAAATTTAGATCGAAGTCCACAACGTTAACTTTGATTTGCTCAACACTAAATATCACAAAATCAAGTTTTTTTTAAGTTTTTTTTTTATGCTGGTCATCTCTCACCATACGTCCCACGATATGTTGAACCACGAAGTACAGATTTGTAGGCTGAAGAGAACACACTGCTGTTCAAAGGAAGTCTATTATAATAAGGCAAAAAATAACTGAAATTACAGTAAAACTCTAGCTTAAAATTCTATGTCTTGAAAGTATTCAGATTTATATTGTCCCAATATATTACTTACCTTGAGGAAGCCATATTTGAGTTCTACACCATTCGGCAACTAGTTCACCTCAACTGAATCACATCTGAGTAGCGATTTCTTGAGATGTTGAGTCTGTAAAAGGAACTTGTTAAGATTGGTGCATCCTGCAGCAGACGGAGCATTTCAGGTCATGATGAAGCCTTGAGAATGCATGTTAAGCAGAGATGAGCGAAGTTATGAAAAATGTAATTCGGCTGCTTCACAAAATTTCACAAAGTAATTCGCATGGTGACAAATTACTTTTCTCACGAAGCACATTCCTTTGTATGTAGTGAGCGCAATGATTGGGAATGGTGATTGTGCCACCCTCTGTCATTGACCCCCCCGGATTCTGCATTCATCGCTGATCGCGGCATCTGATCATACAATTGAGGCCTTTCAGGGGTTAATCAGGTTAAAAAATATATATACTCACCCTATTCCATTTGCTTGCGGAGAGGCTGTCGTGGGCATCTTGATTGAAGACACCATGAGAAATCTCATGCGGTGGTGTGATGATATCATCACGTCATCATCCTGACCTGGCATGGTGATGTCATCAAGATGGCCGTGACCTCCTCTCCGTGAGCAAGTGGATGAGGTATGTTTTGTTTTTTTGTTTTTTTTTTACTGCCGTTTCAGTAAATTCGGCTTCGTGCTGAATCAAATTTTTCTCCTGTTGAGTTTAGAAAGAACCTGGGGTTAAAAATAACTTGTTGAGGTTGAAGAGCGCCATGTCCTCCACATTACCCAAATGCCTAAACATGAAAATCTTTACCAGTGTAATGCATCGATAGGATGACAGTGGGGGAATAATTGCATGACTTAGTTGATGAAACGACTGATTACAATCTGTGTACAGTAAATATATTCAGGAGATGGGGCACTTTCAGAAATGCTATTCCCCATTGATTTTTCCAAACAGACCTCACACTGAGCCTTTGTGAATCTTCCATCTACAGATATAAGTATATGTAGTAATCGACCATTGTTAACAATGTAGAAGAATGACTTGTATTTACTGGAAAATGGAAATGTTTTAATGATAGGTAGAAATTCTCCTGAACATAATGCTATGTCTATGAAAGATGCCATGAGGTCATAGGAAGCTGTCATCTCCAGGATGGCTCAATTGTGGAATGCTTTGCTGTGTCTGTACTCCATGCACAGGACATAATTAGCGAGTGAAATTTTAGTCAGAAGCTAATTTACAGTGGTCCCTCAAGTCACATATAAAAGTCAGAAAGTGCTTCAGGAAATTACTCGGATGTACAGATAGAGAGCAGTGCAGGACATGCAACACCGTGCTGTGTCACAGATAGGTACCAACAGAAAGTGTCCCCAAATGCAGAGACAGCTATATACCCTCCAGATAGTATCAGAGCTCCCATATATAGTGCCAGACACAGAGCCCCCAGATCTAGTGCCAGACACAGAGCTCCCAGATATAGTGCCAGACACAGAGCTCCCAGATATAGTGCCAGACACAGAGCTCCCAGATATAGTGGCAGACACAGAGCTCCCAGATATAGTGCCAGACACAGAGCTCCCAGATATAGTGCCAGACACAGAGCTCCCAGATATAGTGCCAGACACAGAGCTCCCAGATATAGTGCCAGACACAGAGCTCCCAGATATAGCGCCAGACACAGAGCTCCCAGATATAGCGCCAGACACAGAGCTCCCAGATATAGTGCCAGATACAGAGCTCCCAGATATAGTGCCAGATACAGAGCTCCCAGATATAGTGCCAGACACAGAGCTCCCAGATATAGTGCCAGACACAGAGCTCCCAGATATAGTGCCAGACACAGAGCTCCCAGATATAGCGCCAGACACAGAGCTCCCAGATATAGCGCCAGACACAGAGCTCCCAGATATAGTGCCAGATACAGAGCTCCCAGATATAGTGCCAGATACAGAGCTCCCAGATATAGTGCCAGACACAGAGCTCCCAGATATAGTGCCAGACACAGAGCTCCCAGATATAGTGCCAGACACAGAGCTCCCAGATATAGTGCCCAAAACAGACCGTCTAGATATATTGCCAAAGACAGAATTCCCAGATATAGTGCCAGACACAGAGCTCCCAGATATAGTGCCAGACACAGAGCTCCCAGATATAGTGCCAGACACAGACCGTCTAGATATATTGCCAGACACAGAGTTCCCAGATATAGTGCCAGACACAGAGCTCCCAGATATAGTGCCAGACACAGAGCTCCCAGATATAGTGCCAGACACAGAGCTCCCAGATATAGTGCCAGACACAGAACTCCCAGATATAGTGTCAGACACAGAGCTCCCAGATATAGTGCCAGACACAGAGCTCCCAGATATAGTGCCTGACACAGAACTCCCAGATATAGTGCCAGACACAGAGCTCCCAGATATAGTGCCAGACACAGAGCTCCCAGATATAGTGCCAGACACAGAGCTCCCAGATATAGTGCCAGACACAGAGCTCCCAGATATAGTGCCAGACACAGAGCTCCCAGATATAGTGCCAGACACAGAGCTCCCAGATATAGTGCCAGACACAGAGCTCCCAGATATAGTGCCAGACACAGAGCTCCCAGATATAGTGCCAGACACAGAGCTCCCAGATATAGTGCCAGACACAGAGCTCCCAGATATAGTGCCAGACAGAGCTCCCAGATATAGTGCCAGACACAGAGCTCCCAGATATAGTGCCAGACACAGAGCTCCCAGATATAGTGCCAGACACAGAGCTCCCAGATATAGTGCCAGACACAGAGCTCCCAGATATAGTGCCAGACACAGAGCTCCCAGATATAGTGCCAGACACAGAACTCCCAGATATAGTGCCAGACACAGAGCTCCCAGATATAGTGCCAGACACAGAGCTCCCAGATATATTGCCAGACACAGAGCTCCCAGATATATTGCTAGACACTAGCAGAGCAGAGACTCTATGGGGGTGATACTGCCACCTAACAGCCGAATCAACTCAGCAGGAGACTTAAACTCTAACATACTAGATTTACTCTGGTTGACAACATAACAATACTTCAGGCTGAAAAAAAAAATAATAATGCCCAATTTGGTAGAAAGTCCATCAACCTGCCAAACCTGTGTCCAAATTTGCAATTGGTATCAATTAAACATGGACACCAAAATATAGTGTATTGAACTTCTTTCATGAAAAACTGGAGCCCTTAACCATTCAAGAAAGAGCAAGGGTGGACACGTTTGCACTGTGAAGAGTAAGACCTTCTTCTCAAGTCCCTCTGTCTTCTGCTCACAGGCTCTGTCAGACATGTACTGTATGAAGTTATTCTTCCCTAGAAGTAATGCATCCAATATGGCATCCAGATAAACATTTCATACAAAAATGTAGGCATATGGAGGTACAGTAAAGGCTCCAGCACCAGAACCCTGGGCTGGGAGCAGAGGTGCATCTAGATGTGTGCTTGGTGTCAATGGGGGTTTGTCCTGGCGCTTAGACACAGGGCTAGGGCATAGAACTCAATCTGTTCATTGGTTTAAAGTAAAGCTAAGGTAGCTATGACTATGGCCATGTGCATGAGGCTTAAGAGAGGGGGACATTCATGAGGGTTCATTATTGGAGGGGAGGTAGATATAGATATATATATATATATATATATATATATATATATACTGTATATATATCTCATATTATGGCTACATTACATAGTTTAGTAATCCAGAGGTATAATACATTATCATCCCCTCCATTAAGTAATTTCCAGAGACATTATTATACGCTCCTGGTTTATCACTTTTATGGTGACAGCTGATCTCATCACGTTTTCCAGACTCAAGCACGTTTCCTCCCAGCTTCTTATTTCTCTTATTTTTAACTTTTTCCACCATTTTTTCAAGAACATTTACTGCCCGCCATAAAAGAATATCTGCAGTCAGCAATTTAATTATGTTATTGATTAACGACAATTAATCACATGCATTAAAATGTTTAAACACTTTGGACGCTCTACAAATCTACTTGAGGAAAAATATATGAATGAAAATATATATTGATCTGATGAAGCTGCCGAAGTCTGAAACACTATTAAAACCGCATAAAAACGTTCAGATTCTATAGATTATTCATCACCAGTTTTTTTACGGATGAAGCTGACACACTGGCTCTAGTTGGGTATATATTCAAACCTGTAAGATGGTGAATGTTGTAAAACAGCTGCCGTGTTACACTTACATATCATTTACATTTACTTAAAGGGCATCAAACATCGGAACAGATCCCTGTCAGGTCTCATATCTGAAAGCAACATAGGAAAGATGGAAAGAGGCTAAGATCGGGGATTTGTATTTCTTTAAGATTTGATTATGCATTTTTTAGGTAAAAAAACTGATATATACTGTGAGTCCAGCTTCACCTGCCTAGTTATAGAGAAAGCCTGTGAGTCCTCCTTCATCTGCCCACTACATATATAGTAACATAATAATATAAGGCTGAAAAAAGACATCTGTCCATCTAGTTCAGCCTGTTATCCTCACTCATAGAGATATACTGTGTGTCCTGCTTCCTTTACTCTCTATAGCGGAAGCCTGTGAATCCTTCTTCTCTTGCCCACTCATGGAGAAAACCTATGAGTCTTGCTTCCCCTGCTCAACCATAGAGGAAGCCTGTGAGTCCTGAGACTCCTGCTCATCTATAGGAGGAGACTGTAACCCCTGCTTGCCCTTCTCACTTAAAGAGAAAGAATGAGAGTCCTGCCTTTCCTGCTCAACCATAGAGAAAGCCTGAGTCCTGCTTCTCCTGCTCACCCATAGAGAAAGCCTGTGAGTCCTGATTTTCCTGCTCACTCATAGAGAAAGCCTATGAGTCCTGATTTTCCTGCTCACTCATAGAGAAAGCCTGTAAGTCCTGCTTCATATGCCTACTCATAGAGAAAGCCTGTGAGTCCTGATTTTCCTGCTCACTCATAGAGAAAGCCTGTGATTCCTGGTTCATATGACTACTCATAGAGAAAGCCTGTGAGTCCTGCATCTCCTGCTCACTCATAGAGAAAGTCTGTGAGTCCTTCCTTTCCTGCTCACTCATAGAGAAAACATGTGAGTCTTGCTTTCCCTGCTCAACCATAGAGGAAGCCTGTGAGTCCTGCCTCTCCTGCTCATCTATAGGAGGAGCCTGTAACCCCTGCTTGCCCTTCTGACTCATAGAGAAAGAATGAGAGTCTGGCCTTTCCTGCTCAACCATAGAGAAAGCCTGTGAGTACTGCTTTATATGCCTACTCATAGAGAAAGCCTGTGAGTCCTGATTTCCCTACTCACTCATAGAAAAAGCCTGTGAGTCCTGCTTCATATGCCTACTTATAGAGAAAGCCTGTGAGTCCTGCTTCATATGCCGACTCATTGAGAAAGCCTGTGAGTCCTGATTTTCCTGCTCACTCATTGAGAAAGCCTGTGAGTCCTGATTTTCCTGCTCACTCATAGAGAAAGCCTGTGAGTCCTGATTTTCCTGCTCACTCATAGAGAAAGCCTGTGAGTCCTGATTTTCCTGCTCACTCATAGAGAAAGCCTGTGAGTCCTGCTTCATATGACTACTCATAGAGAAAGCCTGTGAGTCCTGATTTTCCTGCTCACTCATAGAGAAAGCCTGTGATTCCTGGTTCATATGACTACTCATAGAGAAAGCCTGTGAGTCCTGCTTCTCCTGCTCACTCATAGAGAAAGTCTGTGAGTCCTTTCTTTCCTGCTCACTCATAGAGAAAACATGTGAGTCTTGCTTTCCCTGCTCAACCATAGAGGAAGCCTGTGAGTCCTGCCTCTCCTGCTCATCTATAGGAGGAGCCTGTAACCCCTGCTTGCCCTTCTGACTCATAGAGAAAGAATGAGAGTCTGGCCTTTCCTGCTCAACCAAAGAGAAAGCCTGTGAGTCCTGCTTTATATGCCTACTCATAGAGAAAGCCTGTGAGTCCTGATTTTCCTGCTCACTCATAGAGAAAGCCTGTGAGTCCTGCCTTTCCTGCTCACTCATAGAGAAAGCCTGTGAGTCCTGATTTTCCTGCTCACTCATAGAGAAAGCCTGTGAGTCCTGCCTTTCCTGCTCAACCATAGAGAAAGCTTGTGATTCCTGGTTCATATGACTAATCATAGAGAAAGCCTGTGAGTCCTGCTTCTCCTGCTCATTGGCCTGTGTACACGGTCTAAAAATTGGACAGAGTTACTAAATCTGCTCCACTATCTGCAAATACAAACCCTAACGGAGGGTACCTAAAGTTTCAACTGATGGCAGATGATGAGGAAAGAAGGACCAGACAGTTAAATTTTAACATGCCCCATCCTTTAATTCTCAGAAGGATAACCCTTTTACTAAGGTGACCTGTTTGTGAAGTCACATTAGATACGTATTGTGACCTCCCTCAATGCTGATTGGCTGAAAAGATCAAGAAATATATTACACAAAGTGGTTTAAAGGGATTCTGTCACATTGAACATTCGGTGCAATATCCAGGCAACATGCTATATCGCAGGAGGAGCTGAGCAGATTATATATACAGGTGTATCTCAATAAACAAGAATATCCTCAAAAATTGTACGGTATTTATAATTTTGTAATTCAATTCAAAAAATGAAGGTCATACAGTATATTCTATAGATTCATTATACACAGTGATCTCTCATATATTCTATAGATTCATTATACACAGTGATCTCTCATATATTCTATACATTCATTATACACAGTGATCTCTCATATATTCTATAGATTCATTATACAGAGTGATCTCTCATATATTCTATAGATCCATTATACACAGAGATCCTTCATATATTCTATACATTCATTATACACAGTGATCTCTCATATATTCTATAGGTTCATTATACACAGTGATCTCTCATATATTCTATACATACATTATACACAGTGATCTCTCATATATTCTATAGATCCATTATACACAGAGATCCTTCATATATTCTATACATTCATTATACACAGTGATCTCTCATATATTCTATAGATTCATTATACACAGAGATCCTTCATATATTCTATACATTCATTATACACAGTGATCTCTCATATATTCTATAGGTTCATTATACACAGTGATCTCTCATATATTCTATACATACATTATACACAGTGATCTCTCATATATTCTATAGATCCATTATACACAGAGATCCTTCATATATTCTATACATTCATTATACACAGTGATCTCTCATATATTCTATAGATTCATTATACACAGTGATCTCTCATATATTCATTACACACAGTGATCTCTCATATATTCTATACATTCATTATACAGAGTGATCTCTCATATATTCTATAGATTCATTATACACAGTGATCTCTCATATATTCTATAGATACATTATACACAGTGATCTCTCATATATTCTATAGATCATTATACACAGTGATCTCTCATATATTCATTATACACAGAGTGATCTCTCATATATTCTATAGATCCATTATACACAGTGATCTCTCATATATTCTATAGATACATTATACACAGTGATCTCTCATATATTCTATAGATCCATTATACATAGTGATCTCTCATATATTCTATAGATTCATTATACACAGTGATCTCTCATATATTCTATAGATCCATTATACACAGTGATCTCTCATATATTCTATAGATTCATTATACACAGTGATCTCTCATATATTCTATACATTCATTATACACAGTGATCTCTCATATATTCTATAGGTTCATTATACAGAGGGATCTCTCATATATTCTATACATTTATTATACACAGTGATCTCTCATATATTCTATAGGTTCATTATACACTGTGATCTCTCATATATTCTATACATTTATTATACACAGAGTCATCTGTCATATATTCTACAAATTCATCATATTCACTTTTTGAATTGAATTAGGGAAATAAATTAACTTTCCAATGACATTCTAATTAATTAAAATGCACTAGTAGGTTTGTTACAAATGTTTCAGTAGACCTTGTAATTTATTAAGTTAAAGGGGTTCTGCACTTTGTGTAAACTGATGATCTATCCTCTGGATAGATCATCAGCTTCTGATCTGACCGACTCCAATCAGGCAATCAGAATAACTCCCTGGATCAACGACCCCCCTCTAGTAACTATAGCCTGTAATATTATTACGCTCCAGAAATACATCCAGGCCCCTCTTGAATTCCTGTATTGTACTCGCCATCACCACCTCCTCAGGCAGAGAGCTCCATAGTCTCACTGCTCTTACCGTAAAGAATCCTCTTCTATGTTTGTGTACAAACCTTCTTTCCTCCAGACGCAGAGGATGTCCCCTCGTCACAGTCACAGTCCTGGGGATAAATAGATGATGGGAGAGATCTCTGTACTGACCCCTGTTATATTTATACATAGTAATTAGATCTCCCCTCAGTCGTCTTTTTTCTAATGTGAATAACCCTAATTTTGATATTCTTTCAGGGTCCTGCAGTCCACAGATTCCAGTTATTACTTTAGTTGCCCTCCTCTGGACCCTCTCAAGCTCTGCTATGTCTGCCTTGTTCACAGGAGCCCAGAACTGTACACAGTCCTCCATGTGTGGTCTGACTAGTGATTTGTAAAGTGGTAGGACTATGTTCTCATCACCGGCATCTATGCCCCTTTTGATGCAACCCATTATCCTATTGGCCTTGGCAGCAGCTGCCTGACACTGGTTTTTGCAGCTTAGTTTGCGGTTCATTAAAATTCCTAGATCCTTTTCCATGTCAGTGTTACCGAGTGTTTTACCATTTAGTATGTACGGGTGACTTGCATTATTCCTTCCCATGTGTATAACCTTACATTTGTCAGTGTTAAACCTCATCTGCCACTTATCTGCCCAATCCTCCAATCTATCCAGATCCCTCTGTAGCCGTATACTGTCCTCTGTAGTATATACACAGTATACTGTCCTCTGTAGAATATATATACAGTATACTGTCCTCTGCAGTGTATATATATATATATATTGTAAGCATCTAAAGGGTGAGGTTATTGATGGTAAGTATGTGTCACTGAGGCTGCTGCTCTCAGTGATGTAAATCCCGGAGGTAAATGGCAACCAGTGATGTTAGATTGCTGAGTTTGTGGTAGCTGGAACTTGGGTCCGGGATTTAGGAGTGACTGAAGAGTTTGGGTGGGAAGGTCACTCCCATACTCCATCTCCTGTGTTACCACCTCACCCAGCTGGAAGCTAATTTAAAAGACACACTGTCAGTATGTGTTTGGTGTTGGTCTGCAGAGGACTTAGGAGCATTCCTCTCCACAGTGTTCCTGAGAAGGGAAAAGACAAGATTCTGCACAAAGGTGACTCCTGTATTTTGCCTGTTTAACAATTGAACTGTTATATGACACATGAGGGCTGAAGATAAGTGCTTTATGTGAGTGAACTTTGATGGGCTGAAGCCAAGCCATCCTGTTGGACCAAATTTGAGTTGTGTTTTTTCCAATAAAACCCTTATGTTGCATCCAACCCTGCCGACTGCCTACCATTTGTACAGCTAATCTCCACATATGGTGTCGGATGCGGGCAAGTGGTTGCTAAGGGTAACGGCTGCATACATTTTTTTTTACTCTGTAACCGGCTTATGTCTTGGATAAAGGCTGCTACATTGTTGCCCAGTGAGACTCCTGCCATGGAGGAGCTGGTTAAGCAGTTTGTGCAGGTCAGTGCTGCCCAGCAGGAAACCAACCGTCTGTTGCTGGAACAGATCACAGTCCTGAGAGAGAGTGTGTCAGCTCAACCAAGGAATATAGAGGAATTAGCTGGGACTGTGAATGAAAAAAAAGCAGTGCACCGCGCCTTGCAAAAAATGACCCCAGATGACGACATAGAGGCCTATCTGGCGGTGTTTGAAAGGATTGTGGAAAGGGAGAAACTCCCTGTGGCTGAATGGACTGAGGTTCTGGCGCCTTATTTGACTGGACAGCCGCAAAAAGCATATTTTGATTTAACAGCAGAACAGGCCAAAGACTATGATATCCTTAAAGCAGAAATCATGGCCAGGCTGGGAGTCACCTTATCTGTGCGCGCTCGCAGAGTCCATGAATGGCGGTTTGAAGAGAAAAAACCGCCCCGCTCTCAAATGTTTGATTTGTTACACCTTGTGCGCAAGTGGCTACAACCCAAAACACTGAGTACAGCAGACATGGTCGAACGAATCTTGCTCGACCGCTATGTGAGTGGACTTCCTTGGGACATTCACCGCTGGGTTGCTCAGGGAGACCCCAAAACCCTGGATCAATTGGTTTCACTTGTGGAGCGGTTTACGACTACCGAGACCTGTCTGAGGCCTGAAGGTAAACCACAGCAGTTCGTGGGATCCTCTGGTGGTCGTCGACAGAGAGCAACCTCCACAGCCATTTCTACCTCTGAGCAGGAGGACCAAGCCAACAGACAAAGCCTGGGTGGCTCACCCCGGGGAAAGAGGTTTTTCATTCCAAGAAAGGTACCCTCCCGTTCTGAAGCCCCACTCGAAGGCCGACCTGAGGTCCGTTGTTGGAAGTGTCAGCAACCGGGGCATATTGCAGCACACTGTTCCCAGGGGGAGGAGCCAATGGAGTGTGGTGCCACCCGCCGCCTCTCCATGTTTGCTCATCCTGTTTGCAGTGCTACACCCCTGCAGGAACCAGGTCCCCAGGAGCGTCAACTCCAGGTAAACGGGGTTAGTGTTGTGGCCCTTTTGGACTCAGGTAGACTGGTCACCCTCTTGTGTGCTGCCGTACCCCATGACCTGGTCATCCCTGAAAGGCGGGTGGGGGTGGTTTGTATCCATGGGGACACTAAGCATTATCCGCTGGCCAAAGTGACTGTAGGGACTGGCTGCGGGACAGTGACCCGTGAAGTGGGTGTGGTACCAGACTTATTACATCCATTAAATGTGGGACGTGATTTTCCGTTGTTCTGGGAACTCTGGTCTCATTCCCACTGTAATGATACGCCTGTTGCATGTTCACCTTCTTTCAGCCCAATTCCTTTAGGGGAAGAAGCCCAAACAGATGCTGTAGGGGTGACCAATGAGGTATCAGACAGTTTTCCCCTTGAAGTATTGGCTGGGGATGAGGGTGAGGAGTCTAACCCTGAGCAGAATGTACCGGACTTGGAAGTGTCACGGGAGAACTTTGGGACTGCTCAGTTACGAGACTCCACCCTGAAACATGCATGGGAAAATGTAACTGTACTGAATGAGGTACCTCAGGAGCCTAATGCTGATCAAAGGTTTCCTCATTTTGCTGTCAGTGATCACTTACTGTATCGTGTTACTAAGATGCGTAATGAAATTGTGGAGCAATTGGTGGTACCCATACCTTATAGAACGATGGTCCTTGATATGGCCCACACCCATTTACTTGGGGGTCATCTGGGGACTGACAAAACAAAGGAAAGAATCCTGCAAAGGTTCTATTGGCCAGGTTGTTACCAAGAGGTTGAAAGGTTTTGTCGGTCCTGCCCTACCTGCCAAGTAACGGCTCCTGTGAGTCACTTTCGGAGCCCCTTGGTTCCCCTGCCAATAATTGAGATTCCATTTGACAGAATAGCTATGGATTTGGTGGGGCCGTTAGTTAGGTCTGCCCGAGGCCACCAGTATATTTTGGTAGTGCTGGACTATGCCACCAGGTATCCTGAAGCCATTCCGTTGCGGAATACCTCCTCCAAGTGCATTGCTCGGGAGTTGGTTCATATATTTTCCAGAACTGGCCTACCAAAAGAAATACTGACTGACCAGGGTACACTTTTCATGTCAAAAGTTATGAAGGAGCTTTGCAACCTGCTGAAAATTAAGCAGCTAAGAACCTCTGTATATCATCCCCAAACAGATGGCCTCGTAGAGAGGTTCAATAAAACCTTAAAGGGGATATTGAGAAGGGTGGTAGAAAAGGATGGGAGAGACTGGGATTGTCTGTTGCCATATCTCATGTTCTCCATCCGAGAGGTCCCCCAGTCCTCCACTGGCTTCTCTCCATTTGAGTTATTATATGGGAGACATCCCAGGGGATTGCTGGATATTGCCAAGGAGACTTGGGAGAGTGAGGCTACCCCTTACAGAAGTGTGATAGAACACGTGGCCCAAATGCAAGATCGCATCAGCAGTATTATGCCCATCGTGAGGGAACACATGCAGAAGGCCCAAGAGTCCCAGAGCAGGGTGTACAATAGAGCGGCCCGGGTGAGGCAGTTCAACCCTGGGGAGAGGGTACTAGTGCTGGTTCCCACGGTAGAAAGCAAATTTCTGGCCAAGTGGCAGGGTCCTTTTGAAGTAGTAGAAAGGGTTGAGAAGTCAATTATAAAATACATCAGCCTGGGAAAAGAAAGCCCATCCAACTCTATCACGTCAATTTAATAAAACCTTGGAAGGATAGAGAGTCCCTGGTAGCGGCCACAAAACCCCAAATGGATTGTCGCACAGATATTAAAAAGGTTGCAATAGGTGACACCCTGTCCAAACCCCAAAAACAAGAAACCAAGGAGTTTCTACAGCAGAACAGGGATATTTTTACGGACCTGCCAGGCACTACAGATGTCATTCAGCATGACATAGTCACTGACCCCGAGGTAACGATAAACCTTAAACCATACAGCATCCCTGAGGCTCGGAGACAAGCGGTCTCTGAGGAGGTAAAGCGTATGTTAGCTCTGCAGGTTATTGAGGAATCCAAAAGCGGGTGGTCCAGCCCCATTGTATTAGTGCCTAAGCCAAATGGGACCTGGCGGTTCTGCAATGACTTCCGCCTTCTAAATGAAGTCTCTAAATGCGATTCCTATCCTATGCCCCGAGTGGATGAATTAATTGAAAGGTTGGGACCAGCTAGGTATATTACCACACTTGACCTCACCAAGGGGTACTGGCAGATTCCCCTATCAGAGGAGGCAAAGGTAAAGACTGCCTTCTCCACCCCAGACGGGCTCTTTCAATATACCAGGATGCCCTTTGGGTTACAAGGGGCACCCGCCACTTTCCAGAGAGCGATGGACAGGGTCTTGGGCCCCCATAAAAGGTACGCAGCAGCATACTTAGACGATATCGTGGTCTTTAGCACGGACTGGATTCCCTCAGGAAAGCTGGCTTTACTGCTAACCCGGAGAAGTGCGCTATTGGGTTAGAGGAGGCTCGCTATCTGGGGTATATTGTAGGTAAGGGCACAATAAGACCACAGGTAAACAAAGTGGAGGCAATTCAGAAGTGGCCACAGCCTCGGACAAAAAAACAGGTGAAGGCGTTCTTGGGGATTGTTGGCCATTACCGCAGATTTGTCCCGAACTTTGCCTCCATTGCAGCACCATTAACAGACCTCACGAAAGGGAGAAAGTCAGTAATGGTCCAGTGGTCTCAAGAGACAGAAAAGGCGTTTCAGGACCTTAAAAAAGCCCTATGCAGTCAGCCTGTGCTGATCGCACCAGACTTCTCAAAAGAGTTTATTGTCCAGACCGATGCCTCAGAGGTTGGTTTAGGGGCAGTAATGTCACAAGAAGTAAATGGGGAAGAACACCCCATCATATATTTGAGTAGAAAACTCACCTCCTGTGAGAGAAACTACTCAATAGTGGAGAGGGAGTGTTTGGCAATAAAGTGGGCCCTCGTGGCTTTGAGGTACTATTTGGCAGGTAGGAAGTTCCGCTTGGTATCTGACCATGCCCCTTTAAAATGGATGTGCCGAAATAAAGGAAACAATGCAAGGGTAACACGGTGGTTCCTGGAGTTGCAGGACTTTAATTTTGTGGTAGAGCACAGGGCAGGGAAGCTTCATGTTAATGCTGATGCCTTGTCAAGGATTTACTGTCTATCAGGGTCAAGTGCCCAGTCCCCTGGCCTTGGGCAGAGGGGGGGGGATATGTAAGCATCTAAAGGGTGAGGTTATTGATGGTAAGTATGTGTCACTGAGGCTGCTGCTCTCAGTGATGTAAATCCCGGAGGTAAATGGCAACCAGTGATGTTAGATTGCTGAGTTTGTGGTAGCTGGAACTTGGGTCCGGGATTTAGAAGTGACTGAAGAGTTTGGGTGGGAAGGTCACTCCCATACTCCATCTCCTGTGTTACCACCTCACCCAGCTGGAAGCTAATTTAAAAGACACACTGTCAGTATGTGTTTGGTGTTGGTCTGCAGAGGACTTAGGAGCATTCCTCTCCACAGTGTTCCTGAGAAGGGAAAAGACAAGATTCTGCACAAAGGTGACTTCTGTATTTTGCCTGTTTAACAATTGAACTGTTATATGACACATGAGGGCTGAAGATAAGTGCTTTATGTGAGTGAACTTTGATGGGCTGAAGCCAAGCCATCCTGTTGGACCAAATTTGAGTTGTGTTTTTTCCAATAAAACCCTTATGTTGCATCCAATCCTGCCGACTGCCTACCATTTGTACAGCTAATCTCCACAATATATACACTGCGTGCAGAATTATTAGGCAAATGAGTATTTTGACCACATCATCCTCTTTATGCATGTTGTCTTACTCCAAGCTGTATAGGCTTGAAAGCCTACTACCAATTAAGCATATTAGGTGATGTGCATCTCTGTAATGAGAAGGGGTGTGGTCTAATGACATCAACACCCTATATCAGGTGTGCATAATTATTAGGCAACTTCCTTTCCTTTGGCAAAATGGGTCAAAAGAAGGACTTGACAGGCTCAGAAAAGTCAAAAATAGTGAGATATCTTGCAGAGGGATGCAGCACTCTTAAAATTGCAAAGCTTCTGAAGCGTGATCATCGAACAATCAAGCGTTTCATTCAAAATAGTCAACAGGGTCGCAAGAAGCGTGTGGAAAAACCAAGGCGCAAAATAACTGCCCATGAACTGAGAAAAGTCAAGCGTGCAGCTGCCAAGATGCCACTTGCCACCAGTTTGGCCATATTTCAGAGCTGCAACATCACTGGAGTGCCCAAAAGCACAAGGTGTGCAATACTCAGAGACATGGCCAAGGTAAGAAAGGCTGAAAGACGACCACCACTGAACAAGACACACAAGCTGAAACGTCAAGACTGGGCCAAGAAATATCTCAAGACTGATTTCTCTAAGGTTTTATGGACTGATGAAATGAGAGTGAGTCTTGATGGGCCAGATGGATGGGCCCGTGGCTGGATTGGTAAAGGGCAGAGAGCTCCAGTCCGACTCAGACGCCAGCAAGGTGGAGGTGGAGTACTGGTTTGGGCTGGTATCATCAAAGATGAGCTTGTGGGGCCTTTTCGGGTTGAGGATGGAGTCAAGCTCAACTCCCAGTCCTACTGCCAGTTTCTGGAAGACACCTTCTTCAAGCAGTGGTACAGGAAGAAGTCTGCATCCTTCAAGAAAAACATGATTTTCATGCAGGACAATGCTCCATCACACGCGTCCAAGTACTCCACAGCGTGGCTGGCAAGAAAGGGTATAAAAGAAGAAAATCTAATGACATGGCCTCCTTGTTCACCTGATCTGAACCCCATTGAGAACCTGTGGTCCATCATCAAATGTGAGATTTACAAGGAGGGAAAACAGTACACCTCTCTGAACAGTGTCTGGGAGGCTGTGGTTGCTGCTGCACGCAATGTTGATGGTGAACAGATCAAAACACTGACAGAATCCATGGATGGCAGGCTTTTGAGTGTCCTTGCAAAGAAAGGTGGCTATATTGGTCACTGATTTGTTTTTGTTTTGTTTTTGAATGTCAGAAATGTATATTTGTGAATGTTGAGATGTTATATTGGTTTCACTGGTAAGAATAAATAATTGAAATGGGTATATATTTGTTTTTTGTTAAGTTGCCTAATAATTATGCACAGTAATAGTCACCTGCACACACAGATATCCCCCTAAAATAGCTAAAACTAAAAACAAACTAAAAACTACTTCCAAAAATATTCAGCTTTGATATTAATGAGTTTTTTGGGTTCATTGAGAACATGGTTGTTGTTCAATAATAAAATTAATCCTCAAAAATACAACTTGCCTAATAATTCTGCACTCCCTGTATATATATATATATATATATATATATATATATATATACACAGTATACTGTCCTCTGTAGTATATATATATATATATATATATATACACAGTATACTTTCCTCTGTAGTGTATATATATACAGTATACTTTCCTCTGTAGTATATATATATATACAGTATACTGTCCTCCTCCGTGTCAATTACTTTATACAGTTTAGTGTTATCTGCAAAAATTGACACTTTACTGTGCAAGCCTTCTACAAGATCATTAATAAATATATTGAAGAGAATAGGACCCAGTACTGACCCCTGAGGTACCCCACTAGTGACAGTGACCCAATCTGAATGTGTACCACTAATAACCACCCTCTGTTTTCTATCACTCAGCCAGTTACTTACCCACATACAGACGTTTTCTCCCAGTCCGAGCATTCTCATTTTATATACTAACCTTTTAAACGCGGTACAGTATCAAATGCTTTGGAGAAGTCCAGATATACGACATCCATTGATTCGCCGCTGTCAAGTCTAGAACTTACCTCCTCATAGAAACTGATTAAATTAGTTTGACATGAGCGATCCCTCATGAAGCCATGCTGATATGGCGTTATTTGCTTATTTTCATTGAGGTACTCAAAGATTGCATCTCTTAGAAAACCATTAAACAGTTTACCCTCAACAGATGTTAAACTTACCGGCCTATAGTTTCCGGGCTCTGATTTTTGGACCCTTTTAGAATATTGGCACCACATTTGCCATGCCCCAATCCTATGGAACATTCCCTGTCAGTATAGAGTCCGTAAATATCAGAAATATGGGTCTGACTATGACATTACTTAATTCTCTTAAGATACGGGGGTGTATGCCATCTGGTCCTGGCGATTTGTCTATTTTAAGCTTTTTAAGACGCCGCTGTACTTCTTCCTGGGTCAGACAGGGCACTTTTAATGGGGAATTTACTTTTACATTCTGCATTTCATCTGATAGTTTATTTTCTTCAGTGAATACTGTGGAGAAAAAAATATTTAATAGCTTTGCCCAGGCCCCAATGCATATTGACCAAATCTCTAAGTCGACCAACCGACCCCAACCCTCCCACCCCCGCAAACCCTAGCACTGAAGACATTTTACTGTACTTTTACTGACATCTCGTCTCATGTAGATCTTCTCTATCATCATCTTCTCCATTCGGTCCGGACTTCTCTCAGCCACCTCGTTACACACGGACATCTTAGGTTCCTCAGTTTTCTGTACCCCCAAATACTATTCTGAAGAAAAATGAGTGCCATACAGATACTCATAGTCCCACCAATAGTAATTCCCTCCTAGAATGCCCTTATTAGTAATACTGCCCCCTACAGTGCGCCCAATAGTGATAGTGCTCCCCAAGAGTGTCCCCATTAGTAGAAGAGTAGTTCCCCTCCAGTATTAATAATGCCCTTACAGAGCCCCTATTAGAAATAAGGCCCCTTATTGTTCCCCCAGTGGTAATAAAGCTATCTACAGACCCCTCAGTAGTAATAAGGCCCCCCTTAATGCTCTTAGTAGAAATAATGCGGATCTATAAGTCCCTCCTATAGAGCCCCTAGTAGTAATAAGAACACCTAATGTCCCCTGCATTTAAAATGCCCCCACATTGCCCCCATATTTATATTGCCCCTACTGTTATAATGCTCACCCTGAAGTGCCCCAGTATTTATATCACCCCTACTGTTATAATGCCCCTAAAGTGACCCCAGTATTTATACTGCCCCCTACTGTTATAATGCTCACCCTGAAGCGCCCCAGTATTTATAATGCCCCCTGCAGTTCCCCCCTTGTAGTTATATTCCTCCGTTTAGTGTCCTCAGAAATTATAATTCTACAGCCCCTCCACCATACAGTCCCATGTCAATAACATTATTTCCCTCCCTCCATCATAGAGTCCCATGTAAATAACATCACACCCCCTCTCCAGCCTTCTCCAATATACAGTCCCATGTAAATAACATCCCTCTCTACCTACAGCCCCCTCCAAAATACAGTTCCATGTAAATAACATCACACCATCTCTCCTGCCCCCTCCAATATACAGTCAACATATAGTCCTATGTAAAGAACATCACCCCCCAGCTGCCTTCAACATACAGCCCCATGTAAATAACATTACCCCTCAACATTTAGTCCCCTGTAAATAATATCACTCCCTTCCACAGCCGTCTTCAACATATAGTCCCATGTAAATAACATCACCCTGCTCTAGCAACCTCCAACATGCATTCCTTTATAAATAATGTCACCCCCTCAATTTTCAGTCCCATGTAAATAACTTCCCTCCCTTTAGCCCTAACATACTGTCCCAGTTAAATAACCACAACTCCCAGCTTTGCTCTGCCTCTCCCTTCACTTACCTCTCTTTCTGTAGCAGACCTCACCACAGCTTCTTCCCAGGACTTCTCTTCACTGCTGAGCCATCCTCTCCTGCACTGGTCACATGATGGTGACATCATCGCAGGTCCTTTTCAGCTACTGCATTTAGAACTGATCACATGACCTGTGATGTCACCACAGGTCCTTTAGCTCTTGCAGGGCATTAGATTTAATTGTATTGCCGTCCTGAGGATGGCAATACAGTTGTATCTATCTGTCAGGCAGTACATTCCGTGCCTGGGACAAAACATCAGGGGCCCAGGCCCTGAATGTTTTAACCTAGCAACGCCCCTGATGGTCACTATTTCCCAGGTGTCCCCCGACCAGCCTCCTTGCTGTTAGTAGATGGGGCTGACAAAATTTTGATTCAGATTTTCATGTAGTAAGTATAACAGTAATGCACTTTAGAGTAATCCATGTTCCCAATGATTGTATGTGCCTTTGTATTTGGAGCAGGGTCCTACTACATATATTTATGCTTTTGCATGTCAGCCATGGTAGTTTGCACCTGCACCTCATTGTGTATGGTTTGGAGGTGCTGGTCTTAATAAATTTCTTGCAAAGGACCACCCACTGGACTCTTTAGTCCAAAATGAGCATATATTTAAATAAATTAAGAACAAGCTCTACTGAAAAATTTGTGTCAAAACTACATATCAATCCGCTCAGCTCCTCCTGCTCTATAACATCACTGCATGCTAGTTGTTGTGACAGGTTCCCTTTAAACTAAAAAGATAAGTCCATGTATTCTCATTTGGTACATGAGTTGTACAATGCACATGAATGGGCTGAAAGCGAACAACAACAAGAAGTAAATTTTGAAAGTGATTTAATAAAGACCCTCATTAGCATTGATGGCAGCAGTCCGTATCACACAACCCGCAGCGTTAATGCATCAGTCCACTTCTTACTTCCCCATTGTATCGATCCCCCATTGTTAACCTTTATTTATTGCTTGTTTATGTTCTTCACACATCAATAAGAAGCTTTCATAAAAAAGGTAGACGCTCTGTCGAAAGGTCAGGCATCGAAGGAGGAGGTGACATCTTGCCATCAGCGGTCTGTAATGAAAACCCAGACAGCATGGAAAGGTTACATGTTTACATGGCAGAGGAGGTGAGAATGCTTCCAGCAAGACTCCAAAGAAGAAATGTATCTTCTACTGTATCGCAAAACTAATATACAGTATAGACATACATAGTGCCACTATAAATATTAATAATGAAATGTTTATATAAGATATTATCAACCCAATCAAAATATAAGTATGTAATCCTGACAATAGGGGGCTGGTATATATTCTTGTACATAGGAGCAGTATTATAGTAGTTATATTCTTGTACATAGGAGCAGTATTATAGTAGTTATATTCTTGTACATAGGAGCAGTATTATAGTAGTTATATTCTTGTACATAGGAGGCAGTATTATAGTAGTTATATTCTTGTACATAGGAGCAGTATTTTAGTAGTTATATTCTTGTACATAGGAGGCAGTATTATAGTAGTTATATTCTTGTACATAGGAGGTAGTATTATAGAAGTTATATTCTTGTACATAGGAGCAGTATTATAGTAGTTATATTCTTGTACATAGAAGCAGTATTATAGTAGTTATATTCTTGTACATAGGAGGCAGTATTATAGTAGTTATATTCTTGTACATAGGAGCAGTATTATAGTAGTTATATTCTTGTACATAGGAGCAGTATTATAGTAGTTATATTCTTGTACATAGGAGCAGTATTATAGTAGTTATATTCTTGTACATAGGAGCAATATTATAGTAGTTATATTCTTGTACATAGGAGCAATATTATAGTAGTTATATTCTTGTACATAGGAGGCAGTATTATAGCAGTTATATTCTTGTACATAGGAGGCAGTATTATAGCAGTTATATTCTTGAACATAGGAGGCAGTATTATAGTAGTTATATTCTTGTACATAGGAGGTAGTATTATAGTAGTTATATTCTAGTACATAGGAGGTAGTATTATAGTAGTTATAGTAGTTATATTCTTGTACATAGGAGCAGTATTATAGTAGTTATATTCTTTTAAATAGGAGCAGTATTATAGTAGTTATATTCTTGTACCTAGGAGCAGTATTATAGTAGTTATATTCCTGTACCTAGGAGCAGTATTATATTAGGTATATTCTTGTACATAGGAGGTAGTATTATAGTAGTTATATTCTTGTACATAGGAGGCAGGATTATAGTAGTTATATTCTTGTACATAGGAGGCAGTATTATAGTAGTTATATTCTTGTACATAGGAGCAGTATTATAGTAGTTATATTCTTGTACATAGGAGCAATATTATAGTAGTTATATTCTTGTACATAGGAGGCAGTATTATAGCAGTTATATTCTTGTACATAGGAGCAGTATTATAGTAGTTATATTCTTGTACATAGGAGGCAGTATTATAGTAGTTATATTCTTGTACATAGGAGGTAGTATTATAGTAGTTATATTCTAGTACATAGGAGGTAGTATTATAGTAGTTATAGTAGTTATATTCTTGAACATAGGAGGCAGTGCTATAGTACTGTAAAACAAAACATGCAATGCTACAGCTCTCTGCAAACCAAGTACAAAAATGCATAATAATTGCTAATGATATACTTATAAATTAGAGATGCTTGGCAAATCATTTTGTACAAAATTATTTGAGCCCATCTGCCGCACGTCAAGGCGATCTTTGTAAGACTGGTTCCTAACACTAAATTCTACCTGTTATGTGCCATGGCGGCTACCATACAATTCAGGGAGTGTAGGTTTGACGTGCGGCAGACGGGCTCAAATAATTTTGAGTTTTTACTGTTTGCTGCTTCAGTTTTTATGGTGGCAATTTGCATTAACTCTAGATTGTTGTAAAGAATAATCTGATGAATTATAATTAGAGATGAGCAAATTTCTCAAAAATTCGATTTAGACGGTTTTCCAAATTTTCAAAAAAGATTTGATTCGATCCGATTATATTCGTGACGAATCACGTTAAAAAACTTCTATTTCCTGGTTGCAGAGAGCCTGTATAGTGGTGTAGAATACTGTGCCTTGTAGTAACACACATAGGGAGTCTGCTTTGGTAGTGAAATAATACTGTGAGTCCGTATGACATGGCAGATGACAGGCGTCGCTCTTAGAATCACTGCACACTTCACTTATTTGGGCAGTCACGGGGCCAAAACTGACCAAATAACTCAAGTATGAAATCAGCCTTACAGGTCAATGTTAGCGCCAAGAAGAAGCGCACTCCTTTTACACCGTTGTCAGCTGATTCCACATAGATGTCTACAGAACCTGTTCTATTAAACGCTTATACAAGTAGAGCCCCCCCCGACAGAGTGGAGAGGGGGTCAGCAGTAAGTTTGTGTTGACGTCACTGATTATTTTGCCCTTCCTCTGATCCGTCATGAACAACCACAAAAAAACTGATCTTGTCTGTTGAGCATCCGCCTTCGCATTTGGTCAGTAATCCATCAGTATTGCTAAAGCCGAACAAAAACAGGAGTGAATCCAAAACAGAGATGACACGTGAATGGAATATTTGCATGTCTTCTGTGCTTTGTGCCCACTACTGCTTTTGGCTTCCAAATCATGATCCAATCCTGAGGCAAAATAGGGACCATGTCATACAGGCCTTACAGCTGCTACATAGACAGCATTTGTTGTGTGTCTCATTTTTCCATCCTTCTGACAGATCAGAAGAAGGGTAAAAAAAAAAATGGTGATGTCAACAAGGCCAAACAGGGACGACTTCTGCTGCTTCTTTTGCCTGCTCTAGAAACATTTTGGCCACTCCCCGTTCCCTTAGAAGGGCCTGTCACCTGTCTGTCCGACATACTGTAAATTAAAATAAACTGCAAGAGGAAAAGAGCAATAGTATCAGACTGCAATTTCATCCCAGAAGCAACTTTTATATATGAAATAAACACTCCCCAAAACTGGTTGTATCAGACTTTCAGTCCTTTCAGTACTGAAGAAAGGATGAATGCAAGTAATTAAATATCAACTAAATACACCCCAAAATTGGTTGTATCAGACAGCACTTTTACCCCATAACAGATGCTAGGATTCCTGTAATTACTGTTTAAAACAACATACAATCTGTAGTAATAGATCACTTTTAGTAACCCCAATTAGTGCAGCAAGGTGTAATAGAATCATTCCTATTACTGAGGCTTAGCACTCTCCTATTGGTCCCTGCTCTCTCCCTACAGTGTGGATAACGCCTCCCTATTATATCCCTACTCTATGAATAATCTTTCCCTGAACTTCTCTATTGTTTTTTTTTGGTAAATAAAGTCTTTCCTAGCACTGTCCCTAGTGCCTGCAACGTCTCTCCCTGCACTAAGTACACTGGAAAATGGTGGAGACCAGGCACGAGGAGGCATTTTATAGGGCTGCATCACAGGAGCTGGCTGGCTGCTGATTGGCTGTCTGCACAGCATTATGGGTGATCCCGCGTTCCCAGAGTTCCTTGCTCCATGTCCTCACACGTGCAGCAGCCATTTTAGAAAAAATGTGATTCGTTACCACGAAGCGCAAGGTAATTAGACTTCAGGATGAATCAAATTTTTCTTGAAATTTGGATCGAATTCCACTTCATCAACTTCGATTCGCTCATCTCTAATTATAATTATTGTAAAGTCATTCCTTGAAAATTAACTTAATAACAAATACCCTATTTTCACTACATTTAACCCCTGCGACAAGATTATCTGCTAGCATCGTTTCTGTGATCTTCTCGTTAGCTCAGGGGAAAGTGTTAACGAGGACAAGAGGCTGATATCACTCTGTTATTCTGATTGAATAAGAAGAGCAGACTGCTTGCTATAAAGGGTTGTGGAACTTGAAATCATTGACTTCTTCTGTTAACTACGATTACCTCCAAGTAAAAAAAAAAGCAGTCATCATTGCTTTGCATTAAAAGGGGCTCACAGGCAAGGACGTTGCTGCTTTTAAAATTGCACCTACTGTAAATCAACCATTTATTGGATCATTAAGAACTTCAAGGCTAGAGGTTAAATTGCTGTGAAGAAGACTTTGAGGAGCCCAGGAAAGTCCAGCAGGTGCCAGAACCATTTCCTAAAGAGGATCCAGGCATGGAATTGGGCAACCACCAGTGCAGATCTTGCTCAGTAATGTGTCACGGATGGTGTACAGGAAACAAGACAATGCAATATATTCAATGACTCACTGGATCCACAACTAAGGAACAAAAGGGAGACCCCTGCATGAGACCTGCCACTCTCCCTGACTGCTCAGCCTATGCGAACACCCCAAAGGTGGATGGGCGCATATCCACGTACCTCGGCTATCTAATACCTGAAGACCCTACAATAGTGAGGGGACACGACCACCGGCTCCCTACACTAGACACGGAGGGAGTCAGGGTCTTCTGAAATCCAGCAGACAGAAAATGACAAATAAAGGAACAGCACTTATCTTGCAGAGGACTGGGAAATAGGAACAGCATGCACACACACTCCAGGAAGTTGTATAAGCCGCACACTACTGCATTATGGGGAGGAACTTAAAGGGAAGCAATCAGTCCAACTGCATGACAGCTGAGATAGACTAACGAGATGAGGAACTGAAACCAAAACAAAGAAACTCAAGGAGGAGGATCTGGAAGGCTCCTGTCAGAGCTTCTCAGCTGTCTGGTTGTGACAGTACCCCTCCATCTACGAGTGGACTCCGGACACTCAGAGCCCACCTTCTCAGGATGGGACCTATGGAAAGCCCTGATGAGACGAGTGGCCTTAATGTCCGTCACTGGGACCCACATCCTCTCCTCAGGAACATAACCCTCCCAATGAACGAGGTACTGGAGGGAACCGCGGACAAGACGAGAATCCACAATCCTAGAGACCTGAAATTCAAGATTTCCATCAACCATAATCGGAGGAGGAGGCAAAGGCGAGGGTACAATAGGTTGAACATAAGGTTTCAATAAGGACTTATGAAAAACATTATGGATCTTCCAAGTCTGAGGAAGATCAAGACGGTAGGCAACAGGATTGATGACAGACAGGATCTTGTAAGGCCCAATAAACCTAGGACCCAACTTCCAGGAGGGAACCTTCAATTTGATATTTTTGGTAGACAACCACACCAGATCACCAACATTCAGGTCCGGACCAGGCACACGTCTCTTATCTGCCACACGCTTATATCTCTCACTCATGCTCTTTAGATTATCCGGAATCTTTTGCCAAATAGATGACAAAGACGAGGAGAATCTGTCCTCATCAGGTAAACCAGAAGACCCCTCTCCCGAGAAAGTTCCAAACTGCGGATGAAACCCATATGCACCAAAAAATGGTGACTTATCAGAGGACTCCTGACGACGGTTATTTAAAGCAAACTCAGCAAGGGACAAAAAAGAACACCAATCCTCCTGATTCTCCGCCACAAAACAGCGCAGATATGTCTCCAGATTCTGATTGACGCGCTCTGTCTGGCCATTCGACTGCGGGTGGAAAGCAGAAGAGAATGACAACCGAACCCCCAAGCGAGAACAGAAAGCTTTCCAGAATCTGGAAACAAACTGCGTGCCCCTATCAGAGACTATGTCTGAAGGAATACCATGCAATTTGACAATGTGGTCAATAAATGCCTGCGCCAGCGTCTTAGCATTGGGCAAACCAGGAAAAGGGATGAAATGCACCATTTTGCTAAAACGGTCCACCACCACCAGAATCACAGTCTTCCCCGAGGAACGAGGCAAGTCCGTTATGAAGTCCATGGACAGATGTGTCCAAGGACGGGAAGGAATGGGTAAGGGAAGGAGAGGACCTGATGGCCGTGAATGAGGGACTTTGGCACGAGCGCAAGTCTCGCAAGCTGCCACAAAACCCTCAACTGACTTACGAAGTGCAGGCCACCAGAATCTCCGAGCGATGAGATCCAGTGTGGCTCTTGCCCCCCGGGTGCCCAGCAAGGACCGTATAGTGGTGTTCCTTAAAAATCTTGTGTCTCAAAGCGAGAGGCACAAACAACCTCCCAGGAGGACAAAGATCAGGAGCCTCTGACTGGGCTGCCTGCACCTCTGCCTCCAATTCAGGAAAAAGAGCAGAGACCACCACACCTTCAGCCAAAATGGGACCCGGGTCTTCAAAATTCCCACCTCCCGGAAAACAACGTGACAGGGCATCTGCCTTCACATTCTTAACCCCAGGGCGGAACGTGACAACAAAATTAAACCTTGAAAAGAACAAAGACCATCTGGCCTGTCTCGGGTTCAGACGCTTGGCTGACTCCAAGTAGGCCAGATTTTTATGGTCAGTAAACACGGTAATAGGGTGTCTGGCTCCCTCTAGCCAATGGCGCCATTCCTCAAAAGCCAACTTGATGGCCAACAATTCCCTATCTCCCACATCATAATTTCTCTCTGCGGAGGAGTGTTTCTTCGAGAAAAAGGCACACGGTTGCCATTTGGCAGGAGAGGAACCCTGAGACAAGACCGCACCCACCCCTACCTCAGAAGCATCAACCTCAACTATGAAGGGTAACGAAATATCAGGTTGTACCAGGATGGGAGCGGAAGCAAAACTCTCCTTGATATTAGAAAAGGCCTTACGCGCCTCTACCGACCAGGAAGAAAAATCTACCCCCTTTGTGGTCAAATCAGTGAGTGGTTTAACAACAGAGGAATAATTCAAAATAAATTTCCTGTAATAATTGGCAAAGCCCAAAAAACACATCAGCGCCTTCTGATTCTCAGGAAGCTCCCACTCAAGCACAGCGCGGACCTTCTCGGGGTCCATGCGAAAACCAGAAGCGGAGAGAAGAAACCCCAGAAATTGAATTTCTGGAACCGCAAACACACATTTTTCCAGTTTCGCGTATAATTTATTCTCCCGCAGGATGAGCAAGACCTGACGTAAGTGTTCCTTATGAGTCTTGAAATCAGGAGAAAAAATCAAAATGTCATCCAAATACATTAATACAAATTTTCCAATTAAATGATAAAAAATGCTGTTCACGAAATGCTGAAAAACGGCTGGGGCATTCATCAAACCAAAAGGCATAACCAAATTCTCAAAATGGCCCTCAGGGGTATTGAAAGCCGTCTTCCATTCGTCTCCTTCTCTGACCCTGACCAGGTTGTATGCCCCTCTTAGGTCTAATTTGGAAAAGACTTTAGCCCCAACAACCTGATTAAACAGGTCCGGGATCAGAGGAAGCGGATAAGGGTCACGAATAGTGATACTGTTCAGCTCCCTGAAATCCAGACAAGGTCTTAAAGAACCATCTTTTTTCTTAACAAAGAAAAAACCAGCGGCAACAGGTGACTTAGAGGGTCGTATGTGTCCTTTTCTCAGACTCTCAGAGATATAAGCACGCATAGCGACCCTCTCAGGATGGGAAAGATTGTATAAACGAGATTTAGGCAGCTTGGCGCCTGGGATGAGATTAATAGGGCAATCGTACTCCCTGTGCAGAGGCAAATCCTGAACTCCACTCTCAGAGAAGACATCCGAAAATTCAGAGAGGAAAGATAGTACAGTCTTAGTAGAAACCTCAGAAACAGATGTCGTGAGGCAATTCTCTCTGCAAAAGTCACTCCAACCATTTATTTGCCTCGCTTGCAAATCAATGGTGGGGTTATGTTTAGTGAGCCAGGGTAGCCCCAACACTAGAGGAGTAGGCAAACCGCTAAGGACGAAACATGACACATCCTCAACATGAGCATCACTCACAATTAAACGGATATTGTGAACTATGCCCTTTAATGATTTCTGAGAAAGTGGAGCGGAATCAATAGCAAAAACAGGAATATCCTTTCCCAAAGTGCATACCTGGAAACCATGAGTTATTGCAAATTGATTATCAATGAGATTGACAGCTGCTCCACTATCCACAAAAATCTCACAAAAAATGCTCTTGCTCTCTAGCGCCACCCTAGCAGGCAGGACAAAACGGGAACTACAAGCAAACGGAAAACCTTCAATTTCCGCCTCAACCCTGCCAATAGTAACAGACGGAACATTTTTAAAAGATTTTTTCCTTTTTGTTTATTACTCCCAGAAGACTGCCTGAATCTCCTAGAGGGACAAACATTTGCCAAATGATTTATACCTCCACAACAAAAACAAACCCTCCCATGCGGGCTGAATCTTCTATTGACAGAGGCAATCAACCCCAGCTGCATGGGCTCCTGCTCAGAAGGGGCTGACAGCGACTGAGACCCCTGCGCACAGAATGAGACCGCCGCACTGTCCCGGGACTGAGTATGACAGGAAGGAGAGATCTCTCCTCTCTCTCTAAGACGCCTGTCAATACGAACGGCCTGAGACATAGCAGAATCCAAGGAGGTAGGTCTCTCATGAAAGGCAAATGCATCTTTCAATCCCTCTGAAAGACCATGGCAAAATTGACTTCGGAGTGCAGCATCATTCCAACCAGTATCAGCTGCCCATCTCCGAAATTCTGAGCAGTATATCTCTGCGGATTGTTTACCCTGGCATAACAGACGTAGTCTAGACTCAGCCAGAGCAATACGATCCGGATCATCATATATCTGATCCAGGGCTAAAAAGAATTCATCCATTGAACGGAGGGGCCGTGCCCCCTCCGGCAGCGAAAAGACCCAGGACTGAGCGTTACCCCTGAGCAGCGATATAATGATCCCCACCCTCCGTTCCTCATCACCAGAGGAATGGGGAAGAAGGCGAAAATGGAGTTTGCAAGCCTCTCTAAAACGCACAAAATACTCACTACCCCCGGAGAACGTATCCGGGAGCGAGATCTTAGGCTCAGAACAAACTCCATGAACGCAAGCTGAACCGGTCACTTGAAACTGAGAAAAAGTCTTACGGATATCAGCTACCTCCAATGAAAGACCCTGGAAGCGTTCAGCCAAAAGTGAAACCGGATCCATGCTTGAGACGGTTTTGGCGGCTTATAATGTCACGGATGGTGTACAGGAAACAAGACAATGCAATATATTCAATGACTCACTGGATCCACAACTAAGGAACAAAAGGGAGACCCCTGCATGAGACCTGCCACTCTCCCTGACTGCTCAGCCTATGCGAACACCCCAAAGGTGGATGGGCGCATATCCACGTACCTCTGCTATCTAATACCTGAAGACCCTACAATAGTGAGGGGACACGACCACCGGCTCCCTACACTAGACACGGAGGGAGTCAGGGTCTTCTGAAATCCAGCAGACAGAAAATGACAAATAAAGGAACAGCACTTATCTTGCAGAGGACTGGGAAATAGGAACAGCATGCACACACACTCCAGGAAGTTGTATAAGCCGCACACTACTGCATTATGGGGAGGAACTTAAAGGGAAGCAATCAGTCCAACTGCATGACAGCTGAGATAGACTAACGAGATGAGGAACTGAAACCAAAACAAAGAAACTCAAGGAGGAGGATCTGGAAGACTCCTGTCAGAGCTTCTCAGCTGTCTGGTTGTGACATAATGGCAGCAGGCAGGTGTGAGTGCCTCTGCATGTACAGTGAGGCAAAGACTATGGGAGGATAGCCTGAAGTCAATTAGGGCAGCAACAAAACCACTTCTCTCCAAGAAAAATAAATCAAGGACAGACGGACATTCTGCAGGAAGTGCAAGGAATAGACTGCCAAGGACTGGGGGAAAGTAATTTTCTCTGATGAAGCCCCCTTCAGATCTGTAACAATGATTTTCCAGAGAAGAAAAAGTAAGTGCTACCATGAGTCCTGTGCAGGGTTGCCAACCGTCCAGAAAGTCCGTAAAAATAGGTGACTTTTTTTCCTGTGTCTGTGAAAAAAATTTGACGTTTCCTTGATTTTTTTGAGGCTGGTGGAACTTGACTAGATTATTTTGGCTGTAATTGTCATCATTTTACAGCTCAAATAAAATGCTTGTAATAAGTTCTTCTCAGTATATTGTGTTATAGACATGTATTACCTACAATATTTATCATTCATTATGGTTTTCCAATTTGTCAGTAAAAAATGTTGGCTGTCTGTGATTTTGGGATAAGTTGTCCAGAAAAAAGAAAAATTCTGGTTGGCAACCTTGGTCCTGTGTCATGCCAGCAGTGAAGCATCAATAAACCCTTCATGTGCGGGGTTGCATTTCATCCAAGGGAGTGAGCTCACCCACAACTTACCTTAGCTTCCATGAATAAAGAATAGAATCAAAGCATCCTCCAAGAGCAACTTCTACCAACCATCCAGTAGCAAAGCTTTTCCGAGCACGATGGACACCGTGTTACAAGGTAGAAGTGAGAACTAAGTAGCTCGGTGAACAAAGCATTGAAATTTTGGGTCCATGGCCAGGAAACTCCCCAGATCCTAATCCCATCGAGAACCTGTGACTAATTCTCAAAAAGTGGGTGAACAAAGAAAAACACAGAAATTTTGACAAACTCCAAGCACTGATTAGACCAGACTGGGTTGTCATCAGTCAGGATTTGGTCCAGAAGCTGATATTCAGCATGCTAGGGGAAAACTGCAGAGGTCTTGAAAAAGTAAACACTGGAAATATTGAGTCGGTACGTAAACCTGATGTATTTGTCAAGAAAAGTTGAAAAGCTATGAAATTCTAATTATTGAACATTGGTATTCCACGGAAACATAGTTACAGTCTATATTTTTTCCCCAGAGCTGTGTTTGCAGTTCAACCATTTGTCATCAGAAAATGTCAAGGTGCTTGCCATCTCAAACATACCTAACAGCTTAATAGAGCTCCAATCATCCGGAAGGCAGTGACTTTTTCAGTTTGCTTTTTTACTTTTTACATACATACCTTCTGTATCGAGATGTTCACCTTCCTAGCACCAGATGAATCTCCTGTATTCCAACGGAAATAGTGTTTCAAAAATTAAATTTAGCCAGAAACAACACAAGTTAGTTGACTGTAAAAGATTTAACAAATCACTCATTTGCATCAATCATGGATGGCTAAATGTTATGTTTTCCATGTATTTTCACTTAAAGCATCACAGCAACAGTTAATTGGATGCAACACACGAAAAGTGCAGCTATTTTGAGGTGCTCTGCAGCTTTAAACCAGACCCAAAATATTAAGATGTTTCCAGAAGACAACTTATCCCATCTGACTCAGAGCCAGAGATGAGGAATCGGAAGATGCTGGTTTCAAGCCACTGTCAGTTACAGCTTCATTTACTGATTGACAGAGCAAGCAATACATCATGTAATATACTGGCTCCTCCAAAGCTCAATCCTTGACTTCTGACGAACGCAGAACTCTTCTCAAGACAGAAATCATGTCGTCTGACAGAGAACAGTAAGAAAGAGAGCAAACATTTAATCAATGTCACATATAATTATTAAAAAAGATATTACAAGTCCATAAGAGCAGATTCATAGAGGATTAATATATCATCTACAGGACACTACAGAGAATATTAATTAGAAGGCTTGTGGGGGCTGTCTACTGGCGGTCAGCTCCTCATCACTGCTCTCAAGAAGGCTGTCTGCCTCACGTCATAGTAACTCTGGATTGTTTGGGTGTCCTAGTCTACATCCCATTTCTAATGCGGCAACCTTTAGTGCCATAATAAAAGCACCTATGTTAATGCTACCTAGGCCACTGCTCAACATCTGCTCAGGTTCCTGAGAAAAGAGCTTCTCCTGGCAGTGCTGGCCTGTAGGACCTTAAACAAAGGTGCACAGACCAAGTAATATAAGAGGAGAGCTAACAGATCATCTATACTACACCACACAGGAGAGCTGACAGATCCTCTATACTACACCACACAGGAGAGCTGACAGATCCTCTATACTACACCACACAGGAGAGCTGACAGATCCTCTATACTACACCACACAGCAGAGCTGACAGATCCTTTATACTACACCACACAGGAGAGCTGACAGATCCTCTATACTACACCACACAGGAGAGCTGACAGATCCTCTATACTACACCTCACAGCAGAGCTGACAGATCCTTTATACTACACCACACAGGAGAGCTGACAGATCCTCTATACTACACCACACAGGAGAGCTGACAGATCCTCTATACTACACCACACAGGAGAGCTGACAGATCCTCTACACTACACCACACAGGAGAGCCGACAGATCCTCTATACTACACCACACAGGAGAGCTGACAGATCCTCTATACTACACCACACAGGAGAGCTGACAGATCCTCTATACTACACCACACAGCAGAGCTGACAGATCCTCTACACTACACCACACAGGAGAGCTGACAGATCCTCTATACTACACCACACAGGAGAGCTGACAGATCCTCTATACTACACCACACAGCAGAGCTGACAGATCCTCTATACTACACCACACAGGAGAGCTGACAGATCCTCTATACTACACCACACAGGAGAGCTGACAGATCCTCTATACTACACCACACAGGAGAGCCGACAGATCCTCTATACTACACCACACAGGAGAGGTGACAGATCCTCTATACTACACCACACAGGAGAGCTGACAGATCCTCTATACTACACCACACAGGAGAACTGACAGATCCTCTATACTACACCACACAGGAGAGCTGACAGATCCTCTATACTACACCACACAGGAGGGCTGACAGATCCTCTATACTACACCACACAGGAGAGCTGACAGATCCTCTATACTACACCACACAGGAGAGCTGACAGATCCTCTATACTACACCACACAGGAGAGCCGACAGATCCTCTATACTACACCACACAGGAGAGCCGACAGATCCTCTATACTACACCACACAGGAGAGCTGACAGATCCTCTATACTACACCACACAGGAGAGCTGACAGATCCTCTATACTACACCACACAGCAGAGCTGACAGATCCTCTATACTACACCACACAGGAGAGCCTACAGATCCTCTATACTACACCACACAGGAGAGCTGACAGATCCTCTATACTACACCACACAGGAGAGCTGACAGATCCTCTATACTACACCACACAGGAGAGCTGACAGATCCTCTATACTACACCACACAGGAGAGCCGACAGATCCTCTATACTACACCACACAGGAGAGCTGACAGATCCTCTACACTACACCACACAGGAGAGCCGACAGATCCTCTATATTACACCACACAGGAGAGCTGACAGATCCTCTATACTACACCACACAGGAGAGCTGACAGATCCTCTATACTACACCGCACAGGAGAGCTGACAGATCCTCTATACTACACCACACAGGAGATCTGACAGATCCTCTATACTACACCAGACAGGAGAGCTGACAGATCCTCTATACTACACCACACAGGAGAGCTGACAGATCCTCTATACTACACCACACAGGAGAGCTGACAGATCCTCTATACTGCACCACACAGGAGAGCCGACAGATCCTCTATACTACACCACACAGGAGAGCTGACAGATCCTCTATACTACACCACACAGGAGAGCTGACAGATCCTCTATACTACACCACACAGGGGAGCTGACAGATCCTCTATACTACACCACACAGGAGAGCCAACAGACCTTCAATACTATACCACACAAGCACCATTTTAATACCTATATTTGAAAGGTAGAAAATAACTGATCCTTACTTTTTCCTTCTCGAAGTGTTCTGATCCCTCTGATCCCCCTTTATCTCTACTGATAATCTCAGTGGTTTAGCTGCTGTGCTTATCAGGGAAATTTAAGGGGTTAAGATAATACTATTATTAATAATATTAGTGTCATAAATTAACTAATGCATATTTTGACCAGCAATGGAATTGACATATTTCCTGATAATAGCTTGGAATGTGTTGAAACACATATCTCTCCTACAGGTGGAATGCTAAATTCTTAATGGGATTTTCACGGTTCAATGAACCTAAATATTATTACTTTTCAAGCACATTTAAAATTAGCAAATATAAAAATTAAATTGCTTTTCTGAGGCGTGTTGAGAGCTAGGTTTATCTGCTTTAGAGTTCGACTCCTCAGGAGGCATCCTGGAGGAATGTGAGCTTATGTAAGAAGATTTATAGATTTGGTGATTTTCATTCTAAATAATATACATGTATCAATAAAGTCCTAATACATTTGTCCGGATGAGATAGAGTAATAATACACATTACATTATACTTATTACTACCCCTTCTGAGCAACTTAATGATTATGTTACCTAGCAAGTTTTTTTTTACGGATTTATGCTTTTTTCAACCCCCAAAATGGTTATAACTAGAAAGAATTGAGTCTTTTTTAATAAAGTGGTTGTCTCACTTCAGCAAATACGTAGCATTTATCATCTAGTGAAAGTGAATACCAGGCACTTACTAATGTATTGTGATTGTCCATATTGCTTCCTTTGCTGACTGGATTCATTTTTCCATCACATTTAACACTGCTCCTTTCCATTGTTACGACCACCCTGCAATCCAGCATTGGTGACCGTGCTTGCACACTATAGGAAAAAGCACTGGCCTATGAGTACTCCCACAGACCCGACCACCAGAGAGGCCGATGCTTTTTCCTATAGTGTGCAATTTGCGCATGGCAACTGCTGCTGGATCGCAGGGTGGTCGTAACCCTGGAAACGAGCTGTGTATAATGTGAGGGGAAAAAAATGAATCCAGCCAGCAAAGGAGGCAATATGGAGAATCACAATACATTAGTAAGGGGCTTGTATTAACTTTCTCTACATGATAAATGCCACTTGCTGAATAGTGATGAGCGGCAGGGGTCATATTCGAATTCGCGATATTTCGCAAATATTTTGTAGAATATTAGTCGAATTCAAATTCGAAAATTCGCGATTTTTTTTACTCAAAAAATTGGAAAGGTAATGATTGTGTAATATGCAAATTTTCGGCATTCGAATTCGAATTTTTTATTGAGAATTTTTCAACTTACAACTATTAGACAAAGAAGATTATAGCACTATATTAGCTAAATTGCTCTATATTCATTTTTTTTCGAATATTCTCTATATTGCTATAACTTAGTTTTTTCGAATATTCGTAATATTCTAAAACAAGAATATATAGCAATATAGGGAATATTCAAAAAATAATAATATAGAGCAAAATTCGCAAACACTACTACTCCTAAAGTCAAGTATATTGCAGCCTTCTTATTGGCCCACAAGCTAGAAGCAGTGAGGGATCATGTGTACTGATAAAAAAAAAAAAAAAAAAACATTAAATTAGAATATTCGAAATTACGAATATATATAACTATATTCAAAATATTCGCAAATTTTTGAAGTACCTATATTCGCGATAAAAATTTGAAATTCGAATATTCGTGATCAACACTATTGCTGAAGTGAGAGGACCCCTTTAAACTCTGGTTACATTATTTATTTATTTTACAAGGATTATATGAAAGTTAGCTCCCTTTCTAAAAAGAAAAGAAATCTGAACCTCTAATGGCAACAGATATATTGTAAGGTATCTATCCTGTAAGTCAAAGCTTGACCTTTTAAACAAGCCGTGAGCCATAATTTAGGATTATGGTCAAGCCAGTACCTCATCTGCAGTGTGACCCAATTATAAAAATCATAATTCACCCTCTGGTCTTCTATTTCTCACTCATGCTACCTATTCCAGCAGAGGAGGGTCCAAGACTTGTTCACCACCCCCTTTTTGGAAACCAAAAAATATGTAATCTTGGGTTATTCTCAAACTCTTGCAAGCAAAGACAGGAGAACATACAGTATACTCATTGTTATTACTCACTAAAAAAAGTAAGTTGAGACAACCTTACCAGGAGATTCGCCACCAGCATCCCCTATAGCATCTATAAGGGTCTTCCTCTAGGCACGTAAACACTTACGGCTTCAAAAGTATCTGACTGTCAGAGCAAATTCTGCATTTAAACCAACCTATGCCAGATCTGCCTAAAGACTTACCTTTCATATCTAGAGATAATTGTTCAACTTGCCAGTGGAGAGTAGAAGTCAGGTTCTGGTTCATGGTTACACCACCCATCGGGGAGAGCAATTGGCCAACCTGTGCTTGGAGTTTGTCATCCATAGCTCTTATGGTGGCCACAGGGGTTGCTTCCCTGGTTTAGAAATCTTTATTGTTATAAGTGTGTGTAACTGTGATCATGAATTATGTGTTTAAGTCAGATCTGCCAAAGGTCTTGCAGATCTTGAATGCATTGATCAATTTTTTGGAAGGTGACCACAAGCAATTTTGATTCTCGACAAAAAATGTGACTCAAAATTGGTAGAGGAATACCCAGCTTTAGACATTCAATTCCTGAAATGAAGTAGAAGACCTCTTGCTATCAACATGGCTTTATAGGCTGGAAAAAATACATACTTTTCTGTCCAAAGACCCTTCTTCTACAGTCTCTAATGATCTAAACAAAAAACTTCCAATATTTTTAAGCTCGGCAATATACGGAGGATAGTATTGAGGCATACTGCTTATTGAAAGGATAAAAGCCCTTTAATATCGTGTATGATTGAGTCAAAAAGTATTAAATGGAGTTTTCCCATAGTTTGTGATCCCATATTACTAGGAAATGTCATCACTTACTAATCAGAGACTGGCCACCACTAATCTTTAGAATGGAGGGTCCACAATGGTAGCTAAGCAATACGTCTTATTGTTTGCCAGCACAGCCACGTTCCTAGTCACCCACTGTGGAGGGAAATGCAACACCCCCTTTTTTTTATGGGGTTATGTTCCAATTCTCTGGACTGCAGGTGCCTGGGAACAACTGTGGGCATCAGAAATTATAGGGACCTCATGTTTATTTAGTTTCTTTAGGGGTCTTAGATCTTCGACCTCCACTGATAAGAGAGTTTCCAGAGATCAGTTGAGTCCTTCCTTACCTTTGCTCTGAGTTTGACATATCCCGAAATGTATGTGGAGCAAGATGAGCAGCTTCTTAAGAAAACAATTTTGTGATACTCTGTGACAAGATGTTGATGCCCTATGTGTCCACTTCTGGACACCCAGTGAAATACATATAGCAGAACAATCGGAGCAATGAATGAGGGAATCTCTGGATCCTTGACAGGTACATAGCTGGTTCCAGCTTTGTTAGAAATAGATTTTCATGTCCTTTATGATGCCTGATTTTTATTTCTTTTGCATTAATTATGGGATAACCCCTTTAAGGCATAAAGGACGTGACTGGGCACATGTTCCACAGTGGCTTCCTTAACCCTCGCTATCATGGTTGCCTGATTGGAGAGGAGGGATGCCTAGTTGGGTGAGACCCCCACCAATCTAAGATTGGTCACCAGCTATTATTTTAGTCCATGATGTCCCTTTAAATGTTTAAAACTGGTGCAGGGGCTGCACGGTTAAATTGTAGATGAATAATATCTACAGTAGAGTGATATGAAATCGCCATGTACAATACTTTAATAGCTGCATAAGAAAATATATAAGAGAGCAGTTCAAGGCTAATGATCCATTTTAGCTGGCACATTCATTGCAAGTTCTGAATATGAATTACAATCATATTAGGACTGCAGCAAAGACCTTGTAAGAATGAAGAATGTGACTTCTTATGGAATAAAACAAGGTTCCATTACTTAAAGTGTTCTTTAGTCATCTCTTACAATCACAGGTACTACGGGGGAGCGCCATTACACCTCGACACCAAAAACAAACAATATTTTTTCTTTATTAGCCGAATATTACCTTGAATTGTGTTCTTTCCAAATTCCCAATGCTGGAACATATTTAGGTTTGCTTTACAAACGGCCGTGGCTTTATTATCCACTACAAGAACAAATGTGGAGTTGTAATGATGGAAAATAACAGGCAGTGTTAAAGGGGGGCATAATAAGATGGTGTCACTGAGGTCATGCTACTATGTGTGTGGATAGAGAATAAGGAAGGAACTCCTCCCCATCCCCACCAGAAAATACATATGTGATCATGCAGCCGATTGTGTCCCAGGTTTTTACTAATGCTGAGTGGTTATGCATCCCTTTAATAGTTTGTGTGTCACGGTGCTCCTACCTGGATACCGGCGCAAAAAAGGGAGAGTCGTAGCTGGTGGAGAATATTCCTAGTCCAGACTTGATAAAATTCAACAGCCTTACTTGAATAAACTTGTTCTTTCTCTTGGCTCAAGTACTGATGAGCGGCAGGGACAATATTCGAATTTGCTATATTTCGCGAATATTTGGGTGAATATTCGTCATATATTTGTGAATTCGCAATTATTTTCTTGATTGCGAAAATCAGCAATGTAATATGCACGTATTGCACACGCAATACAGGCGTGGGTCACTGTTGCTACATTTTCCAAGCTGCTAGAAGTTTCCTGAGACTGGAGAAAATGGTTGGCACGGCAGAACATTACAATAGCTTTATATGCAGATAGAGTGCTCCAATATATTTGTGATTGCGCAAATCGGCAATTAATGATGCACATATTTTTGCACAATACGTGCAACTTCACATTTTAGCAGGTCTGTCTACATATTACTGATTGGTGCACTAAGTATTGTTGTGAACTTGTGACATCACACCACTATGTCTGTGGCATGTATGTATGGTCAGCAGAGAAACTGTAATTCCTATCACACTACCTAACACCCTGCACTGGAATCTGCTACACTATATCACCATCTAACCTACACTGAATATCTCCCACTAACTTTCTGTATTAAATATATATAAGCTAACTAACTATCTAATGTAATTAAACAGTAAAGCACAGAGCACAGCAATGACACTGCTGTCTCTCTCAGAACTCCATAAAACTGCAGAAAACGGCTGCTGGGGAGGTTCTTATATAGTAAAGGGTAGGCAACTTTCCTATTGGTTGCTAGGGATGCTGCTAAGTTCTGACAAAGACATTGCAGCCTTCTCATTGGCCCACAAGCAAGAAGGGAGGTTAATGATGAAAAAAATAAATCTAGAATATTCGCAAATACGGATATATATCACTATATTCTAAATCTTTGTGAATTCCCGAAGTGGCGATATTTGCGATTAAAATTCACGATTTGAATATTCACGCCCAACACTAGGGTCCAGCAGGTTTTGTGGTAAACTGGCAGGTGAACTTATCTTGCTTTCTCTCTCTGCTGTACTAATCTCTGACTTCAGTCTGGTTACAGGACTTTAGGAGCTGGGTGTCTTTGGTCATTGACCCCTTTTGTAATATTCAGTCTCTAAACTGTTAGGAAACATGGTGCTCTATAAGCTGCTTCCCTTATAAGACTCCTATTGCAGGAGGAGAGAGGTTCCCTCACTGCGCCATGACTCGTCTCTTTCCAGTTCTCAACTCCACTCTCTATTCAGCTTCCTGCAACCCCTCCCTTGATAGGAAGCAGGACTAGCCCACCTCTGCCCAAAATGGGGGAGAATGGAATGGTCAGTTCCATTTTATCTAAAGGTACTCTCTACCAGATTCTTTGCCACCTGCTGGACGACCAGGCACAGTTCATGTAATACATTACATAACAATATTATCAAGGCACAATATCAAAGGACCTGGAATAAATACAGAGATGATATTATTGGTTAATCTATTAGAGACATTAGCAGGGTGTTAGAATGGTAGTGCCCGCAATTTTGTACTTTATTTGGTTTGCAGTGAGCTGTTGCATTGCTTGTTTTGTTTAACAGTCTTGTTCTCAGCCAAAGCAATGTGCCCCTGCGCTTTGGGATGTGCTTACTGACCCCCTTTTTTTTCTCTGCAGTTCGTGCTGGAGGTGTGGCTGCCTCCCCAGTCGTGCACTCCTGACCAGCTCGTCTGTCCCACAGGTTAATTTTAATTAGTGTTAGTATATAGCTTGGCCCGCTCCCCCTCACTCACTGAAGCCATCTGACACCAGGAGAGAGATAGTGTGTGGACTCTCATTGCAGTCCTTGCTGACCATGTGGCGCCAGGGGTGGTGTGGAGTGGGCCCGGCGTGCATGCTGGTAACTGCTTTCCCTGGATATAATGGAGGCCATTTTGGCACCGAAAATGACAGAAATTCAGGCGGATCCAGCATGTAAGTGGAACCTGCACTTTCTGAATTATATGATAGCCGCTATGGCACATAACAGGTATATTTAGTGTTAGGAACCCGTCTAACTAGAGATCGCCTTGACGTTCGACAGACGCGCTAAAATAATTTTGTACAAAACTATTTGCCAAGTATCTCTAAATTATTAGTTCAGCATTTGCAATTATGATGCAATTTTGTACTTTATTTGGTTTGCAGTGAGCTGTTGCATTGCTTGTTTTGTTTAACAGTCTTGTTCTCAGCCATAGCAACGTGCCCCTGCGCTTTGGGATGTGCTGACTGACCCCCTTTTTTTTCTCTGCAGGGTGTTAGAATGGTAATGGCCGCTCTGGGGTACTACAATCACTCTTATTGGTTCCAGTCCTAAATCAGCCACACCAAACCTTTGCAACCTCAAATGTTCTCCTTCCTAAGACCTGCCTACATCCACCATCCAGCGCCTCTAACCTATTGGTTTGGTAGGCTTGAGGATTGCACAGGGAGCAAATTCCATAACTAGAGGAGGAGCATTATAGGTATGGTACCCGAGGCTTGTGGCCACCAGTATTCTTAAAAGGGCTTTCTGTGAGTAAAATCTTCAGGATATCAGTGGGGATCTGACTACTGGCACCCTTGGCGTGTTTCACACGAGCAAGTCCATTATGGAAATCATACTCTGTGTGTGAATGTAATCCTACATTTTGGAGTTGCAGGAGCTCAAAGCATTTATAATGCTATGTGCCTCTGCTTGACCTTACTTCTACAGGATCATAGTGATATAAAGCTGTCACTCTGATTCTGTAGAAGCTTTATAAATCAGAACGGAGGATCACGTTCACACACGGAGCGTAATTTCCCCAGTGGACTCGCTGGTGTGCAACAGCCTGTGCTGATCAGCTGCGTGAAGAGGCCACGTCGTTCCGGTGAGAACTGCAGCCTCTTCCTTGGCCATGTGACATCATGTTCATCGGTTACATGGCCTGTGTGCATTTCAATCCTATGCAAGTGAATGGACCTGGGCTGCAATACCAAGCACAACCACTATACCATGTATGGCGCTTTACTTGGTATGCTGTAAAGAGATTGGACCCTTTCAAACAGCTGTTAGGGGGGGGGGTGGTGTCGGGAGTTGGACACCTACCGATCTGATAATGATGAGCAGTACTGAGGATAGGTCATCACTATTGTACTTCCCCGGAATACCCCTTTATTGTGAATTATATGCAGATTTATTGAGACGTTGTATAGCAGTGTTGTTAGATTACTGGGGCTATTATTTGGTCACTGTATAGCATTCTTATGTGTTTTTGGGCGAACATACAGTATGGCACTATTAGGAGTTGATAACACCTTGGTTTTGCTGTCTAGCCTCAGTTCAGCAAAGCATTGCAGTATTAAATGCATCTGCAAAGTTCTACAAAGTGTCTCTTTGTATAAATATATTTATATAAAATATATTAAATTCTTTTTACTCATGATATATATCATATAGACAGATGCGACAGACAGACAGGATAAATTCAAGGGTACATCCACTTTTACCAATAACTGTCTGAATATCAAGAAGATGGAGTGGAGTATCACAGCACTTTGGGCTTTTGGGGTGTCCTGCATAGGAATTGCAAGCATCAGTGAGCGTTACTCACCGCTCCTGCACCAACACTGGGTCTCTATTGGGGCTTGAGGTTCAGTGCACTGGTCGTCTTGAGTTTCTAAGCAACCTGATGTTCTTCTTCTTCCCCTCTGTCATGTTCCTGCGCTTCTGTCTCACAGCTCTTGTCCACTTTGGGTCACCTTGGTGGCTGATACCTCTGGATGTTGTCATTTTTTTTAGAATTCTTTTTGCTGTTAGACACCGTGAGTAATTTAGGTATTATTATTTCTTAGATTATTGCTATTTTATATTTTATATAATACTATTCTATTTATGCAGACTTTGCTCTAGATTCAGATCTCAGCTTGGTTTCTGACTACATCTAGTTCTATTGCATTGCCACTTTTTGTGACCTCGCCTCTGACCCATGAGTGTTACCACCACTGCAGCAATGTACCAATGTTGTGACCTCGCCTCTGACCCATGAGTGTTACCACCACTGCAGCAATGTACCAATGTTGTGACCTCGCCTCTGACCCATGAGTGTTACCACCACTGCAGCAATGTACCAATGTTGTGACCTCGCCTCTGACCCATGAGTGTTACCACCACTGCAGCAATGTACCAATGTTGTGACCTCGCCTCTGACCCACAAGTGTTACCACCACTGCAGCAATGTACCAATGTTGTGACCTCGCCTCTGACCCACGAGTGTTACCACCACTGCAGCAATGTACCAATGTTGTGACCTCGCCTCTGACCCATGAGTGTTACCACCACTGCAGCAATGTACCAATGTTGTGACCTCGCCTCTGACCCACGAGTGTTACCACCACTGCAGCAATGTACCAATGTTGTGACCTCGCCTCTGACCCATGAGTGTTACCACCACTGCAGCAATGTACCAATGTTGTGACCTCGCCTCTGACCCATGAGTGTTACCACCACTGCAGCAATGTACCAATGTTGTGACCTCGCCTCTGACCCATGAGTGTTACCACAACTGCACCAATGTACCAATGTTGTGACCTCGCCTCTAACCCATGAGTGTTACACCACTGCACCAATGTACCAATGTTGTGACCTTGCCTCTAATCCATGAGTGTTACCACCACTGCACCAATGTACCAATGTTGTGACCTCGCCTCTTACCCATGAGTGTTACCACAACTGCAGCAATGTACCAATGTTGTGACCTCGCCTCTAACCCATGAGTGTTACCACCACTGCACCAATGTACCAATGTTGTGACCTCGCCTCTAATCCATGAGTGTTACCACCACTGCACCAATGTACCAATGTTGTGACCTCGCCTCTTACCCATGAGTGTTACCACAACTGCAGCAATGTACCAATGTTGTGACCTCGCCTCTGACCCATGAGTGTTACCACCACTGCAGCAATGTACCAATGTTGTGACCTCGCCTCTAACCCATGAGTGTTACCACCACTGCAGCAATGTACCAATGTTGTGACCTCGCCTCTGACCCATGAGTGTTACCACCACTGCAGCAATGTACCAATGTTGTGACCTCGCCTCTGACCCATGAGTGTTACCACCACTGCAGCAATGTGCTAATGTTGTGACCTCGCCTCTGACCCATGAGTGTTACCACCACTGCAGCAATGTACCAATGTTGTGACCTCGCCTCTGACGCATGAGTGTTACCACCACTGCAGCAATGTACCAATGTTGTGACCTCGCCTCTAACCCATGAGTGTTACCACCACTGCAGCAATGTACCAATGTTGTGACCTCGCCTCTTACCCATGAGTGTTACCACCACTGCAGCAATGTACCAATGTTGTGACCTCGCCTCTGACCCATGAGTGTTACCACCACTGCAGCAATGTACCAATGTTGTGACCTCGCCTCTGACCCATGAGTGTTACCACCACTGCAGCAATGTACCAATGTTGTGACCTTGCCTCTGACCCATGAGTGTTACCACCACTGCAGCAATGTACCAATGTTGTGACCTCGCCTCTGACCCATGAGTGTTACCACCACTGCAGCAATGTACCAATGTTGTGACCTCGCCTCTGACCCATGAGTGTTACCACCAGCGATCCAAGACTACTGTAGGGCCATGACCTGAGGATCCTCCTGCAGTGAAGAGATCATTTAAAGTATGGACTCAGTGTAGCTGATGTCATTCAGAGTTTGGCTTCAAGACTCCATTGTCTGGTAGGTGGTTGTTAGGAAGCAATAGGAGATTTTTTATTTATTTATATATTTATTTGTTACTTTTACTTTTGCACTAGCGTTTTTGCTGGATCCGGCAGCGCTTTCGTTACTGATAATACAACCGTCTGCATCCGTTATAAACGGATCCGTGGTTGTATTAACATACCCAAGACGGATCCGTCATGAACTCCATCGGTTCCGATTGTGTCAGAGAAAACTGATCCATCCCCATTGACTTGCATTGTGGGTCTTGCTCCGCATCCCAGGACGGAAAGCAAACCGCAGCATGCTGCGGCTTGCTCTCTGGTATGAGAACGCAACGGAATGTATTTTGGAGCACTCCGTTCTGTTCAGTTACGTTTTGTCCCAATTGACAATAAATAGGGACAAAACGGAAGTGTTTTTTTTCCCGGTATTGAGCCCCTATGACGGATCTCTATACCGGAAAATATTAACGCTAGTGTGAAAGTAGCCTTATTTATTTTTGAAAAACAGTTTACATTTGTCATTTCATTGTTGTATATGCATTGAAACAATAAAAAATCATTTGCAAATGTATATACACCACTTAAACTCACTTAGGGGTCATATGCTATAATTGAAGAAGTGCTATGGCTTGGAGAACCACTGCTACTGATGCTAAGATCCACTGTGATCCGATGTTATTGGCCAGGGAAGACATACTTTGCCATATAAAGTCAATGGGATGGGAGTAACACGTGGACACACCAAGGCCGAGGCTTGAAGCTCTGGGACTACAATGCCAAATCTGAGAAAGGACTAGGGAAGTCCTTTTGCAGATTTTGCATTGGAGTCCTAAAACGACTTACCATGGTGTATTTGTATGGGGTAAAGTAGCCTTTTGCCACCTCAGGCCCAGACCGGAGGGGACCCAGGACCCCAGTGATGCAAAGCACCAGTGCTAACCTATGTGCGGCTCTGACCTCTGCTCCTTCTATAGCTTCCTCCTTTGCAGTAGGTCTCCATTCCGGCTGATAATGGTTATTAATAGGGCCTCCACCCTGCAGAACTCAGAATGCCCCAATAGAGCTTTTAAATAGAACTTTCTGAAGCCGTCAACCCCTTTAAGAGTTTGTTACTTGATTTAACCCGGCATCTCGGAAGATGAGACATACGTTTAAGAACTTCACTAGCGATCAAAGCGAGCTGAAAAAGTTTTGTCTATAGAAAACTTTGCTCCTGATACAGTAAAACTATAACAGGCGGTTGATTCGAGCGAGATTTCTGCCGCCAGCTGATGCATATTAAAGCAAAGAGAAAGAAAAAAAACGCTTTGACATAAGACGTTTCAGACAAATTCTGATCTGGAAAAAAAAAAAAAAATGCTAAATTGGATGCTGTGGATTCCGTTCCCTGGTACAGATTCTCCGCTCAAAGCGCTACCCATTTGATGTTCATGGTCTGTCAGAGAGGGATCACCATACTGTACGCTGGAAATGAAGACTTTCAGAGGGATAACATGGTTTAAAGGAAGCACTAAAACACTGCGCTGACAAAGAAAAAAGTCTTCTCATGTTAAAGGCTATTTTAAGGTTTTTCTGTATGAGGCAGTGCGCCTGGGAAAATTCCAGATTTCAGAGATGCAGCAGAGCTGAGCCTGTCAGAATCACTAATATCAGTGTGTTAGTGGTGGTTCTCCACTGCTGATTGATCCCCAACCCGTGACTCTCCAGCCATTAGATGTACCACTGGTTGGCGATCACTCTTCTCAACCTACAAAAAGGAACAATGTGGCTATGTTCACACAATGTAGCCAGCAAGAAGACCTGCACCACCATCGAGTGGGCTTTGATGCAGATTTTGAGCACCGACTTCACCCTTTCCAATGGCAAGGGTCGACTAAAAGGTTCCTTAATGGACCCTGCTGTGATCCAGCAGCAAATCCTCATGTGTTACAATGCACGGTAAAAGCTGAAGTCCGGCGACAAAATGCAAAAGAAAGCGGACATGCATTTTTTTTTCTGCTGTGATCAGGTTTTTGAAACTCCGTCCACACGTACTGCACTGCAGCTTGTCGCAGATTTTCGGTTGGAAAATTTGCAGCAGGAAGCTATATGACAAATGTGCCAAGTGTGAACATGTGCTGGGGTGAGATGCTGTACATTGGAAAAATGCACCGTCTCGCTGCAGCAGAATAGAGCATGCTGCAATTTCGAAAAAAATCCTCTCCAGGCCTAAAAATCTATAGTGATTTGTTCAACAAGGTACGGCATGAATGGGGCTTTGAAAATTAATTCTGCTTGCATACCAGTGCGGTAAATCCACCCTGTGTGAACATGTCCTTACCAAACCTTACCATGATTGCATTGCGCTATTGCAACATTGTATCACACTGCAACACATTTTGCTCAAATTAAAATGTAAGAAAAATATGATGCTGAAAATAGTGATGAACTGTGTGCAACAACAGCTGCTCCAGAGCTACTGAATAGTGTTGATCGCAAATATTCTAATCGTGAATTTTTATCGCGAATATCGGCACTTCGAGAATTCGTGAAGATGTAGAATATAGTGATATATATTCGTAATCATGCATATTCTAGATTTTTTTTTTCATCAGTAACCTCCCTTCTTGCTCGTGGGCCAATGAGAAGGCTGCAATCTCTTTGTCAGAGCTTAGCAACATCCCTAGCAACCAATAGGAAGTTGCCTACCCCTTTACTATATAAGAACCTCCCCAGCAGCTGTTTTCTGCAGTTTTTTGCAGTTCTGAGAGAGAGAGAGAGAGAGAGAGAGAGCAGTGACATTGCTGTGCTCTGTGCTTTACTGTGTAATTACATTAGATAGTTAGTTAGCTCATATATATATATAATACAGATAGTTAGTGGGAGATAGTCAGTGTAGGTTAGATAGTGATATAGTGGAGCTGATAGGTTCCAGTGCAAGGTGTTAGGTAGTGTGATAGGAATTACTGTTTCTCTGCTGTCCATACATACATGCTACAGACATAGCGCTGTGATGTCACAACAATACTTAGTGCACCAATCAGTAATATCTACTCAGACCTGATAAAATGTGAAGTTGCATGTATTGTGCAAAAAAAATGTGCATCATTATTGCCGATTTGCGCAATCGCGAAAATAATAAGAGATCCCAAATTCGTGAATTTGTGAATTTATTTCAAATAATTTGAGAAAATATTGTGAAAACGAATATTGCCTATGCTGCTCATCACTACTACTGAAAACATATAAACTCTTTGTGTGGTCAGAACCTGCAGTCACATGCTATTCCATTGCTTCTTGCCAACCAAACACAACAGGCTATATATACAGTAGTATCACTGGGGAGACTTCTGAAATACATTTCCCTTCACAAATCACAGGTTGCACAGCAAAGTCAGCGTTAGAAAAGGGATAGCAGAATCACAGGCAACACCCACTGAGCTCTGAACCTGAAGCTCTTTAAGCTGGGAACACTCACTAAGCTTTAAACCTCCACTGAGCTCTAAACATGCTGGTCCGCAAGCAACACCAACTGAGCTCTGAACCTGCAGCTCCATAACTAGGGAATAGTTACTGAGCTCTGAACCTGTAGTCTCGCAAGCATGGAACACCTACTAAGTTCTGAATCTGTGGTTTTGCAGGCAGGGGACACCAACTGAGCTCTGAACCTGCAGCTCCATAACTAGGGAACACTTACTGAGCTCTGAACCTGTAGTCTCACAAGCAGGGAACACCCACTGAGCTCTGAACCTGTAGTCTCACAAGCAGGGAACACCCACTGAGCTCTGAATCTGCAGCTCCACAAGTAGGGAACATCCACTGAGCTCTTAATCTGCTCCTCCAAACGCAAAGAATATAATTAACACTCTCTCTCCTTCTCTATCTGTAGAAACACTCTGATTCTAACCAATCATAAAAAATAAAAAAAATCTGTTACAATTTGCATTAATCTGTAGTATAAATAATAATATATATTTTTTTCTAACAATATTTATTAAACCTACAGGTGCACAAGACCATGTCATCTAGACCATGGCGTTTTGTGGCGTAAAAAAGTCGCAAGTCATGGCAATTGCAGCAGTTTTGCAACATTTTGTGATCCTTGACATTTTTTGACAAGTTCAAAAGCCAAAACTTCAGATAAGACCTGGATTATGGTTCATTTATTATGTGCATCTTTTGCAAAAGTCACTAAAAAGTCTCAACCCATGCCTGGTCTACTTTTACACCTAATGGTGCAAACTACATTACAGTCACACCACATATATTATTATGGTGCACTGGTTCATAAATTTGGCTCAGGCACACAAAGCAAAGACTGACTTAAACTTTTACTACAGTAAAAACAACCTTAAATGATAAATGTTTTCCTATGTCTGTAAGTATTATCACATCAATGGCAGACCTGGAGGCATGTATATGCCCCCAGCTGCCATAGCAATCCATTGGCACCTCACAATCATGTCTTCGGAGCACAGATGGGCTTATAAAAGGAACACCCACCTTTTGAAAAATAATTAGGTGTTGTGGTCCCTATTGGGCATGGGCATGTAAGGGGCTAAATGACCAGGGTGGGAGGCTCTTCCAATATTAAACAGTTGAGAACCACCTTCAGCCACCACAGGACAAGTATAAAACGTTAGACTAAAGATTCTCTTCTTAGGGTCCCTCAGTGGTCACCATAAAAAGATGTACTGGTGGTCACTAAGCGGTTAGTCCTTAGTCCCACCACCTGGATCCACTTGTACACAGGTGTTGAGAGTGTTCCCTGCTTCTGTGCAGCCTGATAATGGGAAACAGAGTACTAACAGTTGCTTTTCCTCATTAGTGCTGGGCATAAGAGCATGAAGCTCTGAGAAGGAATAAACAGAACACCAGGCGGCATCATACAAGTATGTGACAACAATATCTAGACAAAGGGACATTTTTTAAACATCCAAATAAAAACTAGTTTTTATTTTTTGTGATCAATATTTAATTGTGGAATAACCCTTTAATGAGATGACTCTGCTTATTCGGTCCCAGTCTATACAGCAAAGCTGAAAAGCGATGGAAAACAGTGAATAACAACCTATTGTGTGTGCCCCACTGGTCAGTATAATCAATGAAATATTTAATGATTTTTTTTAAAATACAGATTGCAGTCACAAAAACACCACTCATAAAACTCTGAACTGTATAATATACAATTTTTGATACTTGGTTATTTTGTGGATGATATTAATAAAAAGTCAAACAGACCTAGAATGTCCACGGACAAGTCTCAACCTTTTATTTATTAGGTATTTTCAAAAATTCTACATAATACACATTTATGCTTCTTTCTAGAGATGAGCGAATTTCATGTTATAAATTTCGTTCACGCTTCGTTTGGTGGTAAAAGCAGAATTGCGTTATGGATTCTGTCACCATGGACCATAATTCTATGACGGAATGCCTTTAGAGGCATTCCGTTATTCTTTCCGTCCTAATAGAAGTCTATGGTCTGCTTAACGGATCCATCCTGTTTCCGTTATGCAGAAGAGGACTCCTCCTGCATAACGGAAACTGGACGGACCCGTTTTGCAGCCCATAGACTTCTATTATGACGGAATGGATAACGGAATGCCTCTAAAGGCATTCCATCATAGAAATGCGTTATGGTCTGTGGTAACGGAATCCATAACACAATTCTGCTTTTTCCACCAAACGAAGCGTGAACGAATTTCAAAAAATGAAATTTGCTCATCCCTACTTGTTTCCTGTAAACCCACCAACTAATCTCTGCTTACAACAAGTCCTGGCGCTTGTACAACAATTACCGAGTGCCTGTCTTCCCTAGATCTAGCCCCGCTCTATAGCTGCCAGATGTATTTCTTGCGCATACGGGATTGATTTGTGCAGCCAAGCGAATAATTGTTGGTAGAAAACTTATAATCAGTATTCTAACACACACTGTATCCAATTACTTACAACCATCACAAAATGCACTTTTTTTTCTCCGTCGCTGAATGTAAGTCTATAATGCTCTCAGCATTCGATTTAACTCAACGTGAGAATAAATACGCAGTAAATCAACACCAGTGGTTAATATGGCCGCCGATATGTTTCTATCAATAAGGGCGTAAAATATATTGTGATTTAGTTTAACGTCTCCGTAGCGGAGCGGCTCGTAAAAACTGCAATTCATTAGAGAACAAACTCTGTCACCACTTTCGGGCTGGTTATGATGACTTAGACTACAATAAAACAATACAATTCACCGACCATAGACGAGAGGTTTATGGGAATTAGTTTTTTATGATGTTTAAACTAACAGGAGTTTTTGAAATTTTCGCGGAGAAAATTTTGCCTTAAAGAGGACCTTTCACCGCTCCTGACATGCCTGTTTTAATAGCTACATGCATTCCCCACGTAATAACGATTCTGGATCATCTATTCTTATGGCTGTATGTTGTGCCGTTCCTTTATTTTTTCTACTAGAAGTTATGAATGAATTGCTAGCAGTCTGCAGTAAGGGTACAGAGGGGAGGTAACCAGTTGGGGGTGTGTACCTGCCCAGACTCACTCTATCCAATCAGTGCTGCCATTTTCAGACTTACCCAGACTTACCCTTACTGCAGAATGACAGCAATTCATTCATAACTTCTAATAGGAAAAATAAAGCAATGGCACAACATACAGCACAACATCCTGCGGGCGGTCGGTTTGTTCCTCCTTCACGCATCGGCGCATCATCTCGCGAGACGCGAGATTTCCTGTGAACGCGCGCACACAGGAGTGCGCGTTCACAGGATCGGAAGGTAAACGAACTGATCTACAGCCTGCCAGCGGCGATCATTCGCTGGCAGGCTGTAGATGCGATTTTTTTTAACCCCTGAAGGGTATATCAGATGCTGTTTTGTTAACAGGGTCTGATATACCTGCTACCTGGTCCTTTGCTTGGATCGACCACCAGAGGACACAGGCAGCTCTGTAAGTAGCACCAATCACCACACTACACTACACCCCCTGTCACTTATTAACCCCTTATTAACCCCTGATCACCCCCCTGTCATTGATCACCCCCTTGTAAGGCTCCATTCAGACGTCCATATGTGTTTTGCAGATCCGCGGATCCACTGATCCGCGGATCCGCAAAACACGGACACCGCGGATCCGCAAAACATGGACACCGGCAATGTGCTTTCCGCATTTTGCGGATCTGCACATTGCCAGAACTATATAGAAAATGCCTTTTCTTGTCCGCAATTGCGGACAAGAATAGGACATGTACTATAGGCTCTACAAAAAACGCAGTGTTCGCCCGATCAGGCCTGATCTTGTGCGCACACTTGCGTTCAGTCCACCCCACCACAGTGACAGAAATTATTTTTTTCTGATCACTGCAAAAACAACGTAAAATCGCTGCGGCACTATAAAGATCACTTTTGAAGGGCATGGCGAGTTCATAGATTTTTTTTTTTTGGCACAAGTTAGCGGAAATTGATTTTGTTTTTGTTTTTTTTGCTTTTTCTTACAAAGTCTCATATTCCACTGACTTGTGACAAAAAATAAAATCTCACATGAACTCACCATACCCCTCATGGAATCCAAAATGTAAAATATTTTAGACATTTATATTCCAGACTTCTTCTCACGCTTTAGGTCCCCTAAAATGCCAGGGCAGTATAAATACCCCACATGTGACCCCATTTTGGAAAGAAGATACCCCAAGGTATTTCGTGAGGGGCATGGCGAGTTCATGTAAAATTATATTTTTTGTCAAAAGTTAGTGGAATATGAGACTTTGTAAGAGAAAAAATAAATAAAAATAAAATCATTTTCCGCTAACTTGTGCCAAAAAAAAAATATTCTAGGAACTCGCCATGCCCCTCACGGAATACCTTGGGTGTCTTCTTTCCAAAATGGGGTCACTTGTGGGGTATTTATACTGCCCTGGCATTTTAGGGGACCTAAAGCGTGAGAAGTAGTTTGGAATCCAAATGCGTAAAATTTTTTGGACATTTATATTCCAGACTTCTTCTCACGCTTTAGGTCCCCTAAAATGCCAGGACAGTATAAATACCCCACATGTGACCCCATTTTGGACAGAAGATACCCCAAGGTATTTCGTGAGGGGCATGGCGACTTCATGTAACATTTTATTTTTTGGCACAAGTTAGTGGAATATGAGACTTTGTAAGAGAAAAAAAAAAAAAAAACATTTTCCGCTAACTTGTGCCAAAAAAAAAATATTCTAGGAACTCACCATGCCCCTCACGGAATACCTTGGGGTGTCTTCTTTCCAAAATGGGGTGACTTGTGGGGTATTTATACTGCCCTGGCATTTTAGGGGACCTAAAGCGTGAGAAGTAGTTTGAAATCAAAATGCGTAAAAAATGCCCTGTGAAATCGTAAAGATTCTCATTGGAATTTGGGCCCCTTTGCGCACCTAGGCTGCAAAAAAGTGTCACACATGTAGTATCGCCGTACTCAGGAGAAGTAGGGCAATGTGTTTTGGGGTGTATTTTTACATATACCCATGTTGGGTGAGAGAAATATCTCTGTAAAATGACAACTTTGTATAAAAAAAAATGGGAAAAGTTGTCTTTTACAGAGATATTTATCTCACACAGTATGGGTATATGTAAAAAGACACCATAAAACACATTGCCCTACTTTTCATGAGTACGGCGATACCACATGTGTGACACTTTTTTGCAGCCTAGGTGTGCAAAGGGGCCCAAATTCCAATGAGAATCTTTACGATTTCACAGGGCATTTTTTTCGCATTTGGATTCCAAACTACTTCTCACGCTTTAGGTCCCCTAAAATGCCAGGCCAGTATAAATACCCCACAAGCGACCCCATTTTGGAAAGAAGACACCACAAGGTATTTCGTGAGGGGCATGGTGAGTTCATGTAAAATTGTATTTTTTGTCACAAGTTAGTGGAATATGAGACTTTGTTAGAAAAGAAAAATAATAATAATAATTTTCTGCTAACTTGTGACAAAAAATAAAAACTTCCATGAACTCACTATGCCCATCAGCGAATACCTTAGGTTGTCTACTTTCCGAAATGGGGTCATTTGTGGGGTGTTTCTACTGTCTGGGCATTGTAGAACCTCAGGAAACATGACAGGTGCTCAGAAAGTCAGAGCTGCTTTAAAATGCGGAAATTCACATTTTTGTACCATAGTTTGTAAACGCTATAACTTTTGCGCAAACCAATAAATATACACTTATTGCATTTTTTTTATAAAGTAATCTCTGGTGCGTTAACACACAAGCTTACCATTCTGGCTTAATTTAACCATGTGCAAAGATTCTAAAGCATCAAGTTGCTATCAAATTACACTGTTGGGATAAAGCATGAACCCCCCGAAGTTGGCTGTTGCTACATCTGTATCTGCCATGATAGCTTCCATAAAAACCATAAAGCAGTCTTGATTTTGTTCCCCATCACTACCAGTCCTATACAGAAAAGCAAAAGGGTATGAAAGACATTATTGTACGGCATACATGTGAAGCCAGTAGCTTTGAGGTAATAAAACACTTACTAATAGCTGATGATTCACACTTGTGTTGTGTCTATCTCTCTATGCTGCTCACTGCTCCTCCCCTCTTTATAGATTTCTACGAGATGATGTAATCTGATCCTTCAGTGAGCAGGCAGCCTGCGCTATTCTCTCAAGATGGACTTATCACAGAATTCAGAGAGAATGGTAGCTCAGCAAGGGGTGAGGAGGGAAAGAGCTGATATATGGAGAAAGAGGCAGTTTTCATTGTTGAGATATATTGCAAAGTTTCTTACATGTGCTATTTATGTAAAGGTGTCTGAAAATATGGAATATGGATATACATGTGGCAACCTGACAAAGGGGTTACTCATACCCCAAAGGCATCTATAGCTAATACATGGCAGAAGATTCTAGTTGCTGCTCTTGGCCAGCGCTTCTCATACTGCTCCTTTTGTTGTCTATTAGGGTATAACGCATGCCTTTTTTCTGTTCTATTTTTTAAAGGGACTGTGTCACCAAACAAACCCCTTTTAATAAAGAGCATCTACGAAGAGTTCAAAGTTATATACTTAACCAGCTGTCATTAACACTAACGTGCAGCCATCTTTGACCATGTAATGTACTCTATTTAACATTTCTGCCCCTATGACCCAATATGTAATGCAGTCATGGGACCGCATCCATTCCCTTCCTCTGACATCACATCCATTTACGTACAGCCAGGTCCTCTGTGTTGTGTTCCCCCATGAACGTCCATCTAATAAGTATCATCGATGGGGAGAAGGTGTGTCTCTTCGATCCTTCTATAGTAGACACTACTGTTGGACAGCGCATGTGCCTATTCCCCAGCCATGCTAATTAGATGGGTGTTCATGGGTGAGCACAGCACAGATGAGAAAGCCTGGCTGCAAGCAAACGGACATGATATCAGAGACAAGAGAGTGGATGAGGGTCAAAAGAGTACATTCCAGGTTGGGCCATAGGGCCAGAAATGGTAAATTACAAAGTCAAAGATGGCTGCACATTAGAGTTGATGAGAGTTGGTTAATGCTTAGCAGAAAACCTCGTTAGGCCTTGTCCACACTTTATTAATTTGGTCAGTGATTTCCATCAGTAACTGTGAAAGAAAACCATGTGACGGTCAAAAACACAGAATGGATACAGATCGTTCCCTTATACCTTATGTCTGTGTAGGGTCCACTCCTGGTTTTGGCTCACAATCACTTAATGTCAATAGTGGATTGATGCACTAAGATATGATGCTTTGACACTTTGTGTAAGGATTCCTGGCTCAAAGAGTCGATGCACATTTTGGTTTAATCGCGTTTTTTTTGCTGGAAATAACAGCAAATACCACATGTCTAAGCTGCTTTGTGCTTTAATCTAAAAGACCTCTAGAAGGACCTGCACATGTTCACTAGACCTCTGCAGATCCTCAAGCCAGATTCGAGAGTAACAAGAAGGCAGGGACTTATCTGGGGTCTGTATTAGTCTGAATTTAGGGAGTCTTGGATCTAAATTTATTCAGTATTTATAGGTCTCTTTTTAGGGGGACAGGGTCTGACTTTAATTAGGGTGTCACCTGTGTTTCTACTGATTGGGTTTGCTTGGGGGGGTATCTGTATTTATTTGAGGGGTTAAGTAAAGGTTTATATTTGGGGGGGGTCTGGTTTTGGAGTTTGTATTTATTTAGGGAATCTTCTATCTGTTCTGGGGTTCTACTCTGGGCCTCATAGTAGTTTTGGGGTATGGGGTCCTAAGTTTTGGGAACAGCCCAAGTTCTATGGTCTATTTAATCTACCCCTCCGTAAAGTGTGCATTTACGCGGATTGGTTAACAGCACAAAGTGATGCAATTTGTCCATCTAATTTTAGAAATCCACGGCGCCTAGCACATCATGGGAGTTTAACTCAATGGAAAATCAATGGGATTTACTTGGGAAGGGGCGTGGTTGATGATGCACCATTTTAAGCCAAAACTGCACCACAATTTTTGCGTAAACTTCTGCTGCAAAGGAAGCCATGCAATAGTTGGTGAAGAGCTAGACAAAAGTGTCTGTTCCTGAACCACATTTATCATCCAGCCTGAGCCCCTGGGATAAATCTGGTGCAGGTCTAGACAACCTGTCTATGCATACACCATCTGAACAAGTAGTAGATCTGTCCCTGTGTGTGAACCTTTGTTCTTCTAGCTTTGTGCACCACATTTGTGCTCTGCAGAATGGTTTGATTTAAGTTCCACCAGTCTAATAAAAGAGTTGCTCCTCCACAGGCCCACCTTTCAGCAGCTTGATTCTTTAAAACCACCTTATTCAGTGCTTTTCAGTCTTGCTCTAAGGCTACAGCACCCTTGAAGGCTTTCTATTCTAGACACAGAAGTTGCACACCCAAACTCAGGCACATAACCACATGACCTTTGGACACCAAACTATACCTTTATATACAGCATATATTGGTCTCTAGATCCTCCCATAAAATAGCATGGCACACGACCTATGCACCAACAGGTTCCATAATGGGTCATGTGGATGACAAAAACCTCCTGTTGGATAGTAGACAGGTCCTCATAGCTCATACCAATTGTCAATCAATCGGATATGGATTGGACGTTCTGCCCTAACTAGTTACCTTGGCAAACCCTTGATTCCAGGACAAACGCCACCACATACCTTTACATAGTTAAACAATAGCATAATAAAGCACAAAGAACAAAATTCAAAACACAGTTTAAAGAGTGCAGAACAATCACATGCCCGCCATATAGAACATTGTCAACATATTCTCCGGTGTGGTCACCAATGGCAAACAGTAGCATTCAGTGATAACAGCAGGTTCTGCGTTGGTACTAATAATGGCCAAATCTGAGTTTTCAGGAGGGTTGGAGAGAACCCACTGCCATCATGTATAGTGTAGAGACTCACAGGACCAACACCAAGTGTTATAGTGTTGGGCGCCATTAGCTCACATGGCTGTTCCTGTCTGATATTCATGGAAAAAACATTGACCAGCCGTCAGTTTGTTAAGGACATCACAGTTCCAGTCCTACTGTTTTTTTTATTTATTCAGGAGACCTGGTGTCCCAACAACATAATGCCACCACACGCTGCCTACACTACATAACATGCTCTTCAGGGTCTCCAGCAACTCCCTTGGCTAGCTCCATCACCAGATTTCTCCTCCATCGAGAATGTCTGTGACTGGATCGGGTGATGGATCTCCCATGTACAGCAGCCGATAACCAACTTGTCTGAACTCCGGTTCCAAGATGAAAGACCTTGGAATGCCCACAAAAGGATATATGGCATCTATATGACTTCTACCATGCCAGAGTGGCAGCCTGTATGGCAGCAAAGGGACATGCCACCCAGTATTAATGTGCCTTCCACATATACCCTGCTGCAGAACCCAAGATAAACGGGGCACCACCTTGTGTGACCAATGTGTCCATCTCAGCTCCATCTCATTAGGTTTTTCAGGTGTTCTTTCCTCATTTTCCTGTTGTGTATTTTATTTATTAATTTACTTATTTGTTTGCTTATCTTCATTTTTAATATATTTGTCAGTCCGTCAGTCTCCTGCACGTACTGTACATTGTTAGATTTTACTAAAGTCTGTTCGTTTTTAATACTTTTTTTATATACCATAGGTTAGATGAAGGATATGTCTTCCGAAGAATGGAAGAACTTCCAGTGAGAACGTTCACGTAGACAGATGTTGCCTCTAAGGTCATAATTCTGGATAAATAAAATAAAAATGAGTTGCATTTTCCCAGGACGCGACAATCACAATCTGACATTGAACTCTTCCGAAAGACATCGAGTTCCTCTTTTTGTAGCAAAGTGTCCTGAAACTTTGAGCGCCGGTGTCATTAATTAGCTGTCACTTTGAGTGACTCTGTGAAATGACCAAAAGTGTTTCAGACCCGAGTCCACTCCCTGGTGTAGAGCCGAGGGCACTGAGCTGTGTGCCCTGAACTTTCAATACCACAAAAATACTTCCAGGAATCCCCGTGGCACGCGTCGGTCAGCAGACCGTAGAAGGATATTAAACAAGCAGTGTAGCACTTAAGATGAAGGAATCAAGATGTATTAGGGACCTGAAGTGCATCAAAATGTTACATTATCACAAGGGGAATGAGGAACATAACAGTAAATAGTTCTGAAACTCTACAAACAGGACAGCGAGTTACATCTCTTCAGTGCTATAAGAGGAGGTTAGCCACTTTTAAAGGGAAGCTCGGAATTGGGGCCACGTTAAAGGAGGTGCCCGGTTTAAAAAAAAAAAAAGTTTTCAAATACCCTATTTTCCCTCTATTATGTAGTTGGAAAGCAATTACTAAGTGTGTCTCTCTCTCTCTGGACGACACATGATGTCGGTGCATTACATGGACAGTTCTTAGATTTAAACAAAATCCATGTAATGCTTTGTTTCCCCTGTGGAGGCACTGCAGGGAATCGAAACGCTAGGGCCATCATCAGCATCACTGGTGCAGTGCAAATGTGCTCAATCACACTTCTTGTTGCCTCTGGGGATGCATGGGTTTGCTACGGGAAGGTTTGGGACCCTAAACTCAGTCCCTTGACCCCACCAGAGGAAATTATTCTGAGGGCCCACAATCTGTGTATATAGGACCTTTTTTTATTAGGGGTCCACTATTGCCAGAGCTTGGCCCACCGGAGGATCCTTTGGTAAGTCCAACCCTGCCTAAACCCCAGCTACATTATGGCATGAAGGTGGTTTAGTGGCCCCAAACATGGTAGCAGGTCCCCATAGACTGCAGCCCAGCGGACACATCACTACGTTTCTTCTACCTGTTAGCATCATTATATTAAAGAATTGCAAGTTTTGCAAATTCCTTAAATATCTTTAGTCTGGAATCTACAGTATATAAGGCTTTACTTCAACTGGGTACGTGCGGTACATCTTGTTAGGACCCCGCAATTTGACAGTCCATTTCTTAAGATCTATAATCTATGGTTTTAAGGGGGACATTTATTAACTCATACACACCACAATAGTGGTGTATTAAAGTTGCCTATTTTTTCGCATACCATTTTTGCGACAAAACCTGCGAATTTTCCACAAAAGCGGCAAGTAAAGGGGGCGTGACGTGGGTAAGTGGGCAGGCCGGCTCATTTATCATTTTCCATGCTGGTTTTGGCATGATAAATGGCTTAATCTATGCCAGCGAGGGAGCATAGAGATAAGACTTTGGCACAGCCAACAAGAGGAAGCGCCAAACTTATGTAAAGGCCTTGTGACCTGTTAATAAATGGGGGACATTAAGAGCCTTTATTTTTGTCTAAAGTGAGAATATATCAGAGGAATCGTACTGATATCTGTTATGTGGATAGACCATTGATCAGTGTTCCCAGGAAACACACACAACTCTTAAACCCTTTAAAGATGGTGCCCTCTCTCGCGTGGGGCCCCATAGAGACCCTGGGCAAAAGAATCCGATCAGCTGATCGCATAGATATAAAGCGACTTTCACATTAGCGTTTTTGCGGATCCGTCATGGAGGAGGGTCCCAGGCATAGGAGAACAATAGACCTCTCACTAATCCAAGGTATAGTTGATGGAAGCTGGGATATGCTGAGATCTGTTGGGACCACGTCATCACTTCCAGGACTCCCTGTTCTTCTTTACACTGAATGTAGTTCTTAATGACATTGGCTGGATATTTGGGGTTGTTGTCCTGCCGCAGAATGAGCCAATCAGCTGCCTCCCTGATTGTATTGTACATTGGATAAGTATCTGCCTGTATTTCCCAGCATTGAGAACACTAGAGATGAGGGAAGTTTTCAAAAAATTCAATTCAGCTGCTTCTCCTAACTTCGCCGAACTTCAACAAGAAATTTGATTTGTTACAAATTACTTCATCGCGAGTCACTTTCCATCGTATGGAACAGGCGCAATGATGGGGAACGATGATTGCGCCCCCCCCCCCCATCATTTAACCCTGTAAATGTCCGGTTCAATGCTGATCATGGCATCTGTGACATAAACCGTTCAAGGATTAATCAGGGGTTAAAAAAAGATTATACTCAGCTCATCCACTTGCTAACGGAGAGGCCGTCCACTCCAATCTTGATGGAAGAAAACCCGCCAAAGGACCTGGGGCGAGCGTGATGATGTCACCATGTGATCACGTTGGGTGCGCGCAGTGACGTAATCACTGAAGACATCACCGCGCACGCAGTGTGATCACATGGATATTACCGCGCACACAGTGTGATCACATGGATATTACCGTGCACACAGTGTGATCACATGGTGACGTCATCACGCTCGCTGCAGGCCCTTTGGTAAGTTTTCTTCAATCAAGACAGGAGTGGACAGAGGATGAGGTGAGTAAAAAAAAAATTTCAGCGACCATTTTAGTAAGCGCGAGGAAAATTTGGCTTCTAGCGAATCAATTTTTTCTTGAAATTAGGATTGAAGTCCACTTCAGATACTTCGATTCAATCAACACTAGAGGACACCATGAAAGGGGCTCTGAACCCGGACATATCCCCATTTTCACCCCGGCAGCCTCTGCGATATGAGCATCGGAGCATTTCATGCTCAGATGCTCTCCCTTGTCCTGCACGATTGAGGCATTTTCAGGAGATCCGGTGACGTACCAGGCTCTCCATAGTGTAAGCTGAACGCAGGCTTCCACCCAGCAGTGACACCGGTGACGTCACCGGCACTGATGGGCGGGCTTTAGCGCTGCTCTAGCCTGCAAAAGGCTATGGCAGCGCTAGGGGAGGACTGGGAACTTGAAGTGGCCCTGGGAAAAATATTAAAAGTGGCCCCATTTTGTATTTGGGTCCAAATTGATGGAAGGCGGGGCCAACAATACCACGTGTGGCACATTATACCGCCCCAACAGAGCCAAATACAACAGTCCATCACAAAATACTGCCAACAGCGCAAAATACATCCTCAAAAACTTCCACTGTCTGGCTGTGAGGAGGGCTCAGGCGGCCCCCTGGGCATTGGCCCACAAGGAAATTTTCCTGCAAGGTCTATGACCCATCCGCCCCTGGGCACCGCTAAAGCTCGCCCATCAGAGCTGGTGACGTCACCGAATACATTGCTGGACGGAAGCCTCCACCTAGCAGTGTGCAAGGGTAAACAAATACTGTGCAATCCAGTGTGGGGGCGAGCATCACAGGGGCTCATATCACAGGGGCTGCCGGGGTGAAAATGTAGGTCTGTCCGGGTTCAGCTCTGAACCTAGACAACCCCTTTAATCCTGACCAAATCCCCGACTCCATTTGCTGAAATACAGCCCGAGACTTACCAGGACCCTCCACCATGCGTCATGGCTGCCTGCAAATATTCGTTTTTAGAAAGTTGTTACTTTGCAGCATTTTTTTCACTCCTGCCTAAAACTCTTGCACAGTACTGAATAAAATGTTTATTATTATTATTATTATTATTATTATTAGTCTAGTACAATTCTATAGAGCAGTAGTATCAGTAATGACGGGCATGATGATGATGATGATGATGTCCGGTTATTATTATAATATAATTAGTTTATTTCTGTATTAACCGAATTTGTAAAAGATAATTTTCTGTTCGTGTAGGAGGGAATCGTCGGCGCGCTGATCTCTCCGGTCTGGAAGGAGTTAAGGCTTTCTGTATGCGCAGCGCTCACACACGACTTCTCCCTATCTCCCCGGGGATCATCTTACAATCTCGGAGATGAGGCTGACAGCGGTTCCCGCACCACTAGGCATTGACTGTTGGTGTTGGACTTTTGCAGCTGCAGCAAATGAGTCATCCTGACAGATTAGAAGATCGAGGACTTAGAACAACCAGAAACCAATGAGCAAAAAAACTGCAGACAGGACAGAAGACGGGTGTGAACTGCGATTAGTTGTTATTGTTAATTACTGTCCATCTGTAGAACTGAAATAACGCAATGGGGCCCTGGTGTAAAAGTGGAATGAGGGCGCACGCAAGGGCCGGAGGTGCCGAGCTCATCTCATGTATGAACCGTGAGATGTTATTTCAGAAGAGAAATTGTCGGAAACCGTCCATTATCATGTATGGGGGACGCCCCCTGTCACACGCATCAAATATGTGTTCTGGTTACATCATACTCTGAAGGGTCTGAATGGAGGAAGAGTTTACATCCAAAAGTCATGCATTACAGAAAGCTGAGCTATGCTCTCCCGGGGTCGCCACTGCTGCTCTCCGCTTCCTATGCCTAATCGACCAATCACTGTGTGAGGAAGGTCACCAGTCTGACCAATGATTGGCTGAGCAGCCATTTCCTGTGTGTCAAGAGGCAACAGGAAGCAGAGAGCAGCGGCAACTCAACAAGTCTCTTCATGGAAGCAGTGGAGGTGAGTATGACCAGGGGCGGACATGACATTTCTGGGATTCTGTGGGGCTCCTTCCACTGCTTCGCTCCACCCCCATGGACCCATTAAGCCCCATTCTCAGCTTACCAGTGCAGCCGGGGTACTGTTACTACTGCTCTACAGTTGGAAAGGGCCCCTCCTCCCATCCTGGACTCTTATTCAACTAAACCAGCTGCACAGGCGGTATATCCGGCCCTTTAGTCTATTTTTCAGCCAACAGGGGCCCCAAGCTGGTAACGCCCACCAATGAGGATTATTTTTTTATGCCACTGAGATTTTCGGACAACTGGCATAAATATTTTAATAAATCTCCGCACATAAATCTTGTTTGGAGCTTTCTTTCAGTACATTTTTTTTATTTATTATACTCCTACTCATATATTTATTATACTCATATACAGCGCTACTATATTCCACAGCGCATTACAGACATTATCATCACACTGTCCCCAATGGGGTTCACAATCTAAGGTCCCTATCAGTATGTCTTTGGAGGGTGGGTGGAAACCCAGCAAACATGGGGAGAACAAACAAACTTGTTACCTGCAGCCACCACTAGGGGGAGCTCAATGTATAGGTACTTATATAGTTACTAGGATGTAGTCCTTGGTCGGATTTGAACCCAGGAAACGAGCACTGCAAGGCTCCAGTGCTAACCACTGAACCACCGTGCTGCCCTGATGAAACTATTACTTGTTACCTGCAGCCACCACTAGGGGGAGCTCAGTGTATAGGTATTTATACAGTTACTATTATGAACGTTGGAAAAATCTCTACACCCTGAGCTACCCCTAGTGGTGGCTTTCAGAAAATGCTGCTGATAAATTACAGGAACGTATATTATATATATATATAGTGCCTGATATTATAACAGTGAATGCATAGAGGTTAAGCCATTAGAGCAGTCTTCTATCTGTCACTCCTCAACTGTCGAGAAATTACCACTCTCAGCATGTCCTGAAAGTCTCCTGTCACTCTTCAGCTGTTGAGAAACTACCCCTCCCAGCATGACTAATAGAGTAAGAGGGAATGTATTATCCAGAGATTATTCACCTATTTACAGCTCGTCTGTTCCATGTTCCTTGCCGTTTCTATGCTGCAGATGACAAAAGTCACTACAAAGTCAGGAGCCTTCAGCCTCCAGTTCTTTAAGGTTTATGTCATCTCTAAGGGTGCATTCACATTTGCAGCATCTGGATCTGTTGCATGCAGCAGTTTTTGTCAGGATGAAAGCCGGCATTTCAGCAGAAAGCGGCCAGATCCCCGGTAGATCCCATTATAGTCTATAATCCTCAGAACTCTAGCTGGAACAGCCTGCCGGATCCGAATGCTGCAGGATGTAAAGTAGAAAACACTCATTTCTATTGGACACTTTGACACCAGTCCTGATAATTCACTTCTGGTGCAGTTATAGGATTCACCGCTTCACCGTTACTAGGCTCCTAGTAACGGTGCGCAATATTACCAAGACCGCGTTAATCTGCTGTGGGGACGCTCCCTCAGAAGCGTAAATTGTTTCAGATGATCGATTTGTTCGTCACTACAGCAAAGTGGATTGCAATGAATGAGAAATGTTGGAACCCGGCAATAGAGCAGACAGCACACGGCAATGACGTACAGCGATGAAGGTAGGCAAGAGGAATAAAACCTAGCAGAAAACTGACCCTGGACTGCTAAGTCCAAGAGAAAAAGTAAAAAAAATCAAAACACACAAAAAGTTGAAGCCGCATCAAGCACAACTATAATACAAACAAATATAAGTGGAACTACAAATCCCAGGATAATCTCAAACAAAGCAAATGGACAAAGGTTCAAGACTCTGGAAACAAAAGGCCTAGTGGTATCGCTATATTAGGAGAGCGGCACAGAAACTGAAGGGATTTAAAGGCATAAAGGTCAAAAAGTTGAAACAAAACCAGATTCAGGGTGTAAGGTAGCTGCATAGCAATTCCCTCAAACAAAGTTAGAGAGAAAAAGGCAATAGATCCTTGTGGCTCCAAACACATGGTCCCCACAGCAGTTGACTGGTTCTGCGTACAGTATTCCTCTGTGTTTGTGGTAAACTACACTTTATCCTGTCCTTTAATAAATATATATATATACAGTACAGACCAAAAGTTTGGACACACCTTCTCATTCAAAGAGTTTTCTTTATTTTCATGACTATGAAGGCATCAAAACTATGAATTAACACATGTGGAATTATATACATAACAAACAAGTGTGAAACAACTGAAAATATGTCATATTCTAGGTTCTTCAAAGTAGCCACCTTTTGCTTTGATTACTGCTTTGCACACTCTTGGCATTCTTTTGATGAGCTTCAAGAGGTAGTCCCCTGAAATGGTTTTCACTTCACAGGTGTGCCCTGTCAGGTTTAATAAGTGGGATTTCTTGCCTTATAAATGGGGTTGGGACCATCAGTTGCGTTGAGGAGAAGTCAGGTGGATACACAGCTGATAGTCCTACTGAATAGACTGTTAGAATTTGTATTATGGCAAGAAAAAAGCAGCTAAGTAAAGAAAAACGAGTGGCCATCATTACTTTAAGAAATGAAGGTCAGTCAGTCAGCCGAAAAATTGGGAAAACTTTGAAAGTAAGGGCTATTTGACCATGAAGGAGAGTCATGGGGTGCTGCGCCAGATGACCTGGCCTCCACAGTCACCAGACCTGAACCAAATCGAGATGGTTTGGGATGAGCTGGACCGCAGAGTGAAGGCAAAAGGGCCAACGAGTACAAAGCATCTCTGGGAACTCCTTCAAGACTGTTGGAAGACCATTTCAGGGGACTACATCTTGAAGCTCATCAAGAGAATGCCAAGAGTGTGCAAAGCAGTAATCAAAGCAAAAGGTGGCTACTTTGAAGAACCTAGAATATGACATATTTTCAGTTGTTTCACACTTGTTTGTTATGTATATAATTCCACATGTGTTAATTCATAGTTTTGATGCCTTCATAGTCATGAAAATAAAGAAAACTCTTTGAATAAGAAGGTGCGTCCAAACTTTTGGTCTGTACTGTATATCTGTAGTTCAGGAAGTGGATAGCTGGCCTGCTTATGGACATCAAGCTTTACTATCAGCTGCGGTGCAGGACTGAGAGACAGACAGAAGCTCACGTGTTTATGGTGACATTGGCAGTGATGACTCCCCACTCTGATAATCTCAACAGTTTAACAAGGGAATAGAAAATCTCTAAGACCAGAAGTCAGAAGTAATTTAACAAGGGGATTAACACAGCTGGAACAACAGTGGATTAAAAAAGTTGAGATTCCTGAAGAAGATGAAGTGAAGGGATTTACTTCTAGAACTTAAGGCTAAAACCATTTTAATTACGGAGAACAAAAAAACAGAGGAAGAAAATTCATCCCTTTAGGGAATCTAAAAGTTTGAAAGTAACATCTCTTTTGTGAGTAAAATAAGTCACACACTTAAGATGCTCAACTGCAGTATGGTTTTCGTGGTGCGCGTTCTTCGTTGTCTTCTCTCCTACAATCTTCTTGTTAGACTGTGGCTCCATGGCATCTTATTGTGACAACTTGAGCCTCATCAAATTTATTGATATTGATCTTGATATTGGAATTGCCACATGATTTTGTTCTTCAAAGAGAAGCCATGATGTTCAGTGATGGTTGTACAACCGAAAGTTGCCATGGAGGCCTCCTCTAAGAGTTGGAATGTGGAGTTCTTTTCATAACAAGATGATGGATACTAAAGTTTTACTCAGTTTTGGCTATTAGTTAAAGGGATTGTCTCACCTGGGACCTTGGAGGGATATCACTATGATATGCCACCAATGTCAGATAGGTTCTGGTCCCACCTATGGGATTTGCACCTATCTCTAAAACGAAGTGCCCAAAGTTCAAGAGAGCACACCACATATGAGTGGCTGTCCTCTATTCATTTCTATGGGAGTGCCGAAAATAGCTGAGTGATGGCTCGGCTATGTCCGTCAGTTTCATAGAAGTGAACGGATCGGTGCCCAAACTTGCATGGTTTGCTCTCCATTTCTAAGTGACTTATAAAAATAGTCACACGCACGACAAGGCTATTTTTGGCATTCCCATAGAGATGAATGGAGGACAGCCGCACATACGTGGTGTGCTGTCCTGAACTTTGGACACTAGAGATAGGTACAAGTCCCATAGGTGGGACCAGTACCTATCTGACATTGGTGGCATATCACAGTGATATACCTCCAAGGTTCCAGGTGAGACAACATATGCGCTCCGTTCTAGAATCCCAGAAGTGGGACCCACACCTAATGTATCTGATATTGGTGGCATAGCCTAGCAATATGCCACCAATGTTCCAGGTGAGACAACCCCTTTAAGTCTAGTGGAATGGAAAAATTATTTTAGGGACTACTGGCCAAGAAGATGAACTGAAAAGTCAGTGATGTATAGAAATCCTGAGACGTATCGCTCCAGCTCCCATAGAAGAAAAATGATTGTAGTCGTTTCTTAAAGGAAATGTATCGCATGTCATAAGTTCAGAGAGTTGCTTTACAGCAGCTAGATTGAAACAGAAAGTTGTTGTCTGGAGATGAAGCATTGACCACAAAGGGAAAGTGTTGTGGGCATGCTCTATGACCTGTTCAGAAGTCATTGTGCAGGGAGGGAGGAGATGAGCTGTTCCCAATACCTATTGTCAATAGTGGATCCTGAGTTATTTGCATCCATCTTTATTAGAGTTGAGTGGATCGAATCCAACGAAGTGTAATTCGATCCAAATTTCGTGGTAGCAAATCGATTTAACTTGACATAATGTAAAAAGCAAACAAAATAAAAAAAATCATACTTACCTCCTCCATTTGCTCGCGACGGGCCAGCCACCATTTTGATTGAAGATCTTGGCGGAAATGCCGTGAGTGGTGGTGTATGACGTAATCTCAAGCCGGGCGAAATTTTGCGCTAGATCTTCAAGCAAGATGGTGGCGGAAAGTTGACTTTACACTGTTTTTACTGTCAGATGCCTCGATCATGTGTGAACGCGGCATCTGAGGGGTACACTGATGGCGAGCGGCGCTATCTCAGCTCCCTGTCATTGCACCCGCTACTTACAAAAAAATGCAGTTCGTGACGAAGTTATTTGACACAAAGCTAATTTTTTGGTAAAATTTGCCGAAGCAGCCAAACCGAATTTTTCAAAATTTTGCTCATCTCTGTAATGACCGGCGTCACGCACAGGGAGGGAAAAGGGAAAGCCCTGCCCAAGGGAGAGGGAAAGGTGGTGACCCCTGACTCACCTTGCGGCTGGCACCTGACTGCCCTGACGTCCCTAGACGGGTTCCTCACCCGTGCGGCGATCATGTGCCTAAACCCTGGCTTTCCCTAAAATGAGCCCTAGATAGTGAACGGGCCGGTGGGATCGCTAGTCCGCACCACTGACACTAAGAGGAAAAACACCAGGGAGAGGACAGACAATACAGACAAACACATAGACCCAGGTGGGCGACCACAGCAGACCAAAAAGGTCCAATAGGGATCCAGAGGGAAACGTTCTGGACCAACAACCAGAGAACGCAGCAACACAGCTCCAGTAGGTCAGTATAGAAGTCCAGGCAGGAAGCTCTATATCTGGCAACCAGAGAAGTGTGAGAGGGGAATATAAGGAGGTTGGGAGTGCTGGACAAGGAACAGCTGAGGAGAAGGAGCTACGGATCCCTGAGTGAGCCAAAAAGGGTTGCAAAGCAAACCCAGAAAGCTACCATAAGGAAACAGCCCTATCTTACTACATAGAGCGCGCAGCCAACCGCTGCGACTTCCTGACCCCGGGTATAACGGAGTCAGGCGTGGTTCTTGACACCCTCGTGACAATCTCTAATTGTAATCAAAGCGTCAAACAGCAGAGTGGTATTATTTTAGCTACAGAGCTTGCAATCTAAATTTCCACCTTGTAAAGTTTGGTCCAACATGACTTTATCTATTGCGGTCTAAGTGTATTTTCAATTACAAGGACTATAATGAGTTAAGCATAGCATTCAATGTAAGTCATGATGAAACCATTTGCATGCCTATAGCAAACCCCAAGCCCCCTAATCAATTAAAGTGAGCGTGTCCTTCATTGTCAATGACCCATTACTGGATGAACAGACTTTTCTCAGAGCGCAAAAATACAAGTGTAACATAATATAAACTAGGGAGAAGTGCCACTTATCACTTACAGACAGGTCACCCAAAGGTGGGTCTCATTAAGGTGTCAGAAACCAGCGAAAGGGAGGAATAAGACCCCAAGTCTGGAGGTTACACACGTTTTAGGCCACACTACATGGAATATACATCTGCAGAATGCACATTATATGTGCTCAATGGGATGTCTATTTTTAAAGATTGGAATTCTTTGAAGAAATGTTGTGGCAAAAGTATAAAAAATATACAGCCATGTAAATCATAGCAAGGCATATGATGTTGTATCTGTGGCTCATGCAGTACATCGCTTTACAGAACGAAATGTACGGAGTTCCAGATCCTTTCAGGTAAATAATGGAATCAATTATCCTGCCAAGGATCCCTGTGAGAACTTGCTATTTAGGTTCCAGCACAAAAGAACATTTACAGAACATGCAAGGTTGTACGATGCCCATTAATAGGATGCAAATGCCGCAGGAAACCGAGAGATTATAGTAAATGGTTATGAAATTTCACCTATTTTATGCTCTATTCAGAGTGCATTTGTAGAATCCACTTGATGCATACTGTACGTTGGGAAATATCTAAGATAATTGCCTCCGATGTTTACAACTGCACCACGCATGTCACCCACTGTTCAATAGAGAAACATATTGTGATGCATGGTCAGAGGTATGTCTAAAGGTTACTCTTTGGGCATATTTCGGATAACACATTTTTTATATTCTATCTTTTGCCAGTGCGAAAAGAGCTTTAAAGGGGTTGGCCGATCTCATACATTGGTGGCATGTTGCTAGAACTTGCCACCAATGTCAGACAGGTGCGGGTGCCACCTCTTGGACCCACTCCTATCTCTAGAATGGGGCACCCAAAGTGAACGAGGGCACACCGCGCACGCGCCACCATTCTCCATTCTCTTCTGTGGGAGTTTGCGCGCCTATGCAGCTCTTTTTGTAACTTTCATAGAAGTGAATGGAGAGCATGCCGTGCCACATACAAGAGATATCTGACATTGGTGACATATCACACTTGTACCTTTGTATCTCGCTTCAGAATACCATAATAACATATGCAAGCTACATGCAGCTGCAATTAGAGAATACATTGGGAATATGACCTAGGGGTTTTCTGCACAAAGTTTATGCCTCTGTGAGGACTGTTTTAAGGTGAAAATATCAAAATTCCTTGGATTGGTTAAGTTCCCTGTCCTGAGGCCAGTTCATAAAAGAACCCCTCGGACTGCTCTTTACGCATAGTTTTTTTTCCCCATTGTTCCACTCATCTGATATCCTACAGTATTTTCCATAATTAGTAGGTCTAGAGGCTTGCTAATTAGTGTTGGGTAGTGGTAGCTACTAGTGAAACTCTTGAGAAGATTAATGAGAAGATTTATCTTAAGGGGAATTTTTGAAGCCAGTTTTGCTTGAGTTTGCATTGTCAAAAATGTATTAAATCTGGAATATACCTACCCTCTTAGCTAACCATGCCCTCTTTCAATCCACTTTTCAAAAGTGGTGAGAGCAGTATTAAATCTCAAAATGTCAAAATGTGCAGGGCTTCATGAATTCCCCCCATAGAGTTTCCAGAAAAGTGAAGCACCTTGGGAATTGTAAACTACTGTTTGGATATTATGGAAGTGGATGTGAATCCACTGTGCCACTGAAACTGATTTGGTGGCCGTCCTGGTCTTCACATTTTAAGTCCTATACAGGCATGTGGACTCTGCTGCAGGGGAACTACCAGGCCACTACCTCTTAAGGCAGTCTCTGTTGAGTGGCTGCCGAGCCATGGGTGTCAAGAGACACCAGTTGGAAACACCATGGAGGTTAGGCAAAAGCTGTTGTCATAGAAACAAATCAGGGCAGGTAGGGTATTTTAACCAATTTAGTCAGGCCATAGGTCAGGACATGCTGCACAGTTCAAATCCGGGGATCAAGCAGGATTCCGGTCAGGCAGCAGAGGGTTCAAATCCAGTAGTCAGGCTGAAGAGATACATGAGTAGTCAGACAGGTACTAGGAATCGTATTGCTCAGGCACACTCCCACAGAGAAAGGGGCCTTAAATAAGATGAACAGTTCAGGATGTGGTCGCTGGTCCTCCAAGAACCAGAATAAGAGTACACACCCTACAGGTAGGCAGAGGCAGTGCTGGCCCAGAGCACACACAGACCAGTATGGAGTGGATGGAGCAGTGAGCCGACTACGGGCAGTGGCTGCCGGAACACAGGAGCGATGGAATGGTCATTTACTCCTGAGGCCATGACCTCCAGGAGCAGGGAGATAATGTTGGCCACAGACCGCCAGCTTCACTTCAGGGTCTCCATAGAGCAGGACAATCTCTACTGGTGCTCTGGGGAGGGGTTACTTAATCCCATGTTACATTTGGTACGTCACCAGTGCACTAGGCATACGTTACACCCAACACCAAAAACACTTTCCGCTTGGATACTATGTCCAAGTGATTGTGCAAAAAAATATTTTAAAACAGAGCAAATTGTATCTAAATTATAATCCATAAACTGCTCCTGATGGAGGTCTACTAGTCCTTATGTGGATAGCATTTTCTATGGACACCTCCGACCCATCCCATGGAAACGCAATGTTTACTCCAGCCGTGACTCCATAAACTCATATAATAAAGCATTTAAACACCAAAAATATTCATTGCTTCCATTCATAGAGGTTCCCGATAAGGAAACATGTTCTTTACATCTTAATAACGCAATTGCACTCACTCAACTTAATGACATCATGTTAATTGGTCGTCTTCCTGGTCCATGCCGCAGATGCAGACAAGTCACTGGTTAAAACATTAAAGTAATGCGCTGTTTATTGGGCTGACATTCCCAGACAATGGCTGCTAATTAGGACAAATTATTCTAAGAAGCACTTTTATGCCTTGTGTATTGTAAAGTTCACAAAATCATTGTAATAGTCTGTAAAAACGTTCTCTCTTTGTTACCGCTGGCCTTTCATTTAGTCATCCATGCATGACGGCTCAATCCTTTCTACAGCCTCACAATCAGAGTGCGGCTTTGTACTATGCTGCGTGTATTACCGAGTGACCTTTTTAACGCCAAGAATTCATCTCATCTGGAGACCTGCATGAGAAGCGGGGAATTAAGTAATTGGAGCAGTTAGATATCGCTGCCTATTAATCTGCAGTAAAAGGAACATTTGGTGATATACCTCTGTTCCCGCAGATCAGACGGCCCGTGACATGGCGGACTGGCAAAAACAAAAGACGATTGCCAAGATGAGGCTTCAGCCGTGGAGTTCGAGTAGAAATGGGGACTGCACAACCTTCTGGGTTTTGACTATGTTTTTAATGATGTTTCTAGCAGTTGGGTTGCAATGAAGAGAAGACAATTCATATTTAAGAATTTATGTAATTGCTATAAATTAATTTTCAAACAAACCTGTAGAGAGATTTGTCCAATTTTAAAGATCCTTCCGGTTACAAGTTATCGGCCATCCGCTGGGCCCCTACTGATGTAAAAACAAGAGTCCTATGTCCCCTGTCTGAATGAAGCAGTGGTCGAGCATGTGTACTGCAGCCCTATTCATTCTAATAAGCATTGTGGTAAAGTGTACGGTAAAGTGGTGGAAGGGGTGTACGGTATATCCCACCCAGGATCCTCAGCTGGATGAGGTAAATAAAATCCAGAAAGATGACGCTGGCTTCAGCTAACATACTTGCTGGAGTTATTTTTGTTAAAGTTCAAGGGCTGGATTTTATTTGGACTGGGAAGGTAGGTTTGGTAGTGGGACCTCCCCAGTCCACCCCCCTTCCAAAGTATGTTTTCCCCTAGCCTGAGGGATCCCAAGGTGTAGTCCTGCTTACATAGTTAGTGGAAAATAAAGCCCATCCCAGGCTGTCAGTCAGAGAGTTGTGCCTGGAAAAGACTAGGAAGCTGGCTGGCTTGCTGGCTATTGAAGCCTGATTCCCTGTATGTGACCTGCTCTCAATAGGTGAGCTACAGAGAAAACTCTGTGTTAGTTAGAGCCAAGACGGGCAGGAGTTTATTTTGTTTTGCTTATGTTTTGGTGGTGCTGGAACCTCACCTCACCCAGTGAGTTATAACTGGGAAGGAACCACCTGTATTTGCTGAAGTTCCAAAAATAAAGTCCAAACTGGACTTTACATCTGTTGTCTGACGAGAAGTCTGTAATCGCCGACCTGCTTGAGAGAGTGATAACTTACAGCATGCGCACTGCAGCTCTATTCATTCTTATGGGCATGTGCACTGCAGCTCTATTCATACTAGGGAGATCCAGCAGGGGGATCATAAATTACTCCAATTCTGACATTTAACCTCTGCAGATACCATGACTACCACTTCTGAGTAGTTAGACAAAGGGGAATTACTCTCTCTATCTCCTAATCGTACCAATAAAAAGTAGAGCTACCCTTGAATAAAACCTCTCTCACTCACTCAATAAAATAATAAAAAAGTTATAAGCATTAGAATATGGTGACAAAAAACAATTATTACTACTATTATTATCACTATTTATTTATTTTTAACAGGTTTTTACATTTTTAAAAGTAGCAAAATATAACAGAAACTATCATACCTGGTATCACTATAATCATACTGACCCCCAGAATATAGTTGCCATGACATTTTTCTGTTCTGAAGACCCTGCTCCTTATTGCCCATGCACGTTAATCCGGCACACTGTATGAGCAGGGGTTCTCTTGATCTTGAGACAAATTTTGTATCATATATATATATATATATATATATTGTATATAAAAAGTGAACATATGGCAGCACCAATCAATATTGAGAATGGGTTCTAGCTCCAGATGAGAGGCTTACCCAAATTATATAACTCCGAGATTGCAATAAAAAAATGTTTATTCACCCATAAGTGACACGATGTTTCGGCTCCAACGTGAAGCCTTTCTCAAGTTCTCAGGCTTGAGAAAGGCTTCATGTTGGAGCCGAAACGTCGCGTCACTTATGGGTGAATAAACACATCCTTTTTTTTATTGCAATCTCGCAGTGCTGCTCTATTTTTCTGTTATATACTGTATATATATATACAGTACAGACCAAAAGTTTGGACACACCTTCTCATTCAAAGAGTTTTCTTTATTTTCATGACTATGAAGGCATCAAAACTATGAATTAACACATGTGGAATTATATACATAACAAACAAATGTGAAACAACTGAAAATATGTCATATTCTAGGTTCTTCAAAGAAGCCACCTTTTGCTTTGATTACTGCTTTGCACACTCTTGGCATACTCTTGATGAGCTTCAAGAGGTAGTCCCCTGAAATGGTCTTCCAACAGTCTTGAAGGAGTTCCCAGAGATGCTTAGCACTTGTTGGCCCTTTTGCCTTCACTCTGCGGTCCAGCTCACCCCAAACCATCTCGATTGGGTTCAGGTCCGGTGACTGTGGAGGCCAGGTCATCTGGCACAGCACCCCATCACTCTTCTTCATGGTCAAATAGCCCTTACTTTCAAAGTTTTCCCAATTTTTCGGCTGACTGACTGACCTTCATTTCTTAAAGTAATGATGGCCACTTGTTTTTCTTTACTTAGCTGCTTTTTTCTTGCCATAATACAAATTCTAACAGTCTATTCAGTAAGACTATCAGCTGTGTATCCACCTGACTTCTCCTCAACGCAACTGATGGTCCCAACTCCATTTATAAGGCAAGAAATCCCACTTATTAAACCTGACAGGGCACACCTGTGAAGTGAAAACCATTTCAGGGGACTACCTCTTAAAGCTCATCAAGAGTATGCCAAGACTGTGCAAAGCAGTTATTTAAAGCAAAAGGTGGCTACTTTTAAGAACCTAGAATATGACATATTTTCAGTTGTTTCATACTTGTTTGTTATGTATATAATTCCACATGTGTTAATTCATAGTTTTGATGCCTTCAGTGTGAATCTACAATTTTCATAGTCATGAAAATAAAGAAAACTCTTTGAATGAGAAGGTGTGTCCAAACTTTTGGTCTGTACTGTATATACACTGCTCAAAAAAAATAAAGGGAACACAAAAATAACACATCCTAGATCTAAATTAATTAAATATTCTTCTGAAATACTTTGTTCTTTACATAGTTGAATGTGCTGACAACAAAATCACACAAAAATAAAAAAATAGAAATCAAATTTTTTAACTCATGGAGGTCTGGATTTGGAGTCACACTCAAAATTAAAGTGGAAAAACACACTACAGGCTGATCCAACTTTGATGTAATGTCCTTAAAACAAGTCAAAATGAAGTTCAGTAGTGTGTGTGGCCTCCACGTGCCTGTATGACCTCCCTACAACACCTGTGCATGCTCCTGATGAGGTGGCGGACGGTCTCCTGAGGGATCTCCTCCCAGACCTGGACTAAAGCATCTGCCAACTCCTGGACAGTCTGTGGTGCAATGTGACATTGGTGGATAGAGCGAGACATGATGTCCCAGATGTGCTCAATTGGATTCAGGTCTGGGGAACGGGCGGGCCAGTCCATAGCATCAATGCCTTCGTCTTGCAGGAACTGCTGACACACTTCAGCCACATGAGGTCTAGCATTGTCTTGCATTAGGAGGAACCCAGGGCCAACCGCACCAGCATATGGTCTCACAAGGGGTCTGAGGATCTCATCTCGGTACCTAATGGCAGTCAGGCTATCTCTGGCGAGCACATGGAGGGCTGTGCGGCCCTCCGAAGAAATGCCACCCCACACCATTACTGACCCAATGCCAAACCGGTCATGCTGGAGGATGTTGCAGGCAGCAGAACGTTCTCCACGGCGTCTCCAGACTCTGTCACGTCTGTCACATGTGCTCAGTGTGAACCTGCTTTCATCTGTGAAGAGCACAGGGCGCCAGTGGCGAATTTGCCAATCTTGGTGTTCTCTGGCAAATGCCAAACGTCCTGCACGGTGTTGGGCTGTAAGCACAACCCCCACCTGTGGACGTTGGGCCCTCATATCACCCTCATGGAGTCTGTTTCTGACCGTTTGAGCAGACACATGCACATTTGCGGCCTGCTGGAGGTCATTTTGCAGGGCTCTGGCAGTGCTCCTCCTGTTCCTGCTTGCACAAATGCGGAGGTAGCGGTCCTGCTGCTGGGTTGTTGGCCTCCTCCACGTCTCCTGATGTACTGGCCTGTCTCCTGGTAGCGCCTCCATGCTCTGGACACTACGCTGACAGACACAGCAAACCTTCTTGCCACAGCTCGCATTGATGTGCCATCCTGGATAAGCTGCACTACCTGAGCCACTTGTGTGGGTTGTAGACTCCGTCTCATGCTACCACTAGAGTGAAAGCACCGCCAGCATTCAAAAGTGACCAAAACATCAGCCAGGAAGCATAGGAACTGAGAAGTGGTCACCACCTGCAGAACCACTCCTTTATTGGGGGTGTCTTGCTAATTGCCTATAATTTCCACCTGTTGTCTATCCCATTTGCACAACAGCATGTGAAATTGATTGTCACTCAGTGTTGCTTCCTAAGTGGACAGTTTGATTTCACAGAAGTGTGATTGACTTGGAGTTACATTGTGTTGTTTAAGTGTTCCCTTTATTTTTTTGAGCAGTGTATATATATATATATATAGTGGGGACTCACACTGGTAGACAGGATTAGCGGACGCAATATAAAGGCAACAGCAAGTTCTTTGGATCCAACAGTTCAGTGTTTTATTCACACTTTAGGCAAGTGACAAAACAAGCAGTCATATTCAAACAAAAAGTCACCTTGTGGTGTTGGTGGTAATTCACACCATGCGGCAATTCTGCCTCAAAGAGCCTTTGCTGATAGCAACACCAACCTGTTTTCACGCCAAACAGGTAGCAAGCCTTCATCCAGACACAAGGCTCCCAGATCCCAACACAGGGACCTCGTTTCTGAGCTCAGCTGCATATTTAAGGACAGCCAGGTGCTGCCAAAACCCGGACCGGCATTTAAAATCCAGTCCGGTATTTGACCTCGCCTGGCTGTAAATCAGCCCAGCAGCACATGATGAGAGGAAAATACCTGTTTTCCCAGACCAAACCTCTCATTACATCACAATATATAGATAAATATATATATATATTTTTTTTGTTGTTGTTAATATCTTCTATGTAGCAGTGCTGATTCAGCCATTTGGCTCTGCTCGTCATGATGTGGTGATTTAGTTGGCATATGGTGATGATGCAACTTTAAAATGACAAATACAGCTCTACTACATCTCTTTGGATCTATTTCCCAAAATATCTGCTCTTTGAGTTTTTCTTTTTTTCTTTTTTAAATATATATACATATATTCTAACTCGGCAGCTCACCGCCGGGCCCCACGGATGACTATATCAGACTATGATGTGTATAGGAGATGACAGGCTGGTGCATACATGAATCCGTTTGGGGCCCGGATGCTGCTGCGAGACGACTTTTTAAAGTGTTATTCAAACAAGTGACACTTAGATTGGAGCTGATTCCTGTTTACTGATGCCACGGGGGATTTGTATTCCATTAATAAAGCGCAGAAGAGTTCCCAGCATCCTGCAGAACACTTTCCAGCTCTCTACTGTGTACGAGGATAGGGGGGGGGGGGGGGGGGGGGATATATCTGTTTTCTTCTCCGACAATAAGACTTCTGAAATCAGTCGGTGCTGGAGATCAGAGATTCTCGTTGCGAGCTCGGTGTGACTTTTCTGCCCTTATAAAATATAAGAAATTAGTATATAACCAGTACACAGGGGGGAATCTGCTAATAATGAAAACACTTACTTGGTAGGGGGAGAAATGGAAGGGTAACATTCAATCACAGAACTCCATAACTGCCCCACTCAGGTTCACCGTCCCATTGGAGGTTTCTCCGATGCCATGATAATATGGCCGATGAGACGTAGCTCATTAGAAAGCTGAGACTGATGGGGTCTAATGCTTGTTCTCGGTTATTTCACTGGTAGCACACTGAATTAGCCCCTTTTTATGCTATGCTTATGCAGTGTCCAACTGCTACGGCAGTGGTCCACTGCTTAAGGGGTTAATTTATTTTTTTAGTAACCATTGCTAGTAGCGACTGCTATACCCTCCTCAGCGGGAAATTTTTCAAAATTGGTGTATAGGAAAATTGCCGTAGTTTCCCACAACAACCAAACCTCTCATTTTTATGAGCTCCTTTGGAAAATGAAAGGTGGAATCTGATTGGTTGCATGTAATTAAAAATGTACTAAAGCCACTGATTTATTCAATCAATGAAATCTAATTGTACAGTGCCACCTGCTGTTTGTTCTTCTCTCTATTTCTTGTCCTCCTCACTGAGGTGGTCGCACGCGCTCAGTTTAAATCCTCAACTGCCACCTGTTAGAAGCTACAGTAGAAAGGACATGCCTCCTGAGTAAAGAAACTTCTCCTGGTATGCCAGTCTGAAGGGAGCAATACATTTGGGAGATCTCTGGACCCATGTGAGGTACAGGGCTGGCTTTGTTAGAAAGAGATTGTTATGGACTATATGATGTCTGTTTTTATTTTTTTAGATCACGGGACAACCCCTTAGGAGAAAGCTTTAAACCAACTTAAGTGGAGATCTTGTGGAGCATATCAGTGTTAAGAGGAGGTGTGGGAAGACTGTGGAGATCACTTGTCTGAGAGCTTTTGGACTCCACAGCCAAGTTGTCCAGGAGATGAAAAGCTTTGGGAGCCTGGATATGCTTTAAAGGCAGACTGGGGATCTGCTAAGGTCCTCATCCCGCAGAGGACATTGTGGATACATTTGTGAGTAAAGAACTTGGTGAGAGTAGTGTGATAGAGCAAAAATTACCAAGATAAGTGATTGCACCCCTATTTCTGGATGCTTGTTGCACTTGAGATAGAGAAAGAAGTGCAGTTTGAGGAAGGTTGCTTCAAAAAGCAAAATTGGCCTGCTAACAACCTTTGTAGCTATGAGAACTGTAAGATCTGTGGAATTACACATCTCTGCAAGATCTGCTGGTCCATGCAAAGTCTGAACTGTGACAACTGCTGTGAAAACTGTATTAGAACTTTAATTGCCAATAAAATTAACTGTTCTGCTGTTAAACCTGTCATTACCAGGGCCGATCCTACACGGGGTGCAGTGCAGGGCCGATCCTACACGGGGTGCAGTGGGTGCCCCGCACCCCAGCGCTGTCACCCGAAAGGCGCCGAGCGCAGGGCCGGACTGGCCTGCCGGGATAGCGGGAAATTTCCCGGTGGGCCGGCAAGCCTGAGTGCCGCAAGGCCGCGGCCCTGGTGACAAGTGGGGGCGGCCGGCGGCAGGGCAGAGCAGGAGATGAGCGCCTCCATTGCGGAAGCGCTCATCTCCATAGTCATCTGTATTGCCGTCCTCAGGACGGCAATACAGATGCCTGTGCTGCGGCAGAGGAGGGAGAGGTGTGTCCCCTCCTGTTCCTCTGATAGGCTGCCGGCTTAGTGCTGGCAGCCTATCAGAGGCCGGTGCAGGCGGCGCGATGACGTCATCGCGTCGCCTGAGCCGTATAGCGAGGGACACAGACGGAAGAGGCGGCCTGCATCGCATCGCATTGCTGGAGGTAAGTATAAGTGTATTATTTTTTTTTATTTTTTTATATAGGTACAATACTGGGCTGGCACATGATAAGGGGGGCTACTGGGCTGGCACATAAGGGGGGCTACTGGGCTGGCACATAAGGGGGGACTACTGGGCTGGCACATGATAAGGGGGGCTACTGGGCTGGCACATGATAAGGGGGGACTACTGGGCTGGCACATGATAAGGGGGGACTACTGGGCTGGCACATGATATGGGGGGCTACTGGCACATGATATGGGGGGCTACTGGCACATGATATGGGGGCACTCTGGCTACTGGCACATGATATGGGGGCACTCTGGCTACTGGCACATGATAATGGGGGGGATCTGGCTACTGGCACATGATATGGGGGGGGGCTCTGGCTACTGGCACATGATAAGGGGGGGGCTCTGGCTACTGGCACATGATAAGGGGGGGCACTCTGGCTACTGGCACATGATATGGGGGCACTCTGGCTACTGGCACATGATAATGGGGGGGGATCTGGCTACTGGCACATGATATGGGGGGGTGCTCTGGCTACTGGCACATGATAAGGGGGGGGCTCTGGCTACTGGCACATGATATGGGGTGCTACTGGCACATGATAAGGGGGGCTACTGGCACATGATAAGGGGGCTACTGGCACATGATAAGGGGGTCTACTGGCACATGATAAGGGGGGCTACTGGCACATAGGGGGGCTACTGGCACATAAGGGGGGCTACTGGCACATGATATGGGGGGCTCTGGCTACTGGCACATGATATGGGGGGGCTCTGGCTACTGGCACATGACATTTATTTTGACTTGTCAAAGCCGTTGACTAAGTTATTGTCAAAGCAAATTGGTGGGGCTGAAGTTGGGGGCTGAAGTTGTTGCCATAGAAACATTGTAAAGGGGAGGAGTTAGTAAGATAACCACGCCCATGTGGGGGCACCAGAAATATTTCTGCACCCAGGCGTCTGTGACCCTAGGATCGGCCCTGGTCATTACCTCACACTTCAGGGAACCATGCCAGAAGTCATCATCAAGGGCACCCCACCTAACACCAGGCAGGAGAACCCAAAGCTGGGGAGTGCTCCGAAAGGAAGAAAAGGTGCACTCTTCTCATCACTGCATGGCCCAGGGGAGCAACAGAGAGAGGACTGCTACTGTCACTAACTACTACCCCTATTATTGTTACAACCACTCCTGTCCTCCTCCTGCACTAAGTGTATAGAGTAATTATAACTGAATTTAAAAGGAAATTAAAGTAGACCTGTCTGGTCTGATCTCTAAGGGCAGTACAGGAAAACATTGGAGATGTTCAGCTCTGGGGTATGTAGTTTTTTGTAATTTAATTCAATTTTTTCATTAGGGTTGAGCGAATCGGGATCAGATTGCTGTATGCGCCTCGTATGTTCAGCTTTGTATTTTGAAACAGTAATGTACAGAGAAGACTGTGAGTCTTGTTCTATTACTTACTCATAGAGAAAGCATGTGAATCCTGTTTCCTTCTCCTACTCATAGACTCTGGGAGCCCTGCTTCCTCTGTCCGCTCATCCAGAAAGCCTGTGAGTCCTGCTTCCCCTGCCTACTCATACAGAAAGCCTGTGAGTCCTGCTTCCCCTGCCTACTCATACAGAAAGCCTGTGAGTCCTGCTTCCCCTGCCTACTCATACAGAAAGCCTGTGAGTCCTGCTTCCTCTGTCCACTCATCCAGAAAGTCTGTGAGCCCTGCTTCCTCTGTCCGCTCATCCAGAAAGCCTGTGAGTCCTGCTTCCCCTGCCTACTCATACAGAAAGCCTGTGAGTCCTGCTTCCCCTGCCTACTCATACAGAAAGCCTGTGAGTCCTGCTTCCCCTGCCTACTCATACAGAAAGCCTGTGAGTCCTGCTTCCCCTGCCTACTCATACAGAAAGCCTGTGAGTCCTGCTTCCTCTGTCCACTCATCCAGAAAGCCTGTGAGTCCTGCTTCCCCTGCCTACTCATAGAGAAAGCCTGTGAGTCCTGCTTCCCCTGCCTACTCATACAGAAAGCCTGTGAGTCCTGATTCATATGTCCATTCATAGAAAAAGACTGAGTCCTTCTTCCTCCCCCCACTCATACAGGAAGCATGTGAGTCCTGCTTCCCCTGCTTAGTCATAGAGAAATCTTGTGAGTCCTACTCCATATACATACTCATAGAGAAGCCTGTGAGTCCTGTTTCCTTCCCCTACTTATAGAGAAAGCCTGTGAGTCCTGCTTCTCCTGCTTACTCATAGAGAAATCATGTGCATCCTGTTTTCTCTGCTCACTCATAGAGAAAGCCCATGTGTAACGGTCACGTACACTACACACAGGGGGGAGCATAGTGACCACTGCGCTCCACCTGCGCTGCTTGAAAAAGACCGCTCAGGTCGAAACGTCACATGAATTTGATGGAATAAAGGATATATAAAGACAAGAAGAGTGCAGCGGTTCTATTGTTCTATGGTTGCCTACTTGGAGGGGCGCTATGGACTGGCGTCTAACACCGCATGCACCACCACATACAAGGCCAGTATACCCCTATGTGCTGCTACACCTACTATACCGTTACACTGCGCTCCACCCTCACCCCTGGCCCTGCCTACTTGCCTCGCAAGTCCTGATGACAGGGGACAACTGGGCGGCAGTCCCTAACTTAGGATACGTGCAGGGAGGACAGACAAGACAAATAACGGATCGTGAACGGACCGGATCAATACCAAAAGAGCAACGCAGTACAAAGGGATAAAGCAGAGAATAGTCAGGAGAAGCCGGGGTCAAATACCAGGAAAGTAATGAAGTACAACAAGTGTCCGCAAAGAATCGTCAGGTGGAAGCCGGGGTCAGAATACCAGGAGAGTTGCGCAGTACAGGAGGAGCAGGCAGAGGATCGGAAAACAGGATCAGGTACGTATACAGGAAACCAAAAATCGCCAAGAACCTAATTAACAGGCAACCTTTGGCCAGCAGGCTGCCTGTTTAAATACTGGCTAGCTGGGGTCATGTGACGTCGCCAGCGCCACATGACCCGCACTAGGGAGTACAGCTGAGCACCGAGTGCCCAGCTTGGTGCTCAGACCTCCCCTGGTTGCCGGGGGAACTGAGGACGCGGGCCGCTTGGAGGAGACGGAGGAGGTCCGTCCCGCCCCCTATCACCAAGGAGACAAGGACGTTGTGTGCATCCTCGCTCCTGCACAGAAACGGGAGGACGACGGCGCTGATGAGAGAGAGCGCCTCGGCGTCCCGTGACACCGTGAGTCCTGCCTCCCCTGACTACTCATTAAGAAAACCTGTGAGTCCTGCTTCCCATTTACTTATAGAGAAAGCCTGTGAGTCCTCTTCCCATCTACTTATAGAGAAAGCCTGTGAGTCCACTTCCCATCTACTTATAGAGAAAGCCTGTTACTCACAGACTTTCACAAGCCTCACAAGCATGGAGGACTCACAGGCTTTCTCTATGAGTGGGCAGAGTAACAGGTGTTACTACAGCAGAGGTCAGCAACCTCCAGCACTCCAGCTGTGGTGAAACTACAACTCCCAGCATGCTCCATCGACTTCTATGGGAGTTCCAACAACAGCCAAGCATGTTTGTATGCTGGGAGTTGTAGTTTCACCACAGCTGGAGTGCCGAAGGTTGCTGATCCCTGTACTACAGTATACAGAGGAAGCAGGATTCACAGGCGGATTTTATAAGTTGGAGGGGTAGTGGTTCCTGGCAACTGTTAAGCAGCTTTTTATATGACAAAATTTAACCAAACTCTAGAAATCTACCGTACATGCGCTGAAGCTGCTCCCTGTTCTGCCCTCAGGTAGAGGACCCAATGACATCCAAGCTGCTTGCAAAATGGGGCTGTGACCATTTAAAAAAAAAATATATATATGACTAAATGAATAGCAGCTAATTTTGGAATAATGTTCTACTGTGGACATTCAGCTTAACCTGGATATGTCCATTAGCTGCAAATTATGTAAAACGTTGCACTGTATTTAATTTGATGAATTCATATATACATTTTCCCCTAATTTGTGATGTAACAAACTCAGCTCTACTACTTCTGCACATTCCAATCATATCTGTTATTCATTCAGTGATACATAGGCAAAACACTGTCTCCTTCAGCTGTCACTCCCAGCTGTCTAATGTACAATCTTGCCAGAGACGATCAGTCAGTGTCGCGCAAATCTTCTAAAGATGTGCATTTCCACTGATATATGTCTGGAGATTATCATAAAAATATGAACATGTGCAGCAATTTACGGTTCAAAAAGAAAATTGTCGATTTTAAAGGCACAGTGAACCTAAAGTCTGGCATAGCTGAGTAGCTGAACGTGTTCTCTGTTATCAGCCGTCTCAGGCTGGAGGGACAATGGAGCTAGGGTGTAGAGATGTCCCGAACTATTCGCCGTCGAACAGTTCCCGGCGAACATCGCCGCGGCGTGCAAACATATGCGATGTTCGGTCCGCCCCCTATACGTCATCATTGAGCAAACTTTGACCCTGTACCTCACAGTCAGCAGACACATTCCAGCCAATCAGCAGCAGACCCTCCCTCCCAGACCCTCCCACCTCCTCTAAAAAAAGCAAAGACGGCAGCCCTCTTAGATTCATTCTGAAGCTGCAGTGTTAGTGAGAGCAGGGACAGTGCTGCTGCTGCTGCTGAATTAATAGGCAAAGTGCTAGCTAGGCCAGTGTTCTGTGTCCACTCCAGTCCTCAAAGACTCATCTGCTGTAAGGACAGCGTCCTGACAGCACCCCAAAAAGCCCTTTTTAGGGCTGGTACATCAGTCTGCTTTTATTTTTATTTTTTTTCTATATATATATTGCAGTTGCCTGCCCGTGTGTGAGAGGCCACAGGCCCACAGACTGTACTGTGTGCACACCCCTCATATAGGGTGGCACAGTACCTTGCAGATAAAAAAAAGTCATTACATTTTTTCTCTGTAATATAATTGCAGTTGCCTGCCAGTGAGTGTCAGGCCCACAGACTGTACTGTGCCCACTGCCCACCACTCATATAGGGTGGCACAGTACCTTGCAGATAAAAAAGTCATTTAATGACCTTCAGTGAAATCACTGAGGACAAGGAACGGGACATGAGTAGCTCGGCATCCAACCTTGTGCAAATGGGGTCTTTCATGCTGTCATGCCTGTTTAGGGACCCTCGTATAAAAAGGCTGAAGGAGAACGACCTGTACTGGGTGGCCACGCTACTAGACCCCCGGTATAAGCAGAAAGTGGCTGAAATGTTACCGAATTACCGGAAGTCGGAAAGGATGCAGCAGTTCAAAACAAGTTAAAAAGTATGCTTTACACAGCGTATAAGGGTGATGTCACAGCACAACGGGAATCTAACAGGGGAAGAGGTGAAAGTAATCCTCCTCCTCCCATGACCACGCCGGCAAGGACAGGACGCTTTACAGACGTGTTGTTGATGGAGGACATGTGGAGCTTTTTAAGTCCTACGCATCGCCACAGCCCTTCGGGGTCCACCCTCAGAGAACGACTCGACCGACAGGTAGCAGACTACCTCGCCTTAACTGCAGATATCGACACTCTGAGGAGCGATGAACCCCTTGACTACTGGGTGTGCAGGCTTGACCTGTGGCCTGAGCCATCCCAATTTGCGATAGAACTTCTGGCCTGCCCCGCTTCAAGTGTCCTGTCAGAAAGGACCTTCAGCGCAGCAGGAGGTATTGTCACTGAGAAGAGAAGTCGCCTCGGTCAAAAAAGTCTAGATTACCTCACCTTTATTAAGATGAATGAGGGATGGATCCCGAAGGGACTGACAGTGGGCGATACATTTGACTAAAAAAGACCTCAGCACGACCATAGGCTTTGAAAAAACCGCCATCGCCTGCAATCTCCCAAACGTGCGCACGAGCACAGTCATCACTACACCAAGATTGACGCATAGAGGAATAAAATTTATGTCATGAGTGTGTCAACTATTGACAACTCTTTGCGGTTGTTTGCGGTGCGTTAAACGGGGAGTTTGGTCTGTCAGAGTTTGGTCTGTCACTGTGAAGCGGGCGTAACCCTTACACTACCTGATCGATACAACATCATACCTGATCGTATACACGCACTGGATGTTTTAAAGCACGTTATTCCAAACAATTTAGGAATGTTAGGTGATTTATGCCCTTTATGGATTAAAACCCGACTCTGCGTCAACTACGTAAATTTCCATGGGAGTTTTGCCATGGATCCCCCTCCGGCATGCCACAGTCCAGGTGTTAGTCCCCTTATAACAACTTTTCCATCACTATTGTGGCCAGAAAGAGTCCCTGTGGGTTTTAAAATTCGCCTGCCTATTAAAAAGTCTATGCCGGTTCGCCCGTTCACGAACATTTGCGTAAATTCGCGTTTGCCGTTCGCAAACAGAAAATATTATGTTCGCAACATCTCTACTATGGTGTCTTAAAGGGCATCTCTGGTGCTATACTACTGACGGCCTACCATTAACCCCTTTAGGCACCCATGTCATAAATGTGCCCTATCAGAGGCTCCATGATCTACAGTCACAGACGTGTTCACCTTTACCTTAGCTCAAATTTGGTAAAGGACTCTGACATTCTAGCAAAACCTTTGACCGGCCCCAATTTACATCACAGGCATTGGGGGACATTTACTAAGCAGGTTGCACCAGAATTATGGCGTAAAATGTGCCAAAAAGAATGGTGTTTTCATTTGTGCCAAATATATCAACTGTTTTCTCTAGAATTTTCATAATAAAGAATGCATCACGTCACTCTCAAATTGCCGCATATTTTGCCTCAATTATCATCCTCTTAGCGGCAGAAATGTCCCAAATTGTTGCAGACAATGAAGCCAGCTAATGTGGTGGTGTTTTGTGTAAAAAGTCACATTTTTGGAATAAAGATGCGACTTTTTGTCAAAAAGTTGCATTTATAAAAAGAAAACCAACTTGTTGTGGGAACAAGTGATAGGTGAGTAATAAAACCGGAGGCGTTTATTTCTATCTAATATAAATCAGCAAAACAGCAGCGTTCTGTCAGTAAACTGACATTCAACAAAACAATGTCGAGTCTGAGACCAAAGTCACAATTTACCAGTGGAAATTTCGAAAATGTGTTTCAAAAGTCTCAAGTGTGGTTTGGCAGGTTTGGCTTGAAAAAGTTACATTTTAGTGCCATTGGTGGTAAAATGTCACAAATAGAGAGAAATAGGTGAATAATCAAATTTATATTTTAAAAAGTCAGGTGTGCGCCTTTTGATATGTAATGTTAGTATTTTTTGGCGCAAATTACGCCATTATTGGTAAATGTCCCCCACCGGGTGGTGAAGGATGCAGCAAATGTATGAAGAGCTGTGCTTCTCGTAATACATTTGTTGCATTCTTCTTCTTGCACAGGACATATTCAGAACAGCGTAAATCAGAGCTTTTTTTTTTAACTTTAACTTTCTTTCGATGGATCTGTGTGATGGCTTCATTCCTGTAGCATGACTTGTAGCTTTCATCTGTGCCATTTTGAGGTGCATACAATGTGCTCTAGGGAAATTAATACCAAATGTGTCTAACCTAATGTTATTTACAAGTATAACATTTTTGAAAATGCCCCAACCGTAAAGGGGTCGTCCGGGTTCAGAGCTGAACCCAGACATATCCCCTTTATCACCCAGGCAGCTTCTCTGAGATGAGTATCAGAGAATGAAATGTTCCGATGATGTCACTTGTCTTCCGTTGTATCGTGCAGGGCAAAGGCTTTTTTGTTTACATTTTTCAATGCTAGGCGGAGGCTTCCACCTAGCAGTGTTCCCGTTGATGTCACCGACACTGATGGGTGAGTTTTAGCACTGCCCTAGCTGTTTTACAGATTTACAGGTACTGTACGTCACCAGATCAAATGAAAAAGCTCTTCCCCTGTGCGGTTCTCAGAGGGGCAGAACCCCAGAACCCCTTTAAGGGTTTATTTTACCTGTAGAAATTATGGGGTGTATGAGAATTTTTTGATAACTTTTTATACCATTTTTTGTGTGGTGTTTTTTTGTTTTGTTTTGGGTTTTTTTTGCTACGTTTTTCCATTATACAAGAATTATTTCTTTATTTTTTTATCATTTATTAGTCAACAGATGTGATCCTTTGATCCTTTAGGAGCCACCGTAAAAAGGTGCATTCATTGGTGGTCACTAAGTGGGGATCATCTGTCATTAGAACAGAATATCTATAAGAATAATCAGTGGGCTTCTCTTCTTGGCGTGGACTGATGGCTGCTCATGGTGTTCATAAAGAAGTCCAGCTTCGGGGATTGAATCCCATAGGTCCAACCTGCTTTGGACCCTGGGACTAAGCACTTTAGTTTTTTTTTGTTTTCCCATTCTAAGTGGTTAAAAATAATAAACTAAAGGGGTTGTCCTATCCTCCAGATAACAGGCTATTGATAAGCTGGTTGCTCTTAACCCCATAGTGACCACTAATACACCTTTTTACTGATGTAAACATAGGGGGTTTTAACAGCTGGCTTTAATCAATCATTACATATTCCCAAAACGGTGCATTAAAAAAAAGTCCTGCAAAAAAATAAGACCTCATACAAGTACATTAATAAAAAAACAAAAAAGTTATAGCTCTTGAAATGCGATTTTAAAAAAAATGTGCATGGTCACTAAGGCGTTAACTTGCCTCCGTTATTGGAATCATCACATTAATGGGACAATTCCAAAGCATTATCACTAGAGATGAGCAAACCGAATCCAACCAACTGGATTTCGATCCAAATTTCATAATAAATTCCATTCGCCGTGAAGCCGAATTTCCTCGAGCATTGTGGTAGCGAATCGATTTAACTGGAAATAATGTAAAAAAAAGATCCTGTACGAAATCCTGTGCGGGGTGAGGTCATCTCGGGCTGCGCAAGATTTCGCGCCAGATCTTCAAGCCCGATGGCGGCTAGCCTGTCGCGAGCAAATGGAGGAGGTAAGTATGATTCCATTTTTTCTCTGTTAATTTTACACTGTTTTTACCCTCAGATTCTGCATTAGGGGGGCCAGGTCTAAATAAAGACCATCCTCATTTTTTGTTGGCTTTACTTCTTTCAAATCATCCTTTGCGGTCTCCATGTCCTAGAAAAGTCAGCAAGATGCAGAGAGAGGAGGAGCTGGATGTTCCTGATGACATATTCTGATCGATATTAGATGATATGGAAAAGAAGGAAAAGCAGATGGCAGAAGAAGGGCTCCCACCTGTAGGGCAGGAGAGCGCTGGGGTTGGAGCAGTGGGAATGCCAGAGCTGATTAACATTCCGTGTTTACTGTCCAATAACCTGCAGGAGATTGCAGGCCAGAACAGCAATAATCTGCATATTGCCGCCCTCCTAACCAGCCAAACCCCATACCAGCAACAGACCCTGTTTAAAGAGCATTAAAGGTGCCGCGCGGCCATTAACAAGACTATACAGTGTGGTTTTCATTATTAATTGGACGCGCGGTTCTTCACAGCAGCATGGCCACAAACTGCCCGGTTGCTCCGTGTGACCATACCCTAAGGGCTCGTTCACACGACCGTTGGTGTCCCGTTCCTGTATTGCGGCCCATATTTGCGGATCCGCAATACACGGGCTCCATTCCGTTGTCATTCCGCATCACGGAGGCGGAAGCCATTCATTTCAATGAGTCCGCAAATCCGGAGATGCGGAACGGAAGCATGAAACCGAACACTACGGAAGCTCTACGGAGTGCTTTCTGGGGTTCCGTTCTGTGCCTCCGCACCGCAAAAAGATAGAACATGCTCTATCTTTTTGCGGAACGGAGAAATCGCAGGCCCATTCAAGTGAATGGGTCTGAGATCCCCAAGCGCCTGCCCCATGGAAGGTGCCCGTGCATTGCGGACCGCAATTTGTGGTTCACAGCACGGGACACTAACGATCGCGTTAACGAGCCCTAAGGCAGAGTGGCCTGAGTACATGATTTATAGTGATTCATGACTAATTAATTTGCAACTAATGTAGTTGCCCAATAACAAATTTCAAAACATCTCTACTTTGTGCAAGAAATATAATAATTTGATGTCTTTCCCCTTTAATGCTTCCTTGTTCCATGTCTTACTATAATATTTAGGGTGAATACCGAAGCACCAAGTGATATGTGAGAGTCAGAGGTCATGGCCTCGGGTGAAACGGAAATGTCAGACATATAATAATTGCATGAAGATTTCATGTCCCCTTGTTCAGCCTCCTGCTTCCTCCTCGACTCAGGGCTGCAATGTTTAAACACCATAAAGCATGAAGAAATTCCCGATCCTGCAGTTTAGCCGGCGTAACTAGTGTAAATATTGACCACATCTTCATTATTACAGTAAATTAGATCCTTCCAGACCATTTGGCGCGGTGTTCAGCGGACCCGAGGAGTGCCTCGGCATTCGTATGCGTCTGTAGCTTAGAGTGGCCGGAAAGTGTTTACAAGGATAGAATTGGAATTGATGAAATGTGGTAATTTAATTTCTGACTGAGGCTCACGGCCGTGACCCGAGACAGAGGTTAGACAGCAGATAGAGAAAAGACTAAATTGTGTGGTGGACAGGGTGAAAGAAATATTCTCTGATGGAAGGTTGAAAGTTTGGAAGCAAAGAGTTTTTTTTTATTTTTTATTTTTTATTCTTCCAACAAATAATATAATTGACACAAAATATCAGGGGTGTGAATACTTTTGCAACCATGTTATATTGCTCCATCAAAAAAAAAAAAAAAAAAAAAATAATAATAATAATAATAATAATTTATGGCTCTCCAGTTATTGTGAAACCACAATTCCCAACATGGATTACAGATATCTGCTCGTATATACTTAAAATAATAAAATAGATAATTGGTTTGATTAAATACTGTTCACAGATCCTATGCAGCTCATGTGTTTCCACGGTTACAGAATGCAGTAAAGCCCAACTGTCTGACCTTATGTAGCTTGATTCAGTTTCTCACATACATTTTATCAACATAGGACTGTAGAACCAGACTGCACAGGGTTTCATTGCAGTCTGTAACCATAACAGCGAATAGCTCTGCATGAGAGCTGCATACATAAAACAGTAGTAGATTTTTTAAGTTAGTAAAGTTGCTTCAAAGTTTATTGTTAATGCGGTAGAGAATTAAAAGGGACTGCAAAAGTGTAAATATCTTTATGTCAGTAGAAATAAATCAAAGCAACTGGACTTTTTTTTTTTTTTTCTTGAAGACGTTTCTCTAGTCGTCCGACTTGCTTCTCAATTAGAAAGACTCTGCAGCATACAGGTGACTCATGCTTCAGTTGGCATTATCTGTTTATGATAATCAACACGAGGCTGAGGACTTCATAGAGGTGATATGCTGATTGCATTTTGAATGACTGAAGCTATTAAGTCTGATTAACCTGCCTTGGAAGAGGTGTTAGAACAGCATGGTAAGTGGCAGACAATAGATGGAGAAATCAAGCTAGAATACAGACAGCAGCTGTAAAAGGCAGCTGTAGTGCGTGGCATAAAATCTGAACTGAAATTTCTATTTTTCAGCATTTGTTTTCTAGAATATCCCAAACATTGCATATTTTTACTTCATATAACCATTTTTCAAGTCAGCGTTTTCCTTCCCCTGTTCTCGATCTGACCACATTCTGGCCAGATGTTTACATTCATAACTTCCTGTTTTGATCGGCTTCCTGATGGGTTTTCTAACCAATCCCAGCATGCTCTGCTCCGTGGGCTTGCTCCACTTAGCTAACATGGTAGGAGAATGGGTAGGGGGGGTGACAACTGTGAAGGGAATAGTGTGTAAGGTGGAGCGAGCTCTGTAAAACATAACATAGCAAACCATGCTGGGATTGGTTAAAAAAAAATCCAGCAGGAAGTTGAGGAAAACAGGAAGTTCTGCATGTAAACCTCCTGCCATGGTGCAGTTATGCTGAGAACAGGGGAAGGAAACTGCAGACATGACAAACAGATATATGAGGCCAAAATGTGCAGTTTAAAGGGGTATTCCAGTTATCCACAAGATAGGGGATAACTATTAGATCGGTGGGGGCCCTACCACTGGGACCCCCATCGATCCTAATAACTGGGACCTCGTACCCCCTGCAGCCTCCCTGAAATTAACAGAGTGGTCGGTCGACCATGCGCATGGCTGCTCCATTCCTTTCTATTGGAGTTCTGGAGATAGCAGAGTACAGTGCTCAACTATCTGCAGAATTCCCATAGAAATTAATGGAGAGGCCACGTGCACACTTTGTTCATTTCAGGGGGCAGAAAGGAGTACATGGCCCCGAGTTTCGTGATCGTGGGAGTCCCAGTGGTAGGACCCCCACCGATCTAATTGTTATCCCCTATCCTGTATACTCCTTTAAGGTACGTTCGGCAGATGAAAAAAAAATATTCTGACGAAGAAAGATGCTGATCATTTCCTATTCATTCTAATAAAAACAATATTAATTATGTAATTGTTTCTTTTCAAATGCATTTAAATTAAATATTAATATGAAAAGAAAAGCCTGTAGACATTTGTTTTGCATTTTTCTATCACTAAATCTTCCTAATTTGCTATACTGTTGATGTGAATACATTTACAGTGAGACATTAGCACTTATAATGAATGAATTTAATGGCTTTAGACCCCTTTTGGGGTAATTTTTTTGTTATGTTTGCATTTTACTGAATTTGGGCTAAATCTCTTTATTAAAAATGTTCAGCCGTTTCTGAGAAATATGGGTTAAAAATCAGTCTGTTTTCTTTGAATCCTGTCACCTGACGACTCATGTGCCGCTCTTATTTGTGATCTCCTGACCTCTGTAGGAGGGTTCAAGGGATGATCATGAATGATAGATATGTGTCACCGAGGTTCCTGACCTCGGTGAAGTAAGAGCCGGTTTCATGTGTTAGCAGCAGTTGCTGTTTGACACGTTGATGTTTAGTATGGCTGTAATAGCTGATATGTGATGGCTCTTACTGGGAGTAGTCAAAGTGCTGGGTGGGTGACTACTCTCCACGTTCCAGGCCAGGTCTTGGTTTTGGGCTATAAAACACAGGCAGCACTGTCAGGTGGTGTGGATTACTCCTCTATGACAGTGGAGCCCTGTCAGTCTCTGTGTTGGGACCTGGCAGTTTGGGCCTGGATTAAGGCCTGCTACCTTGTTGGTGTGAAAGCAGGTGGATTCTGCTTTGTCCAAGGACTTCTTCTTTGCTGCATGGTGTGAATGAACACCAGAATCACAAGGTGACTGTTTTCCTTTAAACAGACTTTTTGTTTTGTCATTTACTTAATGTGTGAATAAACACTGAACTGTTTAATTCCAAGACTTTGTTATTGCCTCTATACTGCGTCCGCTAACCTGCCAATCAGAGCGATTCCCCACACCTCATAAACACTCATTAGAGTCTAAATTCTGATCAAAATGCTAAAAATATGGTTTATGAGATGAAGAGATCAGAGATAAGAGCTACACATGAGCCATTCTAAGAAATCAGACTGTGACAGCTTGAAAACAGACTGATTTTTCAACCCCTTTTCTTAAAAACAGCTGAACATTTTTAATAAAGACCAATTGAAAAAAATATTTTAGCCCAAAATGATTAAAATACAATCATAAAAAAAGCCCCTGAAGATATCCATAGCCTTTAAGTTTCTATAAAACCTACAGACCAGTTCTGTGGTTCTGCTGTTTTTGACCCTGTAATAAATGCATTACGCGCCTTCAAAATGTTGGCTTTTAACTAAACCAATATTTATAGGGAAGGCAGTGCTTCTTTCTGAAACATATTTACGAAGGAATTGTCCCGCGGACATCTGCTCATTACATTTTGCTTTACTGCTTGTGAATTAAATTAGAGAAGACTTTTTCCTTGGGAATAAGCCTGCTCATGCTGCCGGCATCTCCATTGGAATAGGCTCAGCAGAAAGCAGGAAGGACGGGAGACAAGAGCCTCTGAAGGCAGAAAAGAGCATTTTTAACATGTTTAATTGTTCAGACAAAGGACAAATACTTTATTTCTAACAAAAGGTCAGGACTCACATCTCATGAATCCCGGTAGAAAACATAAAGGGATTGGACAGATGAAGCTGATGATGGAATTTATTACACTTTTTAATAGAAACAGAAATTGTTAAGGCGTCTCATGAAGAAATTTTAAGAGGAAGTTGCAAATCCATTATAACATAAGACTATGGGGAAATGAATGTTGATTCTCATATTCATATTTGGTGTCATCCACCATATATACACTGAACAAAAATATAAATGCAACACTTTCGGTTTTTCTCCCATTTTGTATGAGCTGAACTCAAAGATCTGAAAATTTTCTACATACACAAAAGACCCATTACTCTCAAATATTGTTCACAAATCTGTCTAAATCTGTGTTAGTGAGCACTTCTCCTTTGCCTAGATAATCCATCCCACCTCACAGGTGTGGCATATCAAGGTGCTGATTAGACAGCATGAATATTGCACAGGTGTGCCTTAGACTGCCCACAATAAAAGTCCACTCTGAAATGTGCAGTTTGATCACACAGCACAATGCCACAGATGTCGCAATGTTTGAGGGAGCGTGCAATTGCCATGCTGACTGCAGGAATGTCTACCAGAGCTGTTGCCCGTGCAATGAATGCTCATTTCTCTACCATAAGCCGTCTCCAAAGGCGTTTCAGAGAATTTGGCAGTACATCCAACCGGCCTCACAACCACAGACCACGTGTAGCCACACCAGCCCAGGACCTCCACATCCAGCATGTTCACCTCCATGATCGTCTGAGACCAGCCACCCGGACAGCTGCAGCAACAATCGGTTTGCACAACCAAAGAATTTCTGCACAAACTGTCAGAAACGTCTCAGGGAAACTCATCTGATTGCTCGTCGTCCTCATCGGGGTCTGGACCTGACTGCAGTTCGTCGTCGTAACCGACTTGAGTGGGCAAATGCTCACATTCAATGGTGTCTGGCACGTTGGAGAGGCGTTCTGTTCACGGATGAGTCCCGTTTTTCACTGTTCAGGGCAGATGGCACACAGCGTGTGTGGCGTCGTGTGGGTGAGCCATTTGCTGACGTTAACGTTGTGGATCGAGTGGCCCATGGTGGCGGTGGGGTTATGGTATGGGCAGGCGTATGTTATGGACAACAAACACAGGTGCATTTTATTGATGGCATTTTGAATGCACAGAGATACCGTGACAAGATCCTGAGGCCCATTGTTGTGCCATTCATCCACGACCATCACCTCATGTTGCAGCATGATAATGCACGGCCCCATATTGCAAGGATCTGTACGCAATTCCTGGAAGCTGAAAACATCCTCCCATTGCTAGCATGGTTACATGCTGGAGGTAACTGGTGAGTTGCTTGTGAGTCGGCCTCATGCTCCTGTAATTTGCCCACTGGCTCCTGGTATTGCCCACATGGCCCAGGTAGGTGAGTGTTAGGTCCCGAGCTACTTGAGAAACCTTGGCGCGGTGCTCGGGCTCAGACATGTCCTACACCGTAGGACATGTTGGCTAATCTCTCAATTTTAAAATCAGTTTAAGGGTTTAGTAAGACTGCAGAGTGCACCTGTCTTTGCTATTATTTAGTTATAAGGCACTCTCTCTCCACTATACTCGGCTGGGGTAAGCTTACGGCTCAGGAAGACAATGGGATGCTCCTCCCAATTGACTTCCTGAGACAGTCCAGCACGAGGCCTACTTCGGAGGAATCAGTCTGTACTATAAGCTCTCTTTTGAAGTCAGGTGTCACCAAAACCGGGAACCCGCACGGGCCGACTTCAAAGCGGAGAAAGCCTCTTCCACCCGATCATCCCAGCGAACTATCGTTGACTTGTGTCCCTTCAAGAGTCCTGTCAAGGGCGTGGCTAGAGTAGCAAAGTGGGGAACAAACCTCATATAATAGCCCACCATTCTCAGGAATGACTTTATTTGCCTAGTGGTGACAGGTCGGGACCAATTCCGTATCTCCTCTATTTTGTTCACTTAGGGTTTGATGACACTGCGCCCAATGACATACCCCAGGTACTTAGTCGCTTCTAATCCTATCGCACATTTTTTGGGGTTAGCGGTTAGGCCAGCTTTCCAAAGGGAGTCCACAACAGCCTGCACTTTGGTTAGGTGACTTTCCCAGTCGGTACTGTGGATGACAATATCGTCCTAGTAAGCCGAAGCGTACCAACCACGTGAACAAAGCACAATGTCCATTAGTCGCTGAAAAGTGGCAGGGGCGCCATTCAGACCAAATGGTAAGACCTTATATTGAAACAGCCCCTCAGGCGTGATGAAGGAATTTTTCTCTTTGGCAGCCTCCGTTAAGGGCACCTGCCAGTACCCTTTCATGAGGTCCGAAATAGAAAAATACCGGGCTTGTCCTAACCTCTCGATAAGGTAATCCGCCTGGGGTATGGGATACGCATCCAATTTGGAAACCTCGTTAAGTTTTCGAAAGTTGTTACAAAACCCCAACGTCCCGTCCGGCTTGGTATCAATACTATAGGACTGGCCTACTCACTTTTTGACTCCTCAATGACATCTAGTTGCAACAATATGGCTTGTCACCGAGCCTCGGGTACCCGGTATGGTTTTAATCGACTTTTGCCTGAGGCTCAGTGACAATGTAATGCTGGATTATGGAAGTGCGTCCAGGGAGGTCCGAGAACACATCCGTGTTCCGACTAATGAACTTCCTGGCCTCCTGAGTCTGTTTAGAGGAGAGGCTGTCAGCAATTTTTACTGTGGCAGCCGCCTCTCTTGCATCAGACAGAGGGGCTGGTACCTCTTTTCCTAGAAAACCCGGCCACGGGCTGTCTTCTGTACAGGTTTCCCTATCTTTCCACGGTTTGAGTAAATTCACATGGTAAACCTGCTCCGGCTTTCGCCACCCTGGCTGGTGTACCTTGTAGTTTACATCTCCAATTTTCTCGAGTAACTCATAGGGCCCCTGCCACCTAGCTAGGAACTTACTGTCCATGGTCGAAACCAGAACCAAAACCCGATCACCCAGGTTAAAGATCCGGACCCGTGCCTGCCGATTATAGACCCGACTCTGGGCTCGCTGAGCTGCCTCCATATGCTTCCTAACAAGAGGGAACACTGTCTCTATTCAATCTTGCATCTGGGTAACGTACTCAATGACACTTTTATGTGGAGTGGGTTGTTGTTCCTACGCCTCTTTGGCCACGTCCAAAAGACCGCGAGGGTGTCTGCCATATAGCAGTTCGAAGAGCGAGAACCCAGTAGAGGCCTGTGGTACCTCTTGCACTGCGAACATGAGATAGGGCAGAAGGAGGACCCAGTCCTTCCCATCTTTAAACACTACCTTTTTCAACATATTTTTTAATGTTTGGTTAAACCGTTATACCAGACCGTCCAATTGCAGATGGTAAACGGACGTCCGTAGTTGTTTTATGTGCAGCAACTTACACAGTTCACTAATCACTTTGGACATAAAAGAGGTTCCTTGGTCGGTCAGAACCTCTTTAGGTAGTCCTACTCGGGAAAACATCTCCATTAACTCCTTAGCTATGAGTTTGGCCGAGGTATGTCGCAGTGGCATCGCCTCCAGGTATCGAGTGGCGTAGTCTAGAATGACTAAGATGTGTTGATGCGGACTTCGGTACTGGGCCTATGAGGTCCATAGCTATTTGGTCAAATGGTACTTCAATAATCGGGAGAGGTACTAGGGGACTACAGAAATGTGGCTGGTGGCTAGTTATCTGGCAGGTCGGGCAAGACTTACAAAACTCTTCCACTTCTTTGAATATGCTGGGCCAGTAAAACCGCTGTAGAATACGATCCTGAGTTTTCTGCAGCTCCAGGTGAACCCCGAAAACGTGTTGGTTGGCTAGATCTAACACAAGCTTGCATTAAGACTTGGGGACCACCAACTGTTCAATAGGCTCACCCCGTAGTTGGTTTACCCAATACAACATATCCTGATAAACCACAAAACGGGGAAACACTGACTCTGCCCCAGGTTGTTGTGGTTCACCATCTACTATTAACACATTTTCCCAGGCGCGGGATAGGGTTAGGTCCCGACGTTGGGCGGTACAAAAATTATCCCTGGAGACATTGAGGTCTGCCAATTCAGGACTCGGCGGCAAGTCCTCCACGTCTCCCACCATCCCACTTAGCGGGGTTGTCTCCCCCTCTTCCCCCGAAGTGGCTTTCCTTCGGTCTCAGGTTCCCAGGGTTCTGGTCACCCCCCTGAGCTAAATAAACATTTTTTTGTCACCTTACATCACAAAAAAAAAGTATACATATTAGGTATCGCCTCGTCCGTATCGACCGGCTCTATAAAATTATCACATGACCTAACCCCTCAGGTGAACACCGTAAAAAATAAAAAATAAAAACTGTGCTAAATAAACAATTTTTTGTCACCTTACATCACAAAAAGTGTATTAGCAAGCGATCAAAAAGTCACACGCACCCCAAAATAGTGCCAATAAAACCGTAATTTTATCCCGCAAAAATCATACCCTATCTAAGGTAATCGCCCAAAAACTGAAAAAATTATGGCTCTCAGACTATGGAAACACTAAAACACGATTTTTTTTGTTTCAAAAAATAAATCATTGTGTAAAACTTACATAAATAAAAAAAGTATACATATTAGGTATCGCCGCATCCGTGACAACCTGATCTATAAAAATATCACATGATCTAACCTGTCAGATGAATGTTGTAAATAACAAAAAATAAAAAACGGTGCCAAAACAGCTATTTCTTGTTACCTTGCCTCACAAAAAGTGTAATATAGAGCAACCAAAAATCATATCTACCCTAAACTAGGAGTTTCTACTCTAGGGGTGCCTCAGGGGGGCTTCAAATGGGACATGGTGTAAAAAAAAACAGTCCAGCAAAATCTGCCTTCCAAAAACCGTATGGCATTCCTTTCCTTCTGCGCCCTGCCGTGTGCCCGGACAGCAGTTTACAACCACATATGGGGTGTTACTGTAAACTACAGAATCAGGGCCATAAATATTGAGTTTTCTTTGGCTGTTAACCCTTGCTTTGTTACTAGGAAAAATGGATTGAAATGGAAAATTTGCCAAAATATTTAAATTCTGAAATTTCATCTACATTTGCCAATAACTCTTGTGGAACACCTAAAGGGTGAACGACGTTTGTAAAATCTGTTTTGAATACCTTGAGGGGTGTCGTTTCTTAGATGGGGTCACTTTTATGGAGTTTCTACTCTAGGGGTGCATCAGGGGGGCTTCAAATGGGACATGGTGTAAGAAAAAACAGTCCAGCAAAATCTGCCTTCCAAAAACCGTATGGCATTCCTTTCCTTCTGCACCCTGCCATGTGCCCGTACAAAGATTTACGACCACATATGGGGTGTTTCTGTAAACTACAGAATCAGGGCCATAAATATTGAGTTTGGCTGTTAACCCTTGCTTTGTAACTGGAAAAAAATTATTAAAATGGAAAATCTGCCAAAAAAGTGAAATTTTGAAATTTTATCTCTATTTTCCATTAATTCTTGTGGAACACCTAAAGGGTTAACAAAGTTTGTAAAATCTGTTTTGAATACCTTGAGGGCTGTAGTTTATAGAATGAGGTCATTTTTGGGTTGTTTCTATTATGTAAGCCTCGCAAAGTGACTTCAGACCTGAACTGGTCCCTAAAAATTGGGTTTTTGAAAATTTCTGAAAAATTTCAAGATTTGCTTCTAAACTTCTAAGCCTTGTAACATCCCCAAAAAATAAAATATCATTCCCAAAATGATCCAAACATGAAGTAGACATATGGGGAATGTAAAGTAATAACTATTTTTGGAGGTATTACTATGTATTATAGAAGTAGAGAAATTGAAACTTGGAAATTTGCAATTTTTAAAAAAAAATTGGGTAAATTTGGTATTTTTTTATAAATAAAAATGATTTTTTTTTACTTCATTTTACCACTGACATGAAGTACAATATGTGACGAAAACACAATCTCAGAATTGCCTGGATAAGTCAAAGCGTTTTAAAGTTATCAGCACTTAAAGTGACACTGGTCAGATTTGCAAAAAATGGACAAGTCCTTAAGGTGAAATAGGGCTTAAGGGGTTAAAGAAGCGTTTCAAGAAAAATGTTTATTCGCTAACCTGTTAGAAAGGTACATGATATAAACTGTAGTGAATGTAATCTTCTTACTAGTGACTGTATTTTTGAGTTATAACCTCCCTTCTAATCCTCAGCTGTGTCATGTGACCAGCACTCTGACACAGGACAGGTCAGGACAAGTCAGTTACTTCTCTATTCATTCCTATAGGACTGATATTGAGACTCCCATAGGAATACATAGAGAAACTGGCTTCCTGTCTACACATAAGATGTTATTATGAGAGTCAGAGTGCTGGTCACATGACACAGCTGAGGATCAGAAGGGAGGGGATAACTCACAAATACAGTCACTGATAAGAAGACTGCCTCCACTACAGTTTACATCATGTACAGGTTAGAGAATAAGGATTTTTTTAGGAGTGCTACTTTAACAATTCAATGTTCTCTCCCTGAATGTTGAGGGTAGGTCATCAATATGTACTTGTATCTGCACAACCCCTTTAAGTATCATTTTTGAGGTCATGACTAGACAGTCACTTTAAGGTACGTTTCAATATGTTTTGCCACTGTAGACTCATCCGTTTCTAGCATTAGTAGTAATTCATTACCTGAGGCTTGCTATACTAAGTGGGCTTCTCATTAAGTGGCGTTAAAGAAAAGGAGTTTAAGACAAGGAGTTGGAAACTAAGGTTGGATATAATTTCCTTGTGTGTTGTTGGCTTAATTCTAGGTAGTCCTTTAACTACAGCAGACAGGGTCTAATTACTTTTTTACTGTTGTAATCCCCATTTAGTATGTGTTGCACAATTGACAGCGCCGTCCAGTGCACATCTTGCATGATGTATGCAGTCCTGGAACAGGAGGGTGTATATCTTTGTTCAAGATGTGAGCAAATTACCCATTGGTAATCGCCAATCGAGTCTCTAAATGGGCAAGTTGCAACACTGAGAGGCATTGACAATTTGCAAAAGAGTTTGCTTCTCACCGAGCAAGCACTCTTTGGGGTAGATGAGGGTGACAGAGAGGAGGCTGAGGAAAGTGAGGTAGCTAGCTGGGTAACAGTTAGAAAGCGGGGTAGAGGGAAGAGTGCCAGGGAGGCTAGCCCTGATCTGTCACACCCCAACAAGTTTGCACGTTTGGCAGATGAGGGGGATGTCAGTCCAGGGACGGCACTGCTGCAGCCGGACACTTCCTCAGCCAGTCAGGGGAATGTCAGCTCCAGTAAGCAGGGAACCAGGAGAGCAGGGGAGACGGGTGCTGGTAGTGGGAGACTCAATTATTAGGGGAACAGATAGGGAAATCTGTCACAAAGACTGTGATTGCTGAACAGTGTGCTGTCTTCCTGGTGCTAAAGTTCGACACATCGCGGATCGGGTTGACAGATTACTGGGAGGGGCTGGAGAAGATCCAGCGGTCAGGGTCCATATTGGAACCAATGACAAAGTTAGAGGTAGGTAGAGAGTCCTTAAAAATGATTTCAGGGATTTAGGTCAAAAGCTTAGGGCAAGGACCTCAAAGGTAGTATTTTCCAAAATACTGCCTGTACCACGAGCCACACAAGAAAGGCAGCGGGAGATTAGGATAGATTAACAAGTCGCTCAAGAACTGGTGTAGGAAGGAGGGGTTTGGGTTCCTGGAGAACTGGGCCAACTACTCTATCGGCTACAGGCTCTATCGTAGGGACGGGCTGCACCTCAATGGGGAAGGGGCAGCTGTGCTGGGGAGAAGATGGCTGGAAGGTTGGAGGAGTGTTTAAACTAGGGACTGGGGGGGAGGGTAATTACACTATAGAAGGGGAAGATAGTGCAGATAGAGACCGGGGGCAGGTAGTGGGACTGGGGGAGGAATGGAAGGAGGGACTAGAACAGTTCAGAAGGAAAGGTGTAGGGTAAAAAATATACATAAACCTCTCAAATATATGTATACTAATGCCAGAAGCCTGACTAATAAAACTGAGGAACTGGAATTAGTGATGTGTGAGGAGAACTATGACATAGTGGGAATAACTGAGACATGGCTGGATGGTAGCTATGACTGGGCGGTTAATGTACAAGGTTACAGTCTGTTTAGAAAGGATCATCAAAACCGGAGAGGGGGAGGGGTCTGCCTTTATGTAAAGTCTTGTCTAAAGCCCACAGTCCGAGAAGATATAAGTGAGGGACATGAACATGTGGAGTCACTATGGGTAGAGATACATGGAGCTAAAAACAACAATAAATTACTAATAGGAGTTTACTATAAACCACCTAATATACCAGAGTCCACAGAAAATCTACTACTAAACGAGATAGACGAGGCGGCAAATCATAATGAGGTGGTTATTATGGGGGACTTCAACTACCCAGATATAGACTAGGAAACTGAAACTTGTATATCTCATAAAGGAAACAGGTCCTTGGCAATAACCAAAGATAATTATCTCTCCCAACTGGTTCAGTACCCGACTAGAGGGACGGCCATACTGGACAACCAGTAGACCTGACAGAACAACAGATGTGCACCACTGCGCTCCACCCTCACCCCTGGCCCTGCCTACTTGCCTCATGAGTCCTGATGACAGGGGACAACTGGACGACAGTCCCTTACTTAGGATATGTGCAGGTAAGACAGATAAGACAAAATACGGAACGTGAACGGACCGGGTCAGAACCAAGAGAGCTACGCAGTACAAAGGGTTAAGCAAAGAATGGTCAGGGGAAGCCGGGGTCAAATACCAGGAGAGTAGAGAAGTACCAGAAGAGTCCGCAAAGAGTAGTCAGGTGGGAGTCGAGGTCACAATACCAGGAGTGATGCGCAGTACAGGAGGAGCAGGCAAAGGATCGTCAGGGAACAGGATCAGGTGAGAATTCAGTAGTCCAACAAATAGCCAGGAACCTAGAATTAACAGGCAACCTGTGGCCAGCAGGCTGCCTGTATTTATAGTGGGGTCTGAGAGTCATGTGACGTGGTCAGCGTCACATGACCGACAGACAGACAAGTCGAGCACCGAGTGATCAGCTCGGCGCTCAAGGCAGACCTAGGAGCAGGGAGCCTCCCAGCTAGCAAAGCCGCCCTGGGAACGAGGCCAAACACAGATCCGAAGCTAAGCAGCAGGTCTGCGGCTGATGGGAGACTGAGTGCGCCTTTGGCGCCCCGTGACAATAGTAAAGTATCAATTTTCGCAGATGACACTAAACTGTGTAATGTAATTAACACTGAAGAGGACAGTATACTGTATATATATACTACAGAGGACAGTATACTGTATATATATACTACAGAGGACAGTATACTGTATATATATACTACAGAGGACAGTATACTGTGTATATACTACAGAGGGCAGTATACTGTATATACACTACAGAGAGCAGTATACTACTACAGAGGGATCTGGATAGATTGGAGGCTTGGGTAGAGAAGAGGCAGATGAGGTTTAACACTGACAAATGTAAGGTTATGAACATGGGAAGGAATAATGCAAGTCACCTGTACATACTAAATGGTAAAACACTCGGTAACACTGACATAGAAAAGGACCTAGGGATTTTAATAAACAGTAAACTAAGCTGCAAAAACCAGTGTCAGGCAGCTGCTATCAAAATTAGGGTTATTCACTTTAGAAAAAATACGACTTAAGGGAGATCTAATTACTATGTATAAATATATCAGGGGTCAGTACAGAGATCTCTCCCATCATATATTTATCCCCAGGACTGTGACTATGACGAGGGGACATCCTCTGCATCTGGAGGAAAGAAGGTTTGTACACAAACATAGAAGAGGATTCTTTACGGTAAGAGCAGTGAGACTATGGAGCTCTCTGCCTGAGGAGGTGGTGATGGTGAGTACAATAAAGGGATTCAAGAGGGGCCTGGACGTATTTCTGGAGTGTAATAATATTACAGGCTATAGCTACTAGAGAGGGGTCGTTGATCCAGGGAGTTATTCTGATTGCCTGATTGGAGTTGGGAAGGAATTTTTTATTCCCCTAAAGTGGGGAAAATTGGCTTCTACCTCACAGGTTTTTTTTTGCCTTCCTCTGGATCAACTTGCAGAATAACAGGCCGAACTGGATGGACAAATGTCTTTTTTCGGCCTTAGGTACTATGTTACTGTGTTACCAATGCAATTTTTTTTTTCTTATGAGCATGCGAGACCATTTCTCAAAAAGCATAATGAAGCTAAAGGCAAATTATTATTTTTGTAAAATAATAAAAAAAGATTATGTAAGGGATTTATATGTGCTGTCTTATAAATGGACTAATGGTTTGTATTATTGCATCTTTTATCTTTATACTGTTCCATAATTTTTTGGGTACTAGAAAGGGGTTGCGTGTTTTTTAATAACAGGAAGTTAGTTTGAGATGCTGAATAATACATTAAAAAGCTGCATGCGAAAAATGTAATATTTGCTTGGAAATGACAGATTTGTTAGATTATATTAATTAAACTTTGAGTTTTACTGTACATAAGAAACAAAGAAGGCAATCACTGGCTTGTAATGAAAAACAGCCACGCACTCCCCGTGTTCTGCTCCTTCAGCACCCATGACTGATTTAATAAAAATTTCCAGTTTGACGAATAGTTTCCTTCAGGGCCAATGAAACCTTGCATCTGTAAAACCCTGCTGGAAATGTCACGATCCATCACAGGGCTCCTTTAAGACATAGGGTGAGATTAAGAGAGTGAGAACCTAAAGATGTACTGATGGTGGTACATGGGACTTGAGTGATTGTCAATGTCAATGTCAATGTGGTGGAGCAAAGCCAAGACTTTACAGACCAAATTCTAACCTAATTCCATACAATTTGTCCACGTTGACCTACAATACTTCCCATAGGTTATGTTCTAACAGTCTGTTAGAGGGTCTGTTCAGGATTAGAAAAGCATGGACTGGGATTTTTTCAATTTGTCATTGTACAATATTGATATTGGCTGGTGGATACCACTTAAAGGGGTTATCCCATAAAAAGTATTTATCACCGACCTTCAGAAGAGGTGATAAATGTCAGATTGCTGAGGGCCTGACCACTGTCTAGGTCAGCTGCATAGAAGTGAATAGTCGGGTGGACCAACATGTGCACTACTGCTCTATTTAGAGAGGAGAATCAAGGACCTTCCATTCTTGTGATCTGATATTTATCACGTCTCCTGAGGAGAGGTGATATTTTTAATGGGATAACCATAGTTAACGTAAAAAAAAAAAGAAACATTAAACATCATATAATACATGACAATCTCTTTCTAACAAAGCTAGAACCAGCCCTGGACCTCACATGGATCCAGAGATCTCCACATGCATTGCTCTGCTAGATTAATATCAAGCTGAAAGCTCAAGGGGAATGTATTTTCTGCTGCAGCTCAGGGGACGTGTCTTGTCTGCTGCACCTTTCTCCCTATCACAGCTCAGGAGGCAGTTGAAGGATGAAACAAAGAAATAGGAAAAAGAACAAACAGCAGGTGGCGCTATACAGATATATTTTATTGAATAACATCGTTTATGCAAAAAATCTTTATTAAATGCAATTACAAAAGTATTCAGATGCAGGTGCTGGTTTGAAAACTGTGGAATATTTTTCTACAACTCCTTTAAATACAAGAAAACTTCACCATGAAGCTCAGGTGGTAAAGAGTGTCTAGATTAGCACCAAGTCAGATACATTTTACTATGAATTGGATATGCAACATGAATACAATTTTTTGTTGATATTTTTGTTTTATTTATGATAAAATTCACCTTGGTATAGCAAGAGTTATTGAAGTCTGTATACAGATGTAGCAAACGTTAACTTGAGGCTTATCACATTGAATACAATGTTGCAGCAGACCTAAAGGGGTATTCCCCTCTTAGACATTGATGGCATACCACTAGGATACCGTATGCCCTCAGTATCATATAAATGTGGGTCCAACCTCTTATATCCAGAATGGGTCCTCCAATGAAAGCACACCACACAAGTGCGGCCACACTCCCTTCACCGCAATGGAAGTTCTGAAAATACAGCACACTGGCTCGCTTTTAACTTGACATTTTCAATGACGGTGTCAATTCAGAGATTGCTGCCAAAGAGAATTTAACATGTTAAGTGTCAGGTTAACATTTACTACATCTGCATACTTCAATAATGTTGCCACTTCCTTTGTAGGATGATGAATTTTTACACCTTTTATCTCTCTCTATATATAAATATACACACCTAAAGAATTATTAGGAACACCATACTAATACGGTGTTGGACCCCCTTTTGCCTTCAGAACTACCTTAATTCTACGTGGCATTGATTCCACAAGGTGCTGATAGCATTCTTTAGAAATGTTGGCCCATATTGATAGGATAGCATCTTGCAGTTGATGGAGATTTGAGGGATGCACATCCAGGGCACGAAGCTCCCGTTCCACCACATCCCAAAGATGCTCTATTGGGTTGAGATCTGGTGACTGTGGGGGCCATTTTAGTACAGTGAACTCATTGTCATGTTCAAGAAACCAATTTGAAATGATTGGGGCTTTGTGACATGGTGCATTATCCTGCTGGAAGTAGCCATCAGAGGATGGATACATGTTCTCATTCTGTTTACGCCAAATTCGGACTCTACCATTTGAATGTCTCAACAGAAATCGAGACTCCTCAGACCAGGCAACATTTTTCCAGTCTTCAACAGTCCAATTTTGGTGAGCTCATGCAAATTGTAGCCTCTTTTTCCTATTTGTAGTGGAGATGAGTGGTACCCGGTGGGGTCTTCTGCTGTTGTAGCCCATCCGCCTCAAGGTTGTGCGTGTTGTGGCTTCACAAATGCTTTGCTGCATACCTCGGTTGTAATGAGTGGTTATTTCAGTCAACGTTGCTCTTCTATCAGCTTGAATCAGTCGGCCCATTCTCCTCTGACCTCTAGTATCCACAAGGCATTTTTGCCCTCAGGATTGCCGCATACTGGATGTTTTTCCCTTTTCACACCATTCTTTGTAAACCCTAGAAATGGTTGTGCGTGAAAATCCCAGTAACTGAGCAGATTGTGAAATACTCAGACCGGCCCATCTGGCACCAACAACCATGCCACGCTCAAAATTGCTTAAATCAACTTTCTTTCCCATTCTGACATTCAGTTTGGAGTTCAGGAGATTGTCTTGACCAGGACCACACCCCTAAATGCATTGAAGCAACTGCCATGTGATTGGTTGACTAGATAATTGCATTAATAAGAAATAGAACAGGTGTTCCTAATAATTCTTTAGGTGAGTGTATATATATATATATATATATATATATATATTGTCACGGTGCGGTTCACTGTGACAGTTTGGCCCGTGTAGGCTGGCTGCATGCCTTCTTGTGTACTGGCTGCAGGCTGGCTCCTATGTATGCTGGTTGCTTGGGACTGCGTGCTGGCTGCGGTGTAGTGTGTGAACTGTGGCCTGTGTTTGTGGCTTCCATGTTTGCAACTCTGTGGCTCCTGTCTCTGGTGCCGTGCAGGCTGGCTACATGCGCTTTGTGTACTTCCTGTGGGTGTTCCCATGCATGCTGGTTCTGCGATGCATGCTGGCTGCGGCCTTGAGTGTGAACAGGGACTGAGTTTGGATTCACTTGTGATTGTATGTTCTGTGCTTCTTGTGTAGGGCCTTGCTGGGTGTTCCACCTTGCTGCTGTCACGGAACCATGAACCAGACGTACAACAAGAGATAAGAGAAAATAAGAAGGCTTTATTGAAAATAAAGCTGAAAAGCAAAAGTCCAAACGGATGGTGAAACCGAGCAGAGTCTTTGCAAAGCCAGAGGTCAGGAACCAGAAGGGTAGTCAGACGAAGCCAGGATCAGGAACCAGCAGGGTAGTCAGACGAAGCCAGGATCAGGAACCAGCAGGGTAGTCAGACGAAGCCAGGATCAGGAACCAGAAGCAGCAGCAGTCTTAGAAGCATGTGAACACAAGAGGACCAAGCAAGGAACTGAAGCCACAGACCTCCTATATATATGAGCTAGGCATCCAGCTCCTCCCAGTGGGAAGGAGGAGCCGCAGGGTGGAAGGCTACAAGAAACCCAGAAACCAAGATGGCCGCCAGCACTTGTCAAACGAAGGAGAACAGCAAGAAGGTAAGACCATGACAGTACCTCCCCCTCAAGGGCCCCTCCTCCGCGGAGCACAAAACGGTTTCTGAGGGAAGCGTGCGTGGAAGGCTCGGAGCAAGGCAGGAGCATGGACATCTGCGGAGGGAACCCAGGAACGCTCCGCTGGACCATAACCACGCCAATGGACCAAAAACTGCAACCGACCGCGGACCAGGCGTGAGTCCAGGATATTGCTCACCTCATATTCCTCACGATTGCCCACTTGGACCGGACGAGGCCGAGGAACCGAGGAAGTGAAACGATTACACACCAGTGGCTTCAACAGGGAGACATGAAACACGTTGGAGATCCGCATGCCAGGAGGAAGCGCAAGGGCATAGGCTACCGGGTTTACCCTGCGAAACACTCGGAAGGGACCAACAAAGCGAGGCGCCAGCTTGGGAGTGGGCACTCGAAGGTTGAGGTTGCGGGTGGACAACCATACACGGTCTCCGACCTGGTAGGAAGGAGCAGGCGCTCGTCTGCGATCAGCCTGGAGTCTCTGGCGCTGCGCAGAGACCTCAAGGGACTTCTGGATCTGTACCCAAGAAGCACGTAGGACGGAAAGGTGATCCTCCACAGCCGGAATATCCTGGGGAGAGAACACCTCCGGTAACACGGCAGGTTGGAACCCATAATTGGCCATGAAGGGAGACGTCCCAGAGGAAGAGTTCACCGCCGTGTTCCTGGCAAACTCAGCCCAAGGCAGGAGGTCAACCCAATTGTCTTGGTGATCGGAGACATAGCAACGAAGGAATTGCTCCAAGGCCTGATTGGATCGTTCAGCGGCCCCATTGGACTGAGGGTGGTAGGCCGAGGAGAAGGAGAGATGAATCCCCAACTGGGAGCAAAAGGCGCGCCAGAACCTGGACACAAACTGACTCCCCCGATCCGACACAATCTCCTTGGGCAAACCGTGCAACCGGAAGACCTCCCTGGCAAAAATCGTGGCCAACTCTTGTGCAGAGGGTAACTTCTTGAGAGGAACACAGTGGCACATTTTGGAAAACCGATCCACAATCATGAGAATGACCGTATGGCCTCGGGATGCAGGGAGGTCCACAATGAAATCCATCCCCAGGTGTGACCATGGGCGCTCCCCGGTGGCTATGGGTTGCAGAAGGCCCAACGGAAGGTGCCGAGGGGACTTACTCTGGGCACAAACGGAGCATGCCCCTACATATGCGGCGATGTCGGAACGTAGGGAAGGCCACCAGAACAGACGTGAAACAGCCCAGGACAGCTGATTCTTTCCAGGATGCCCCGCGGTCTTGGAGTTATGGTAGGTACGCAGCAACCGAGTGCGCAACTCCTCAGGCACAAAACATCTGCCGTTGGGTCTCCCAGAGGGAGCACCAGATTGAGCCGCCAAAATCTGCTCACCCAGGGGAGAGGTCAGGCTGGTGCGAATGGCGGCCAAGATCTGATTCGGAGGTATGACCGAAGTCGGAATCGACTCCTCCCTGGACAGCTCGGAGTACTGCCGTGATAAGGCATCCACCCTAATGTTCTTGGAACCGGGTAGGTAGGAGACCACGTAATTAAAACGTGACAAGAACAGAGCCCATCTGGCCTGACGTGGTGTCAATCTCTTGGCCTCAGAAAGGTAGGTCAGATTCTTGTGGTCCGTCAGGATGAGAACCGGAACCACCGAACCCTCGAGCAAGTGCCTCCATTCTTTAAGGGCCTGCACGATGGCCAATAACTCCCTGTCACCAATCTGATAGTTGCACTCCGCGGAAGACAGTTTCCGGGAGTAAAACCCACAAGGAAGCAGAGGACCCTCTGGTGTTCTACGCTGAGACAGAAGGGCGCCTACTCCCGTCTCAGACGCGTCCACCTCGAGGACAAAGGGCAACCCAGGGTTGGGATGCGACAGAATCGGAGCCGACACAAAGGCGGACTTTAGGGCCTCAAAAGCTCGGATGGCCTCGAGCGGCCAGACCTGGGAATTACTGCCCTTCCTGGTCAGATCCGTGAGAGGCTTGGCCAGCATGGAAAAGTCCCTGATGAACTTCCTATAATAATTGGCGAAGCCCAAAAAGCGCTGCAGGGAACGAAGACCACTGGGCTGGGGCCACTGTAAGACAGCCGAAACCTTCTCAGGATCCATGGAGAACCCCTCAGCGGAAATGATGTAACCTAAGAAGGTTACCTGGGATCGGTGAAATTCGCATTTCTCAAGCTTACCGAACAGCTTGTTCTCTCGTAACCGTTGCAACACTCGTCTGACATCCAGAATGTGGGCCTCCATGGATTCAGAATATACCAAGATGTCATCCAAATAGACCACCACACACTGCTGCAACAGGTCACGGAAAACATCGTTGATGAATTCCTGAAAGACTGCGGGCGCATTGCACAACCCAAAGGGCATAACCAAGGATTCATAATGACCGGTCCTGGTGTTAAACGCGGTCTTCCACTCATCGCCCGCCTTGATCCTTACCAGGTTATATGCCGCCCTCAGGTCGAGTTTGGTAAAGACCGTGGCCCCTTTAAGGCGATCGAACAGCTCGGAAATCAAGGGTATCGGGTAAGCGTTCTTGACCGTGATGCGATTGAGACCCCTGTAATCGATGCAAGGCCTCAACTCACCGCCCTTCTTTTTCACAAAGAAAAATCCAGCCCCTGCCGGGGACGAAGATTTGCGAATGTGTCCGCGTGAAAGCGCCTCCCTCACGTACTCCTCCATGGCCTCATTCTCCGCAACCGACAGTGGATAGACTTTGCCACGAGGAGGAACGGCACCAGATTGTAACTCTATGGCACAATCGTATGGGCGGTGCGGAGGTAGGGCAACCGCGCGCACCTTATCGAATACATCCCGGTACTCCTCGTATTCAGGAGGCAACAGAGAGTCCGAGGAAGTACACAGCAACTTGACAGACGCATGGATGCAACTAGCCCCACACTGCGGTGACCACGAGAGGATCTCGACCGATCTCCAATCGAAAGTCGGATTATGCTTCTGGAGCCAGGGGTACCCCAAGACCACCGAGTAGTGTGGAGACGAAATAACCTGGAGGCAGACCGACTCTCTGTGAACGGCACCAATGGCTATCCCCACTGGAAGGGTCTCATGAGTCACGTGTGGCGGCAGAAGGGGTCTGCCGTCTATCGCCTCAAGAGCCAGTGGGGAACCTCGAGCCTGCAGAGGAATGGAATTGGCGGCAGCGAACACACTATCAATGAACAAACCACCAGCACCAGAGTCCACCAACGCCTGGGTCGTCACCGAGCCCCCGACCCAGGAGAGGACAACAGTGATCAGTGGTTTGTCAACACGGGAAACCGGGGACGAGGAGACTCCACCCAAGATCTGCCCCCGACAGGATCTCAGGTACGAGCGTTTCCCTGGACGGTTCGGACATGCCAACCGAAAATGCCCACCGAGACCACAGTACATGCATCGGCCCTCGCGTCTCCGGAGTGCCCTCTCCCCCTCGGACAGGCGAGCAAACCCCAGCTGCATGGGTTCACCCCCAGACAAGTCATCCCCAGGAGGCGTGGGAGGAGAGGGAGGCACGGGTGGGACAGCAAACGTAGGCACCAATCTGTTAGAAGACCTCCGCAGGTTCTCCTTAAAGGAAGGTCTCTCCCTGAGTCTGGTGTCAATCAAAATCAGGAAAGAAATAAGAGACTCGAGCTCAACTGGTAGGTCCTTAGCTGCAACCTCATCCTTCAAGGCATCCGAGAGACCATGAGAGAAAGCAGCGACCAGAGCCTCATTATTCCAGCCCACCTCTGCTGCCAGGGTACGAAACTCAATGGCGTATTCAGCTACGGATCGTGAACCCTGTCTGATGGACATAAGGAGCTTCGCAGCAGAGGCAGCACGAGCCGGCACATCGAATACCTTCCGAAGAGAAGCAACAAAACCGGAAAACTCGGCAACCACCGGATTGTTGTTCTCCCATAAAGGGCTGGCCCAGGCCAAGGCCTTGTCCGAGAGCAGCGAGATCAAGAAGCCCACCTTTGATCTCTCAGTAGGAAAGGCATGTGGCAGCAACTCGAAATAAATGCCCACCTGGTTAAGGAAACCTCGGCACTGAGTTGGCTCTCCCCCAAAGCGCTGTGGAAGAGGGGCAGAACCGGTCATACCCCGAAACACCGCAGGCGCAACAACAGGTGTCGGGGTAGACTCTGGCGCAACAACCGGAGCGGCAGTAGGAGCGAGCCCAGGAGCGACAACCGACCCATCGGCAACGGGAGCGAAATGAGCCGTGCGTTCAAGCAGGGTTTGCAACGCCACAGCGAACCGACCCAACAGGTGATCCTGCTGATCAAGTCTGGCAACCAGCGTGGGTAGCGAGGATGGCCCTGTACCGTCAGAATTCATGGCTTGGTCCTAATGTCACGGAACCATGAACCAGACGTACAACAAGAGATAAGAGAAAATAAGAAGGCTTTATTGAAAATAAAGCTGAAAAGCAAAAGTCCAAACGGATGGTGAAACCGAGCAGAGTCTTTGCAAAGCCAGAGGTCAGGAACCAGAAGAGTAGTCAGACGAAGCCAGGATCAGGAACCAGCAGGGTAGTCAGACGAAGCCAGGATCAGGAACCAGCAGGGTAGTCAGACGAAGCCAGGATCAGGAACCAGAAGCAGCAGCAGTCTTAGAAGCATGTGAACACAAGAGGACCAAGCAAGGAACTGAAGCCACAGACCTCCTATATATATGAGCTAGGCATCCAGCTCCTCCCAGTGGGAAGGAGGAGCCGCAGGGTGGAAGGCTACAAGAAACCCAGAAACCAAGATGGCCGCCAGCACATGTCAAACGAAGGAGAACAGCAAGAAGGTAAGACCATGACAGCTGCTGACCCAGGGGGTTTTGCTAACTGCCCTTGTTTGCGGTGTTACCTGGTAATGCATACTGTCACATTCCGGAAACCCAAGGCAGACCTCCAGGACGTAATGCAAACAGGACACGGGCAGATACAGACCAGGAACCAACAGAATAATTTATTGCACATGTAATAAAAGAACATGACAGTACAGCAGGATAAGCAAAAGTGGTAGCACTACCACAGAACCAAGTGCACCGGCAGACCAGAGGAAAAATCCACAGGGCGGAGACTAGCACGCAGCCCCAAGCAACCACGCAGCCTCCAGCAACACAGGAGTCTGGTTGGCTAGTGCCATCCCGGAGGAAGCACATAATGGGGAATTGATTCCGTGTTATACAAGTTTTATAAATTTGGTTCTTTGCACTTGCACTTTATTATTGTTTGTATTAGCTATTGTGTTGAATCACTGTCCTTGTGTCTTCCTCCTGTGGATGCCGCCTTTCACTGCACCTGTTATCCATGAATGGATTGTCCCTTATGAATTTTATCAATAAAATTATTTATATCATATGCGGTCTTGTAATAAATATTTTTATAGACTACACAGGAGTCAGCCTGCAGCCAGTACGTGAGAGGGCATGCAGCCAGCCTACAACTGTCACAGTGAACCGCACCGTGATATATATATATATATATATATATATATATATATATATATATATAGTTTTTGTAATATAGATTTTTTGTGTTACCAACTCATCATTGTCGATGTCAACTGTGTTTGAACTTGGTAATTTTTTTTCCCCGATTAAAAATATGAGGAGTAAGGGCATAACAACCTATTATTTGCTTTTTGATAGGCTCAAATATATGTATTGTTTTAAAATAGTTTGACCAAGTTTTTAAAGAACAGTAGCAAAGTAGAGTAATGATAAAGAATAAATCTAATCATAACATTTTGAATTTTCTTCTCTTACTCCGAGACTGGATCCTCATTTACCCTCATTTCGAGGATCACATCATGTAAACAAGTGATTTCTTTGTGTCAGTTGCTTTAAGACGTTTTCTATGTACTGCAAGAATGATGAGTGGCGCGCTTTAAGTATTCATCTACATGTCATTACCAGAATCCCCGGGCATTGCAGGAAGAAGCTGAAACTGCGTGAGGACAGCAGCATGGGAGATGCTTCCTTGGCCGGGACATGTCAATGTTTCCTCTAATTACCGTTTCCTGCAGAAGATTGTTGTCACTTTTCACTCCCTCATAATTTACTAAAAAGTCATCTGTGTCTGCTGAGATACAATCCCAAATTTCATATCACTGAACCGCAACCGCAGATACAGTATTAACCTCTTAGAGACACTAAGTTTATTGGCCCTAAGCAAAGACACTGACTTTTTAATTCTTCTAGATTACTTTTTGCTACTTTTCAATCAGTTTTATTTTTACTGGGACTCGATTTTGTGTAACTAGTTTTTACTAAAGAATATTCTAAAATGTAACATATTTTCACCAAGTGCTAAAAGCAACAAGAAAAACTTTATCTGGTGCCTTGGAATTTTTTTTTTCTATTGACTTACATTGAGGTAATGGGAGGAACCTTCTGACAGAAGGGGCTGTGCTGTAGATCCTACAGATTCTACAACCAGGTACTGCTTAAGGCAATGTAATTTAGTCACTGTATTATTTGAGAATTTCATGGCAGAATTATGTGGAAACTATATGGCAGCATTATGTTATTTGATGCACATTAATTGGGCACTACATAATATGTGGATTTCATATGTTATATGTTGGCACTATTTAGTAGTACATTAATATTCGACCACTACATGGCACTATTTGATGCTTTATATAATATGTGAACTGTATATGGTAAAAATATCTTGGCACTACATGGTACTACTAGCTGAGCTCCTTAAGGGGGTATTATTTGGTCGGTGCACATTACGGTAATTGGCCACTATACGGTAGCACAGTCTTATTCTACCACAATGTGGCTCTATTATATGTGCTCTATGTGGGAATTACTTCATGCTTTGTATCATATGTGGTCTGTATATGGTAATAATATCTTTACAATACATGGTACAATTATGTGGGCTCCTTGGGGGAGTATTATTGGTTTTTGCACATTAACATTTTTTGTGAACTGTTTATTTCATTAATATCTTGGAAATATATGGCAGCATTACATGGGATGAAATTATCAGAAAACTTGACAGGGTGGAGTGCACAGTTTGTTTTACTGGGATATGGATTCTCTAAGCCATAATCTGACTCCGGCTAGGCTGAGGTGTGGAGTCTTAGAGATCCCTGGCTTTCATTATTATTTCCCACAGAAGATTATGGACTTTGCTGCAGGAGGATCCCCAGGTTAGAATGTGACTGGTGAGAGGATGAATCATGAATATTCAGGAACAGAGCCAGCAGTAAAAACCAGGAGGAGGACAACAAGTACCAGGTGATTTGGGTCCAATAAGTGTGAATCACGCTGTATTCAGGTATGAATAATGTATAACCAATTCAAAAGTGCTTAGTTTGACTGGAAAGACTCTTTCTCTTTCCTATCTCACTTTCTTTGATTTTTCTGAACAGAATCACACAAAATTCGAATTCAGCGGGTTCATAATTTTTGGAAAATATTCAGGTTGAATTTCTGAATTTTAGAATGAATTCACTGACACATAATGTAGTTGCCTACAGTACAGTTCTACAGTTCTAAACTCAAAGAGATTGTTCTTAATATTCAGAGACAATCCTGGCATGTTCAGGGACGGAAATGGGGGAGGTCTTATGTAAGTCCTGCTCAGAAATGGGGTTTGGGCATTCTCGGGGTGAGGTTTAAATGCCTCCAATTTACCAACAAGAATATTAGTAAGTATGCTAATGTGTTGCTGATGGCCTTTTAAATAGGATGCCAGGGTCGGACATCATCTATGCTAGGCCACCCATTGTGTGCATACAAAGAAGGAGAGCTGTGGTCAAAGGCAGAATAAATCGTCAGAGGGATAATGGGGGCATCCAGGTGCGACTGGACATGTCTGAAAGCAGAAGCTCTGATGCTGGAGACCACAGGTTTAGGGTTAAAATCTGCAAAAATGTAAAGGAAACATTTTAAGGAAAAATTCTGGCAAAACTGATCCATTGTGTTATGTCTAGTGCAGGAATGATGATTGTATTTCTTAAAATTCAATTCAGGTCCAAATCGGTCAAACTGGTTGTCTGATTCAATTTGGGCCTGAATAAATTTGACCCAAATCGCATGTGCCCTGATGGGAAAATACATACTGTCTCTCAATTCTCCCAAAATTAATCTCAAACATTTAGAATTCTTTCAAATACAAACTTTTTTGGAAAATTCAGGATCAAATTCCCAAAATTTTGAATCCACTCATCTCTAAAAGACATCAATATCATAAAGGACACCTAGTCGGTGGGGGCCCTGATACAGATTTTTATTGAGACCCAGTAGATTCACACTTTACCTTGATAGGTGCATAACTAAGGTCATTCTCACTGTATGGAAATAGTGTGTAAATAACCTGCACATGGCCATCTCACGCTGTGATTCTGCATCCGACTGCAAGATATCTGGTAACGTACGTGTAATAGCACTAGATTGCAGAGAGAGTAATAGAATATAGAAAATAAGGCAATCAGATATAACAGATTTTTTCAGTACTTATTCATGACCTACAGTATCCTCAGGTTTGGTTAATTTCTGGTGCCAGCAGCTTCCCTGAAACAGCTGATCGGTGATGGGTGTCGGACCCCCTACAAATTTGATGACCTATACTGAGAATATCTAAATGCCAGCCCTCATGTGGTAAAGTAGTCTCTGGGTCCCTCTGGCACCACTTTTTGAGTACTACCAGGGGCGTAGCTAAAGGCTCATGGGCCCTGGTGCAAGGATTCAGCTTGGGCCTTCCTTCCCTCAGTGCTTTGTGGCTAGGAGCAGGGGTGCACATAACCTGCGTGCTACCTGAGGCAAAAATTGAAAAACTCCCCCCATGCTAAATTCTTGACCTGACCCCTTCCCTCCAGCCAGAGGTGTAGCTTGACCAGCATGCACTTTCTATAAAACTGGTGTTTTCTTATGCGGCACAAGGGTCTTTGGGCCCCCTTGGGCTTCTGGGCCTGGTAGAAACTGATACCTCTGCACCCCCTATAAGTACTCCCCTGGGTAGGACTCTTATGTCTACACCCCTTGTGGTAGTCCCAATGCTACTTATGGCAAAAATGGTTATGGGACTGAGAATTTGGCTGCTGGTAATGGCCTGACCATTGTGACTCAGCAGAAGAAGAAAATGCATCTTGAAATCACTTGAAGAAAAGCTCTCTCTATCCAAATCCACTCATTTTAATTTGAAGGATTCACTAAGAATTATGGCTCCCAAATGGAAACGGTGAAGTCAATTAGAGGACGGCTTTTCTCTCCCATGTCTATTAAGAGACTTAATGGAAAGCCAGTTTGTTCTGTTGTTCCTTTATTAGGTATTTTTGGCATAAAATCTGCAGAAGTGGCTGTTCTCCGTCAATATGCTAGCAAAAGGAATCATTTAATAAGAGTGGACATAAAAGAGATGCATGGATGCATAAACTACTAATGTCTAGAAACGCTATTTCTGTTCTAGAACATTAACGTTACACCTGTCGTACATCCAGAGATGCAGAAGGCTTTATGGGTGCAACCTGGAATTACACAGCACATAGCCGTAAAGTGGTCTTCAACGGATTTGTACAGGAAAGATTCTGACCACCGGGAACTTTCGGGATCCTCAAGGAATTAGATTACCAGACGTTCCAGGCCCCAGACAGTTTAAAGGGGCAAATGGGCAAATCTGTTTCTGTTTTGCATAGCACATGGCTTGGCAGGTGGAATGGGACGTCTTTATTAAGTATTCTTAAAATTTGTACATGAATGCTCCACCACTTTAGCGCTATGGCAGCCAAATTCTCAGCTCCATATCCATCTTTGCCATAAGTAGCATTGGGGCAAGGGGTGCAGACATAACAGTCCTATCCACACTATGGTGCCAGAGGGGACCCAGGGACTAGATGGATGGAAGAGATGGAATTTAGATATCCTCAATATAGGTCATCAGATCGGTGGGGGTCTGACACCCAACACCACCACCCATCAGCTGTTTTGTCAGCTGCCGGCACCAGATATGAACCTAACCTGAGGATACTGTAGACCATGAATATCTAAGTACTGAACAAATCTATTATATCTGATTGCCTTATTTTCTCAATTCTATTACTTTCTCTGTAATCTAGTGCTATTACGTTTCCATATTCCTTGCAGTTGGATGCAGAATCACTCCTACTCATACAATTTTACTACAATGCGAGATGGCCATGTGCAGGTCATTCACACACTATTTCCATAGAGTGAGAGTGACCTTAGTTATTCCTATGCACCTATCAAGGTAAAGTGTGAATCTACTAGGTCTCAGTAAAAATCTGTATCAGGGCTCCCACCGACTATGTGTCCTTTATGATATTGGTGTCTTCTAGAGATGAGCAGTTTCTAAATTTTGAGAATTTGATCCCAAATTTTCCCCAAAAAAGTTTGAAAGTATTCAAAATGTTTAAGATTAATTTTGGGAGAATTGAGAGACGGTATTTTCCCATCAGGGCACATGCGATTTGGGTCAAATTTATTCAGGTCCAAATTAAATCAGACAACCAGTTTGGCCGATTTGGACCTGAATTGAAATTTAAGAAATACAATCGCTTCTAATGTCTTCTTATGAGGGTCCTATTTTACTTACATTAACCGTTAAACCATTAAAGTTAATACAGATATAAATCAGTAACGCAATGTTTCGGTTGCGATCAACCATTTTCAAGTCATATCTGGGCGGTAGTGGAGGCGACGTGCCAATAGCAGATAAATAGTATTCCTGTAAAAAGATAAATGGGCCATACAATAGTATATGTTATTACATTCTAATGATGATGTTATATAAATATTGTATAATTGTATCTTAATCAAGGTATTTTCCGGGATATTAATGCAATAAGCCTGGCTTATAATGTTCCTTTATCTGGATTTATTCAGTATATCCTCCAGGCATTATGACCTTGCAGCTGACAAGTGTTTGCAGAGGGTTCCAGGCTTTCCTGCTGCTTCTGATTACAGACGTCCTGTGGGTATTTAGTAAACTATTTCAACTCCAGCTGAGTGTTTGACTAACAGGAGTGGGGTTCGAGAGGAACGAAACACTAAGGATATAATAATGATGAGTTAAACCAGCGTCTACTACTGTAGGACAGAAAGAAAGTAGGACAGCAGTTCCAGGCCTATGCAAAGTACCTACTGTATCACGTTAATACTGTAGTTGTTGTGTAAAGCAATAGCAGAAAATAGCAAAAGAAACAGTCGTGGCCAAAAGTTTTGAGAATGACAAAAATATTAGTTTTCACAAAGTTTGCTGCTAAACTGCTATTAGTTGTTTCTGTGATGTAGTGAAATATAATTACAAGCACTTCATACGTTTCAAAGGCTTTTATCGACAATTACATGACATTTATGCAAAGAGTCAGTATTTGCAGTGTTGGCCCTTCTTTTTCAGGACCTCTGCAATCCGACTGGGCATGCTCTCAATCAACTTCTGGGCCAATTCCTGACTGATAGCAACCTATTCTTTCATAATCACTTATTGGAGTTTGTCAGAATTAGTGGGTTTTTGTTTGTCCACCTGCCTCTTGAGGATTGACCACAAGTTCTCAATGGGATTAAGATCTGGGGAGTTTCCAGGCCATGGACCCATAATGTCAACGTTTTGGTCCCCGAGCCACTTAGTTATCACTTTTGCCTTATAGCACGGTGCTCCATCGTGCTGGAAAATGCATTGTTCTTCACCAAACTGTTGTTGGATTGTTGGAAGAAGTTGCCGTTGGAGGGTGTTTTGGTACCATTCTTTATTCATGGCTGTGTTTTTTGGCAAAATTGTGAGTGATCCCACTCCCTTGGATGAGAAGCAACCCCACACATGAATGGTCTCAGGATGCTTTACTGTTGGCATGACACAGGACTGATGGTAGCGCTCACCTTTTCTTCTCCAGACAAGCCTTTTTCCAGATGCCCCAAACAATCGGAAAGAGGATTCATCGGACAATATGACTTTGCCCCAGTCCTCAGCAGTCCATTCACCATACTTTCTGCAGAAGATCAATCTGTCCCTGATGTTTTTTTTGGAGAGAAGTGGCTTCTTTGCTGCCCTTCTTGACACCAGGCCATCTTCCAAATGTCTTCGCCTCACTGTGTGTGCAGATGCACTTACACCTGCCTGCTGCCATTCCTGAGCAAGCTCTGCACTGGTGGCACTCCGATCCTGCAGCTGAATCCTCTTTAGGAGACGATCCTGGCGCTTGCTGGACTTTCTTGGACGCCCTGAAGCCTTCCTAACAAGAATTGAACCTCTTTCCTTGAAGTTCTTGATGATCCTATAAATTGTTGATTGAGGTGCAATCTTAGTAGCCACAATATCCTTGCCTGTGAAGCCATTTTTATGCAACGCAATGATGGCTGCACGCGTTTCTTTGCAGGTCACCATGGTTAACAATGGAAGAACAATGATTTCAAGCATCACCCTCCTTTTAACATGTCAAGTCTGCCATTTTAACCCAATCAGCCTAACATAATTATCTCCAGCCTTGTGCTCGTCAACATTCTCACCTGAGTTAACAAGACGATTACTGAAATGATCTCAGCAGGTCCTTTAATGACAGCAATGAAATGCAGTGGAAAGTTTTTTTTGGGATTAAGTTAATTTTCATGGCAAAGAAGGACTATGCAATTAATCTGATCACTCTTCATAACATTCTGGAGTATATGCAAATTGCTATTATAAAAACTTAAGCAGCAACTTTTCCAATTTCCAATATTTATGTAATTCTCAAAACTTTTGGCCACGACTGTATAATAACTCTTATTAGGTGGCATCTTCCTCCTCCAGCAGCCTATAGCAAAAAAAATCCATCTGGTGTAAAACAGCAAATGCAAAACTGGCAGGAAGTGGAGGAGGGGGTGCAGCTGCAGCTTATCTCCTGCTTTGTGTCTGTGAGACTGTATGTTTTGAGAGGGGAGGAGGTGCAAAAAAAGATAATCAGCTCAATTCAATGCCATCATATAAGAAAGAGCTCATCTATTCAACAAGCTAGACCAAGAAACTGTGCATTTACAGAAAGATACAGAGGTAAGAGCAAAACTATGTATCATAATGTTCGATCTATAAGACACTCCTGACCATAGGAGACACCTAAGTTTTAGAGGAGGAAAATAAGAAAAACATTTTTTTTCAACAGACCTCAGATCAGACCCCCAATCAGACGACCAATCTTAATCAGACCTCAGATCAGACCCCCAATCAGACCCCAGTGTTTTTCAGACATAAGATCTGATCCCCAATATTCATCAGACCTCAAATCATACACCAATCTTCATCAGGCCTCAGATCAGACCCCCAATGTTAATCAAACTTTAGAGCAGACCCTCAACCAGACTCCAATGTTTTTTGTTTTTTTTATTGAAGTTCCAACAGTAACAGACCATTTATTTTTTTAAACACACATATATATATATATATATATATATATATATATATATACACTGCTCAAAAAAATAAAGGGAACACAAAAATAACACATCCTAGATCTGAATTAATTAAATATTCTTCTGAAATACTTTGTTCTTTACATAGTTGAATGTGCTGACAACAAAATCACACAAAAATAAAAAAAATAGAAATCAAATTTTTTAACTCATGGAGGTCTGGATTTGGAGTCACACTCAAAATTAAAGTGGAAAAACACACTACAGGCTGATCCAACTTTGATGTAATGTCCTTAAAACAAGTCAAAATGAAGCTCAGTAGTGTGTGTGGCCTCCACGTGCCTGTATGACCTCCCTAGAACACCTGTGCATGCTCCTGATGAGGTGGCGGACGGTCTCCTGAGGGATCTCCTCCCAGACCTGGACTAAAGCATCTGCCAACTCCTGGACAGTCTGTGGTGCAATGTGACATTGGTGGATAGAGTGAGACATGATGTCCCAGATGTGCTCAATTGGATTCAGGTCTGGGGAATGGGCGGGCCAGTCCATAGCATCAATGCCTTCGTCTTGCAGGAACTGCTGACACACTCCAGCCACATGAGGTCTAGCATTGTCTTGCATTAGGAGGAACCCAGGGTCAACCGCACCAGCATATGGTCTCACAAGGGGTCTGAGGATCTCATCTCGGTACCTAATGGCAGTCAGGCTATCTCTGGCGAGCACATGGAGGGCTGTGCGGCCCTCCAAAGAAATGCCACCCCACACCATTACTGACCCAATGCCAAACCGGTCATGCTGGAGGATGTTGCAGGCAGCAGAACGTTCTCCACGGCGTCTCCAGACTCTGTCACGTCTGTCACATGTGCTCAGTGTGAACCTGCTTTCATCTGTGAAGAGCACAGGGCGCCAGTGGCGAATTTGCCAATCTTGGTGTTCTCTGGCAAATGCCAAACGTCCTGCACGGTGTTGGGCTGTAAGCACAACCCCCACCTGTGGACGTTGGGCCCTCATATCACCCTCATGGAGTCTGTTTCTGACCGTTTGAGCAGACACATGCACATTTGCGGCCTGCTGGAGGTCATTTTGCAGGGCTCTGGCAGTGCTCCTCCTGTTCCTGCTTGCACAAATGCGGAGGTAGCGGTCCTGCTGCTGGGTTGTTGGCCTCCTCCACGTCTCCTGATGTACTGGCCTGTCTCCTGGTAGCGCCTCCATGCTCTGGACACTACGCTGACAGACACAGCAAACCTTCTTGCCACAGCTCGCATTGATGTGCCATCCTGGATAAGCTGCACTACCTGAGCCACTTGTGTGGGTTGTAGACTCCGTCTCATGCTACCACTAGAGTGAAAGCACCGCCAGCATTCAAAAGTGACCAAAGCATCAGCCAGGAAGCATAGGAACTGAGAAGAGGTCTGTGGTCACCACCTGCAGAACCACTCCTTTATTGGGGGTGTCTTGCTAATTGCCTATAATTTCTACCTGTTGTCTATCCATTTGCACAACAGCATGTGAAATTGATTGTCACTCAGTGTTGCTTCCTAAGTGGACAGTTTGATTTCATAGAAGTGTGATTGACTTGGAGTTACATTGTGTTGTTTAAGTGTTCCCTTTATTTTTTTGAGCAGTGTGTATATATATATATATATATATATATATATATATATTACCTTCATTTTCAAAATCCATATAATCCACCCCAAACCCCTCCCCATCCCACCCCCTGATGTGTCCTCCTTCAGCACCAGCCCTCCGTAACCCGACCGAGGAAAGATGTAGAAGGATAAAGATAACCAGACTCCAATGTTACTCAGACAATTTTCATTGGACCTCAAATCTGACCCCAGCCTTCATCAGACCTCTTATCAGACCACCAGACCTCAGATCAGACCCCCAATCTTCATCCAACCTCAAATCAGACCCCAATCTTCATCAGGGCTCAGATCAGACGCCCAATAATAATCAAACTTTAGAGCAGACCCTCAACCAGAGTCCAATGTTAATCAGACAACAGATCTGATCCCCAAATTTCATTGGACCTCAAATCAGACCCCAGCCTTCATCAGACCTCTTATCAGACCACCAGACCTCAGATCAGACCCCCAATCTACATCCGACCTCAAATAAGACCCCAATCTTCATCAGGCCTCAGATCAGACCCCCAATGTTAATCAAACTTTAGAGCAGACCCTTAACCAGAACCCAATGTTAATAAGACAACAGATCTGATCCCCAATCTTCATTGGACCTTAAATCAGACCCCAATCTTCATCAGACCTCAGATCAGACCCGCAGTCTTCATCAGACCTCAAATCAGACCCCTAATCCTTATTACACCTCAGATCAGACCTTCAATCGTCATCATACCCCCAAATCAGAACCCAATCTTCATCAGAACTCAGATAAGACCTACAATCTTTATCAGACCTCAGATTTGACCCACCAATCAGTCATTTGCCCCTTGCGTCTTATGGAGCAAAAAATAGGGTATATTGTATTTTTCACCTAATACAAATCTGTAATGGTTTAAACCTATAATAAGTGGTGTGTGCTCCATAGAACTGGCCAATGTATCTAAGCCTTTGGTGCGTGATACATTGTCTGGCTACCACACATCTCTTCATGTAAAAACAGATAGTTGACATGGCATAAACTTAATAATGGGAAGATTTTATGCTGATCAAATCTGTGACTATGTAAATGACTGAATCTATTAAAACAGTGATTGAAAACATCATTTTTCAATGGAAAACATCCACATCTTGTGCACAGTGATTCATGCAGTGGAGAATGGTAGATCATTCATTATCTTCTCCATGACCTTGCGGCCTGACGTCCTAATAAAGGATTAATATAGAGCAGCTATAATGTATCAATTACCATCCATACAGCCTTATATGTGTGAACATGCAACCTTTATTAGGTTCAGATTTATGGTCTGCTTAGTACTGTTTGGCAGCACAAATTCACAGTTGACAATGCTTGGAGGGGTTCATGTATCAAGCTGTCTATGGGAGAAGAGTAGCGCAATAACAGAAGACGTGGCACTCTCATATACTCCCAGTAAAACCATTTTAGAAGATAATTACTTCAGTCTTTACGGGTAGAATCACTGGTATCACTTTTAAGACATTAGTAGCTTTACTGAGTTTGGCCACCAGGGGCAGTATTAGTGCACAGTTCTCAATAGTTCACCCACCATTGGCAGGAGGAGGCAGAAGTTAGTCATGATGTCATTAGTTGGGGGGGGGGATGGACAAGTCATCAACATCAAATTGATGGTAGACCAAGACCTCACATCCCCAACGATCAGCTGTTCTCAGAAACCACCGGCACAGAAAGGTCCATCCACTTTGTAGTCCTCATTCTCGTGTACTGCAGTGTTCATGTGAATGGCAGCTGAAGAGCTAAGCCAGGTAAGTCGGCACAGGCCCTACACAATGCATGGAGCTTTCCACTTCTGGATGCCTCCATTGTTTTGTTTCAGGTGCTGACCTTGGGCTTGCCAGGTGTTGGACCCCAACCAATCTGTTATTGATGACCCATCTTGAGGATAGGTCTTCAATATCTCAGGGCCTCCTTTTAAGGACTCCAACTTCTCACTGAACTAAATCGAATATCACACTGTTAGTAAAGGCTGCAATACACATCACAACCGTTAGAGGGCCACACAACAATATGACCCAATATTACACAATCATGTGATCATCTTGTCTCATGTTGATCCAGGAACAACAGGGTAAAATAAAATTATCCTATTGGACAAGGCTTTATCGCACTGATTTTCCCAGTATTCTGGGCAGAGTAAATGGAATGGGGAGAGCAGAGCAGTAAGTCTGTAAACTGAAGTTTAAACCAACAGTTGCCAAGCAGTGATGTCCGAAATGTCTCCTTTCCAACCTTGTAACATGCAGCAGTAACTGTAACATGCAGCAGTAACTGTAACACGTAGCAATATTTGTAACACGTAGCAGTAGTTGTAACACGTAGCAGTAGTTGTAACACGCAGCAGTAGTTATGAGACGCAGCAGTAGTTGTGACACGTAGCAGTAGTTGTAACGCGCAGCAGTAGTTGTAACATGCAGCAATATTTGTAACACGTAGCAGTAGTTGTGACATGCAGCAGTAGTTGTGACATGCAGCAGTAGTTGTGACACACAGCAGTAGTTGTAACACGCAAGAGTATTTGTAACACGTATCAGTAGTCGTAACACGCAGCAGTAGTTGGGACATGAAGCAGTAGCTGTAACACGCAGCAGTAGTTGTAACACGCAGCAGTAGTTGTGACACGTAGCGATATTTGTAGCACGTAGCAGTAGTTGTAACACGCAGCAGTAGTTGTGACATGTAGCAATAATTTTAACACGCAGCAGTACTTGTGACATGTAGCAATATTTGTAACACGTAGCAATAGTTGTGACAAGCAGCAATAGTTGCAACATGCAGCAGTAGTTGTAACACGTAGCAGTAGTTGTGACACGTAGCGATATTTGTAACACGTAGCAGTAATTGTGACATGTAGCAGTAGTTGTAACACGTAGCAGTAGTTGTGACACGTAGCGATATTTGTAACACGTAGCAGTAATTGTAACACGTAGCAGTAGTTGTAACATGTAGCAGTAGTTGTAACACGTAGCAGTAATTGTGACATGTAGCAGTAGTTGTAACACGTAGCAGTAGTTGTAACACGTAGCAGTAATTGTGACATGTAGCAGTAGTTGTAACACGTAGCAGTAGTTGTAACACGTAGCAGTAGTTGTAACACGTAGCAGTAATTGTGACATGTAGCAGTAGTTGTAACATGTAGCAGTAGTTGTAACACGTAGCAGTAGTTGTAACACGTAGCAGTAGTTGTAACACGTAGCAGTAATTGTGACATGTAGCAGTAGTTGTAACACGTAGCAGTAGTTGTGACATACAGCAGTAGTTGAGTTGTAATACATAGTAACATAGTAGTAACATAGTACATAAGGCCGAAAAAAGACATTTGTCCATCCAGTTCAGCCTGTTATCCTGCAAGTTGATCCAGAGGAAGGCAAAAAAAACCCTGTGAGGTAGAAGCCAATTTTCCCCACTTTAGGGGAATAAAAAATTCCTTCCCGACTCCAATTAGTCATCAGAATAACTCCCTGGATCAACGACCCCTCTCTAGTAGCTATAGCCTGTAATATTATTACACTCCAGAAATACATCCAGGCCCCTCCTGAATTCCTTTATTGTACTCACCATCACCACCTCCTCAGGCAGAGAGCTCCATAGTCTCACTGCTCTTACCGTAAAGAATCCTCTTCTATGTTTGTGTACAAACCTTCTTTCCTCCAGACGCAGAGGATGTCCCCTCGTCACAGTCCTGGGGATAAATAGATGATGGGAGAGATCTCTGTACTGACCCCTGATATATTTATACATAGTAATTAGATCTCCCCTCAGTCGTCTTTTTTCTAAAGTGAATAACCCTAATTTTGATAATCTTTCAGGGTACTGTAGTTGCCCCATTCCAGTTATTACTTTAGTTGCCCTCCTCTGGACCCTCTCCAGCTCTGCTATGTCTGCCACTGTACCCAGTACTCCATGTGTGGTCTGACTAGTGATTTGTAAAGTGGTAGGACTATGTTCTCATCACCGGCATCTATGCCCCTTTTGATGCAACCCATTATCTTATTGGCCTTGGCAGCAGCTGCCTGACACTGGTTTTTGCTGCTTAGTTTGCTGTTTATTAAAATTCCTAGATCCTTTTTCATGTCAGTGTTACCGAGTGTTTTACCATTTAGTATGTACGGGTGACTTGCATTATTCCTTCCCATGTGCATAACCTTACATTTGTCAGTGTTAAACCTCATCTGCCACTTCTCTGCCCAAGCCTCCAATCTATCCAGATCCCTCTGTAGCCGTATACTGCCCTCTGTAGAATATATACAGTATACTGCCCTCTGTAGTATATACACAGTATACGGTCCTCTGTAGTATATATACAGTATACTGTCCTCTGTAGTATATATATACAGTATACTGTCCTCTGTAGTATATATATACAGTATACTGTCCTCTGTAGTGTATATACAGTATACTGTCCTCTGTAGTATATATACAGTATACTGTCCTCTGTAGTATATATACAGTATACTGTCCTCTGTAGTATATATACAGTATATTGTCCTCTGTAGTATATATATACAGTATACTGTCCTCTGTAGTATATATACAGTATACTGTCCTCTGTAGTATATATACAGTATACTGTCCTCTGTAGTATATATATTGTATACTGTCCTCTGTAGTATATACACAGTATACTGTCCCCTTCAGTGTTATTTACTTTACACTGTTTAGTGTCATCTGCAAAAAATTATATTTTACTATGCAAGCCTTCTACAAGATCATTAATAAATATATTGAAGAGAATAGGGCCCAATACTGACCCCTGAGGTACCCCACTAGTGACAGTGACCCAATCTGAGTGTGTACCGTTAATAACCACCCTCTGTTTTCTATCACTCAGCCAGTTACTTACCCACATACAGACGTTTTCTCCCAGTCCGAGCATTCTCATTTTATATACTAACCTTTTATGCGGTACAGTGTCAAATGCTTTGGAGAAGTCCAGATATACGACATCCATTGATTCGCCGCTGTCAAGTCTAGAACTTACCTCCTCATAGAAACTGATTAAATTAGTTTGACATGACCGATCCCTCACGCAGCCATGCTGATATGGCGTTATTTGCTTATTTCCGTTTAGATGCTCTAACATAGCATCTCTCAGAAAACCTTCAAACAGTTTACCCACAACAGATGTTAAACTTACCGGCCTATAGTTTCCAGGCTCTGTTTTTGGACCCTTTTTGAATATTGGCACCACATTTGCCATGTGCCAATCCTGTGGGACATTCCCTGTCAGTACAGAGTCCGCAAATATCAGAAATAAGGGTCTGGCTATGACATTACTTAATTCCCTTAGGATACGGGGGTGTATGTCATCCGGTCCTGGCGATTTGTCTATTTTAATCTTTTTAAGTCGCTGATGTACTTCTTCCTGGGTCAGACAGGACACTTTTAATGGGGAATTTATCTTTACATTCAGCATGTCATCTGACAGTTTATTTTCCTCAGTGAATACAGTGGAGAAAAAAATACGTAGCAGTAGTTGTGACATACAGCAGTAGTTGTGACATACAGCAGTAACTGTACCATGCAGCAGTAGTTGTTTGTAACTAGAGATGAGCAAAGTTTTGGAAAATTCGATTTGGCTGCTTCGTCGATTTTTTTTATTACGAAGTACATTTTTTTGTAAGTAGCGTGTGCAATAACAGAGAGCTGCAATAGTACCGCCCCCCCCCCCTCATCACTGTACCCCTCAAATGTCGCATTCATACATGATTGCGGCATCTGAAAGTAAGAACAGTGTAAAATTAAAGGGGTTCTGCAGTTTTTTTAAACTGATGATCTATCCTCTGGATAGATCATCAGCATCTGATCGGCGGGGGTCCGACGCCCGGGACCCCTGCCGATCAGCTGTCTGAGAAGGTAGCGGCGCCGCGGCGCTGGCAGTAGTGCCGCGGCCTTCACGATGTTTACCGCAGGCCCAGTGACGTCACGACTAGTAACAATGGCCTGGGTGGGGCTAAGCTCCATCCAAGGGAACAGAACTTAGCCCACCCAGGCCATTGATACTAGTCGTGAGGTCACTGGGCCTGTGGTAAACAGCGAGAAGGCCGCGGCGTTACTGCCAGCGCCGCTGCCTTCTCAAACAGCTGATCGGCGGGGCTCCCGGGTATCGGACCCCCTCCGATCAGATGCTGATGATCTATCCAGAGGATAGATCATCAGTTTAAAAAAAATGCAGAACCCCTTTAACATTAAGAAAATATTAAATCATACTTACCGCCTCCATTTGCTCGTGACGGGCCGGCTGCCGCCATCCTGCTTGAAGATCTGGTGCGAAATCTTGCTCGGCCAAAGATGACATCGTCATGCTGGCCACCATGGTGGACTTCGGGATTTCGGACGAGATCTTCAATCAAGATGGCGGCGGACGGCCTGTCGCGAGCAAATGAAGGCGGTAAGTATGTTTTTTTTTTTGTATTTTACACTATTTCAGGTTAAATTGATTCGCTGCCAGGAAGCACGAGGAAATTCGGCTTCGCGGTGAATCGAATTTATCCTGAAATTCGGATCGAATTCCACTTTGTTTGATTCGATTCACTCAACTCTAAGGCCCCTTTTACACGGGCGAGTATTCCGTGCGGGTACAATGCGTGAGTTGAACGCATTGCACCCGCACTGAATCCGGACCCATTCACTTCTATGGGGCTGTGCACATGAGCGGTGATTTTGATGCATCACTTGTGCGTTGCGTGAAAATCGCAGCATGCTCTATATTCTGAGTTTTTCACGCAGCACAGGCCCCATAGAAGTGAATGGGGCCGCGTGAAAATTTTCACACATGGTTGCTAGGTGACGATCGGGCTGGGGACCTGATCTGTATTATTTTCCCTTATAACATGGTTATAAGGGAAAATAATAGCATTCTGAATACAGAGCATAGTACAATAGGGCTGGAGGGGTTAAACAAATAAATAAATTAACTCACCGAGTCCACTTGATCGTGTAGTTGCAGATCTCTGTCTTCTTCTGTAATGTTGAGCTGCCGGTTAAGGACCTGTGGTGACGTCACATCACATGATCCAATCACATGGTTCCTCACCATGGTGATGAACCATGTGATTGGACCATGTGATGAGTACAGTGAAGTCATCAAAGGTCCTATTCCTGTGTACAGCAAAGAAGAAGACAGAATAGATGCCGGCTGCGCGATCAAGTGGATTAAGGTGAGTTAAATTATTATTATATTTTTTTTTACCCCTTCAGCCCTATTGTACTATGAATTCTGTATTAAGAATGCTATTATTTTTCGCTTATAACCATGTTATAAGGGAAAATAATACAATCTACACAACACCTAACCCAAACTCGAACTTCTGTGAAGATGTCCGGGTTCGGGTCTGGGTACCAAACATGGCAATTTTTCTCACGCGCGTGCAAAACGCATTACAATGTTTTGCACTTGCGCGGAAAAATCACACATTTTCCCGCAACACACCCGCATCTTATCCGGGCAAAAAACATGACGCCCGTGTGAAAGAGGCCTAATTGTAACATGCAGCAGTAGTTGTAGTATACAGCATTAGTTGAGACATGCTGCGGTAGTTATAACATGCAGCAGTAATTGTAACATGTAGCAGTAGTTGTATTTGCCTCTTGTGTTCAGGACCTGTACTGTACAGAGATAATTGGAAGTTTGAATTTAAGTGTCACGCCCTGCCCTGTGAGAGGCCTGAGAAGATATGACAGACTTGCTACACGTGAGTCTATCTGACAGATTGTTCTGTTTCTCTTTGTTGTGGTTTTGGGCAGGATCCCACCTCCCCACAGGTTCTGCTCATTAGCTATTTAGTGGTGCTATTTATACCCGCCTCTCACTATAGCCCTTGCGGTTTATATTTGCTACTGGAGTTCTCAGCTGGTGTTTGGTGGATCTCCTGCTCCCTATCCGTCTTAAGCTAAGTCCTACTCCTTCCCATTTGTTGTGTGCTCTGGCTAGGCCTCAGGAAGATGCTGGTTCCTGCACCTTGCGCTAGGAACCGGTAGTCTTAGCTCCAGCTCCCTAGCTGAGGGTTTGCTTCAGTTTCAGCTAGGCTTAGGTTCCAGCGCATGAACACTTCCACCATTAGGATTTGCTTATGTTGTTAGCAGTCAGGGAAAGGATCAGGGATTGTCAGGTGGTGGTGACCTTTCCTTGTTTCCTAGCTTTGGGGCCTAGCCTGGTGTTTTGTTGCTTTTGTTGTATTAGGAATGTTTTGCTTCCGCTCCCATTCTGATGCAACCCGAGGTGTCTCAACCCTTCATTGTGGAGGTTGATGCATCAGAAGTGGGAGTCGGAGCAGTTTTGTCGCAGGGTCCCTCTCCTAGCAAATGGCGCCCGTGTGCTTTTTTTTCAAAGAAACTTTCTGCTGCCAAAAGAAATTATGGTGTTAGGAATAAAGAGTGGCTGGCCATTAAATTGGCCTTTGAGGAGTGGCGTCATTGGCTAGAAGAAGCGATTCATCTGATTACGGTAATTACTGACCATAAGAATCTGGCTTACCTGCAATCAGCAAAGCATCTGAACCCTAGGCAGGCCAGATGGTCATTGTTTTTTACCAGATTTAATTTTGTGATCACCTATCGCCCTGGGGTAAAAACATCAAAACAGATGCTTTGTCCTGGCGGGGGGGGGGGGGGGGGGGGATTCAGTGGATCCCGCTCTGATTTTGGCTGATGGGGTGGTTGTATCTTAATCCCGAACTGGAGGCGGAAGTGTTGGGGGCTCAAGGTGAGGCACCTGATTCCTGTCCTTCAGGGAAGTTGTTTGATCCTTCTGAACTTCGACACAAGGTGTTTAAGGAACATCATGATACTTTCCTTGCAGGACACCCTGGGAGTAGAGTTCCTCTGGGGAAATTGTGATTTTGGTGGTGGTGAACCGCTTCAGTAAGAGAGCTCACTTTGCACTATTGTCGGGTCTGCCCAATGCTAAAACTCTCACTCAGGTGTTTGTTGATAACATTGTGAAATTACTCGGCATCCCTTCTGATGTTGAGTCTGATAGGGGGACGCAATTTGTTTCCAGGTTTTGGAAGGTGTTTTGTACTCGTCTGGGTATTCAGTTGTCTTTCTCTTCGGCTTTCCATCCTCAGTCGAATGGACAAACTGAGAGCACTAACTAGAACCTGGAGACCTTTTTGAGGTTTTTGTTGCCGAGAATCAGAAAGAGTGGTCTTCGTTTTTGTCCTTGGCTGAATTTGCCTTGAATAACCGTAGACAAGAGTCCACTGATAAGTCACCATTTTTTGCCGCATATGGTTTTCACCCTCAGTTTGGTACTTTTTCTGGGACTGAATCTTCTGGTATACCTGGAGAGGAGAGATTCTCTTCTTCGTTCTCTTCTATCTGGCAGAAAATTCAAACTAATTTGAAAATAATGGGTGAAAGATATAAACGGATGGCTGACAAGAGACGTATGACTGGTCCGGACCTGTGTGTGGGTGATTTGGTGTGGTTGTCCACTAAGAACATTAAGTTGAAAGGGCCTTTTTGGAAGTTGGGCCAAGATTTTTTGGTCCCTACCAAAAGTCGGCCATTGTTAATCCTGTTGCGTTTTGTCTGGAACCTCCGCATGCCTGGAAGATCCATAATGTGTTTCACAGGTCTTTGTTGAAGAAGTATGTGGAACCTGCTGAACCACCTCCTCCTGTCTTGGTAGATGGTAATCTGGAGTTTCAGATCTCCAGAATACTCAACTCACGTATTCTTCGTGGCTCCCTTCAGTACCTTATGCATTGGAGGGGATACGGCCCTTGGTTCCGGTGACTGATGTCAATGCTAGTGGCCTTGTGAAGGCCTTTAACAGGCAAACCCGGATAAGGTTGGTCCTGGGTGCCCGGAAGTCACCCGTAGAAGGGGGGGTACTGTCACGCCGTTTCTCTTTATTGTGGTTTTTGGCAGGATCCCACCTCCCAACAGGTTCTGCTCATTAGCTATTTAGTTGTGCTATTTATACCCGCCTTGCAGTTTATATTTGCTTCTGGAGTTCTCAGCTGGTGTTTGGTGGATATCCTGTTCCCCGTCCGTCTTAAGCTAAGTCCTACTCCTTCCCATTGGTTGTGTGCTCTGGCTAGGCCTCAGGAAGATGCTGGTTCCTGCACCTTGCGCTAGGAACCGGTAGTCTTAGCTCCAGCTCCCTAGCTGAGGGTTTGCTTCAGTTTCAGCTAGGCTTAGGTTCCAGCGCATGAGCACTTCCACCCTTAGGATTTGCTCATGTTGTTAGCAGTCAGGGAAAGGCTTAGGGATTGTCAGGTGGTGACCTTTCCCTGTTCCTTAGCTTTGCGGCCTAGCCTGGTGTTTTGTTGCTTTTGTTGTATTTGGTTTGCTTCCTTTCCCTCACCTACCGTGACATTAAGATGCCATAGAGTTAAAGAGGACCTTTCACCTCTCCTGACTTGCCTGTTTTAATAGCTTCATGCATTCCCCATGTAATAACAATAGCCTTCAGTAAGGGTACAGAGCGGAGGTAACAGTCTGAAAATGGCAGCACTGATTAAATACACTGCGTGCAGAATTATTAGGCAAATGAGTATTTTGACCACATCATCCTCTTTATGCATGTTGTCTTACTCCAAGCTGTATAGGCTCGAAAGCCTACTACCAATTAAGCATATTAGGTGATGTGCATCTCTGTAATGAGAAGGGGTGTGGTCTAATGACATCAACACCCTATATTAGGTGTGCATAATTATTAGGAAACTTCCTTTCCTTTGGCAAAATGGGTCAAAAGAAGGACTTGACAGGCTCAGAAAAGTCAAAAATAGTGAGATATCTTGCAGAGGGATGCAGCACTCTTAAAATTGCAAAGCTTCTGAAGCGTGATCATCGAACAATCAAGCGTTTCATTCAAAATAGTCAACAGGGTCGCAAGAAGCGTGTGGAAAAACCAAGGCGCAAAATAACTGCCCATGAACTGAGAAAAGTCAAGCGTGCAGCTGCCAAGATGCCACTTGCCACCAGTTTGGCCATATTTCAGAGCTGCAACATCACTGGAGTGCCCAAAAGCACAAGGTGTGCAATACTCAGAGACATGGCCAAGGTAAGAAAGGCTGAAAGACGACCACCACTGAACAAGACACACAAGCTGAAACGTCAAGACTAGAAATATCTCAAGACTGATTTTTCTAAGGTTTTATGGACTGATGAAATGAGAGTGAGTCTTGATGGGCCAGATGGATGGGCCCGTGGCTGGATTGGTAAAGGGCAGAGAGCTCCAGTCCGACTCAGACGCCAGCAAGGTAGAGGTGGAGTACTGGTTTGGGCTGGTATCATCAAAGATGAGCTTGTGGGGGCTTTTCGGGTTGAGGATGGAGTCAAGCTTAACTCCCAGTCCTACTGCCAGTTTCTGGAAGACACCTTCTTCAAGCAGTGGTACAGGAAGAAGTCTGCATCCTTCAAGAAAAACATGATTTTCATGCAGGACAATGCTCCATCACACGCGTCCAAGTACTCCACAGCGTGGCTGGCAAGAAAGGGTATAAAAGAAGAAAATCTAATGACATGGCCTCCTTGTTCACCTGATCTGAACCCCATTGAGAACCTGTGGTCCATCATCAAATGTGAGATTTACAAGGAGGGAAAACAGTACACCTCTCTGAACAGTGTCTGGGAGGCTGTGGTTGCTGCTGCACGCAATGTTGATGGTGAACAGATCAAAACACTGACAGAATCCATGGATGGCAGGCTTTTGAGTGTCCTTGCAAAGAAAGGTGGCTATATTGGTCACTGATTTGTTTTTGTTTTGTTTTTGAATGTCAGAAATGTATATTTGTCAATGTTGAGATGTTATATTGGTTTCACTGGTAAAAATAAATAATTGAAATGGGTATATATTTGTTTTTTGTTAAGTTGCCTAATAATTATGCACAGTAATAGTCACCTGCACACACAGATATCCCCCTAAAATAGCTAAAACTAAAAACAAACTAAAAACTACTTCCAAAAATATTCAGCTTTGATATTAATGAGTTTTTTGGGTTCATTGAGAACATGGTTGTTGTTCAATAATAAAATTAATCCTCAAAAATACAACTTGCCTAATAATTCTGCACTCCCTGTAGAGTGAGTCTGGGCAGGTACACCCCCCCAACTTATTACCTCCCCTCTGTACCCTTACTACAGACTGCTAGCAATTCATTCATAACCTCTAGAAGGAATAATAGAGGCACAACACAGAGCCATAAGAATAGATGCTCCAGAATTGTTATTACATGGGGAATGCATGAAGCTATTAAAACAGACATGTCATGAGTAGTGATGAGCGGCAGGGGCAATATTCGAATTCACAATATTTAGCGAACATTTTGTAGAATATTCATCATATATTTGCAAATTCGAGATTATTTTCTTGATCGCGAAAAATCGGCAATGTATTATTTGCATAATGTGCGTGAAATACAGTCGTGGCTCACTGTAGCTAAATTTTTCAAGCTGCTAGAAGTTTCCTGAGACTGGAGAAAATGGTCGGCATGGCAGAACATTACAATAGCTTTATATGCAGTTAGAGTGCTCCAATATATTCACAATTGCGCAAACGTCACTAATGATGCAAATATTTTGCTGCAATACGTGCAACTTCACATTTTAACAGGTCTGACTACTTATTAGTGATTGGTGCACTAAGTAGGGAATGTGTGCATTCCACATTTTATGGAACGTCCGGCCCATAATTGAACAGTCCTATCCTATATTTTGGGGGGCCACGGTTTTTATTTTTTATTTTACGGCGTTCACCGCATAGGAGATTTTTTAAATATTTTAATAGTTTGGACTGTTCGGATGTGGCGATATGTAAATATGTTTATTTATTTATTGTTTATATATTTTATATGTAAAATTGGGAAAGGAGGTGATTTATACTTAATATTCTGGCGTGTTTTTTTTTTGCCATTTTTTTTTTTTTTACTTTTTATTTCATAACTATTTCCCCCCTTAGGGGCTAGAACCTGGGATCTTCTAATCCCTTGTCCTATTCACCCTAATAGATCTCTATAGGGTGAATAGGATCTCACACTCTACCTGCTGCCCTGTGCATAGTGCACACAGCAGCAGGGAGCTTACCACGGACGGCTTCAGTAGCGTCCTCGCTGTCATGATAACCGATCAGAGCCCCAGGATTACACTGCTGGGGCTCTGATCAGAAGCTGCCACTGCCGCCAATGAAAGGAGGTGAGGGGACTCTGTGGCCACTGCCACCAATGATTTTAATACTGGGGGGTGGTAGGCGCACTGCGCCACCAATGACTTAATACTGGGGGTCAGGGGAGGGCGCACTGCGCCACCAATGAATTTAATACTGGGGAGGGGGAAGGGGGAGGGCGCACTGAGCCACCAATATTTTTAATACTGGGGAGGGCGCACTGCGCCACCAATGATAATTAACGTTTAATACAAATACAGCTGGTGACAAACACATTGCCGGCAACTGAGGGGTTAATTGCTGTGGACGCAGCGCCCTGTCAGAGGTCGGGTGCCAGCAATGAGTTTCTGCTGCCTGTATTTGTAATGTATTAAACGTTAGTTATCATTGGTGGCGCAGTGCGCCCTTCCCTCCTCTTTTCCTCTTCGTTCCCACTGGTGGCAGCGGCGGCAGCAACAGCACAGGAGGGAGGGAGAGACTGCTTCCTTCTCCCCGTGATGCTGAGGGAACATGGCCGCGCTGAGAGCAGCGCGATCCATGTTCTCTGATACTGGGCTGTGCAGTAGCACAGCCTAGTATCGATAAAAGACAAATCCGGGTATCGTATCGATACCGGGACAAAAGTATCAATTGGGTATCGAAAATTTGATAACCAAAATAACCCTAGCACTAAGTATTGTTGTGAACTTGTGACATCACAGCACCATGTATGTATGTACGGTATGTAGCATGTATGTACGGACAGCAGAACCTATCAGCTACACTATATCACTATCTAACCTACACTGACTATCTCCTATTAATTATCTGTATTATATACAGTCACCTAAAGAATTATTAGGAACACCTGTTCTATTTCTCATTAATGCAATTATCTAGTCAACCAATCACATGGCAGTTGCTTCAATGCATTTAGGGGGGTGATCCTGGTCAAGACAATCTCCTGAACTCCAAACTGAATGTCAGAATGGGAAAGAAAGGTGATTTAAGCAATTTTGAGCGTGGCATGGTTGTTGGTGCCAGACGGGCCGGTCTGAGTATTTCACAATCTGCTCAGTTACTGGGATTTTCACGCACAACCATTTCTAGGGTTTACAAAGAATGGTGTGAAAAGGGAAAAACATCCAGTATGTGGCAGTCCTGTGGGCAAAAATGCCTTGTGGATGCTAGAGGTCAGAGGAGAATGGGCCGACTGATTCAAGCTGATAGAAGAGCAACGTTGACTGAAATAACCACTCGTTACAACCGAGGTATGCAGCAAAGCATTTGTGAAGCCACAACACGCACAACCTTGAGGCGGATGGGCTACAACAGCAGAAGACCCCACCAGGTACCACTCATCTCCACTACAAATAGGAAAAAGAGGCTACAATTTGCACGAGCTCACCAAAATTGGACTGTTGAAGACTGGAAAAATGTTGCCTGGTCTGATGAGTCTCGATTTCTGTTGAGACATTCAAATAGTAGAGTCCGAATTTGGCGTAAACAGAATGAGAACATGTATCCATCCTCTGATGGCTACTTCCAGCAGGATAATGCACCATGTCACAAAGCCCACAGTCACCAGATCTCAACCCAATAGAGCATCTTTGGGATGTGGTGGAACGGGAGCTTCGTGCCCTGGATGTGCATCCCTCAAATCTCCATCAACTGCAAGATGCTATCCTATCAATATGGGCCAACATTTCTAAAGAATGCTATCAGCACCTTGTGGAATCAATGCCACGTAGAATTAAGGCAGTTCTGAAGGCAAAAGGGGGTCCAACACCGTATTAGTATGGTGTTCCTAATAATTCTTTAGGTGAGTGTATACTGTATAAGCTATCTAACTAACTAAATAACTATCTAATGCAATGACACAGGAAAGCACAGAGCACAGCAATGACATTGCTGTCTCTCTCAGATCTGCAAAATACTGCACACAAGGGCTGCTGGGGAGGGTCTTATATAGTAAAGGGTAGGCAACTTTCCTATTGGTTGCTAGGGATGTTGCTAAGCTCAGACAAAGACATTGCAGCCTTCTCATTGGCCCACAAGCAAGAAGGGAGGTTACTGATGAAATAGAATGTAGAATATTCGAAATTATGAATATATAGCACTATAGTCTAAATATTCTCAAATTTTCAAAGTGCCGATATTCGCGATTAATATTCACTATTCGAATATTCGAGCCCAACACTAGTCAGGAGAGGGCAGAGGTCCTCTTTAAGTTGAATGGCACTAGTATGGTACATCCACCCCAGTAGCTCCTTCATACTAAATATGAATGTCTGCCTGGAGTTCCATTTTCAGTAATTTTCTGACATTAGAATCACCTTTTAAAGAAAAAATGACTAAACTTCTGTTCACTATTTTAATAATATATCACTTTGTTATGTCTATTGCACCATCACCAAAAATCTTTTGTATTTTTCCATGATTCAAAAAGATGCAAATATAATTGAAAGCGGCTTGTGTCTCTTGGTTTCTGTCGAGTGAGAGAGGCAGCCTGTGGCCATTAATATGTAAGAAGCTGAGACTTATTGCCTTAAAAAAAGGAGCGTGAAATAACTGATGTGTTTATACCTTGACAAATGTGTTCAGCACGCTGTTGTATCAAACGGTTTGCAGAGAAAAAGCATTTAAAAAGCTATTTAATGGGCAAATCTTCATGCATCCTGGCTGAATGCTCGAATGGGGAAGGAAATGAGGGACAGCTCTGAAGTCTGTGGAGAAAATCCAATTATTCTGTTTATATTTTTCCTAGATGTTCCTAGTTCATAAGAAAATGTTCTCTTACAGAACCACACTGTCACGGATGTTGTAGGGGAGAACACCAAAGGACAACAAGAAGGATGGGAAAAGATACTAGGCCTCACCGCTAGGGAAGGAAAAGGGTCACCACCTATAAAACTCTGCTCCTGGCCCTAACTCCTATCTCTATGGGCACCTCTCGATGGTAGAGATGCCCATACACAGGAACCTAGAAAACCCTGGTGGCCCTCAGTTGCCCTAATAGTAATGACCGGGCAGAGACAACCCGCTCCTTCCCTGGTGAAGGAACCAGCATCTCTCTGAGGCCTAGTAAACAAAAAAGGTGGGGTGGAATACAAAACACAACAAGCGGAACACTTAACTTCTGAGGCTGATGGATGATGGACTAACAGGACTTCACCATGAACCACACTACAGCTCTTCCAAAAACCAAATTAAGCTATCCAGAGCAAGGAGTGATGGGTAAAGTCAGACTAAATAGGGGGAGGTGAAGGTCACATGATCCACACCTGAACAGGAGGTGTGGACATAACAGCAACACACAAAGTGAAACCAAAAGAGGCTGTCAGATAACTAATGTGCAGATATTCTTTCAGACCTTCTCAAACCTGTCACCGGCGTGACAGTACTCCCCCTTCTACGGGTCACCTCGGGGCACCCAGGACCGACCTTATCAGGATGAGCTCTGTGGAATGCTCTCACCAGACAGCTAGCATTAACATCGGTAGCTGGAACCCACATCCTCTCCTCTGGTCCGTACCCTCTCCAATGAACGAGATACTGGAGGGATCTCCGGAGAACTCAGGAGTCCACAATCCTGCTTATCTGAAATTCTATATTGGCGTCCACCATGACAGGAGCGGGAGGCAAGGAGGACGGTTCAACAGGTTCAACACATTTCTTTAACAACGATTTATGAAATACGTTATGGATTTTCAATGCCTGAGGAAGTTCAAGACGGAAGGCTACAGGGTTAACAATGGAAGTGATCTAATATGGACCAATAAATCTTGGTCCCAACTTCCAAGAAGGTACCTTAATGGTACTTTCACACTTGCGGCAGGACGGATCCGACAGGCTGTTCACCATGTCGGATCCGTCCTTCCGCTATTTTGCCGTGCCGCTGGACCTCCGCTCCGTCCCCATTGACTATAATGGGGGCGGAGCTCCGGCGCAGCACGGCAGTACACGGCAAAAGCCGCCGGACTAAAAAGTCGGACATGCAGGACTTTTTAGTCCGGCGGCTTTCGCCGTGCTCTGCCCCCGTCCCCATTATAGTCAATAGGGACGGAGCGGCGGTCCGGCGGCACGGCGAAATAGCGGAAGGACGGATCCGACATGGTGAACAGCCTGTTGGATCCGTCCTGCCGCAAGTGTGAAAGTAGCCTAAGTTTAATGTTTCTTGAAGACAGCCACACAGAATCACCCACTCTCAGGTCCGGACCACTCATACGTCTCCTGTCAGCCGCATGCTTATACCTTTTGCCCATCTTTTCCAGGTTATTTTGGATTTTCCGCCAAATAGAAGACAAAGAAGAGGAAAATCTTTCCTCCTCAGGAATGCCGGAATTATGAGCACCAGAAAATGTACCAAACTGTGGCTGGAACCCATATGCCAAAAAAAACTGTGACTTATCAGTGGATTCCTGTCTACGAGTTATTTATAGTTAACTCAGCTAACGACAAAAATGAAGACCACTGTCCCTGATTCTCTGAAACAAAACATCTCAAGTAAGTCTCCAGATTCTGATTAGTGCGCTCCGACAATTGTACACCCAGACGAGTACAGAATGCTCTCCAGAATCTGGAAACAAACTGAGTCCCTCTATCGGACACCACATCAGAGGGAATGCCATGTAGTTTCACGATGTTGTCGACAAACACCTGCGCAAGAGTTTTAGCATTGGGTAGACTAGGTAATGCAATAAAGTGTGCCATTTTACTAAAACGATCGACAACCACCAGAATCACAGTCTTTCCCGAAGAATTTCGGTATATCCATGATAAAATCCATGGACAAATGGGTCCACGGTCTGGACGGGATTGGCAATGGAAGCAGAGATCCGGAAGGCCGAGTATGTGTCACCTTAGCATGTGCACAGGTACCACAGGCTGACACATAGTCCTCAATACACTTACGCAACCCCGGCCACTAGAATCTGCAAGAGATGAGATCGACAGTCGATCTGCTCCCAGGGTGCCCAGCAAACACCGTACAGTGATGTTTCTCGAACACCTTGTGACGTAATCTGAGGGAACAAACAATTTCCCCTGAGGACAAGAGTCCGGAGCATCCGCCTGTGCCTCCAACACCCTGGCCTCGAGATCAGGATAAATAGCGGATATAACCACCCCTTCAGATAAAATGGGACTAGGGTCATTAGACTCACCACCCCCAGGAAAGCTACGTGACAAAGCATCCGCCTTGACGTTCTTAACCCCAGGGCGATAAGTGACGAAGTTAAATCTGGTGAAAAACAATGACCATTTGGCCTGCCTTGGGTTCAGTCGCTTAGCCGACTCCAAGTAGGCCAGATTCTTGTGATCCGTAATTACCGTAATAGGATGAATTGCTCCTTCCAACCAATGCCGCCACTCCTCGAATGCCAACTTAATGGCCAGCAATTCCCTATTCCCCACATCATAATTCCTTTCAGCAGTCGAGAGTTTTTTAGAAAAAAATGCACATGGGTGCCATTTACTGGGTGAAGGACCCTGCGACAATATTGCTCCTACCCCAACCTCAGACGCGTCAACCTCAACAATAAATGGCTGAGACACGTCCGGTTGCACCAGAATAAGGGCCGAAGCAAAACATTCTTTCACAGCAGAAAAGGCCTGTAATGCCGCATCAGACCAGATAGAAATATCAGCACCCTAATATCAGCGCCAAATGGAAAAGGATTTAGGAAAACTAGAAGAATGGTCAGAACTCTGGCAACTGAAATTTAATGTGGATAAGTGCAAGATAATGCACCTGGGGCGTAAAAACCCAAGGGCAGAATATAGAATATTTGACACAGTCCTGACCTCAGTATCTGAGGAAAGGGATTTAGGAGTAATTATTTCAGAAGACTTAAAGGTGGGAAGACAATGTAATAGAGCAGCACGAAATGCCAGCAGAATGCTTGGATGTATAGGGAGAGGTATAAGCAGTAGAAAGAGTGAAGTGCTTATGCCGCTGTACAGAACACTGGTGAGACCTCACTTGGAGTATTGTGCGCAGTACTGGAGGCCATATCTCCAGAAGGATATAGATACTCTAGAGAGAGTTCAGAGAAGAGCTACTAAACTAGTACATGGATTGCAGGATAAAACTTACCAGGAAAGGTTAAAGGACCTTAATATGTATAGCTTGGAAGAAAGAAGAGACAGAGGGGATATGATAGAAACTTTTAAATACATAAAGGGAATCAACTCGGTAAAGGAAGAGAGCATATTTAAAAGAAGAAAAACTACCACAAGAGGACACAGTTTTAAATTAGAGGGGCAAAGGTTTAAAAGTAATATAAGGAAGTATTACTTTACTGAGAGAGTAGTGGATGCATGGAATAGCCTTCATGCAGAAGTGGTAGCTGCAAATACATTGAAGGGGTTTAAGCATGCATGGGATAGGCATAAGGCCATCCTTCATATAAGATAGGGCCGGGGGCTATCCATAGTATTCAGTATATTGGGCAGACTAGATGGGCCAAATGGTTCTTATCTGCCGACACATTCTATGTTTCTATGTTTCTATGTTTCTATGTTAAAGGTTTAACCACCGATGAATAGTTCAAGATAAATTTACGGTAGTAGTTGGTAAACCCCAAAAAACGCATAAGCGCTTTCAGATTTTCGGGTCGATCCCAGTCCAACATGGCACAGACCTTCTCGGGATTCATACGAAAACCTGAGGATGAGAGCAGGTAACCCAGAAATTGCACTTCCTGTACAGCAAATACACACTTTTCCATCTTAGCATACAACTTATTCTCTCTTAGGATCTGGAACACCTGTCTCACATGATCCTGATGAGTCTCCATGTTAGGTGAATAAATTAGTATGTCATCAAGGTATACAACGACAAACCTCCCCACCAGATGATGAAAGATGTCATTGACAAAGTGTTGAAAAACCGCAGGAGCATTGGTTAACCCAAAGGGCATGACCAGGTTTTCTAAATGACCCTCAGGGGTATTAAATGCGGTCTTCCACTCATCCCCCTCCTTGATCCTTACCAGATTATATGCCCCCCTCAGATCCAATTTAGAGAACACCCTGGCACCGACAATCTGACTAAACAAATCCGGAATCAAAGGAGGGGGGTAAGGATCACGGACGGTAATACGATTGAGCTCACGGAAGTCCAGACATGGTCTCAGGGTACCATCCTTTTTCTTTACAAAGAAAAATCCAGCAGCCACTGGGGACTTGGATGGTCTAATATGTCCCTTTGCCAAACTCTCGGTGATATATTCTCGCGTAGCCTTTTTTACGGGTTCCGAAAGATTATACAACCGAGATTTGGGCAATTTAGCTCCGGGAATAAGATTGACGGGACAGTCATACTCCCGGTGTGGAGGCAACTCCTGATTACGACTCTCAGAGAAAACATCAGAAAATTCTGAAATGAACAAGGGTACAGTTTTAGTGGTAACCATAGAGAACGATGCATTAAGACAGTTGTCCATGCAAAAATCACTCCAATTGAGAATCTGTCTCGCTTGCCAATCGATGTTAGGGTATGTCTGCTTAACCATGGTAAGCCCAACACCAACGGAGCAGGCAGACCCTCCAACACATAACAGGAGATAGATTCCTAATGCAAATCACCCATTCTTAAATGAATGTCATTCACTACCTGCGACAGGCATTTTTGGGTGAGAGGTGCTGAGTTAATTGCAAAGACAGAAATACTATTCTCTAATGCATTAGTAGTCAACCCGTAAATGCGTACAAACTGTCCATCAATCAAGTTAACTCCTGCCCCACTGTCGATAAATGCTTTGATTTTCACAGTTTTGGTGATCCGGTCGGCAGAGAAAAAGGCCAAGATTGGGCGTCCGCTTTTAGCAATGAAATAATCATACCCACCCGTTGACACTCATCCCCAGAAGAGTATGGACGCAACCTAAAGTATAATTTACACGACTCCCTGAACCGGATGAAATTGTCACTACCCCCGGAAAACCTGTCCGGGAGAGCTACCTTCGGTTCAGGGCAGGCCTGGAACCCACCACCGGAACCAGCAGCCTGTGGACTCTGAATCTGCAAAACCATCGCACGGAGGTCTGCTACCTCCAAAGTCAAATTTTGCAGCTGTTTGACAAGTGCAGTCATAGCATCCATAGCTGCACAGATCAGAACAAAAAATGGCGGTATTGGCTCTGGATAATGTCACGGATGTTGTAGGGGAGAACACCAAAGGACAACAAGAAGGATGGGAAAATACACTAGGCCTCACCGCTAGGGAAGGAAAAGGGTCACCACCTATAAAACCCTGCTCCTGGCCCTAACTCCTATCCGTATGGGCACCTCTTGATGGTAGAGATGTCCATACACAGGAACCTAGAAAACCCTGGTGGCCCTCAGTTGCCCTAATAGTAATGACCGGGCAGAGACAACCCGCTCTTTCCCTGGTGAAGGAACCAGCGTCTCGCTGAGGCCTAGTAAACAACAAAGGTGGGGGGGAATACAAAACACAACAAGCGGAACACTAAACTTCTGAGGCTGATGGATGATGGACGAACAGGACTTCACCATGAACCACACTCCAGCTCTTCCAAAAACCAAATGAAGCTATCCAGAGCAAGGAGTGATGGGTAAAGTCAGACTAAATAGGGGGAGGTGAAGATCACATGATCCACACCTGAACAGGGGGTGTGGACATACCAGCAACACACAGACAAAGTGAAACCAAAAGAGGCTGTCAGATAACTAATGTATAGATATTCTTTCAGACCTTCTCAAACCTGTCACCGGCGTGACACACACCATGCATATATTCCTTCCCCAGGAAGGTCCTATGTGGGTTAGTTCTTATGTAGATCAATAAAATTACATCTTCCTATACATAAAGAGTTGATTGATTGATTGATTAATTGCTTTCTGTACCAGATGAAAGGTTCTGAAATTCATATTTTCAGCCAATTGTAAGTCAATGTAGAGACTAGAGATGAACGAATTTCTCAAAAATTAGATTTGGCCGGTTTGCCAAATTTTTCTAAATAATTTGTTGAGTCAATATAACATGTAGATGACAGGCGTCGCTCTTAGAATCACTGCACACTTCACTTATTTGGGCAGTTACGGGGCCAAAACTGACCAAATAACTCAAGTATGAACTCAGCCTTACAGGTCGATGTTAGCGCCAAGAAGAAGCGCACTGCTTTTACACCGTTGGCAGCTGATTCCACATAGATGTCTACAGAACCTGTTCTATTAAACGCTTATACAAGTAGAGCCCCCGGACAGAGTGGAGAGGGGGTCAGCAGTAAGTTTGTGTTGACGTCACTGATTATTTTGCCCTTCCTCTAATCCGTCAGAACAATAACCCCCCAAAAACAGATCCTGTCTGTGGACCATCTGCCTTCACTCGGTCAGCATTTGGTCAGTAATCCATCAGTATTGCTAAAGCCAAAAAAACAGGAGTGGATCCAAAACAGAGATGACACGTGAATGGAATATTTGCATGTCTCCTGTGTTTTGTACCCATTCCTGCTTTTAGCTACCAAATCATAAGTCAATTCTGATGCAAAATAAGGACCATGTCATGCAGGCCTTACAGCTGTTACACAGACATGATCCGTTGTGCGTCTCATTTTTTATTCCTTCTGACAGATCAGAAGGTCAAATAAATGATGATTTCGGCCAGGCCAAAAGGCAAAATAGTGGCCTAGTCATGAAGTGGGCAGGTGTCACGGCCATGGCCATGACCGTGACTCCTTAACCGCATGCGGTTGCCTGCGGTTTGTTTTTGGTTGTTCAACCACAGGTGAGGGCTGCTTGTGTGTTGCCTCACTTGTGGTTGCCGCGGGCAACAAGTGGTTGGAGATTGTCGCAGATAGCAGCCTGAGCTGGTGCTAGGCAGCTTGCGGCATCTTCATGCGGTTACACCTAGCTACCGCTTTGTTAGGTGTGTGTGTATGTATGTATGGTGTACACTGTGTTTATGTTACGTGTGCACTGAGACCTTTCCCTTCACTGTGGCTGCTCGCAGCAACGTTTGGTATAGTGTGTACATGTGGTGGCAGTGTCTCGACCTTCGGGCTGACTCCCAGGACATGGTAGCCACCCATGTCGTTGCCTGCGGCAACAGCCACAGTGTGACTTTTGTTTTGACACTTCCCATTTAAGTTGGTGTTTTCCCTTCCCTGTGGTTTTGGAAGGGTTAACTCCCTTTCTGTGTGTATGAGTCACGGGGTGTGTCTGATTGTGTGGGTGTGGCCACTTTGGCCTATATAGCCTTGGTGTTTGGCATGGCTCTGTAGGTTGCTTCAGCCATGCTTAGCTGGAGCAGCCTCCTGTGTTTACCAACTGACAGTATGAACCACAAAGGCTCCTCACGTGGTCTTCCCTCGAAAGAGGGAGCAGCATGTACCGCCATCTACGGATGGGGTGCTTGCGCGTTCTCCGGAGGGAGAGCGTTATAGGGGTATCACCAGTTACGGCGCGGTGAGTGGCATTCCCCGCCATTCCTTTCTCACCGTGTTGGTGTCTCCTTGTTTGTCATTCCCCTCCCCTCTCCCATTGTTTTTTGTGCCTCACCAACCTTCCCCTTTGTTGTTGGGAGGGGCTTTGAGGGGTGGGAGTATCCGTCCCTCGAAAGAGGGTGAAGCATGTACCGCCGTCTGCTGAAGGGGTACATGCGCGCTCTTCGGAGGGAGAGCGTTCTGGGGGTTTCGCCTCTGACGGCGCGGTGAGTGGCGTTTCCCTGCCATCCCCTCACCGTTGCCTCGTTTGGCGTCCCCCTGATTTTATGGCACTGGTGTGTTTGTTTGGTGTGCGGGTACACACCTTCGAAAGAGGGTGCAGCATGCAGTGCCATCCCCTTGTGGCCTGCTTGCGCGTTCTCCGGAGGGAGAGCGTTCTGGGGGGATCTCCGTTAACGGCACGGTTGGTGGCTTTTCCCCGCCACCTTACCTTCCGTGTCCGTGTTGGGGATCCCTCGTCCCTCTCCATGTTCCCATCTCTGGTCGTTTGCTGGCAGCACTCCGTAAGTGGTCCTGCTGCGTGCTGGTTAGGAGTGTCTGCTGGCAGCGACTGGAGTGGGGAAGTGTGTGGAGAGTCCCCTCGTTCATCTCTCTGTGGTTCTCCCCCCTGTGTCGCTAGTGCGGGCTGCAGGCCTCGTCGGACTGGCCGAGTTGTGTGCTGGGAGAGGATGCAGCTGACAGCAACTTTTTGGGAACCGTGTCTGAGAGTGGACGTTCCCTTCTCCGATCCCCTTGTGTTAGTCTCTCACCAGTTTCCTTTTTTTTTTTGTGGGGGGGCTTTGAGGGGTGGGAGTGTCACGGCCATGGCCATGACCGTGATTCCTTAACCGCATGCGGTTGCCTGCGGTTTGTTTTTGGTTGTTCAACCACAGGTGAGGCTGCTTGTGTGTTTCCTTACTTGTGGTTGCCGTGGGCAACAAGTGGTTGGAGATTGTCGCAGATAGCAGCCTGAGCTGGTGCTAGGCAGCTTGCGGCATCTTCATGCGGTTACACCTAGCTACCGCTTTGTTAGGTGTGTGTGTATGTATGTATGTATGGTGTGCACTGTGTTTATGTTACGTGTGCACTCAGACCTTTCCCTTCACTGTGGCTGCTCGCAGCAACGTTTGGTATAGTGTGTACATGTGGTGGCAGTGTCCCGGCCTTCGGGCTGACTCCCAGGACATGGTAGCCACCCATGTCGTTGCCTGCGGCAACAGCCACAGTGTGACTTTCGTTTTGACACTTCCCCTTTAAGTTGGTGTTTTCCCTTCCCTGTGGTTTTGGAAGGGTTAACTCCCTTTCTGTGTGTATGAGTCACGGGGTGTGTCTGATTGTGTGGGTGTGGCCACTTTGGCCTATATAGCCTTGGTGTTTGGCATGGCTCAGTAGGTTGCTTCAGCCATGCTTAGCTGGAGCAGCCTCCTGTGTTTACCAACTGCCAGTGAGAGCCACCCTTGTGGTTCATAAATATTATGTCACATTAAGTTTATGTTCATATTTATGTGTGATGTCTATGTGATGGTCTGTTGGGATTTTCCTATGTTTTTTAGTGCAGCTTATGGATCTGGATTCCTGTTTGCACAGGGATCCAGTCAGCAAGGCTGTGGCAGGTAAGTGGAACTCGGATAGTTCACCTGCCATATCCGTAAGTCTGTTTGTGTTCCCCTTTTCCCTGCAGCTTGGCCAGTGAGACCCCTGTTCCTCCGTGTCCAGTAGGAACAGGCCGTCTTACCTTGACTCCTAGTCCAGGGACCGGTCGGAGGGTGAGTTAGGGATCCGAGGTTCCGGAGCATGGGTCCTCCTACCTTAAAGGTCGGCCCATGCAGCTAGGAGTTAGGGTCAGGTTAGGGACGCTTTAGGAGGTGACCTGCTCCCTAATCCTGTTGTCCTGGCCGAGCAGCCATAACATCACGTGGCATCGCACGGCTGAGGGTTTTCCCCATCCTCAGCTGTGACAGCAGGATGGGAACAGCATGAGAAGTCCACAGAGTAGCCGTATGACATAGTGGTGAGGTGTAAGCAGCATAAGGATACCAAAGAGTGGCCCAATGACAAAGTCTGGAGGTGGCAGCAGCACCAGGAGGAGGCCACAGAGTGGAAAAATGACAGTGTGGAGGTTACAGCAGCATCAGGAGGCCACAGAGTGGCTCAATGGCAGAGCGTGAAGGTGGTAGCAGCCGCATCAGAAGGAGGCCACAAGGTGGCACAATGACAGTGTGGAGGTGGCAGCATCATCAGGAGGCCACAGAATGGCACAATGACAGAGAGGGGAGGTGGGTAGAAAATACCAGTAAAAGCTGAAGATGGTGGGTGAAAGAAGGAGCACTTGGCATCAGATATGTGGCATCAGGTGGGTGCCAGCATCAGAATAGTAGCTGAGGCAGGTAGCCAGAAGAAACCGGTCTCATTTGTCAAAGTGTTGGTGTGGCACCATGGATGATCTAGTCTGATCCATCAGGCATTGGTGGTTGGAAATCCTGGCTGATCCACTCCTGATTCATCTTCACAAAGGTCAGTCTCTCCACATTTTGGGTGGACAGGCAAGTTCTCCTAGGGTAACGATGGCCCCGCCGCACTAAGCACCCGCTCTGATGTCAAACTACTGTCTGGGCAGGACAGCTTTTATAGGGCAAACTCTGCCAGTTGTGGCCACAAATCCAGTTTTGCTGCCCAGTGGTCCAGCAGATCTTCAATGTGAGGTGGCAGGCTGCTGTCCAAGTATACCACCACCTGCTGGTTCAGGTCCTGCTCCAGGTCTAGGTGCTGCTGGTGAGTAGTTTCTTCACTAGGCGGGCAAAGAAAGCTGCTCATCAGTGACTCTAAACTCAAGTCCTACCACCCCACCCTGTCATAGCAGCCATGGCAGAGGAACATGAGCGCAGAGCTCCCCCCCCGGTCTGAACTGCGAGAGGATGAACGATATCGCAGATAGGCAGCGGCCAACTGACTACATAGGATGTCTCTATAGTAGTTCAATTTGTCATCCCTCTCAGCGGGTGTAAAAAAAGGCCCTCATTTTGGACCGGTAGCAAGGGTCCAACAAGGTTGAGAGGTTGATCCCTCTGCCGAATGGTGACAATTTGGCTGTCACTACGCAGGCAAGTGAGCATGCATCGGGCCATTTGTGCAAGTGACTCGGGGGGACTCCCTGCCCCCATCTCCACTGCGTACTGCCACGTTGTGTCTGGGTCCTCGGCCTCGTCTTCCTCATCGCCCTGTAGCTCCTCTGGCTGCTACTGCTCCTCCTCTCTTGTCACCTGCATAGAAAAAACACCCATTTTGCTACACATTCCTTGTGCTCCATTGTCCTCCTCCTCCTCCTCCTCCAGTTCAGCCCCCACAGGGCCCATGTGGCCATGAGATCTAGGTGCCACGTCTTCAGTCCCCTTACCAGCATCTGTTCCAGGACATGAAGCAGTGGAATGACGTTGTTCATCCCGTAGTCCTGGCGACTGGCAAATAATGTGGCCTCCTTAAAGGGCCTGAGCAAACAGCAGGTGTCACACATGAGCTGCCACTGGTAACATCGAAGTTACACAGGGAAGTACTCCTGTCTACTTGGATCATCAAGAAATCGTTTATGGCCTTTCTCTGTTCGTATATTTAGCCCAACATATGAAGGGTGGAAACATTGCATATCAGCCTATGTTGGGAAATGCCATTCTGCCGCTGCAGTTCAAGGAGGGTGTACTTTGCGGTGTACACGTGGCTGAAGTGCATGCAAAGTTTACTGGCCATTTTTAGGATGTCTTGCAGATGGGTGGAAGACTTCAGAAACCGCTTGACGTGGAGAAAGCCAGGATTCGATTTCTTGATGAACAACACGGAGCAGTTCCTCCCCTTTGTGACTCCGTTCGCCCAGGCAAACAAGGTGCAGAACAGCGTGACACCGCCGAGCCCTCACATTTGGTATGCTGGAGGGGCACTATAAATTGTCCCTGTAATGGAGGCGGAGGACACAGTGGAGGATGAGGAGGCAGAAGTGGACATTGTTGCAGGAAGAGAGGCGCGAGAATGTGGAGTCGGAAGCGGCGTGACCCTGGCCAAGTTGCTGGTGTGGCTGTGCAGGAACCACAATTACCCAGTGGGCCTTAAAGGACATGTATTGTCCTTGACCGTAGTTACAGCTCCACACATCGGCGCTGCTGTGCACTTTGGCAGACACCGACAGGCTCAAGGACTGGCCCACCTTCTGTTCTACATGCGTGTGCAGGGCTGGTACTGCCTTTTTGGCAAAGAAATGACGGCTTGGGACTCTCCACCTCAGCTTGGCACAAGCCATCAGTTCTCTGAAAGGTGCAGAGTCCACCACTTGGAAAGGGAGGGACTGCAGCACCAGTAACTTGGACAGGAGCACATTCAGCTTCTGAACCGTTGGATGAGTGCACACATACTGTTGTCTCTTGGCAATCGCTTCAGTGATCGATTGCTGACGCAATGACTGACGAGAAGTAGGAGGGCGAGGAGCAGGAGCATCAGGACCAGCAGATGATGGGAAGGATAAACAGCTCTCTTCGGCTGAGGTGCTGGAGCCTTGACTGCCTAAAATCAGCGGTGTGCCACTGGGTGATGCAGCGGTTGCTGAGGCAGGCTGAACCACCACATCGAAGCCACGGTACTCCCAGGCCACTTTATGGTGATGCTGCTTATGTTGACGCAGGGCCGTGGTGCCAACATTGACACCCTAGCCACGCTTCACCTTCTGCCCACAGATACTACATATGGCCATGTTCCCCTCCTCCGGTGGCTTAACAAAAAACTGCCACACTGCCTACTAGGTGATTTTACCCCCAACACTATGCACTGAATGACTGCTACCGACCCTACCTCCGTGAACCTGTGCAATTTTCACGTATGGTTGCTATGTGACGATCGGGATGGGGACCCAATCATTATTATTAATAATTTATAATTAATAATAATTAATTTATAATTAATAATAGCATTCTTAATACAGAATGCTTAGTAAAATAGGTATGGAGGGGTTAAAACATTTTTAATAATTAAACTCACCCGTGTGAACCCAGAATTTCTTTGCGGGGGAATCTGGCACTATGGGGGTTGCTGGCATTTCTTACAGACCCATTTTTTGGGGGTGGCACTCTTGTGGCATTTATTTCTTGCCCATTTTGGGGGGGCACTATGGGGGCATTTCTTACTGTCGCATTATGGGAGAGCACCATGGGGGAGAGGAGCACTATGGGGGCATCTCGGGGCTCTAAAGGGGCTTTTGTTTATTGGCACACTATGGGGGGCACTATGGGGCATCTGTTGGCACTATAGGGACATTATTTGGGGGCACTATGGGGAAGTGGGGGCTCTAAAGGGGCCTTTTTTTATTGGCACATTATGGGGGCACTATGGCATCTGGTGGCTCTAAGGGGGCATTTTTACTGGCACATTATGGGAGGCACTATAGGGGAGAGTGGTGCTATGGGGCATTATTTGGGGGCACTATGGGGGAGTGGAGCACTATTGGGGTATCTGGTGGCACTAAGAAGGGGCATTTTCTACTGGCACATTATGGGGGACACTATGGGGAAGGGGGAGAGGAGCACTATGAGGGCATTTACTGGGGAACTATATAGGGGTATTTTCTACTGGTATACATTATGGAAACATTAGCTCAACTGCGGGAACTAAGAGGGTTTATTTCATGTACTGTCATATTATAGGGAGAATTATTACTACTAGGGGGTATTATGCAGAGCTTTACTACTACTGGGGGTCTATGAGGAACATGATTACTAGGGCACTATAGGGGCATTATTACTACTAAGTGTGCTCTTGCAGAGATTTATTTCTATTGGTGGGATTTTGGGGAACACAGTTACTTTGGGGGGCACCCTGGCTCAGTATAAGCTTAGCACAATTGTCTAGGTGCAGTTATTTTTTATAACACTGTGTGCCAATAATTGTTATAGGGGGCACTATCTGTGTGGTAGTAGTATTTCCAGGGGGACTGTTTCTGCAGTATAGTATTGGGGGCACAGCGGACACAGTATTGGGGGCACTATCTGTGTGGTAGTAGTATTTCCAGGGAGAGTGTTTCTGCAGTATAGTATTGGGGGCACAGCGGGCACAGTATTGGGGGTGGCAGGAAAGGGTGTTCAGAAGATGTGAAGATGATGGAAATGTGGGAAACTAATGTCTGTTCGTTAATCTCTGCAGAGATGGGAGATGGCAGAAAGATCATCATGGCGGTCTGGTCTGAATGGAGAAGATAAAGAAAGAGAACGTCTACATCAAAGGAGACGTCACTGGATGTAAGAGGTATGGGGCGCTATGTAGGAGAGGAGATGCTCCGGGTTCCCCCCCCCTGCCATTTGCCGAAGGAGGATTCAGAGCTGGGTGAGGATGGTGAAAGGGGGCAGCAGGTCACGGGCGGGTGGCAGATGGTGGGGGAACCACAAGCCTTGAGCAGGATCAGGGGAGGGAGGAGAGCGGAGGAGCTTTCTGGCTGTAGCCTGCTGTTGCTTATTGTATAATGTGAAGCAGGCAGTGCAGCCAGGACAGACCTCCCCCTCTCTCCATATGATGTGTAGAGACAGGCCTCAACTATAGAATTATAACTGTACAGTGTTTGTTGGGAGTGGCCTATCATATGTAGGAGGGGCTATTAATAATGGGCAGGGATAAAAAAAATGCGCGGAGCACTATGCGCTCTGCATTTTTCTATTCCTAGAGGGATTTTAGAAATGGCCAGGCAAAAGAATCGGCGCAGCACGCTACACGTACCACATTTTTAAATATGAAGGGGCCTTTGAAAAATGGGCGGGCAAAAGAATTGGCGCAGCGTGCTACACGGGCCACATTGTTGGGCAGTAAATGCAATGTGTTCCTGTATAAAAGAAAATAAAAGTCTGCAAAATAAAAATGGGCAACTTGCCCCCCAGGACTAAGGCTGCCAGCCCTCCCCTGCCGTCACTGATGTCCTCCTCAACCGTCTCTGGGTCTGGAGCTTCACCGCTCGCAACACCTGCTCCCACACCACTCTCATCATCACTACTTGCCCGCCTAGTGGAGGAAACGGCGGATGTCTCCTCCACATCTTTGCTTGCCAGTAGCTACTGACAGTCTTCTAGTAGCTCGTCCTCACTGTATAGTGGAACTGAGCCCACAGCATACAATATTTCTGTGGCTGAGGGAACAGAAAAGGACAGAGGCAGGTTGAGGACAGATGAGGGCACAGGGCCTGCTCCCAGTCCATGCCAACTGAGGGTTGTGTCTGACAAACCCACCGACTCTTGGCTGGGAGTGTCTGATGTCACTTGGGACGAAGTGGATGACCGAGTCAACCATTCAAGAACCGCTGGGTCAAGACACGACCACTAGATGACACCGGGAGCTCAGACATCTCGCTGCCACTCCTGCTGCCACGGCACTTGCTGTGACCTGTGCCTGCGCCAAAAACATTTAGGCCTTTGCCACTCCCTGTGCAGGGCCTGGCACTTCTCTGTCTGAAATACTGTTAGATCAAATAAATAAATAGGAAATTAAACCACCCCGAAAAAGTCAGTAATTTTCTCACTTCACCACACAATGGCTAATAAGCCCTTTTTTTCATACTATTACACGCAAAAAAAGGCTTTAGAACATATAACTGCACCGCTGAACGGCAAATATATTTTGCTTTTGCCAATAATACACGCCACAAAAGGCTTTAGAACATATAACTGCACCACTGAACGGCATATATATTTTTCTTTTTCCACTTATACACGCCACAAAAAACTTTAGAACATATAACTGCACCGCTGAACGGCAAATATATTTTTCTATTTCCACTTATACACACCACAAAAGGCTTTAGAAATTATAACTGCACCGCTGAACGGCAAATATATTTTTCTTTTGCCACTAATGCACTCTACAAAAGGCTTTCGAACATATAACTGCACCACTGAATGGCAAATATATTTTTATTTTGCCACTATTACATGACAAAAAGGGCTTTATAACATATAACTGCACCGCTGAATGAAAATTTATTTTTCTTTTGCCACTAATAAACACCACAAAAGGCTTTAGAACAGGCATGCTCAACCTGCGGCCCTCCAGCTGTTGTAAAACTACAACTCCCACGATGCCCTGCTGTAGGCTGATAGCTGTAGGCTGTTCAGGCATGCTGGGAGTTGTAGTTTTGCAACAGCTAGAGGGCCGCACATGCCTGCTTTAGAACATATAACTTCACCGCTGAACGGCAAATATATTTTTCTTATGCCACTAATACACGACAAAAAGGGCTGTAATTTTAGCACTTCACCACACAACGGCTAATAAGCCCTTTTATCCCACTAATACAAGCCAAAAAAATGCTTTAGAACATATAACTGCACCGCACAAGGGCAAATAAGACATAGAAATATTTCCTTGTAATAAACCTGTTAATGGCTGTAACACCCCAATAACCGACAATCTGACTAAACAAATCCGGAATCAAAGGAGGGGGTAAGGATCACGGACGGTAATACGATTGAGCTCATGGAAGTCCAGACATGGTCTCAGGGTACCATTCTTTTTCTTTACAAAGAAAAATCCAGCAGCCACTGGGGACTTGGATGGTCTAATATGTCCCTTTGCCAAACTCTCAGTGATATATTCTCGCGTAGCCTTTCTTTCGGGTTCCGAAAGATTATACAACCGAGATTTGGGCAATTTAGCTCCGGGAATAAGATTGACGGGACAGTCATACTCCCGGTGTGGAGGCAACTCCTGATTACGACTCTCAGAGAAAACATCAGAAAATTCTGAAATGAACAAGGGTACAGTTTTAGTGGTAACCATAGAGAATGATGCATTAAGACAGTTGTCCATGCAAAAATCACTCCAATTGAGAATCTGTCTCGCTTGCCAATCGATGTTAGGGTATGTCTGCTTAACTATGGTAAGCCCTACACCAACGGAGCAGGCAGACCCTCCAACACATAACAGGAGATAGATTCCTAATGCAAATCACCCACTCTTAAATGAATGTCATTCACTACCTGCGACAGGCATTTTTGGGCGAGAGGTGCTGAGTCAATTGCAAAGACAGAAATACTATTCTCTAATGCATTAGTAGTCAACCCGTAAATGCGTACAAACTGTCCATCAATCAAGTTAACTCCTGCCCCACTGTCCTGGTGATCCGGTCGGCAGAGAAAAAGGCCAAGATTGGGCGTCCGCTTTTAGCAATGAAATAATCATACCCACCCGTTGACACTCATCCGCAGAAGAGTATGGACGCAACCTAAAGTATAATTTACACGACTCCCTGAACCGGATGAAATTGTCACTACCCCCGGAAAACCTGTCCGGGAGAGCTACCTTCGGTTCAGGGCAGGCCTGGAACCCACCACCGGAACCAGCAGCCTGTGGACTCTGAATCTGCTAAACCATTGCACGGAGGTCTGCTACCTCTAAAGTCAAATTTTGCAGCTGTTTGACAAGTGCAGTCATAGCATCCATAACTGCACAGATCAGAACAAAAAATGGCGGTATTGGCTCTGGATAATGTCACGGATGTTGTAGGGGAGAACACCAAAGGACAACAAGAAGGATGGGAAAATACACTAGGCCTCACCGCTAGGGAAGGAAAAGGGTCACCACCTATAAAACCCTGCTCCTGGCCCTAACTCCTATCCATATGGGCACCTCTCGATGGTAGAGATGCCCATACACAGGAACCTAGAAAACCCTGGTGGCCCTCAGTTGCCCTAATAGTATTGACCGGGCAGAGACAACCCACTCCTTCCCTGGTGAAGGAACCAGCGTCTCGCTGAGGCCTAGTAAACAACAAAGGTGGGGGGGGAATATAAAACACAACAAGCGGAACACTAAACTTCTGAGGCTGATGGATGATGGACGAACAGGACTTCACCATGAACCACACTCCAGCTCTTCCAAAAACCAAATGAAGCTATCCAGAGCAAGGAGTGATGGGTAAAGTCAGACTAAATAGGGGGAGGTGAAGGTCACATGATCCACACCTGAACAGGGGGTGTGGACATACCAGCAACACACAGACAAAGTGAAACCAAAAGAGGCTATCAGATAACTAATGTGCAGATATTCTTTCAGACCTTCTCAAACCTGTCACCGGCATGACACAAACCATGCATACAGTATATTGCTTCCCCAGGAAGGTCCTATGTGGGTTAGTTCTTATGTAGATCAATAAAATTAGATCTTCCTATACATAAAGAGTTGATTGATTGATTGATTGATTGATTGATTAATTGCTTTCTGTACCAGATGAAAGGTTCTGAAATTCATATTTTCAGCCAATTGTAAGTCAATGTAGAGACTAGAGATGAGTGAATTTCTCAAAAATTTGATTTGGCCGTTTAATTTGTTGAGTCAGTATAACATGTAGATGACAGGCGTCGCTCTTAGAATCACTGCACACTTCACTTATTTGGGCAGTTACGGGGCCAAAACTGACCAAATAACTCAAGTATGAACTCAGCCTTACAGGTCGATGTTAGCGTCAAGAAGAAACGCACTCCTTTTACACCGTTGGCAGCTGATTCCACACGTTCTATTAAACGCTTATACAAGTAGAGCCCCGCGACAGAGTGGAGAGGATGTCAGCAGTAAGTTTGTGTTGACGTCACTGATTATTTTGCCCTTCCTCTAATCCGTCAGAACAATAACCCCCCAAAAACGGATCCTGCCTGTGGACCATCCGCCTTCACTCGGTCAGCATTTGGTCAGTAATCCATCAGTATTGCTAAAGCCAAAAAAACAGGAGTGGATCCAAAACAGAGATGACACGTGAATGGAATATTTGCATGTCTTCTGTGTTTTGTACCCATTCCTGCTTTTAGCTACCAAATCATAAGTCAATTCTGATGCAAAATAAGGACCATGTCATGCAGGCCTTACAGCTGTTACACAGACATGATCCGTTGTGCGTCTCATTTTTTATTCCTTCTGACAGATCAGAAGGTCAAATAAATGATGATGTCAGCCAGGCCAAAAGGCAAAATAGTGGCCTAGTCATGAAGTGGGCAGGATGGGAACAGCATGAGAAGTCCACAGAGTAGCCCTATGACATAGTGGTGAGGTGGAAGCAGCATAAGGAGACCACAGAGTGGCCCAATGACAAAGTCTGGAGGTGGCAGCAGCATCAGGAGGAGGCCACAGAGTGGAAAAATGACAGTGTGGAGGTTACAGCAGCATCAGGAGGCCACAGAGTGGCTCAATGGCAGAGCATGGAGGTGGTGGCAGCCGCATCAGAAGGAGGCCACAAGGTGGCACAATGACAGTGTGGAGGTGGCAGCATCATCAGGAGGCCACAGAATGGCACAATGACAGAGCGTGGATGTGGCCGCAGTAGAAGCATCAGGAGGATGCCACAGGGTGGCACAATGACAGTAAAGAGCTGGCAGCAGCATCAGGAGACCACAGAGTGACCCATTGACAGAGAGGGGAGGTGGGTAGCAATACCAGTAAAAGCTGAAGATGGTGGGTGAAAGAAGGAGCACTTGGCATCAGATATGTGGCATCAGGTGGGTGCCAGCATCAGAATAGTAGCTGAGGCAGGTAGCCAGAAGAAACCGGTATCTTTTGTCAAAGTGTTGGTGTGGCACCATGGATGATCTAGTCTGATGCATCAGGCATTGGTGGTTGGAAATCCTGGCTGATCCACTCCTGATTCATCTTCACAAAGGTCAGTCAGTCTCTCCACATTTTGGGTGGACAGGCAAGTTCTCCTAGGGTAACTATGGCCCCGCCGCACTAAGCACCCGCTCTGATGTCAAACTACTGTCTGGGCAGGACAGCTTTTATAGGGCAAACTCTGCCAGTTGTGGCCACAAATCCAGTTTTGCTGCCCAGTGGTCCAGCAGATCTTCAATGTGGGGTGGCAGGCTGCTGTCCAAGTATACCACCACCTGCTGGTTCAGGTCCTGCTCCAGGTCTAGGTGCTGCTGGTGAGTAGTTTCTTCACTAGGCGGGCGAAGAAAGCTGCTCATCAGTGACTCTAAACTCAAGTTGCTGCTGATGGAGCTGGAACTGCTCCTACCACCCCACCCTGTCACAGCAGCCATGGCAGAGGAACATGAGCGCAGAGCTCCCCCCCGGTCTGACCTGCGAGAGGATGAACGATAGCGCAGATAGGCAGCGGCCAACTGACTACATAGGATGTCTCTATAGTAGTTCAATGTGTCATCCCTCTCAGCGGGTGTAAAAAAGGCCCTCATTTTGGACCGGTAGCAAGGGTCCAACAATGTTGAGAGCCAGAAGTCATCCCTCTGCCGAATGGTGACAATTCGGCTATCACTACGCAGGCAAGTGAGCATGCAGCGGGCTATTTGTGCAAGTGACTCGGGGGGACTCCCTGCCCCCATCTCCACTGCGTACTGCCACGTTGTGTCTGGGTCCTCGGCCTCGTCTTCCTCATCACCCTGTAGCTCCTCTGGCTGCTACTGCTCCTCCTCTCCTGTCACCTGCATAGAAAAAACACCCATTTTGCTACACATTCCTTGTGCTCCATTGTCCTCCTTCTCCTCCTCCAGTTCAGCCCCCACAGGGCCCATGTGGCCATGAGATCTAGGTGCCACGTCTTCAGTCCCCTTACCAGCATCTGTTCCAGGACATGAAGCAGTGGAATGACGTTGTTCATCCCGTAGTCCTGGCGACTGGCAAATAATGTGGCCTCCTTAAAGGGCCTGAGCAAATAGCAGGTGTCACACATGAGCTGCCACTGGTAACATCGAAGTTACACAGGGAACTACTCCTGTCTACTTGGATCATCAAGAAATCGTTTATGGCCTTTCTCTGTTCGTATATTTAGCCCAACATATGAAGGGTGGAAACATTGCATATCAGCCTATGTTGGGAAATGCCATTCTGCCGCTGCAGTTCAAGGAGGGTGTACTTTGCGGTGTACACGTGGCTGAAGTGCATGCAAAGTTTACTGGCCATTTTTAGGATGTCTTGTAGATGGGTGGAAGACTTCAGAAACCGCTTGACATGGAGGAAGCCAGGATTCGATTTCTTGATGAACAACACGGAGCAGTTCCTCCCCTTTGTGACTCTGTTCGCCCAGGCAAACAAGGTGCAGAACAGCGTGACACCGCCGAGCCCTCACATTTGGTATGCTGGAGGGGCACTATAAATTGTCCCTGTAATGGAGGCTGAGGACACAGTGGAGGATGAGGAGGCAGAGGTGGACATTGTTGCAGGAAGAGAGGCGTGAGAACGTGGAGTCGGAAGCGGCGTGACCCTGGCCAAGTTGCTGGTGTGGCTGTGCAGGAACCACAATTACCCAGTGGGCCTTAAAGGACATGTACTGTCCTTGACCGTAGTTACAGCTCCACACATCGGCGCTGCTGTGCACTTTAGCAGACACCGACAGGCTTAAGGACTGGCCCACCTTCTGTTCTACATGCGTGTGCAGGGCTGGTACTGCCTTTTTGGCAAAGAAATGACGGCTTGGGACTCTCCACCTCAGCTTGGCACAAGCCATCAGTTCTCTGAAAGGTGCAGAGTCCACCACTTGGAAAGGGAGGGACTGCAGCACCAGCAACTTGGCCAGGAGCACATTCAGCTTCTGAACCGTTGGATGAGTGCACACATACTGTTGTCTCTTGGCAATCGCTTCAGTGATCGATTGCTGACGCAATGACTGACGAGAAGTAGGAGGGCGAGGAGCAGGAGCATCAGGACAAGCAGATGATGGGAAGGATAGACAGCTCTTTTCGGCTGAGGTGCTGGAGCCTTGACTGCCTAAAATCAGCGGCGTGCCACTGGGTGATGCAGCGGTTGCTGAGGCAGGCTGGACCACCACATCGAAGCCACGGTACTCCCAGGCCACTTTATGGTGATGCTGCTTATGTTGACGCAGGGCTCTGGTGGCAACATTGACAACCTGGCCATGCTTCACCTTCTGCCCACAGATACTACATATGGCCATGTTCCCCTCCTCCGGTGGCTTAAAAAAAAACTGCCACACTACCTAGTAGGTGATTTTACCCCCAACACTACACACTGACTGACTGCTACCGACCCTGCCTCCGTGAACCTGTGCACCACTACTTTCTGGGCAGGTAGGCTCCTGCAAAGCTGTTGGTCTACCCCGGACACGTTTGGCTCCCGACCTCCCACTGCTGCCACCTAGCTGATTCCTGGCCACGCTAGCGACTTGCTGGTTCTGCCGCTGCCTCACGGGCAAGATGCCGCCCTCTTCTCCCGATGATGATGAAAAAGCTCCTTCATCACTCGGCTCCGATGTGCAATCAGCTACATCATCATAATCGAGTACTGTCTGCCTGTCACTCAGGGGAGGGCTGGGACGGGGGGCAGGGAGGCCATTGCCAAAACAGGCCACCCTAAAGCATGTTAAAAACGGCCGTCTTTAACAACTATTTTATTTATTTATTTTTATTCCTCAGGGCCGCACTGCTGATCACCACAGGCAGTGTGGTCCTGGTTGTAGTTGCCTGAGGCAGTGGGGGGGCAATAGGAGATGAGCGCTCATCTCCATATTCATCTGTATCGCCGTCCTCAGGACAGCGATACAGATGCCTGTGCTGCGGCGGGGCAGGGGAGGGAGAGGCGTCTCCCTTCCCTGTTCTTCTGATAGGCTGCAGGTACTAATGCTTGCGGCCTATCAGAGGCCGACTCAGGCGGCGCGACGATGTTATCCCGCCTGAGCCGGGAAGCACACAGCAGGGACACAGGCCGGAAGAGGCCTGCATTGCATCACTGATGATGGAGATAAGTATTAGAGCCCTTTCACAAGGGCGCGTTTTCCTCACGGGTGCAATGCGTGAGGTGAACGCATTGCACCCGCACTGAATTCGGATCCATTCATTTCTATGGGGCTGTGCACATGAGCGGTGATTTTCACTCATCACTTGTGCGTTGCGTGAAAATTGCAGCATGCTCTATATTGTGCCTCTTTCACAGGCCCCATAGAAGTGAATGGGGCTGCGTTAAAATCTCAAGCATCCGCAAGCAAGTGCGGATGCGGTGCGATTTTCACGTATGGTTGCTAGGAGACGATCGGGATGGGGACCCAATCTTTATTATTAATAATTTATAATTAATAATAATAGCATTCTTAATACAGAATGCTTAGTAAAATAGGTATGGAGGGGTTAAAAAATTTTAAGAATTAAACTCACCCGTGTGAACCCAGCCTTAGTGTTTTTTTGTTTTTTTCTTTGCGGGGGGAGCTGGCACTATGGGGGTTGCTGGCATTTCTTACAGCCCCATTTTTTGGGGGTGGCACTCTGGTGGCATTTATTTCTTGCCCATTTTGGGGGGGGCACTATGGGGGCATTTCTTACTGTCACATTATGGGAGAGCACCATGGGGGAGAGGAGCACTATGGGGGCATCTGAGGGCTCTAAAGGGGCTTTTGTTTATTGGCACACTATGGGGGGCACTATGGGGCATTTGTGGGCACTATAGGGACATTATTTGGGGACACTATGGGGAAGTGGGGGCTCTAAAGGGGCCTTTTTTTATTGGCACATTATGGGGGCACTATGGCATCTGGTGGCACTAAGGGGGCATTTTTACTGGCACATTATGGGAGGCACTATAGGGGAGAGTGGTGCTATGGGGCATTATTTGGGGGCACTATGGGGGAGTGGAGCACTATTGGGGTATCTGGTGGCACTAAGAAGGGGCATTTTCTACTGGCACATTATGGGGGACACTATGGGGAAGGGGGAGAGGAGCACTATGAGGGCATTTACTGGGCAACTATATAGGGGTATTTTCTACTGGTATACATTATGGGAACATTAGCTCAACTGCGGGCACTAAGAGGGTGTATTTCATGTACTGTCATATTATAGGGAGAATTATTACTACTAGGGGGTATTATGCAGAGCTTTACTACTACTGGGGGGCTATGAGGAACATGATTACTAGTATGGGCACTATAGGGGCATTATTACTACTAAGTGTGCTCTTGCAGAAAATTATTTCTATTGGTGGGATTTTGGGGAACACTGTTACTTTGGGGGGCACCCTGGCTCAGTATAAGCTTAGCACAATTATTTTTGGGGGACATTATCTTTATACTACATAGTAACATAGTAACATAGTACATAAGGCCGAAAAAAGACATTTGTCCATCCAGTTCGGCCTGTCATCCTACAAGTTGATCCAGAGGAAGGCAAAAAAAAACTGGGAGGTAGAAGCCAATTTTCCTCACTTTAGGGGAATAAAAAATTCCTTCCCGACTCCAATCAGGCAATCAGAATAACTCCCTGGATCAACGACCCCTCTCTAGTAGCTATAGCCTGTAATATTATTACACTCCAGAAATACATCCAGGCCCCTCCTGAATTCCTTTATTGTACTCCCCATCACCACCTCCTCAGGCAGAGAGCTCCATAGTCTCACTGCTCTTACCGTAAAGAATCCTCTTCTATGTTTGTGTACAAACCTTCTTTCCTCCAGACGCAGAGGATGTCCCCTCGTCACAGTCACAGTCCTGGGGATAAATAGATGATGGGAGAGATCTCTGTACTGACCCCTGATATATTTAAACATAGTAATTAGATCTCCCCTCAGTCGTCTTTTTTCTAACGTGAATAACCCTAATTTTGATAATCTCTTTCAGGGTACTGTAGTTGCCCCATTCCAGTTATTACTTTAGTTGCCCTCTTCTGGACCCTCTCCAGCTCTGTTATGTCTGCCTTGTTCACAGGAGCCCAGAACTGTACACAGTACTCCATGTGTGGTCTGACCAGTGATTTGTAAAGTGGTAGGACTATGTTCTTATCACGGGCATCTATGCCCCTTTTGATGCAACCCATTATCTTATTGGCCTTGGCAGCAGCTGCCTGACACTGGTTTTTGCAGCTTAGTTTGCTGTTTATTAAAATTCCTAGATCCTTTTCCATGTCAGTGTTACCGAGTGTTTTACCATTTAGTTGAGGACCGGTGAGGGCACATGGCCTGCTCCCAGTCCATGCCAACTGAGGGTTGTGTCTGACGAACCCACGACTCTTGGCTGGGAGTGTCTGATGTCACTTGGGACGAAGTGGATGACCGAGTCAACCATTCAAGAACCGCTGGGTCAAGACACGACCACTAGATGACACCAGGAGCTCAGACATCTCGCTGCCACTCCTGCTGCCACGGCACTTGCTGTGACCTGTGCCTGCGCCAAAAACATTTAGGCCTTTGCCACTCCCTGTGCAGGGCCTGGCACTTCTCTGTCTGAAATACTGTTAGATCAAATAAATAAATAAAAAGGAAATTAAACCACCCCGGAAAAAAGTCAGTAATTTTCTCACTTCACCACACAATGGCTAATAAGTATGGATGAGCGAACCCGAACTGTATAGTTCGGGTTCGTACCGAATTTTGGGGTGTCCGTGACACGGACCCGAACCCGAACATTTTCGTAAAAGTCCGGGTTCGGGTTCGGTGTTCGGCGCTTTCTTGGCGCTTTTTGAAAGGCTGCAAAGCAGCCAATCAACAAGCGTCATACTACTTGCCCCAAGAGGCCATCACAGCCTTGCCTACTATTGGCATGGCTGTGATTGGCCAGTGCAGCATGTGACCCAGCCTCTATTTAAGCTGGAGTCACGTAGCGCCGCACGTCACTCTGCTATGATCAGTATAGGGAGAGGTTGCAGCTGCGACGTTAGGGCGAGATTAGGCAGATTAACTCCTCCAAAAGACTTCATTCTATGATCGATCTGCAGCTGTGGATCATTGAAGTGCTAATATTGACTTGCTCACTTTTTTGAGGCTGCCCAGAGCGTTTTTAGATCACTTTTTTTCTGGGGTGATCGGCGGCCATTTTGTGACTTGTGGTGCGCCAGCACGAGTTATCACCAAGTGTATTTAACCATCGATAGTGTGGTTATTTTGTGCTATATCCTACATCAGCTGCAGGCTGAGCCTGTGTCACCGAAGTGCATTTAACCATCAACAGTCTGGTTATTTTTTGGCCATATCCTACATCAGCTGCAGGCTGAGCCTGTGTCACCGAAGTGCATTTAACCATCAACAGTCTGGTTATTTTTTGGCCATATACTACATCTGGTGCAGGCTGAGCCTGTGTCACCCAAGTGCATTTAACCATCAACAGTCTGGTTATTTTTTGGCCATATATTACATCAGGGGCAAGTTGAGCCTGTCACCCAGCGCCTAAAAAATAGACCTGACATTTCTATTCAACCAAATCTGCACAGTTTTAGCTGGTCAAGTTATTTGTAGTGACCGTCAAAGCAGACTTTTTGTTCTGGGTTGAAAAAGCATTCCCAAATTTGCCATTCTGAAAATAACTAGTTTGTGGTATTTCAGGCCTACTTGAAATCTATCCCAAAAAGAAAATCTTACATTGAAGTTATTGATAGTGTCATTCAGAAAAACCTAAGACACATGCTACCGTGCAGATAGAAGTCTGATTCTGTGATTAAACCTATACCTGTCACACAGCGCAAAAAAAAACAGGTCTCACATCTCTATTCAACCAAATCTGCACAGTTTTAGCTGGTCAAGTTATTTGTAGTGACCGTAAAAGCACTGTCACGGATGGTGTACAGGAGACAAGACAATACCAAATAAACAATGTCTCTCTGGATCCACAACTAAGGAACAAAGGGAGACCCCTGCAATAGACCTGCCGCTCTCCCTCACTGCTCAGCCTATGCGAACACCCCAAAGGTGGATGGGCGCATATCCACGTTCCTCGGCTATCTGTTACCTGAAGACCCTACAATAGTGAAGGGACACGACCACCGGCTCCCTACACTGACACGGAGGGAGTCAGGGTCTCCTGGATCCAGAAAAGACAAAATCATAAATACATAACCAGCACTTATCTTGCAGACGACTGAGGACTTGAGGACTGGAACAGCATGCACACACACTCCAGGAAGTTGTATCAGCCGCACACTACTGCATTATGGGGAGGCATTTAAAGGGCAGCAATCAATCCGACTGCATGACAGCTGAGATAGACTAACGAGATGAGAAACTAAACCAAAACAAAGAAATTCAAGGAGGAGGATCTGAAAAGCTCCTGTGAGCGTTTCTCAGTTGTCTGGCTGTGACAGTACCCCTCCCTCTAGGAGTGGACTCCGGACACTCAGAGCCCACCTTCTCAGGATGGGACCTATGGAAAGCCCTGATGAGACGAGAGGCCTTAATGTCCATCACTGGGACCTACATCCTCTCCTCAGGACCATAACCCTCCCAATGAACGAGGTACTGGACGGAACCGCGGACAAGACGAGAATCCACAATCCTAGAGACCTGAAATTCAAGATTTCCATCAACCATAATCGGAGGAGGAGGCAAAGGCGAGGGTACAATAGGTTGAACATAAGGTTTCAATAGGGACTTATGAAAAACATTATGGATCTTCCAAGTCTGAGGAAGATCAAGACGGTAGGCAACAGGATTGATGACAGACAGGATCTTGTAAGGCCCAATAAACCTAGGACCCAACTTCCAGGAGGGAACCTTCAATTTGATATTCTTGGTAGACAACCACACCAGATCACCAACATTCAGGTCCGGACCAGGCACACGTCTCTTATCCGCCACACGCTTATATCTCTCACTCATGCTCTTTAGATTATCCTGAATCTTTTGCCAAATAGATGACAAAGACGAGGAGAATCTGTCCTCATCAGGCAAACCAGAAGAGCCCTCTCCCGAGAAAGTCCCAAACTGCGGATGAAACCCATATGCACCAAAAAATGGTGACTTATCAGAGGACTCCTGACGACGGTTATTTAAAGCAAACTCAGCAAGGGACAAAAAAGAACACCAATCCTCCTGATTCTCCGCCACAAAACAGCGCAGATATGTCTCCAGATTCTGATTGACGCGCTCCGTCTGGCCATTCGACTGCGGATGGAAAGCAGAAGAGAATGACAACCGAACCCCCAAGCGAGAACAGAAAGCCTTCCAGAATCTGGAAACAAACTGCGTGCCCCTATCAGAGACTATGTCTGAAGGAATCCCATGCAATTTGACAATGTGGTCAATAAATGCCTGCGCCAGCGTCTTAGCATTGGGCAAACCAGGAAAAGGGATAAAATGCACCATTTTGCTAAAATGGTCCACCACCACCAGAATCACAGACTTCCCCGAGGAACGAGGCAAGTCCGTTATGAAGTCCATGGACAGATGTGTCCAAGGACGGGAAGGAATGGGCAAAGGAAGGAGAGGACCTGATGGCCGTGAATGAGGGACCTTGGCACGAGCGCAAGTCTCGCAAGCTGCCAAAAAAAACCTCAACCGACTTACGAAGCGCAGGCCACCAGAATCTCCGAGCAATGAGATCCAGTGTGGCTCTTGCCCCCGGGTGCCCAGCAAGGACCGTATCGTGGTGTTCTTTAAAAATCTTGTGTCTCAAAGCGAGAGGCACAAACAACCTCCCAGGAGGACAAAGATCAGGAGCTTCTGACTGGGCTGCCTGCACCTCTGCCTCCAATTCAGGAAAAAGAGCAGAGACCACCACACCTTCAGCCAAAATGGGACCCGGGTCTTCAAAATTCCCACCTCCCGGAAAACAACGTGACAGGGCATCTGCCTTCACATTCTTAACCCCAGGGCGGAACGTAACAACAAAATTAAACCTTGAAAAGAACAAAGACCATCTGGCCTGTCTCGGGTTCAGACGCTTGGCTGACTCCAAGTAGGCCAGATTTTTATGGTCAGTAAACACGGTAATAGGGTGTCTGGCTCCCTCTAGCCAATGGCGCCATTCCTCAAAAGCCAACTTGATGGCCAACAATTCCCTATCTCCCACATCATAATTTCTCTCTGCGGAGGAGAGTTTCTTTGAGAAAAAGGCACACGGTTGCCATTTGGCAGGAGAGGAACCCTGAGACAAGACCGCACCCACCCCTACCTCAGAAGCATCAACCTCAACTATGAAGGGTAACGAAATATCAGGTTGTACTAGGATGGGAGCGGAAGCAAAACTCTCCTTGATATTAGAAAAGGCCTTACGCGCCTCTACCGACCAGGAAGAAAAATCGACCCCCTTTCTGGTCATATCAGTGAGTGGTTTAACAACAGAGGAATAATTCAAAATAAATTTCCTGTAATAATTAGCAAAGCCCAGAAATTGGATCTCTGGAACCGCAAACACACATTTTTCCAGTTTCGCGTATAATTTATTCTCCCGCAGGATGAGCAAGACCTGACGTAAGTGTTCCTTATGAGTCTTGAAATCAGGAGAAAAAATCAAAATGTCATCCAAATACACTAATACAAATTTTCCCATTAAATGATAAAAAATGCTGTTGACGAAATGCTGAAAAACGGCTGGGGCATTCATCAAACCAAAAGGCATAACCAAATTCTCAAAATGGCCCTCAGGGGTATTGAAAGCCGTCTTCCATTCGTCTCCTTCTCTAACCCTAACCAGGTTGTATGCCCCTCTTAGGTCTAATTTGGAAAAGACTTTAGCCCCAACAACCTGGTTAAACAGGTCCGGGATCAGAGGAAGCGGATAAGGATCACGAATAGTGATACTGTTCAGCTCCCTGAAATCCAGACAAGGTCTTAAAGAACCATCTTTTTTCTTAACAAAGAAAAAACCAGCGGCAACAGGTGACTTCGAGGGTCGTATGTGTCCTTTTCTCAGACTCTCAGAGATATAAGCACGCATAGCGACCCTCTCAGGTTGGGAGAGATTGTATAAACCAGATTTAGGCAGCTTGGCGCCTGGGATGAGATTAATAGGGCAATCATACTCCCTGTGCGGAGGTAAACCCTGAACTCCACTCTCAGAGAAGACATCCAAAAATTCAGAGAGGAAAGGTGGTACAGTCTTAGTAGAAACCTCAGACACAGATGTTATGAGGCAATTCTCTCTGCAAAAGTTACTCCAACCATTTATTTGCCTCGCTTGCCAATCAATGGTGGGGTTATGTTTAGTGAGCCAGGGTAGCCCCAACACTAGAGGAGTAGGCAAACCGCTAAGGACGAAACATGACACATCCTCAACATGAGCATCACTCACAATTAAACGGATATTGTGAACTATGCCCTTTAATGATTTCTGAGAAAGTGGAGCTGAATCAATAGCAAAAACCGGAATATCTTTTCCCAAAGTGCATACCTGGAAACCATGAGTTATTGCAAATTGATTATCAATGAGGTTGACAGCTGCTCCACTATCCACAAAAATCTCACAAAAAATGCTCTTGCTCTCTAGCGCCACCCTAGCAGGCAGGACAAAACGGGAACTACAAGCAAACGGAAAACCTTCAATTTCCACCTCAACCCTGCCAATAGTAACAGACGGAACATTTTTAAAAGATTTTTTCCTTTTTGTCTCTTTATTACTCCCAGAAAACTGCCTGAATCTCCTAGAGGGACAAACATTTGCCAGATGATTTATACCTCCACAACAAAAACAAACGCTCCCCTGCGGGCTGAATCTTCTATTGTCAGAGGCAATCAACCCCAGCTGCATGGACTCCTGCTCAGAAGGGGCTGACAGCGACTGAGACCCCTGTGCACAGAATGAGACCGCTGAACTGTCCCGGGACTGAGTATGACAGGAAGGAGAGATCTCTCCTCTCTCTCTAAGACGCCTGTCAATACGAACAGCCTGAGACATAGCAGAATCCAAGGAGGTAGGTCTTTCATGAAAGGCAAATGCATCTTTCAATCCCTCTGAAAGACCATAGCAAAATTGACTTCGGAGTGCAGCATCATTCCAACCCGTATCTGCTGCCCATCTCCGAAATTCTGAACAGTATATCTGCGGATTGTTTACCCTGGCATAACAGACGTAGTCTAGACTCAGCCAGAGCAATACGATCCGGATCATCATATATCTGACCCAGGGCTAAAAAGAATTCATCCACTGAACGAAGGGGCCGTGCCCCCTCCGGCAGCGAAAAGGCCCAGGACTGAGCGTTACCCCTGAGCAGCGATATAATGATCCCCACCCTCCGTTCTTCATCACCAGAAGAATGGGGAAGAAGGCGAAAATGGAGTTTGCAAGCCTCTCTAAAACGCACAAAATTCTCACTACCCCCGGAGAACTAATCCGGAAGCGAGATCTTAGGCTCATCACAAACTCCATGAACGCAAGCTGAACCGGTCACTTGAAACTGAGAAAAAGTCTTACGGAGATCAGCTACCCACAAAGAAAGACCCTGAAAGCGTTCAGCCAAAAGTGAAACCGGATCCATGCTTGAGACGGTTTTGGCGGCTGATAATGTCACGGATGGTGTACAGGAGACAAGACAATACCAAATAAACAATGTCTCTCTGGATCCACAACTAAGGAACAAAGGGAGACCCCTGCAATAGACCTGCCGCTCTCCCTCACTGCTCAGCTTATGCGAACACCCCAAAGGTGGATGGGCGCATATCCACCTTCCTCGGCTATCTATTACCTGAAGACCCTACAATAGTGAAGGGACACGACCACCGGCTCCCTACACTGACACGGAGGGAGTCAGGGTCTCCTGGATCCAGAAAAGACAAAATCATAAATACATAACCAGCACTTATCTTGCAGACGACTGAGGACTTGAGGACTTGAGGACTTGAGGACTTGAGGACTTGAGGACTTGAGGACTTGAGGACTTGAGGACTGGAAACAGCATGCGCGCGCGCACACACACTCCAGGAAGTTGTATCAGCCGCACACTACTGCATTATGGGGAGGCATTTAAAGGGCAGCAATCAATCATACTGCATGACAGCTGAGATAGACTAACGAGATGAGAAACTAAACCAAAACAAAGAAATTCAAGGAGGAGGATCTGAAAAGCTCCTGTGAGCGTTTCTCAGCTGTCTGGCTGTGACAAGCACACTTTTTGTTCTGGGTTGAAAAAGCATTCCAAAATTTACCATTCTCAAAATTGTGGTGAACGGGAACAATGAGGAAAACATCTAATAAGGGACGCGGACGTGGACATGGTCGTGGTGGTGTTAGTGGACCCTCTGGTGCTGGGAAAGGACGTGGCCGTTCTGCCACAGCCACACGTCCTAGTGAACCAACTACCTCAGGTCCCAGTAGCCAGCAGAATTTACAGCGATATTTGGTGGGGCCCAATGCCGTTCTAAGGATGGTAAGGCCTGAGCAGGTACAGGCATTAGTCAATTGGGTGGCCGACAGTGGATCCAGCACGTTCACATTATCTCCCACCCAGTCTTCTGCAGAAAGCGCACAGATGGCGCATGAAAACCAAGCCCATCAGTCTGTCACATCACCCCCATGCATATCAGGGAAACTGTCTGAGCCTCAAGTTATGCAGCAGTCTCTTATGCTGTTTGAAGACTCTGCTGCCAGGGTTTCCCAAGGGCAGATAGAATGCACTAACGCACAACCACTTATGTTTCCTGATGATGAGGACATGGGAATACCACCTCAGCACGTCTCTGATGATGACGAAACACAGGTGCCAACTGCTGCGTCTTTCTGCAGTGTGCAGACTGAACAGGAGGTCAGGGATCAAGACTGGGTGGAAGACGATGCAGGGGACGATGAGGTCCTAGACCCCACATGGAATGAAGGTCGTGCCACTGACTTTCACAGTTCGGAGTAAGAGGCAGTGGTGAGACCGAGCCAACAGCGTAGCAAAAGAAGGAGCAGTGGCAAAAATCAGAACACCCGCCGCCAAGAGACTCCGCCTGCTACTGACCGCCGCCATCTGGGACCGAGCACCCCAAAGGCAGCTTCAAGGAGTTCCCTGGCATGGCACTTCTTCAAACAATGTGCTGACGACAAGACCCGAGTGGTTTGCACGCTGTGCCATCAGAGCCTGAAGCGAGGCATTAACGTTCTGAACCTTAGCACAACCTGCATGACCAGGCACCTGCATGCAAAGCATGAACTGCAGTGGAGTAAACACCTTAAAAACAAGGAAGTCACTCAGGCTCCCCCTGCTACCTCTTCTGCTGCTGCCGCCTCGGCCTCTTCTGCTGCTGCCGCCGCCTCGGCCTCTTCTGCTGCTGCTGCCGCCGCCTCGGCCTCTTCCTCCGCCTCTGGAGGAACGTTGGCACCTGCCGCCCAGCAAACATGGGATGTACCACCAACACCACCACCTGCGTCACCAAGCATCTCAACCATGTCACACAGCAGCGTTCAGCTCTCCATCTCACAAACATTTGAGAGAAAGCATAAATTCCCACCTAGCCACCCTCGATCCCTGGCCCTGAATGCCAGCATTTCTAAACTACTGGCCTATGAAATGCTGTAATTTAGGCTGGTGGACACACACAGCTTCAAACAGCTCATGTCGCTTGCTGTCCCACAGTATGTTGTTCCCAGCCGCCACTACCTCTCTAAGAGAGCCGTGCCTTCCCTGCACAAACAAGTGTCCGATAAAATCAAGTGTGCACTGCGCAACGCCATCTGTGGCAAGGTCCACCTAACCACAGATACGTGGACCAGTAAGCACGGCCAGGGACGCTATATCTCCCTAACTGCACACTGGGTAAATGTAGTGGCGGCTGGGCCCCAGGCGGAGAGCTGTTTGGCGCACGTCCTTCCGCCGCCAAGGATCGCAGGGCAACATTCTTTGCCTCCTGTCTCCTCCTCCTCCTACTCAGCTTCCTCCTCCTCTTCTTCCACCTACTCATCCAGTCAGCCACACACCTTCACCACCAACTTCAGCACAGCCCGGGGTAAACGTCAGCAGGCCATTCTGAAACTCATATGTTTGGGGGACAGGCCCCACACCGCACAGGAGTTGTGGCGGGGTATAGAACAACAGACCGACGAGTGGTTGCTGTCGGTGAGCCTCAAGCCCGGCCTGGTGGTGTGCGATAATGGGCGAAATCTCGTTGCAGCTCTGGGACTAGCCGGTTTGACGCACATCCCTTGCCTGGCGCATGTGCTGAATTTGGTGGTGCAGAAGTTCATTCGCAACTACCCCGACATGTCAGAGCTGCTGCATAAAGTGCGGGCCGTCTGTTCGCGCTTCCGGCGTTCACACCCTGCCGCTGCTCGCCTGTCTGCGCTACAGCGTAACTTCGGCCTTCCCGCTCACCGCCTCATATGCGACGTGCCCACCAGGTGGAACTCCACCTTGCATATGCTGGACAGACTGTGCGAGCAGCAGCAGGCCATAGTGGAGTTTCAGCTGCAGCACGCACGGGTCAGTCGCACTGCGGATCAGACCCACTTCACCACCAATGACTGGGCCTCCATGCGAGACCTGTGTGCCCTGTTGCGCTGTTTCGAGTACTCCACCAACATGGCCAGTGGCGATGACGCCGTTATCAGCGTTACAATACCACTTCTATGTCTCCTTGAGAAAACACTTAGGGCGATGATGGAAGAGGAGGTGGCCCAGGAGGAAGAGGAGGAAGAGGGGTCATTTTTAGCACTTTCAGGCCAGTCTCTTCAAAGTGACTCAGAGGGAGGTTTTTTGCAACAGCAGAGGCCAGGTACAAATGTGGCCAGACAGGGCCCACTACTGGAGGACGAGGAGGAAGAGGATGAGGAGGAGGAGGAGGAGGATGAGGATGAAGCATGTTCACAGCGGGGTGGCACCCAAAGCAGCTCGGGCCCATCACTGGTGCGTGGCTGGGGGGAAACACAGGACGATGACGATACGCCTCCCACAGAGGACAGCTTGTCCTTACCTCTGGGCAGCCTGGCACACATGAGCGACTACATGCTGCAGTGCCTGCGCAACGACAGCAGAGTTGCCCACATTTTAACGTGTGCGGACTACTGGGTTGCCACCCTGCTGGATCCCCGGTACAAAGACAATGTGCCCACCTTACTTCCTACACTGGAGCGTGATAGGAAGATGCGCGAGTACAAGAGCACGTTGGTAGACGCGCTACTGAGAGCATTCCCAAATGTCACAGGGGAACCAGTGAAAGCCCAAGGCTAAGGCAGAGGAGGCGCAAGAGGTCGCCAACGCAGCTGTGTCACGGCCAGCTCCTCTGAGGGCAGGGTTAGCATGGCAGAGATGTGGAAAAGTTTTGTCACCACGCCACAGCTAACTGCACCACCACCTGATACGGAACGTGTTAGCAGGAGGCAACATTTCACTAACATGGTGGAACAGTACCTGTGCACACCCCTCCACGTACTGACTGATGGTTCGGCCCCATTCAACTTCTGGGTCTCCAAATTGTCCACGTGGCCAGAGCTAGCCTTTTATGCCTTGGAGGTGCTGGCCTGCCCGGCGGCCAGCGTTTTGTCTGAACGTGTATTCAGCACGGCAGGGGGCGTCATTACAGACAAACGCAGCCGCCTGTCTACAGCCAATGTGGACAAGCTGACGTTCATAAAAATGAACCAGGCATGGATCCCACAGGACCTGTCCATCCCTTGTGCAGATTAGATATTAACTACCTCCCCTTAACAATATATTATTCTACTCCAGGGCACTTCCTCATTCAATACTATTTTTAATTTCATTTTACCATTATATTGCGGGGCAACCCAAAGTTGAATGAACCTCTCCTCTGTCTGGGTGCCGGGGCCTAAATGTGTGACAGTGGCCTGTTCCAGTGGTGGGTGACGTGAAGCTTGATTCTCTGCTATGACATGAAGACTGATTCTGCGCTGACATAAGGCCAGATTCTCTGTTACGGGACCTCTCTCCTCTGCCTGGGTGCCTGGGCCTAAATGTGTGACAGTGGCCTGTTCCAGTGGTGGGTGACGTGAAGCCTGATTCTCTGCTATGACATGAAGACAGATTCTGTGCTGACATAAGGCCAGATTCTCTGTTACGGGACCGCTCTCCTCTGTCTGGGTGCCTGGGCCTAAATGTGTGACAGTGGCCTGTTCCAGTGGTGGGTGATGTGAAGCCTGATTCTCTGCTATGACATGAAGACTGATTCTGCGCTGACATGAAGCCAGATTCTCTGCTATGGCATGAAGAGACTGATTCTCTGCTGACATGAAGCCAGATTCTCTGCTATGGCATGAAGAGACTGATTCTCTGCTGACATGAAGCCAGATTCTTTGCTATGGCATGAAGAGACTGATTCTCTGCTGATGTGAAGCCAGATTCTCTGCTATGGGACCTCTGTCCAATTGATATTGGTTAATTTTTATTTTTTTAATTTTAATTTTAATTCATTTCCCTATCCACATTTGTTTGCAGGGGATTTACCTACATGTTGCTGCCTTTTGCAGCCCTCTAGCTCTTTCCTGGGCTGTTTTACAGCCTTTTTAGTGCCCAAAAGTTCGGGTCCCCATTGACTTCAATGGGGTTCGGGTTCGGGACGAAGTTCGGGTCGGGTTCGGATCCCGAACCCGAACATTTCCGGGAAGTTCGGCCGAACTTCTCGAACCCGAACATCCAGGTGTTCGCTCAACTCTACTAATAAGCCCTTTTTTTCATACTATTACACGCAAAAAAAGGCTTTAGAACATATAACTGCACCGCTGAACGGCAAATATATTTTGCTTTTGCCAATAATACACGCCACAAAAGGCTTTAGAACATATAACTGGACCGCTGAACGGCAAATATATTTTTCTTTTTCCACTTATACACGCCACAAAAAACTTTAGAACATATAACTGCACTGCTGAACGGCAAATATATTTTTCTATTTCCACTTATACACACCACAAAAGGCTTTAGAAATTATAACTGCACCGCTGAACGGCAAATATATTTTTGTTTTGCCACTAATGCACTCTACAAAAGGCTTTCGAACATATAACTGCGACACTGAATGGCAAATATATTTTTATTTTGCCACTATTACATGACAAAAAGGGCTTTATAACATATAACTGCACCGCTGAATGACAAATATATTTTTCTTTTGCCACTAATAAACACCACAAAAGGCTTTAGAACAGGCATGCTCAACCTGCGGCCCTCCAGCTGTTGTAAAACTACAACTCCCACGATGCCCTGCTGTAGGCTGATAGCTGTAGGCTGTTCAGGCATGCTGGGAGTTGTAGTTTTGCAACAGCTAGAGGGCCGCACATGCCTGCTTTAAAACATATAACTTCACCGCTGAACGGCAAATATATTTTTCTTTTGCCACTAATACACAACAAAAAGGGCCGTAATGTTCTCACTTCACCACACAACGGCTAATAAGCCCTTTTATCCCACTAATACAAGCCAAAAAAATGCTTTAGAACATATAACTGCACCGCACAAGGGCAAATAAGACATAGAAATATTTCCTTGTAATAAACCTGTTAATGGCAATAACAAGAGCGTTTGCTGGAATTACAGAGCTATATACAGTGATACCTCGGTTCACGAACTTAATTCGTGAACTGATTCTGGTCGCGAACCGAATTGGTCGCGAACCGAGGCACATTTTCCCATAGGGTTCAATGTAAATCCGGTTAATCCGTGCTGACCTTTTTTTGGGGGTTTTTGAAGCACAAAAATATTAAACAAATTACAATACACATTAGTACAGTATAGTAATGTATAAAGAGAGGACACTAACCTTGCTAGAGATGACTTCTGGCATGGAGGAAGGCAGGTGGGAGGCAGTTATTGTTTGGAGGGAGAGTCCCCCTCCATAAGGACATCAGGGGGATCTCCTTCAGGGGTTTCCTCTCTCCTTTGTCTCCTAGCTGCAGGCTCAGTTTTTCTGAAAAATCTGTCCAATGTCACTTGTCTCTTCCTGCGCTGCATAACCCTCCGGAAATGAGAGACCACATTATCATTTCTCTCCACGGTCTTCCTACAGGAAGTCACGACCATGTGACAGCCTGGAAATAGCATTAAAATGGCCGCGGCTCCTGTTCGTGAACCGAGGCGGAGTTCGTGAACCGGAGCATATTTTTATGAACTTTTCTGTTCGTGAACCGAGTTGTTCGTGAACAGAAGCGTTCATGAACCGAGGTATCACTGTAATGGCAATTTGGTCAGTCAGTGCAGTGCAGTGCAGCAAGGTGTAATAGGATTGTTCCTTTTACCCAGGCTGTAACCTCCCCTACTGAACCCTGTTCAACATAAATGCTGTGGAATGATTCCTCACTATCCTTTCCCTACACCTTGAATAATCTTTCCATGCACTTGTAAATCATTTTTTTATCACAATGAAGTTTTTTCTATCACTGTCCCTAGCGCCTGCTGACGTCTCTCCTTGCACTAAGTACACTGGAAAATGGCAGAATCCAAGATGTCTGAGGCTATTTAGAGGGCTGTGACATTACAGGGCTGGCTGGATGCTGATTGGCTGCATGCATGGCATTATGGGTGATCCCGCCTTCCCAGAGTTCCTTGTTCCATGTCCACGTGCAGCAGCCATTTTAGGAAAAAATGTGATTCGTTACCACGAAGCGTGAGGACATTTGGATTTGGTGTGAATCTAATTTTTCCTGAAATTAAGATCGAATTCCACTTCATCAGCTTCGATTCGCTCATATCTAATTATTATAAATATTGGATGTGGTTGTCACCATTACAATTGCAATATAAGTGACACATCTTCAATTGGATTGACCAAAGCTGTCAGTCAAGAGGAGATAAATCTTTAATTGAATAGACCAAAGTTGTCAATCTAGAAGATATACAGTCAGGTCCATAAATATTGGGACATCGACACAATTCTAACATTTTTGGCTTTATACACCACCACAATGGATTTAAAATGAAACAAACAAGATGTGCTTTACCTGCAGACTGCCAGCTTTAATTTGAGGGTATTTACATCCAAATCAGGTGAACTGTGCAGGAATTACAGCAGTTTGCATATGTTCCTCCCACTTGTTAAGGGACCAAAAGTAATGGGACATAATACTAATCATAAATCAAACTTTCACTTTTTAGTACTTGGTTGCAAATCCTTTGCAGTCAATTACAGCCTGAAGTCTGGAACATATAGACATCACCAGACGCTGGGTTTTATCCCTGGTGATGCTCTGCCAGGCCTCTACTGCAACTGTCTTCAGTTCCTGCTTGTTCTTGGGTCATTTTCCCTTCAGTTTTGTCTTCAGCAAGCGAAATGCATGCTCAATCGGATTCAGGTCCGGTGATTGACTTGGCCATTGCATAACATTCCACTTTTTTCCCTGAAAAAACTCTTTGGTTTCTTTTGCATTATGCTTTGGGTCATTGTCCATCTGCACTGTGAAGCGCTGTCCAATGAGTTCTGAAGCATTTGGCTGAATATGAGCAGATAATATTGCCCGAAACACTTCAGAATTCATCCTGATGCTTTTGTCAGCAGTCACATCATTAATAAATACAAGAGAACCAGTTCCATTGGCAGCCATACATGCCCACACCATGACACTATCACCACCATGCTTCACTGATGAGGTGGTATGCTTAGGATCATGAGCAGTTCCTTTCCTTCTCCATACTCTTCTCTTCGCATCACTCTGGTACAAGTTGATCTTGGTCTCATCTGTCCATAGGATGTTGTTCCAGAACTGTGAAGGCTTTTTTAGATGTCGTTTGGCAAACTCTAATCTGGCCTTCCTGTTTTTGAGGCTCACCAATGGTTTACATCTTGTGGTGAATCCTCTGTATTCACTCTGGTGAAGTCTTCTCTTGATTGTTGACTTTGACACACATACACCTACCTCCTGGAGAGTGTTCTTGATCTGGCCAACTGTTGTGAAGGGTGTTTTCTTCACCAGGGAAAGAATTCTTCGGTCATCCACCACAGTTGTTTTCCGTGGTCTTCCGGGTCTTTTGGTGTTGCTGAGCTCACCGGTGCGTTCCTTCTTTTTAAGAATGTTCCAAACAGTTGTTTTGGCCACGCCTAATGTTTTTGCTATCTCTCTGATGGGTTTGTTTTGTTTTTTCAGCCTAATGATGGTTTGCTTCACTGATAGTGACAGCTCTTTTGATCTCATCTTGAGAGTTGACAGCAACAGATTCCAAATGCAAATAGCACACTTGAAATGAACTCTGGACCTTTTATCTGCTCATTGTAATTGGGATATTGAGGGAATAACACACACCTGGCCATGAAACAGCTGATAAGCCAATTGTCCCATTACTTTTGGTCCCTTAACAAGTGGGAGGCACATATGAAAACTGTTGTATTTCCTACACCGTTCACCTGATTTGGATGTAAATACCCTCAAATTACAGCTGACAGTCTGCAGTTAAAGCACATCTTGGTCGTTTCATTTCAAATACATTGTGGTGGTGTATAGAGCCAAAAATGTTAGAATTGTGCCGATGTCCCAATATTTATGGACCTGACTGTAACTCTTCAATTGGATTGACCAAAGTAGTCAGTCAAGAGGAGATAACTCTTCACATGGATTGACAAAAGGAGTCAGCCAAGAGGAGATAGCTCTTCAATTGGATTGACCAAAGCTGTCAGCTAAGATGAGATAGCTCTTCAATTGGATTGACCAAAGCTGTCAGTCAAGAGGAGATAACTCTTCACATGGATTGACTAAAGGAGTCAGCCAAGAGGAGATAGCTCTTCAATTGGATTGACCAACGCTGTCAGCTAAGATGAGATAGCTCTTCAATTGGATTGACCAAAGTTGTCAGCCAAGAGGAGATACCTCTTCAATTGGATTGACCAAAGCTGTCAGCCAAGAGAAGATAGCTCTTCAATTCGATTGGCCAAAGCTGTCAGTCAAGAGGAGATACATCTTCAAATCGATTGACTAAAACTGTTGGTCAGTCTGGCAGCAGCTATGGGATGAGTAAGAACCAATTGTCAACTTCCACCCTACTCAAACAACCAAGGCCATTGGTGACTCCAAGACTTATTTCTGGCCTGATCTTCCATAAATTTGCAGAAACTTTATTGTTTTATCTGTGTTTTATTCTGCATCTTCAAATAAAATGTCCATAAAAATTACTATAAACCCTCATTGTAGCTTTTAAATGTTGCATCTATGGCCTAAGTAACATTTCATTCCCTTTTTCTTTTTACAGCTGGAATTATGTCTGGATAGTATTTTGCCAAAACCACAATACTACAGTTTGAGTTTGACAAATGTACAAGTATTGTTGAATTCATGGCTCAGGACAGCCGGTTCAATCGACTTCTCTTCCCGGGTGAGTCTAATTGCAGAATCATCAAATGCTGAATATTATTTGCGTTGAATCCAGCTTGTGAACTCTGAGGACCTCTGTCAAACACTGAGGCTGCTCCATCCAAATTTCTTACTCTAATTTTTTTTGTGATAATTGCCCAGAGCTTTGTATAGACAAGTTGGGTTTTGTATGTTGAAGATAAATTCCCTGTTATAGACAGTTCATATTGCTAATAAACTCGTTGTGAAGATTTTACAAGACTGAGGTCAATTTGGTCAATTTGTATTTTTTTATTTTTTACCTGCAATTAAAACTGGAGCTCAATGTCAAGAAAAATATTTTGCTCATGATAATTAGTGGTAAAAGCTAACCATCTACTTCTTAAGATTTGTTCTGATAACTGGTTTATCAAGTACGGGCAAAAGGGCAAGCTTTCACACATCTAATTATGCTAGATTCTGAATGGCTCAGCTTTGAGATATATAGAAAGTCTTCTTGCGCACTGTGTATTTACTTCTGTGGTCAGCTATTATTAGGGTTGAGCGAACCCGAACTGCAAAGTTCGGGTTCGTACCGAACTTTGCGAGTTCGGACACCTGAACCCGGACTTTTTCACTGAAGTTCGGGTGATTATATTATTTTCCAATATAACATGGTTATAATGGAAAATAATAGCATTCTTAAGACAGACTGCTAAATAAAATGGCCATTGAGGGTTTAAAAATAATTTAAAAAACTCACCGCATCCACTTGATCGCGCAGCTGGTATCCTCTTCTTTCTTCTTTCTGCAGGACCTGCAAAAGGACCTGCGATGACGTCACCTCGCTCACCACGTGGTGAGCGCGGTGACGTCATCACAGGTCCTTTTGCAGGTTCTGCAGAAAGAAGAAAGAAGAGGATACTGGCTGCATGATCAAGTAGATGAGGTGAGGGTTTTTGTATTATTTTTAACCCCTCAATGGCCATATTATTTAGCATTCTATCTTTAGAATGCTATTATTTTCCATTATAACCATGAAGTTCGGGTCCCCATTGACTTTAATGGGGTCTGGGTTTCACGGTTTTCACATCCCTAGCCATTGTCTGTCTAAGCCACTTGAAAATTGAAGACAATGCCAAAATCGCAGGTCCTGCTGAATGAAGATAGAAGTACCTGCAGTGACATCATCACTCTCACCACGCGGTGAGCGCGGTGACGTCATAACAGGTCCTTTTGCAGGTTCTGCAGAAAGAAGAGGATACTGGCTGCATAATCAAGTAGATGAGGTGAGGGTTTTTGTATTATTTTTAACCCCTCAATGGCCATTTTATTTAGCATTCTATCTTAAGAATGCTATTATTTTCCGTTATAACCATGAAGTTCGGGTCCCCATTGACTTTAATGGGGTCTGGGTTTCACGGTTTTCTCATCCCTAGCCATTGTCTGTCTCAGCCACTTGAAAATTGAAGACAATGCCAAAATCTATCACCAGGATCTAACTCCGTAATGAACACTTTAAAGAGGGTTTTCCAAGACCCCGATAAATTTAGGTAAATAACAAAAGAAGCCTTACTCACCTGTCTGTTAACCCACCATACCAATGCTGTCCCTGGCACTGCAACAATAACATCCCTGAATATGCCACATGATCCCTGCAGGAAATCACTGTGGTAAGTGGTCATGTGGGGTAGTTGGGCAGGTCATCACTGCACAGAGACCAACGCTGCAGCAGTCATGTCTCTATTTACCCCAGTGACCACTTATAGTTCCGCGATTGGCCGCAGGGATCACGTAGAGCAATCGAGATGTCATGTAGAGCTAGAAAGAAAGACTGGAGGGGAACACTGGTGCTGGAACAGTGGGGGACTGAACAGGTGTGGAAGGTCTCTTCTATTCTATAGCACACCCTGCATTCACCTAAATTGTTGGGGTCTCGGAAAATCTCTTTTAAGGATGTATTGACACTGAGCAGATTTATTGCAGTGTCTGCAACTGTCGTATTCATGCCTCAAGATGTAATGCATTTCAGGGTACTGTGGGTCCAATCTTTAGAAACAAGATACCTGCTATCTACGCATCTTAGATTTTTCAGAAATTTGGAAATTCTGGTGTTCAATGCAGTTATGCAGCAGAAAATGACTTTTGCAGGATGGAAACTCAATGGAAATTCCATTCCTTATCACTAGTGTTGAGCGAACAGTTCGAGCATAGTTCGGGTCCGTACCGAATTTTGGGGTGTTCGTGACACGGACCCGAACCCGAACTTTTTCGTAAAAGTTCGGGTTCGGGTTCGTCGTTCGGCATGTATTTTGGCGCATTTTGAAAGGCTGCAAAGCAGCCAATCAACATGCATCATACTACTTGCCCTAAGATGCCATCGCAGCCATGCCTACTATTGGCAAGGCTGTGATTGGCCAAGTGCAGCATGTGACTCAGCCTCTTTATAAGCTTGTGCGCACGTCGGGACGTGCTCACTCCCGATGTGAATAGAACAGGGATAGACGCAGCTGATGCTAGGGCGAGAATAGGCAGGGATAATTGAATAACTGGAAGCAAATTTCTCTCCTCCACCTGTGATTCATCTGAACAACTGCAGCTGAGCTGCTTTTTTGATAGGGATTGGCTATTTTTAGAGTGGCCAGAGTGATTTTTCCATCCACATGTACCTGGGCTGACCGCCGGCCGCCATTTTGCGACTTGTAGTGCTGCAGCAGAAGCTGCCACAGTGTGCATTCCAAAGCTCCAAACAAGTCAGACATCTACACCTGGGATTCAGACCAATAGCGATTTAGCAGCACAGTCCAAGGCTATTTTTTTTAAAGGTTGTGCAGACCATTTTGTGGCACATGTTACTGGGCTGATAGGCGGCGGCCATCTTGGGACTAGTGCTGCAGCACAATCTCTCCCAACGTCCATTAATCACTTGTAATAGTGGTCTGTGCCATAGAAATCCTACATCAGGGACTTGGGTGTGCTTGTGTCACCCCTACTAATACCAGTCCACCTGTAATCCATACAGTGAAAAGACTGAAAGTATTCCAGTGAGGGGATTTTTTTTTTATTTAAAAAAGGCCAAGTTAGTTTATCTGGCGTTCAATATACTAGATACAGTTAGGCCTGCGTTTCATACATCTGGAATTAGCAAACTAATGTGCTGGGGTTGGGAAAACATATATGTACCCATACTAGAATCTGTCAAAGAAAGCGGTACTCACATATAACAGTCATTCCATCTGTAATCCATACAGTCAAAAGACTGAAAGTATTCCAGTGAGGGAATTTTGCTTATAAAAAATAATATATTTCATTGTGGTGCGAGTTGAATCGCAACAATGAAGAAAAATACTATTAAGGGACGAGGACGCGGTCGTGGTGGTGTCCGTGGAGCCTCTGTTGCTGGTAGAGGACGTGGCCGTTCGGCCCCAGGCGCACACAGTAGGGAACGAACTCCCTCAACTAGCCGGCAGAATGTACCGCAATATCTCGTGGGGCCCAATGACGCTCTTAGGATGGTAAGGCCTGAGCAGGTACAGGCATTAATCGATTGGGTGGCCGACAGTGCTTCCAGCACGTTCACCACATGGTCTTCCACCCAGTCTTCTGCGGAAAGCGCACAGGTGGCACCTGAAAACCAAGCCCATCAGTCTGTCACATCACCCCCAAGCATATCAGGGAAACGGTCTGAGCCACAAGTTATGCAGCAGTCTCTTCTTCTGTTTGAAGACTCTGCTTCCAGGGTTTCCCAGGGGCGTCCACCTAGCCCTTCCCCAGTGGAGGAAGACATACCATGCACTGACGCACAACCACTTATGTCTCCAGATGAAGAGGACATGGGAATACCACCACAGCAGAGTCACCGACTCTCTGATGATGACGAAACACAGGTGCCCACTGCCGCGTCTTTTTGCAGTGTGCAGACTGAACAGGAGGAGGTCAGGGAGGGAGACTGGGTGGAAGACGATGCAGAGGACGATGAGGTCTTAGACCCCACATGGACTGAAGGTCGTGGCGATGACTTTCACAGTTCAGAGGAAGAGGTAGTGGTGAGACCGAGACAACAGCGAAGCCAAAGAGGGAGCAGGGGGCCAAAGCAGACGAGCCGCCGCCCCCAGAGTTCGCCTGCTACTGGACATCGCCAACAGGGACCCAGCCCCACAAAGGCAGCTTCAAAGAGTTCCCTGGCATGGCACTTCTTTAAACAATGTCCTACCGACAAGACCCGAGTGACTTGCACGCTCTGCCATCAGAGCCTGAGGCGAGGCATTAACGTTCTGAACCTCAGCACAACCTGCATGACCAGGCATCTACATGCAAAGCATGAACTGCAGTGGGGTACACACCTTAAAAACCAGGCACTCGCTGAGGCTCCTCCTGCTCCCTCTACCGCTGCTGCCTCGGCTTCCGCCTCGAGAGGAATGTTGCCACCTGCCGAGCAGCAAACAGAGGATGTGCCACTGACACCACCACCACCGCCACCGTCAACTAGCGTCTCCACTATATCACACAGCAGCGTTCAGCTCTCAATATCTCAAACCTTAGAGAGGAAGCGCAAATTCCCCCCGAGTCACCCTCGAGCCCTTGGCCTGAACGCCAGCATTTCTAAACTGCTGGCCTTTGAAATGCTGTCATTCCGGCTGGTGGACACAGACAGCTTCAAACAGCTGATGGCCATGGCTGTCCCGCAGTATGTGGTTCCCAGCCGCTACTACTTCTCCAAGACAGCCGTGCCTTCCCTGCACATGCAAGTGTCCGATAAAATCAAGTGTGCACTGCGCAACGCCATTTGTGGCAAGGTCCACCTAACCACAGATACGTGGACCAGTAAGCACGGCCAGGGACGCTATATCTCACTAACTGCACACTGGATGAATGTAGTGGCGGCTGGGCCCCCGGCGGACAGTTCCTTGGCGCACGTCCTTCCGCCCCCTAGGATCGCAGGGCATCATTCTCTGCCTCCTGTAGCCTCCTCCTCCTACTCGGCTTCCTCCTCCACTGCTTCCACCAGCTCATCCGGTCAGCCACACACCTTCACCACCAACTTCAGCACAGCCCGGGGTAAACGTCAGCAGGCCATTCTGAAACTCATATGTTTGGGGGACAGGCCCCACAGCGCAAAGGAGTTGTGGCGGGGTATTGAACAACAGACCGACGAGTGGTTTCTGCCGGTGGGCCTCAAGCCAGGCCTGGTGGTATGCGATAATGGGCGAAATCTCGTGGCAGCTCTGGGACTAGCCGGTTTGACGCACATCCCTTGCCTGGCGCATGTGCTGAACTTGGTGGTGCAGAGGTTCATTCACCACTACCCCAACATGTCAGAGCTGCTGCATAAAGTGCGGGCCGTCTGTGCGCGCTTCCGCCGTTCACATCCTGCCGCTGCTCGCCTGTCTGCGCTACTTCGGCCTTCCCGCTCACCGCCTCATATGCGACGTGCCCACCCGGTGGAACTCCACCTTGCACATGCTGGAGAGACTGTGCGAGCAGCAGCAGGCCATAGTGGAGTTTCAGCTGCAGCACGCTCGCGTCAGTCGTACTGCCGAACAGCACCACTTCACCACCAATGATTGGGCCTCCATGCGAGACCTGTGTGCCCTGCTGCGCTGTTTCGAGTACTCCACCAACATGGCCAGTGGCGATGACACTGTTATCAGCGTTACAATACCACTTCTATGTCTCCTTGAGAAAACACTTAGGGCAATGATGTTAGAGGAGGTGGCCCAGGTGGAGGAGGAGGAGGAGGATGTGGGCTCGTTTCTAACACTTTCGGGCCAGTCTGTTCGAAGTGGCTCAGAGGGAGGTTTGTTTAAGCAGCAGAGGACAGGTTCACAAGTCGCCAGCCAAGGCACTGTACTGGAGGACGAGGAGGATGAGGAGGAGGAGGTGGAGGGGGACGAGGATGACGCAAGTTCACAGCGGGGTGGCAGCCCAGGCCCATCACTGGTGCGTGGCTGGGGGGATACGGTGGACGATGACGATACGCCTCCCACAGAGGACAGCTTGTCCTTACCCATGGGTAGCCTGGCCCACATGAGCGAATATATGCTCCAATGCCTGCGCAACGACAGCAGAGTTGCCCACGTTTTAACGTGTGCAGACTACTGGGTGGCCACCCTGCTGGATCCCCGGTATAAAGACAATGTGCCCACTTTAATTCCTGAACTGGAGCGCGACCGTAAGATGCGCGAGTACAAGCGCACGCTGATAGAGGCGCTCTTGAGAGCATTCCCACATGTCACAGGGGAACAGGTGGAAGGTGACGGCAGAGGAGTGGCAAGAGGTCGCCAACGCAGCTGTGTCACGGCCAGCTCATCTGAGGGCAGGGTTAGCATGGCAGAAATGTGGAAAAGTTTTGTCTCCACGCCACAGCTATCTGCACCGACACCTGATACGGAACGTGTTAGCAGGAGGCAGCATTTCACTAACATGGTTGAACAGTATGTCTGCACACCCCTCCACATCCTGACGGATGGTTCGGCCCCATTCAACTACTGGGTTTCGAAATTGTCCACGTGGCCAGAGTTAGCATGTTATGCCTTGGAGGTGCTTTCCTGCCCGGCGGCCAGCGTTTTATCTGAACGCGTATTCAGCACGGCAGGGGGCGTCATTACTGACAAGCGCAGCCGCCTGTCCACAGCCAACGTGGACAAGCTGACCTTCATAAAGATGAACCAGGCATGGATCCCACAGGACCTGTCCCTCCCTTGTGCAGAGTAGTCCTTATTAACTGCCTAAAACATGTCTTGTTGTGCTACGGGCCACTTCTTTATTTGATACAAATTTTATGAAACCAACAGTTGAATGAAACTCTTCTCTGTCTGGGCGCCGGGGCCTAACCAGATGAAAGTGGCCGGTTAAACTAACGGGTGACATGAAGCCATAACCTCTGCCATGCTACCTCTGTCTTCTGTCTGGGTGCTGAGGCCTAAGTCAAATAAAGCGGTCTTCTGCTGTGCTGGGGGATATGAAGCTAATCTCTGACCTCTCTCCTCTGTCTGGGTCCAAAGGCCTAAATCACTGAAAGAGGCCTTCTCCTGTGGTGTGTGATATGATGCCAGAATATGTGCTGTGGGGCCTCTCTCCTCTTCCTGGGTGCAGGGGTCAAATAAACTAAATTGTGGCCTACTCCTGTGGTGGTTGATATGATGCCTGATTCTCTGATGTGGAACCTCTCTCCTCTGTTTGGGTGAAGGGGTCAAAGTAACTAAATGGTGGCTTCTCCTGTGGTGGCTGATATGATGCCAGAATATGTGCTGTGGTGCCTCTCTCCTCTTCCTGGGTGCAGGGGTCAAAGTAACTAAATGGTGGCTTCTCCTGTGGTGGCTGATATGATGCCAGAATATGTGCTGTGGGGCCTCTCTCCTCTTCCTGGGTGCAGGGGTCAAAGTAACTCAATGGTGGCTTCTCCTGTGGTGGCTGATATGATGCCAGAATATGTGCTGTGGTGCCTCTCTCCTCTGTCTGGGTCCAAAGGCCTAAATCACTGAAAGAGGCCTTCTCCTGTGGTGTGTGATATGATGCCTGAATATGTGCTGTGGTGCCTCTCTCCTCTTCCTGGGTGCGGGGGTCAAAGTAACTCAATGGTGGCTTCTCCTGTGGTGGCTGATATGATGCCAGAATATGTGCTGTGGTGCCTCTCTCCTCTTCCTGGGTGCGGGGGTCAAAGTAACTCAATGGTGGCTTCTCCTGTGGTGGCTGATATGATGCCAGAATATGTGCTGTGGGGCCTCTCTCCTCTTCCTGGGTGCAGGGGTCAAAGTAACTCAATGGTGGCTTCTCCTGTGGTGGTTAGTATGATGCCAGAATATGTGCTGTGGGGCCTCTCTCCTCTTCCTGGGTGCAGGGGTCAAAGTAACTCAATGGTGGCTTCTCCTGTGGTGGCTGATATGATGCCAGAATATGTGCTGTGGTGCCTCTCTCCTCTTCCTGGGTGCGGGGGTCAAAGTAACTCAATGGTGGCTTCTCCTGTGGTGGCTGATATGATGCCAGAATATGTGCTGTGGGGCCTCTCTCCTCTTCCTGGGTGCAGGGGTCAAAGTAACTCAATGGTGGCTTCTCCTGTGGTGGTTAGTATGATGCCAGAATATGTGCTGTGGGGCCTTTCTCCTCTTCCTGGGTGCAGGGGTCAAAGTAACTCAATGGTGGCTTCTCCTGTGGTGGCTGATATGATGCCAGAATATGTGCTGTGGGGCCTCTCTCCTCTTCCTGGGTGCAGGGGTCAAAGTAACTCAATGGTGGCTTCTCCTGTGGTGGCTGATATGATGCCAGAATATGTGCTGTGGTGCCTCTCTCCTCTGTCTGGGTCCAAAGGCCTAAATCACTGAAAGAGGCCTTCTCCTGTGGTGTGTGATATGATGCCTGAATATGTGCTGTGGTGCCTCTCTCCTCTTCCTGGGTGCGGGGGTCAAAGTAACTCAATGGTGGCTTCTCCTGTGGTGGCTGATATGATGCCAGAATATGTGCTGTGGTGCCTCTCTCCTCTTCCTGGGTGCGGGGGTCAAAGTAACTCAATGGTGGCTTCTCCTGTGGTGGCTGATATGATGCCAGAATATGTGCTGTGGGGCCTCTCTCCTCTTCCTGGGTGCAGGGGTCAAAGTAACTCAATGGTGGCTTCTCCTGTGGTGGTTAGTATGATGCCAGAATATGTGCTGTGGGGCCTCTCTCCTCTTCCTGGGTGCAGGGGTCAAAGTAACTCAATGGTGGCTTCTCCTGTGGTGGCTGATATGATGCCAGAATATGTGCTGTGGTGCCTCTCTCCTCTTCCTGGGTGCGGGGGTCAAAGTAACTCAATGGTGGCTTCTCCTGTGGTGGCTGATATGATGCCAGAATATGTGCTGTGGGGCCTCTCTCCTCTTCCTGGGTGCAGGGGTCAAAGTAACTCAATGGTGGCTTCTCCTGTGGTGGTTAGTATGATGCCAGAATATGTGCTGTGGGGCCTTTCTCCTCTTCCTGGGTGCAGGGGTCAAAGTAACTCAATGGTGGCTTCTCCTGTGGTGGCTGATATGATGCCAGAATATGTGCTGTGGGGCCTCTCTCCTCTTCCTGGGTGCAGGGGTCAAAGTAACTCAATGGTGGCTTCTCCTGTGGTGGCTGATATGATGCCAGAATATGTGCTGTGGTGCCTCTCTCCTCTGTCTGGGTCCAAAGGCCTAAATCACTGAAAGAGGCCTTCTCCTGTGGTGTGTGATATGATGCCTGAATATGTGCTGTGGTGCCTCTCTCCTCTTCCTGGGTGCGGGGGTCAAAGTAACTCAATGGTGGCTTCTCCTGTGGTGGCTGATATGATGCCAGAATATGTGCTGTGGTGCCTCTCTCCTCTTCCTGGGTGCGGGGGTCAAAGTAACTCAATGGTGGCTTCTCCTGTGGTGGCTGATATGATGCCAGAATATGTGCTGTGGGGCCTCTCTCCTCTTCCTGGGTGCAGGGGTCAAAGTAACTCAATGGTGGCTTCTCCTGTGGTGGTTAGTATGATGCCAGAATATGTGCTGTGGGGCCTCTCTCCTCTTCCTGGGTGCAGGGGTCAAAGTAACTCAATGGTGGCTTCTCCTGTGGTGGCTGATATGATGCCAGAATATGTGCTGTGGTGCCTCTCTCCTCTTCCTGGGTGCGGGGGTCAAAGTAACTCAATGGTGGCTTCTCCTGTGGTGGCTGATATGATGCCAGAATATGTGCTGTGGGGCCTCTCTCCTCTTCCTGGGTGCAGGGGTCAAAGTAACTCAATGGTGGCTTCTCCTGTGGTGGTTAGTATGATGCCAGAATATGTGCTGTGGGGCCTCTCTCCTCTTCCTGGGTGCAGGGGTCAAAGTAACTCAATGGTGGCTTCTCCTGTGGTGGCTGATATGATGCCAGAATATGTGCTGTGGTGCCTCTCTCCTCTTCCTGGGTGCGGGGGTCAAAGTAACTCAATGGTGGCTTCTCCTGTGGTGGCTGATATGATGCCAGAATATGTGCTGTGGGGCCTCTCTCCTCTTCCTGGGTGCAGGGGTCAAAGTAACTCAATGGTGGCTTCTCCTGTGGTGGCTGATATGATGCCAGAATATGTGCTGTGGTGCCTCTCTCCTCTTCCTGGGTGCGGGGGTCAAAGTAACTCAATGGTGGCTTCTCCTGTGGTGGCTGATATGATGCCAGAATATGTGCTGTGGGGCCTCTCTCCTCTTCCTGGGTGCAGGGGTCAAAGTAACTCAATGGTGGCTTCTCCTGTGCTGATTGATATAAAGCTGATGGTTGTGCCATCTGACATGGTTGCCAGGGTCTGATTCAATGGGGGCCTACTCCTGTGGTGGGTGATCTAAATGCCTGATTCTCTGCTGTGAAACCTCTCTCCTCCGTCTGGGTGTAGGGGTCAAAGTCTTTCAAAGTCGCCTTCTCCTGTGCTGATTGATATGAAGCTGATGGTTGTGCCATCTGACATGGTTGCCTTGGTCCCATTAAATTGCGGCCTACTCCTGTGGTGGTTGATATGATGCCTGATTCTCTGATGTGGAACCTCTCTCCTCTGTTTGGGTGAAGGGGTCAAAGTAACTAAATGGTGGCTTCTCCTGTGGTGGCTGATATGATGCCAGAATATGTGCTGTGGGGCCTCTCTCCTCTTCCTGGGTGCAGGGGTCAAAGTAACTCAATGGTGGCTTCTCCTGTGGTGGCTGATATGATGCCAGAATATGTGCTGTGGTGCCTCTCTCCTCTTCCTGGGTGCGGGGGTCAAAGTAACTCAATGGTGGCTTCTCCTGTGGTGGCTGATATGATGCCAGAATATGTGCTGTGGTGCCTCTCTCCTCTTCCTGGGTGCGGGGGTCAAAGTAACTCAATGGTGGCTTCTCCTGTGGTGGCTGATATGATGCCAGAATATGTGCTGTGGTGCCTCTCTCCTCTTCCTGGGTGCAGGGGTCAAAGTAACTAAATGTGGCTTCTCCTGTGGTGGTTGATATGATGCCTGATTCTCTGCTGTGAAACCTCTCTCCTCCATCTGGGTGTAGGGGTCAAAGTCTTTCAAAGTCGCCTTCTCCTGTGCTGATTGATATAAAGCTGATGGTTGTGCCATCTGACATGGTTGCCAGGGTCTGATTCAATGGGGGCCTACTCCTGTGGTGGGTGATCTAAATGCCTGATTCTCTGCTGTGAAACCTCTCTCCTCCGTCTGGGTGTAGGGGTCAAAGTCTTTCAAAGTCGCCTTCTCCTGTGCTGATTGATATGAAGCTGATGGTTGTGCCATCTGACATGGTTGCCGGGGTCCCATTAAATTGGGGCCTACTCCTGTGGTGGGTGATCTAAATGCCTGATTCTCTGCTTTGAAACCTCTCTCCTCCGTCCGGGTGTAGGGGTCAAAGTCTGTCAAAGTCGCCTTCTCCTGTGCTGATTGATATAAAGCTTATGCTTGTGCCATCTGACATGGTTGCCGGGGTCTGATTCAATGGTGGCCTACTCCTGTGGTGGGTGATCTAAATGCCTGATTCTCTGCTGTGTAACCTCTCTCCTCCGTCTGGGTGTAGGGGTCAAAGTAACTAAATGGTGGCCTACTCCTGTGGTGGGTGATATGATGCCTGGTTCTCTGCTGTGGGACCTCTCTCCTTTGTCTGGGTGCTGTGGTCAAAATAATAGTAAGTGACCTTCTCCATTGGTGGGTGACTTGAAGCCTGATTCTGTGCTATGGGACCTCACTCCAATTAATATTGTTTAATTTTTATTTATTTTATGTTAACTCATCATTTCCCTATCTACATTTGTTTGCAGGGGATTTAACTACATTTTGCTGCCTTTTGCAGCCCTCTAGCCCTTTCCGGGTGTGTTTTACAGCCTTTTTAGTGCCCAAAAGTTCGGGTCCCCATTGACTTCTATGGGGTTCGGGTTCGGGATGAAGTTCGGGTCGAGTTCGGATCCCGAACCCGAACATTTTTCGAAAGTTCGGCCGAACTCGTCGAACCCGAACATCCAGGTGTTCGCTCAACTCTACTTATCACACAAGTTGGATTACATGATAAGGGAAAGAGGCCCAGGACCTGTATGGTGGCTCACACAGGCAGTACTGAGCTGTAGACATTCAGCTGTGAATTTATCATCTGACTTGCGGCTGAAAAGTGGTGTTAAAAAGTCACAAACTATGGGGGTCATTTACTAAATGATATACAACAGTTTTCTGACGTATATCTGTCACAGATTGCAGCGCAAAGGTCATTTACACCGCAATCTGTGACTTTTCCCTGCTTACTCTAGGTCTGGTGTGGGCGGGGAAGAGCACGGGCCAGCAGGCCTGTCTCATTTATAATTCTCTATTCCTGGCATGGAAAATGGTCTAAATTCAAGCCAGCTGGTTTACATTTAGACCGACGGTAGATGCGCTGACTTTTTGACTTCGACTTTTAGTTGTGACTTAAAAAAATAAAATAATTCAGCATCTTTTGGATTTTTTGACACTCTCGCCACTTTCCCTAATGGGAAGGTGGCGTAGCCAGCTGCCCCGACAAATTTATCTTAATTTACTCCAGTTTGCTCAGCACAAACAAAGCCAGAAATCTACATCTCTGAGCTGCCTCTGCAGTGGCTGGATCTGGGGTGCCCCCAACGCTATGCTGGGTCCCCCGGACACCATCGAGGTGTCACCACGTGTTGCTGCTCTCCGGAAGGGATAGTAAGGCGTGGTGCACCCCTATGGGAATTATGTCTTGAGAATCAGGGTCTGCAGTAACCAGGGGGCTTCTTTACTGGAGAAACTCAGGTGCTGAAAAATACAGGCGAGGCATTTGGATGGCTTCTCCAGTCTCCTCCCTGGCAGAAGAAGGTTCTGTGCTGAGGAAAGGCCTAATCTAGCTGTCCCTCTCTCCCTATCAGAAAGTCTGGTACCCTGGCCAAATCCTGGAGGTCCACAGTCTGTAGCTCAGTAGTCAGGGTGGCTCCTTGGTCTCAGGGCTGGTGACCCATGGTATGTGGCAGCGTATCCCCGTCTCAGCGTCTTCTTCTGATCACTCCGTAGTCTGTCAGAGTCTCCTCTTCCAAGCACTGGTCCCTAACTGCAGCACACTAGGGGCTCTGATTGCTCTCCTTATATACAGTTTCTAGCTAGACTGGAACCTTCTAGTGGGAGGGGTGGAGTGGAGAAGCTCAGCACAAAGAGATATATTGTAACACTTTCCGTCTCTCATAGACTTACATTAGAGCTTCAATGATACTCAATGGCAATGACTAGAGTTGAGCGAACCCGAACTGTAAAGTTCGGGTTCGTACCGAACTTTAGGTTTTTCGGCACCCGGACCCGAACCCGAACATTTACGTAAAATTTCGGGTTCGGGTTCGGTGTTCGGCGCTTTCTTGGAGCTTTTTGAAAGGCTGCAAAGAGGCCAATCAACAAGCGTCATACTACTTGCCCCAAAAGGCCATCACAGCCATGCCTACTTTTGGCATGGCTGTAATTGGCCAACTGCAGCATGTGACCCAGCCTCTATTTAAGCTGGAGTCACGTAGCGCCGCCCATCACTCTGCTCGGATTAGTGTAGGGAGAGGCTGCAGCTGCTGTGAGGGAGAGATCAGGGGGAAATCTTATCAAGAACTGCTTTTTTTACTCTACAGCAACTTACAGCAAATGTGTTTTGTGGGTGCAGTGCATAATTTTTTTAAGCCTGCCCTGAGCCAACTACTACTGAAAACGAACTTTTTTTACTTCAGTTTGTCAATATCAATACATAATCGGCAGCCATTTTATGCAATGATAGTGCACCAGCACATGCTATCTGCAAGTCCAGAAATACAGCTTTTTGCTTACTGGGGTGAAAAAACCCTCTAATATACTGCACATCTGGGATAAGACGTGCATAAGTGACTGTCACATTTAGGCCAGAAATACATCTTTTTGGTTACTGGGGTGAAAAAACCCTCTAATATACTGCACATCTGGGATTAGACATGCATAAGTCACTATCACATTTAGGCCAGAAATATGGCTTTTTGGTTACTGGGGTGAAAAAAGCCTCTAATATACTGCACATCTGGGATAAGACATGCATAAGTGACTGTCACATTTAGGCCAGAAATACATCTTTTTGCTTACTGGGGTGAAAGAAACCTCTGATATACTGCACATCTGGGATTAGACAAGCATAAGTGACTGTCACATTTAGGCCAGAAATACATCTATTTGGTTACTGGGGTAAAAAAAACACGCTAATATACTGCACATCTGGGATTAGACGTGCATAAGTGACTGTCACATTTAGGCCAGAAATAAGTTTTTTTTGGTTACTGGGGTGAAAAAACCCTCTAATATATATTGCACATCTGGGATTAGACGTGCATAAGTGACTGTCACATTTAGGCCAGAAATACGGCTTTTTGGTTACTGGGGTGAAAAAACCCTCTAATATATACTGCACATCTGGGATTAGACGTGCATAAGTCACTATCGAATTTAGGCCAGAAATAGGGCTTTTTGGTTACTGGGGTGAAAAAACCCTCTAATATATACTGCACATCTGGGATTAGACGTGCATAAGTGACTGTCACATTTAGGTCAGAAATACGGCTTTTTGGTTACTGGGGTGAAAAAAACCTCTAATATATACTGCACATCTGGGATTAGACGTGCATAAGTCACTATCACATTTAGGCCAGAAATATGGCTTTTTGGTTACTGGGGTGAAAAAAGCCTCTAATATACTGCACATCTGGGATAAGACGTGCATAAGTGACTCTCACATTTAGGCCAGAAATACATCTTTATGCTTACTGGGGTGAAAGAAACCTCTGATATACTGCACATCTGGGATTAGACAAGCATAATTGACTGTCACATTTAGGCCAGAAATACATCTATTTGGTTACTGGGGTAAAAAAACACGCTAATATACTGCACATCTGGGATTAGACGTGCATAAGTGACTGTCACATTTAGGCCAGAAATACGGCTTTTTGGTTACTGGGGTGTAAAAACCCTCTAATATAATGCACATCTGGGATAAGACGTGCATAAGTGACTGTCACATTTAGGCCAGAAATACGTCTATTTGGTTACTAAGGTAAAAAAACACGCTAATATACTGCACATCTGGGATTAGACGTGCATAAGTGACTCACATTTAGGCCAGAAATACGGCTTTTTGGTTACTGGGGTGTAAAAACCCTCTAATATAATGCACATCTGGGATAAGACGTGCATAAGTGACTGTCACATTTAGGCCAGAAATACATCTTTTTGGTTACTGGGGTGAAAAAAGCCTCTAATATACTGCCTATCTGTGATTACACGTGCTTAAGTAACTGTCACATTTAGGCCAGAAATACATCTTTGTGCTTACTGGGGTGAAAAAAAACTCTGATATACTGCACATCTGGGATTAGACAAGCATAAGTGACTGTCACATTTAGGCCAGAAATACATCTATTTGGTTACTGGGGTAAAAAAACACTCTAATATACTGCACATCTGGGATTAGACGTGCATAAGTGACTGTTAAATTTAGGCCAGAAATACGGCTTTTTGGTTACTGGAGTGAAAAAACCCTCTCATATACTGCACATCTGGGATTAGACAAGCATAAGTGACTGCCACATTTAGGCCAGAAATACGGCTTTGGCAAACTGGGGTTAAAAAACCCTCTGATATACTGCACATCTGGGATTAGATGTGCATAAGTTACTGTGAAATTTTGGCCACAAATACCGCTGTCATATAGAGTTTAAAAAAATAATAATAGAGTGCAATACCCTACATCAGGGTTTATATTGGCGGTTAATTATTTTTAACATACTTAACCACTTTTTACTTTGCTTTGTGAACGCTAACTATGAGGCAAACATCTAATAAGGGACGCGGTCATGGTCGTGGTGGTGGTGTTGGTGGGGCCTCTGGTGCAGGGAGAGGACGTGGCCGTTCTGCCACAGCTACGCGTCCTACTGAACCTACTACCTCAGGTCCCAGTAGCCGCCAGAATCTACAGCGATATTTGGTCGGGCCTAATGCCGTTCTAAAGATGGTAAGGCCTGAGCAAGTACAGGCGCTAGTCAATTGGGTGGCCGACAGTGGATCCAGCATGTTCACACTATCTCCCACCCAGTCTTCTGAAGAAAGTGCACAGGTGGCGCCTGAAACGCATGCCCATCAGTTTGTCACATCACCCCCGTGCATATCGGGGAACCTGTCTGAGGCTCAAGTCATGCAGCAGTCTCTTATGCTGTTTGAAGACTCTGCTGGCAGGGTTTCCCAAGGGCATCCACCTAGCCCTTCCCCAGGGGTGGAAGACATAGAATGCACTGACGCACAACCACTTATGTTTCCTGATGAGGACATGGGAATACCACCTCAGCACGTCTCTGATGATGACGAAACACAGGGGCCAACTGCTGCGTCTTTCTGCAGTGTGCAGACCGAAAAGGAGGTCAGGGAGGAAGACTGGGTGGAAGACGATGCAGGGGACTATGAGGTCCTAGACCCCACTGGAATGAAGGACGGGCCACTGACTTTCAGAGTTCGGAGGAAGAGGCAGTGGTGAGACCGAGCCAACAGCGTAGCAAAAGCGGGAGCAGGGTGCAAAAGCAGAGCAGCCGTCGCCAAAACAGTTTGCCTGCTACTGGCCACCGTCAACAGGGACCGAGCACACCAAAGGCAGCTTCAAGGAGTTCCCTGGCATGCACTTCTTCACACAATGTGCTGACGACAAGACCCGAGTGGTTTGCACGCTGTGCCATCAGAGCCTGAAGCGAGGCATTAACGTTCTGAACCTTAGCACAACCTGCATGACCAGGCATCTACATGCGAGATACGGGCTGCAGTGGAGTAAGCACCTTCAAAACCAAGAAAGGGCCCTCCTGCTCCCTCTTCTGCTGCTGCCTCGGCCTCTTCTTCCGCCTCTGGAGGAATGTTGGCACCTGCCGCCCAGCAAACAGAGGATGTGCCACCAACAACACCACCTCCGTCACCAAGCATCTACACCATGTCACACGGAAGCGTTCAGCTCTCCATCTCACAAACCTTTGAGAGAAAGCGTAAATTCCCACCTAGCCACCCTCGATCCCTGGTCCTGAATGCCAGCATTTCTAAACTACTGGCCTTTGAAATGGTGTCATTCAGGCTGGTGGAGACGGACAGCTTCAAACAGCTCATGTCGCTTGCTGTCCCACAGTATGTCGTTCCCAGCCGCCACTACTTCTCCAGGAGAGCCGTGCCCTCCCTGCACAACCAAGTATCGGATAAAATCAAGTGTGCACTGCGCAACGCAATCTGTGGCAAGGTCCACCTAACCACAGATACGTGGACCAGTAAGCACGGCCAGGGACGCTATCCCCTAACTGCACACTGGGTAAATGTAGTGGCGGATGGGCCCTAGGCGGAGAACTGTTTGGCGCACGTCCTTCCGCCGCCAAGGATCGCAGGGCATTATTCTTTGCCTCCTGTTGCCTCCTCTTCCTACTCGGATTCCTCCTCCTCTTCTACCACCTCTTCATCCGGTCAGCGACAGACCTTCACCACCAACTTCAGCACAGCCAGGGGTAAACGTCAGCAGGCCGTTCTGAAACTGATGTGTTTGGGGGACAGGCCCCACACCACGCAGGAGTTGTGGCGGGGTATAGAACAACAGACCAACGAGTGGTTGCTGCCAGTGAGCCTCAAGACCGGCCTGGTGGTGTGCGATAATGGGAGAAATCTCGTTGTAGATCTGGGACTAGCCGGTTTGACGCACATCCCTTGCCTGGCGCATGTGCTGAATTTGGTGGTGCAGAAATTCATTCACAACTACCCCAACATGTCAGAGCTGCTGCGTAAAGTGCGGGCCGTCTGTGCACTCTTCTGGCATTCTCATCCTGCCGCCGCTCGGCTGTCTGCGCTACAGCGTAACTTCGGCCTACCGCTCACCGCCTCATATGCGACGTGCCCACCAGGTGGAACTCCACCTTGCACATGCTGGAGAGACTGTGCGAGCAGCAGCAGGCCATAGTGGAGTTTCAGCTGCAGCACGCACGGGTGAGTCGCACTGCGGAACAGCATGTCACCGCCAGATCTTTGAGAAGTTCTGACAGACGTTCTTCAGTACCTCCTGCATGATGTTCTTTTGTTTTGCTTTAACTTTGACATCTCTTCTCCCTCTCCCAGCTGTCATCTATTAGCAGTGATTGTCTCCCTATATATCTCCTCCCATACTGCCTCACTTTGCGGTTTATCCTACTTCCTGGATTGGTTTCACTGCTTGAAGTTGCTACTGCTGGTTCCTCAAGATAAGTCTATTTCTGTATTGTGTTTTCCTGTTGACTTGATTCTAAGTGACCCTGACTCCCTCCGTATTATGCGCAGGGAGCCGGTGGTCGTGTCCCCTCACTATTATAGGGTTTGCAGGTGTCACTCCGTCTAAGGTACGTGGACATGCAACTTTCTATCATTGAGATTTTTGCATGGGCTGAACAGTGAGGGAGAGCTCTAGGGCTTTAATAGGGTTCACCCTTTTGTTCCTTAGTTTTGGATCAATTCAGTCGGATCTTTATTTGTTACTTATTGTTTCCTGCAACACCATCCGTGACACAGCACCACTTTACCACCAATGACTGGGCCTCCATGCGAGACCTGTGTGCCCTGTTGCGCTGTTTCGAGTACTCCACTAACATGGCCAGTGGCGATGACGCCGTTATCAGCGTTACAATACCACTTTTATGTCTCCTTGAGAAAACACTTAGGGCGATGATGGAAGAGGATGTGGCCCAGGACGAGGAGGAGGAAGAGGGGTCATCTCTAACACTTTCATGCCAGTTTTTTAGAAGTGGCTCAGAAAGAGGATTTTTACAACAGCAGAGGCCAGGTACAAATTTGTGGATAAGCTCATGTTCATTAAAATGAACCAGGCTTGGATCCCACAACACTTGTCTGTACCTTGTGCAGAATAGACATTTATACCACCATCAAACATACATTCTTGTTCTCAAGTCAAGTGCAATGATTCTTTGTTTTCTTTTCTTTTATTTGTCACAATATTTTGGGGGCTACCTACCCCAATAAAAAAAAATAAAAAAACATTGTTGGCTACCTCCTCCTCCATTGCTGCCTCTACCTACAACACCACATTTACCGCCCCCTCAACCTCCGACTCCATATCCACCTCCTTCTCTGAGTTGCAGGTTAATAGTTTGTAATTTTTTGTTATTTTATTTCATTTTAAGTTATTTCCCTATCCACATTTGTTTGCAGAGCAGTTGCCATTCTCTTAAGCACATTTTACTGCCTTTTACATCCCTCTAGCCTTCCCAAGGACTATTTTAGAGCTATTTTAATGCAAAAAAGTGCCAATTTTAGTGCCCTAAATTGAAAAAAATCTTATTTTCAATTGTCGGGTGACATTTTACCATTTTTGGCGTATACAAACCCCTGCTGTGCCTGGGTGACAGGGGCCTAAATCTCTCAAAATCCTCTGTTCTATTGCTGGGTGACATGAACCCCCATTTGCCGTGAATGAACCCCTGCTCTGCATTGCTGACAGGGAACTAAATTTAGTGAAAACATCTGTTACTGATCGGAAGATGCGCGACTACAAGTGCACGCTGCTGATGGCATTCCCACCTGACAGCGGGGGCACAGTGGAAGCACAAGGCGAAGGCAGAGGAGGAGGAAGAGGTCGCCAATGCAGCTGGGGCACCGCCAGCACCTCAGAAGGCAGGGTTAGCATGGCCCAAATGTGAAAAGCTTTGTCAGCCTTGGAGGTGCTGACCTGCCCTGCAGCCAGTGTATAGTGTGAACGTGTGTTTAGCACGGCAGAGAGCATTATCACAGGCCGCAGCCAATGTGGACAAGCTTACGCTTGTCAACCTACACCGCCACATCCACCCATCCACCGCCTCCTCAACCTCCTACTCCTAGATCCAGATTGTTATTTTAAATTTTTCTGTATTTTATGTTATTTTAAGTCATTTCCCTATCCACATTTGTTTGCAGAACAGTTACCATGCTCTTAAGCACATTTTGATGCCTTTTGCAGCACTTTAGCCCTTTCCAGGACTATTTTAGAGCCATTTTAGTGCCCAAAAGTTCGGGTCCCCATTGACTTTTTTTTCAAGTTCGGCCGAACTCGTCGAACCCGAACATCCAGGTATCTGCTCAACTCTATCAATGACACAGCCGGTTTTCCAGATAAAAACAAGTTTCCAGACATAACAACAGAGCTAAACCAGACATTCACAAGGTTAGGCTGTCTGGTTTTGGTGGTAAATAAGTCTGGCTTTTTCCCTCCAAAACATGTTCTTCTTCAAACTCTAAAAATTCTTAAAAGATTGCCAGCTTCTCATTCAAAGTCTCTCAATGTTCATTAACCCTTTCCACGGAGCTTTACAAATACAATGCAAATTAACAGAATATATATCACAACCAGGGCCGCTGATAGGCCAGTACAGCTGGCCCAGTTGTACCGGGCCCAGCTGGCAGGGGGGCCCGGGCTGCCGACTCCCGAGCCATTTCAGGGCTCCAGATGGCGACCAAAATGGTCGCCAATGCGACTTAGAATTTACAAATGGCGACAAGACTTTTTAGTCTTGTCGCCATTTGCGACTAGACCCGCCGCTGCAGCTCTGCTCAATACAGCGGCGGCACAGGAGCTGATGATAGTTCTCAGCAGCGCAGGAGGAGTCTCTCCCTCCCCCCTGTGCTGCCCCCGCCGCTGCCAATAAGAAGAGACAGGAGGAGGAGGAGGGGCTGTGGCCACTGCGCCACCAATGAAGAAAACTGAGCTGTAATACAAATACAGGAGGCGGGTGCCGGAATCAAATAGCCGACACCCGACCTCTGTGACAGGGAGCTGCGATCCGCTGCGGTTGAGTTAACCCTTCAGGTGCGGTACCTGAGGGGTTAATTGTAGCTGATCGCAGCTCCCTGTCACAGAGGTCGGGTGCCGGCTATTTGATTCCGGCACCCGCCTCCTGTATTTGTATAAGAAACGTTGGTGGCACAGTGCGCCCCCCCTTCCCCCCCACAGTGGGAAGTGCCAATGAGGGTTAAAAATAATAAAAGAAAATTAACTCACCTCCTCCAGTTGATAGCGTAGCAGCCGGTCTCCTGTTATTACTTCTTTCTTCAGGACCTGTGGTGACGTCACTGAGCTCATCACATGACCCATTACCATGGTGATGGATCATGTGAGGAGCTCAGTGACGTCACCACAGGTCCTGAAGAAAGAAGTAAGAACAGGAGACCGGCAGCTACGCGATCAACTGGAGGAGGTGAGTTAATTATTTTTTATTTTTTAACCCTCATTGGCACTGCCCGATGCACCACCAATGTTTATTATATTGAGGGGGCGCACTGCGCCACCAATGTTTATACGGGGGTGATGGGGCGCACTGCGCCACCAATGTTTATACTGGGGTGATGGGGCGCACTGCGCCACCAATGTTTATACTGGGGTGATGGGGCGCACTGCGCCACCAATGTTTATACTGGGGTGATGGGGGGGCGCACTGTGCCACCAATGTTTATACTGGGGTGATGGGGGGCGCACTGCGCCACCAATGTTTATACTGGGGTGATCGGGCGCACTGCGCCACCAATGTTTATACTGGGGTGATGGGGCGCACTGCGCCACCAATGTTTATACTGGGGTGATGGGGCGCACTGCGCCACCAATGTTTATACTGGGGTGATGGGGGGGCGCACTGCGCCACCAATGTTTATACTGGGGTCGGTGATGGGGGGGCGCACTGCGCCACCAATGTTTATTATATTGACCTTCTACTATGCATTCTGTATTCAGAATGCTATTACTTTCCCTTATAACCATGTTATAAGGGAAAATAATACAGTGAATAGACTGTCACCTAGGAACCGTGCGTGAAAATCGCACCGCATCCGCACTTGCTTGCAGATGCTTGCGATTTTCACACAGCCCCATTAACTTCTATGGGGCCTGCGTTGCGTGAAAAACGCACAACAGAGCATGCTGCGATTTTCACGCAACGCACAAGTGATGTGTGAAAATCACCGCTCATATGCACAGCCCCATAGAAGTGAATGGGTCCGGATTTAGTGCGGGTGCATTCCGGTATTTTGAATGCTGGATCCGGCACTAATACATTCCTATGGGGAAAAATGCTGGATCCGGCATTCAGGCAAGTCTTCATTTTTTTTCGCCGGAGATAAAACCGTAGCATGCTGTGGTTTTATCTTTTGCCTGATCAGTCAAAATGACTGAACTGAAGACGTCCTGATGCAAACTGAACGGATTACTCTCCATTCAGAATGCATGGGGATATACCTGATCCGTTCTTTTCCGGTATAGAGCCCCCGTGACGGAACTCAATGCCGGAAATGAAAAACGCTAGTGTGAAAGTACTTTAAAATATTAAGTTTAAATCCCCCCTTTCCCAATTTTACATATAAAATATATAAACAATAAATAAATAAACATATTACATAGCGCTGTCCAAACTATTAAATTATTAAAAAATATCTCCTATGCGGTGAGCATTCGCCATTTTTTAGTCACCTTGTCACCCCAAAAAATAGCATAGGACTGTTCTATTATGAGCCGAATGTTTCATAAAATGCGAAATGCACGCGGCTTTTTTGTTTTTTTTGGGGGTTTTTTTGCGCGGTATTGAGTATCGCAATAATTTTTTATGGTGACGAAAGCGAATCAAAATTTTGGTTTCAAAACAACCCTACGCCGATCTGATCGGCGTAGCGTTGTCACGATACCAAAGATTTGATTCAGTTTCGATTTGGCGACTAAAAATTTGATTTGGCTCCTAAATTTTTCAGTTCAGGAGCCAATGGCTACTAGGTATTTTTTTTAGTCTGGAGCACTGCATTTTAAGTATTTTGCTGTCAGTGGGCTGGCTCCAGTAACAGCAGGCAGTGTGGGGGCGGCGCTCACTCACTGACGTCACACGCCTGCTCCTCCCACTAGGCGGCGCAGGCGCGTGACGTCAGTGAGTGAGCGCTGCCGCCCGCACTTGTTACTGGAGGCTGGAGGGTGGAGGGAGGAGGCAGGAGCTGAATGTAAGGTAGTATTTTAGTAAAGAGATGAGCGCTGTGCCTGTGCTAAAATTAAAGTTACTGTCTGCAGCCTGCACGGCTGCACCGATTTATTAATGTATACTACTGTGAGTGGCGGGGGGGGGATCTATATGGATGACGTCATGACGGCACTGTTATAGGGAGGGCGGGGGATCCGTGGATGGCACTGTTATGGGGGGGGGGGGTCTGTCATGTGGATGACACTTATGGGGGGGGCCGGGGGGTCTGTGGATGACACTTATGGGGGGGATCTGTGGATGGCACCATTATGGAGGGAGGGGGATCTGTGGATGACACTGTTATGGGGGGGATCTGTGGATGACACTGTTATGGGGGGATCTGTGGATGGCATGAGCATGAACTTGCAAGACAGCTAAACTTTAAAGACCTTATAAATGAGTTTGCTGAAGCAAAGGTACGAAGAATGTCCACTACAAATTTGTAACACCTTTGGCAAAATGGGAAAGGACTAGTGAAACTGGTCAGTGTTTTTGGGTGAAGCCATAAATATATGCACATATGCAGACTGTGAATGTTCAATTGCACTCTGAACTTGGGTCGTTTGACTCCTGTTGTTTTTGTGCCTGTTGGCGCACTTATGTTTACCCAGTTGTCTACAGTAAACTATCTTTAACGAGACCTGGCTTGTTGTTTTTTTTCCACCTTTATCATTTGTTTAATCTTCCTAATTTTTTCAAAATACCACTTCATTTATTCATTAATGTTTTTTTATTACATATTGATATTAAAGAGGTCTGTTCTCATCTGAAAACAGTATTTATTTTGGATAATAAAACTTATAACTGGCTGGAGAAAAATAAATATCACTTGTAGACAAATCTGCATGTTGTTTCAAGGCGGCGTCTGGGGAGGGGCCAAGGGCGGGGCCAGGGGTGTGGCTGAAGGAGGGATCAGGGGGTGGAGCTGAAGGGGGCCCCGTCATGTATGCTGTACGGGGCCCCATGATTTCAGCGGCCCTGATCACAACATACATAAAAAACTTATGCAACCAAAAAGACACAATCATCAAGCTGGCTGACAAAGGCTCGGGGATTGTTGTGATGGACAAAACAGACTATAGACAGGAGATCCTTCGGCAACTTGCAGATCGAGGGATCTACTTACCTATAGACTATGACCCCACTAGAGACTGTCTCAAAGAACTCTCTGTCATAGTAGAGACAGCTCTCAACAATGGTATCATAAACAAAAAAGCAGCAGATTACCTTATCCCAACACACCCTCATATCCCGGTCATTTATATATTACCTAAATTTCATAAGAATAAAGATCACCCCCCAGGCAGACCCATAGTCTCCAGTTGTGAGTCTATCTTCCAACCAGCAGCCAAAATGCTAGACAATCTGTTAAGAACATATGCCCAAAAAGACATCTCTTTTATTCAAGATACCACAGATTTTTTGAATAAAGTTCAATGCTTGAAATTGGAAGGTGACAATATTCTTCTTGCTACAATGGATGTCACTAGCCTTTATACCAATATCCCTACCGAGGAAGGTATAGAGTGTGTGAGAAAAACCATCCGACAAGAAGCTGAGTTCTCTGTTTCAGAACAAGAATTCATCATGTCCCTCTTATCTTTTGTACTTAAGAACAACTATTTCCTCTTTGAGGATCAATTTTACCTTCAGACGTCCGGGACAGCTATGGGCTGTAATGTGGCACCTACCTTTGTGGTTCTGTACATGAACCATTTTGAAAACCATTTTGTATATACCAATGAGTTGTTCTGTAAATACGTGAAATGTTGGTATAGATATATCGACGATATCTTCTGTATTTGGCAGGGTCCATCAGAAGATCTATATACATTCCACAGAACCATTGACTCGGCCACAGACTCCATCTCTCTCTCTTTGGCTTGCAGCGATACCGAGATCTCTTTTCTGGACGTTCTACTTAAGGTAAGAAATAACACATTACACACGGATCTTTACACTAAACCCACAGATAGGAACAGCCTTTTAAGGCACAATTCATTTCACCCCCCAGGACTCAACCGTTCTCTGCCACGTTCACAACTCCTTCGAGTTAAACGTATTGTGTCGGATCCAGATATTGCCAATTCCCGACTTTCAGAAATGTCCAATGTTTCAGAATTGATTTTCTTAAACCAAGGCCTCCTAGACTTGACCGTCCACAGACCCGTATCCCATGCGTTACCACATTTTCTCATTTAAGCCCTGACATTAAAAGGATCATATACAAACATTGGTCCACATTATCAGATAACTTTCCCAATATATTCCCAGAGAAACCTTTAATGTCATATAAGAGGGCAAAAAATATCAAAGACAGAATTGTACGATCCGACCTCGGCTCCAACAAGACACACAGCATACAAAGCACAATTACTGGTTCCGTCATTAAAGGAACATACCCCTGCCTGTCTTGCGCACAATGTGGCAACGTCACAAAAGGCCCCACCTTCACACATCCATCTACTGGTAAGACATATAACATCAATGGACACTATTCATGCCTTTCTAGCTATGTAGTCTATCTAATCAAATGTCCATGTAGCCTAGGATACGTCGGCGAGACAATTCAAAAAGTCAAAAAACGCATATCTCAGCATAAATCTAATATACGTACTGTCAAATTAGAGGCTCCCTTGGTACAACATTTCACAACACATAACCATGCTGTCACTCAACTTCGTTTCCAAGTTATTGACTGGATACCCCCTCTAAGACGAGGTGGTAATCGTGAGCTGCAGTTACAGGAGAGAGATGTCGTGGATCCGACATCTCAACACCCTGGAACCCAATGGTCTTAATAAAGATTATGTTCAAGAATATTAGAAAATTCTTCCTCTTCATCCCTGCTAATTTTCTTCCTTATATTTTATTTTCAGGGCCAGAGCCGTCTAATAACGGGTGGCGACACCCGTGAAGCACGCCCTAGCCTGTTGGGTTTGTATTACTGACCCTGAAGTTGGTGTATTTCTCACGTGATCTCTATGTTTATACTACAATCATGTTTAATAACTAGATTCATTGTATCACTGAGACTGTACTCTTTCAATATATACTTACATGACTTAATACTTCTCTCATGGTTTTATACATATATTCACTGACTCCTCGCTAGGCCCTTATACACTTATACTTATATACGTGCATGCAGAATAGTAATTCACGCTATTCAACCCATGCGCCCATATTGTATCATACGGCCACAAATTAATATATCTATTATATAACAAATCCATCTTATACTCTAATTGATATATAGATATTTCCTATGCCACATTGGCGTTTACCATACGATTCCTTCAATCGTACGAATATATCCACATTATTCCCCAGCATATGAGCAATTTCTCCCTACTCTAAGATGGCCACCGCTGATCATCCGACCCCAGTGCGCAAGCGCACGGACATTAACCAAACCACACGTAACCCGACGGGGGCCGGCGCTTACCAATGACACTCTCGCAATATCGCGAGACTTCAAGCGCCCATCTGCTACATGGCGCGGATTCACATATTTAAAGCATGGAACTGCGTGCGTCCACCATGCCGGTCACACACATTCATATGAGCATATTACTAGTAAGCGACCTCCAATTTACCTTACAATGACTATCATGTTGCTTTTTCTTTCTGTTTGTTTTTTTTTTTCTTTTTTTTTTCTTTTCCTGCACTATCCTTTATATGGCTCTTTATTACGGCTCTTCATTCTTATCTCCAATAGGACAGGAAGGCTATACTTTCCCCTAGAGATAGAAATACATACACGGTACCCCCAGTGTATATATAGTGCCCTTGTTTCCACACCTCATGCTTTTCGCTCTAACTGTTATACTATCTACCTAGTGATCCTTTCTGTTTCAATATCTGATGCTATTGATTTAATATTGATGCATGTCCACTTATTCCTGGCATTGTGAATCTATATAGCCAGATTTTAGTAATTTGTACCCCATGGAGCAAATGACTACCATTACTTCAGCATAATCATTTTGATTTCATGAGAATCATGCATCACATTATTAAACCATCTTTTCATAGGAACTATGTACTATTTGAACTTACAATGGGATCCATCATTTCATGTGAATCATGTATCTTGTTCAATTTCTAGTGATCCCCTCTGTTCCGACCTCTGATGCAATTGATTTAATACTGATGCATGTCCTCTCATTCCTGGTACTATGGACCTATACAACCAGATTTGAGTATTTTGGATCCCATGGAGCAAATGGGATCCATTATTCCTTTGAATCATGTTTCTATTTTTCTATTTTTCATGCATCATATGATTAAACCAATCATGTACTATATGAACTACAATTTTATTTGAATCACGTTTTTTGTTTAATTTTCTTGTGAATCATGCATCATATCAATTAATTATTTCTCCATAGGAACTGTGTATTATATGAATTATATACCTATTCAGGTCTTTGTTCTTGTATCTATTGTTCCTGTGCATCACATAATCATGTATTTACACATGTTTGTTTACTATTATTTTTCACCTCAGCCTGATGAAGGGCACACCTTTTGCCCGAAACGTTGCTTCAGTCTGAAAAAAGGACCACTATGTCCGGCTAATACAAAATAAAAATCAATTAACCAAATTTGGAGTGCTGTCTAAATTGTTGAAGATTTATACGTTCCAAGAGGTGGAGCTAGGAACACACCGAGACGTGCACCCAAACCAGTCAGCAATAGATAGAGTGCTGTGATCACTACGAGATTTTCATACATATAAAATGCAGTAGCACAGTACTAAACAGTAGTGTTGAGCGGGAATAAGCAAATTTTTATCTTGAATATCGCAACTTTGAGAATTTGCAAATATTTTGAATATAGTGCTATATATTCGTTTTTTAGAATATTAGTCATTTTTTTCTATCTGAAGTCATGATTCCTCCCTGCTTAAATTGCTTTTGGGCCAATCATGTGTTCAGATGAAAAAAATGACGAATATTCTAAAAACTAATATATAGCACTATTTTCTATAGTGCTATATATTAGTTTTTGACCCACGCCTGCATTGATCGCGTAATATTCGCATATCATGTGATCATTACCTTGCCGATTTTCGAGTAAGAAAAAAATAATGTAGAATAGAACGAATATTCGAATTCACGAATATTCTACAAAATATTCGCAAAATATTGTGAATTCGAATATTGCCCCTGCGCTCATCACTAATAAACAGTATAAATTAACCCTTTCAAGAGAAATAAAGTAAAACGTCTTAACTTTACATAGTCGAAATAGGCAAATGTCCAGACTTCACATTACCTCTTGCTACACGACACTACACCTCATCATAAATTAGGTGCATCCTCCGATGGCACAGGGAATATCAAGACGTGTAAAGCACTAGTCTTAATAAATCATCCCCTCAGTGTGCTGCTGTATGGGGCATCATTAGGAAAATGCTTCTAGGGCAGAATGCCCTTGTTATTTGGCATCTTTTGGAGTATTTCATGGATTTGTATGGTGTCCAACTCTATATGCTTCCATGTTGAATTGGAGACACATAGAGCTACAGTGGGCTGCCATATGGTGCCATACAAATTGGAAGCACTGTAATAGAGTCATATGCACAGGAGTGGACTGATAAGTTACAGTGGCCATGGCAAAAATTAAAAGTGGTCCTATTTTGTAGTGGGTCCCAAATTGACAGAAGGCAGGGTTAAAACAAGGCAGAGCCAATAATACCATATTGCAGCACATTATACCACCCCAGCAGAGCCACATACCACAGTGCATCACACAATACTGCCCCAGCAGCACAAAATACCTTCCCAAAAACTGCCCCTCTGGGGTGGCCAGCGCCTCCTACTCTAGTTGCCTTAGGATGACCATACAGTTAAACTCAGGAGGGGAGCATCAGATCATTACTTACCGTGGCTGTGAGGAGGGCTCAGGTGGCCCCCTGGGTATCGGCCCACTGGGAGGTTTCCCTGTAGGGTCTATGGCCAGTCCGCCCCTGCACATGCATGATTCAGAGGATATCCCATGAAATGTATTACTATGCAATGAATAGGACATTTCAAATGACACAATATTGTAATACAGTGAGGAACAGAAGTATTTGTTTTTGCAAGTTCTCCCACTTAGAAATCATGGAGGGGTCTGAAATTCACATTGTAGGTGCATTCCCACTCTGAGAGACAGAATGAAAAATAAAAAAAAAAAAGGAAATCACATTGTATGATTTTTAAAGAATTTATTTGTCTTGCACTGCTGAACATAAGTATTTGAACACCTGAGAAACAGCAAGAATTCTGGCTCTCAAAGACCTGTTACTGTGCCTTTAAAAAGTCCACCTCTACTCCACTCATTAATCTAACTTAGTAGCACCTGTCTGAGCTCTTTAAAGACCCCTGTCCACCCCACAGTCAGTCAGACGCCAACTACTACCATGGGCAAGACCAAAGAGCTGTCAAAAGACACCAGAGAGAAAATGGTGGACCTCCACAAGGCTAGAAAGGGCTACGGGGCAATTGCCAAGCAGCTTGGTGAAAATAGATCAACTGTTAGAAAATGGAAAAGGCTAAAGATGACTGTCAGTCTCCCTCGGACTGGGGCTCCATGCAGGATCTCACCTCGTGGGGTATCACTGATGAAAAGAAAGGTGAGGAATCAGCCCAGAACTACAAGGGAGGAGCTGGTCAATGACATGAAGAGAGCTGGGACCACAGTTTCAGAGGTCACTGTCGGTAGAACACTACGCCGTCATGGTTTCTAATCATGCATTGCACGGAAGGTTCCCCTGCTTAAATCATCACGTCCAGGCCCGTCTGAAGTTTGCCAATGACCATCTGGATGATCCAGAGGAGGCATGGGAGAAAGTCATGTGGTCAGATGAGACCAAAGTAGAACTTTTTGGTCTAAACTTTATTTGTCGTGTTTGGGGGAAAAAGGATGAGTTGCATCGCAAGAACACCATCCCTACTGTGAAGCATGGGGGGGGTAACATCATGCTTTGGGGGTGCTTTTCTGCAAAGGGGACAGGACAACTGCACTTTATTAAGGAGAGGATGAATGGGGCCATTTATTGTGAGATTTTGAGCAACAACCTCCTTCTCTCAGTCAGCGCATTGAAGATGGGTCGTTGCTGGGTCTTCCAACATGACAACGACCCGAAGCACACAGCCAGGATAACCAAGGAGTGGCTCCGTAAGAAGCATATCAAGGTTCTGGAGTGGCCTAGCCAGTCTCCAGACCTAAATCCAATAGAACATCTTTGGAGGGAGCTGAAACTCCGTGTTGCTCAGAAACAGCCCCGAAACCTGACAGATGTAGAGGAGATCTGTGTGGAGGAGTGGGACACAATCCCTGCTGCCGTGTGTGCAAACCTGGTCAAGAACTGCAGGAAACGTTTGACCTCTGGAATTACAAACAAAGGCTTCTGGACCAAATATTAACACTGATTTTCTCATCTATTCGAATACTTATGTTCAGCAGTGCAAGACAAATACATTCTTTAAAATCATACAATGTGATTTCCTGATTTTTATTTTTTTATTCTGTCTCTCAGAGTGGGAATGCACCTACAATGTGAATTTCCGACCCCTCCATGATTTCTAAGTGGGAGAACTTGCAAAATCGCAGGGTGTTCAAATACTTCTGTTCCTCACTGTATATGTACATGAAATGAAATATTGTTAGTTTTTTATGCATATTACATTTCTTCTCCTTTAGCGCCCCTTGATGTTTCTCCTGTGGCCTCAATTCTGGTCCGCCTTCTCTTGAATTGAGTGGTGGACCGACTCTTTTCCCCCTCAGCGAGGGCATAGTGATCTCATAGAGAAAGATGCCCATCTCTCATTCATTTGTCCTTACTTCTAAATTCATAGACATACATACTGTAGTTTCAATAGAAAATACACAAACACAAATACAATAAAAAAATAAAATAACCAAATACCCCCCTTTCTCCCCTACAAAATGTCTACGGCCCACAAATGCGAATGAAGGTAAGATCCACACATCATGTAATTTTTAATTTTCCCAGGGTACCTTTTATGTCCTTTTCAAAAACCAGTATAATGTAATGAGTCCATGTAGGATCAAATCTCCTCTTATGTGAAATATTGGCATGCAAAGAGTCCCCAGACCAGAGGAAAGTAAAACAGGAGAACGGTTTTGCAAGAGCAGACTGCAGTGCACTCCCAGGAGATACAAGAGTTTAATGGTCACATGGGACGAGGTGATGCCTGCCCACAGAAACAGAAGAGACAAGAGCTGCAGAGAGGTGAGCAAGGGCAACAATTGTACTGGAGAGCAGCATTTTTTTGCACTTAAATAGTTAAAAAAAAATGGTGTACATTACTTCAGAAATGTATTTATTTGTCTAATAACCCCTTTAAAGGGGGTTATAATATGAATAAGGCATATTATATGCACTCGACCGTTTTTTGGGTCTGCATCCGAGCCGCAGTTTTTGCGGCTCGGGTGCGGACCCATTCACTTCAATGGGGCCCCGCAAAAAAAATATAGCATGTCCTATTCTTGTCCGTTTTGTGGACAAGAATAGGCATTTCTACAATGGGCCGCCCATTCCGTTCCGCAAATTGCGGAAAGCACACGGGCGGCTTCCATTTTTTGCGGATCCGCGGTTTGCGGACCGCAAAAAAGGGAACGGTCGTGTGTGTGAGGCCTTAGAAAAATTAATAAATATCTGGAGTAATGTACACCATTATTTTAACTTTAACTATTTAAATCCCCCAAAAATGCTGCTCTCCAGTACAATTTTCACCTTTACTGACCTCTGGTTTCTTCTGTTTTTTTTTTGTTTTTTTGGGCAGACAGCAGTTCGTCCTATTTGACCATTAAACACTTGCATTTTTAGTGCCGGAAGCTGCGGGCAACAGATGATTGTGGGTGGTGCGCAGCTTTGGACCCATACTGAGCAGATATTAAAGCGGTTGTCCCACAAAAAATATTCTACAGTTTTCAAACGAGCAAATGGATCTGAATACTTTTGTAATATCATGTACAGGTGAAACTCGAAAAATTAGAATATTGTGCAAAGTTCATTAATTTCAGTGATGCAACTTAAAAGGTGAAACTAACATATGAGACAAACTCATTACATGTAAAGCGAGATATTTCAAGCCTTTATTTGTCATAATTTGGATAATTATGGCTTACAGTTTATGAAACCCCAAAGTCACGATTTTGAGGTCCCCTTTGCACAGGGGATATGGATTAATTAGCTGACTAGAGGGTGACACTTTGAGCTTAGAATATTGAACCTTTTCACAAAATTCTAATTTTAAGCTGCATTAATGCAATTCCTTTTAATTTGCATTACTGAACTTTTGCACAATATTCTAATTTTTTGAGTTTCACCTGTAATTAAAAATGTATCTTATTTCTTTGTCCAGCTCACTGAGATGGTCGCACATGCTCAGTTTCATCCCTCAACTGCCTCCTGAGCTGTGATAGGGAGAGCTGAGACACGCCCCCTGAGCTGCAGCAGAAAAGACACGCCCCCTGAGCTGCCAGCTTGATATAAATCTAACCGAGCAATGAATGGGGGAGATCTCTGGATCCATGTGAGGTACAGGACTGGTTCTAGCTTTGGTAGAAAGAGACTGTCATGTACCATATGATGTCCGATTTTCATTTTTTACATTAATCGTGGTAGAAGCCCTTTAATGACCCATTCTCAGGATAGTTCAATAATATCTGAAGCCTGGAAAAACACCTTTAAAGATCACTTAAAGTAAAGTTTGACCAGCGAAGTCCTAAGGTTTTGAAATAATGAATTTTTATATTGTCTACCTCAGGGACGCTCCGCCAACAATCACAGCTTTATTCCTCCGAGAAGTGCAAACTGTGTCTTTGGCAAAAAGTCCCAAAAAGACCTCTTCTTCATCATCCATTGTCCCTGCTTGTAATTGATTTATAATTATAGGAAATATACTGTATTACCCAATAACAGAAACACCGCGAGCCTCTCGGAGCCTTGGATAAGGGAGAGAATGGATCCATTTCTTTGCGCAGCTCCCAGTGACTCCCTCCCATTTCTAGACTCACAGCAGCGACTCCTAACAGGAAGCAAAGGCAAGCAATCAGTCTTGTTCTCAGCGGGGGTTTGCACACAAGCGCCGCACTCCGTCTGCTGTTTATAAGAAATAAATAAATAAAATGATCATTAGCACTTATAGTAAAAACATCTACTCAGCCGCCGCCGCTCGCTGCGGAATCTGCTGCTCTTATTTATTCATTGATTTACTTTTTTGTCTTTTTTTTATTTTACTTTTTATTTTTCCAAATTCACATAATTTTCTATTAGAGTATGCATCTGTTTTCCCCAGCTCCCAGTATGAATAACTATGCCAGATAACAGCCATGGACTGTGATTAGTTTTCTCATTAGTGCGTTAATATATGTTGTAAAATGTGACACTTTAAAGATACAACACCAAATGTTGCAGTCAGGCTGCCCGGGCCTTCAGCTTTTTTTTTTTTATAGCAATGCGTACGATGCACTCTATTCATTCACTTCCCATTTGCACTTTTATTAAGTGCTTGATGCCTCATTTTCAGTTTTGCATTTAAACTATGTTTTACGATTTATTTCTTCAGTGTAAGTCTGCTTTCACACTGGCGTTTTGACTTTCCGTTTGTGAAATCCGTTCAGGGCTCTCATACGCGGTCCAAAACGGATCAGTTTTTGTCCTAATGCATTCTGAATAGAAAAGGATCCGCTCAGAATGCATCAGTTTGCCTCCGTTCCATCTCCATTCCGCTCTGGAGGCCGCCTGCAGCGTTTTTGTGTCCGTCTGATGAAACTGAGCCAATGTAAGTCGATGGGGACGGATCGGTTTTCACTTATACAATCTGGCACTATAGAAAACGGATCCGTCCTACATTGACTTTCAATCGAGTTCATGACGGATCCGTCTTGGCCATGTTACAGATAATACAAACGGATCCGTTCTGAACGGATGCAGACGGTTGTATTATCTGAACGGATCCATCCATGACGGATCTGCACAAAACGCGAGTGTGAAAGTAGCCTAAGATATATTGGAGATTTTTTTTTTTCCCTCTTAAAGGCTATGTACAATGATTGCATTTTACTCTTTTGGGACTAAAAATATATATAGATTTTTTTAAATTGGTCTTTATTTATTTTTTTAAATGTAAGCCACTTCTGAGAAACAAAAGTTAAAAATCTGTCTATGTACAAGCTGTCACTTGACTACTACACGTCATCTGACAGCTCATGTGTAGCTCTTATCATTGATCTCCTGTCACCGCCAGTTCTGTGAGAAGGTCGGTTAGACGTTCTTCTCTACCTCTTGCATGATGTTCTTTGTTTTGGTTTCACTTTGTCATCTCCTTTCCTTCTCCCAGCTGTCACCTATTTACACTAATTGTCTCCCTTTATATTCCCTCCCATACTGCCTCACTTGTGGCAGACAGTGGAGTTTGACCCCCAGTCATCAGATGACCTCTCACTGAGGATAGTTCATCAATATCTAAGTATTGGAAATCCCTTTCAAATGATAACTCTGCCTATAGCTACCACTAGGGGGAGCTGATCGCCTACATGCCGATTTCCATAACTTCCAATACGATAAGCTCAACCTCCAGAACCATGCACCGAGAAGCTGTAGAAGCAGTCCTGTGCTTGTCCCCCTTCCAACACGAGCTCTATGGCAATCACATGGTTAGTCTATATGGGTGACTCTTGCACAGGTCATGCACTGCCCCTTCACACCTTGTACTAGGTACAGCGCTATGTATCAGTTTTGCCTGGTGCATCCCTTTAATTTAGAAATCCTTTTTTTTTTTTTCAGTAGATTCTTCGAGAGCCTTTAAAATGAGAAAGCTCGAGGAGTAAGATGGAGCTATTTCCATAATAATACCGCCACTGTGATGCTGATTAGTAGCTATTGTTCCCCTGCTGTTCTCTATGAATGCCAACGATGGGAAGGGCAAAGGAACCTAAATGATAAGAGTGCAGTATAAATAATAGAAAGGAAACTGCAAAGGCTTCTTATGTAAATGATGCCCTTACACAACAAGCTCATGGGCCACGGCAACAGTGGTATAAGATGACGTCCGTGTATAAGGTAAAGCAGATACTCAGAGCTTTTACTCTTGGGGATACAAATCAACCATCCCTTTAAAGGGAACCTGTCATCAACTTTATGCTGTCCATACTAACGGCAGCATAAAGTAGAGACAGGTGAGTTGATTTCAGCGGTCGGTCATTTATAAGTTAAAAGTAAGTGGTTGCTAAGAACCAACATCACAATCATTGCAGACCGGGCCTGGAAAAGAGTCACGGCCTCCTGAGAAGAGTCCTGGTTATTCATGATCTCCTGCTCTCCCGCCCACCTGCTGATGACTGACCGTCTTCTACCTAGTTTTCTCCCTTTCTCTCCAGGAGATAACTGCCAATCATCAAAAGATAGGTGAGAGTGCAGGAGGTTATAATAACCAGGACTCTTCTCAAGTAGATTTGACTCTTTTCCAGGCCTGAACTGCAATGATTATGATGCTGGTTCTCAGCAACCACTTGCTATTACTGACACACTGCTGAAATCAGTATTTCTGCCACTATTTTATGCTGCCCTCAGTGAGGTCAGCATAAAGTTGATGACGGGTTCCCTTTAAGTAACATGCACGCTATAGACTTTCCAGCAAAGAGATGGACGTCCAAGAGGTATGTCACTCAGGGGTTGTTTACATACAGATGCTTCTTCCCTACATTTCCTCTTGACTCAACATATCTCAAGATCTGATAGTAATAAATATTAGGTAGGTACAAGTAGCTCACCTACAGTATGTCACCCGGTCACTGAGCAATAGATCAACCCCTGGAACCTATCAGTAATAAATATTAGGTAAGTACAGGTAGCTCACCTACAGGATGTCACCCCGTGACTGAGCAATAGATCAACCCCTGGTACCTATCAGTAATAAATATTAGGTAAGTACATGTAGCTCACCTACAGTATGTCGCCCGGTGACTAAGCAATAGATCAACCCCTGGTACCTATCAGTAATAAATATTAGGTAAGTACAGATAGCTCACCTACAGTATGTCACCCGGTGACTGAGCAATAGATCAACCCCTGGTACCTATCAGTAATAAATATTAGGTAAGTACAGATAGCTCACCTACAGTATGTCACCCGGTGACTGAGCAATAGATCAACCCCTGGTACCTATCAGTAATAAATATTAGGTAAGTACAGGTAGCTCACCTACAGTATGTCACCCGGTGACTGAGCAATAGATCAACCCCTGGTACCTATCAGTAATAAATATTAGGTAAGTACAGGTAGCTCACCTACAGTATGTCACCCGGTGACTGAGCAATAGATCAACCCCTGGTACCTACTGTATCAGTAATAAATATTAGGTAAGTACAGGTAGCTCACCTACAGTATGTCACCCGGTGACTGAGCAATAGATCAACCCCTGGTACCTATCAGTAATAAATATTAGGTAAGTACAGGTAGCTCACCTACAGTATGTCACCCGGTGACTGAGCAATAGATCAACCCCTGGTACCTATCAGTAATCAATATTAGGTAAGTACAGATAGCTCACCTACAGTATGTCACCCGGTGACTGAGCAATAGATCAACCCCTGGTACCTATCAGTAATAAATATTAGGTAAGTACAGGTAGCTCACCTACAGTATGTCACCCGGTGACTGAGCAATAGATCAACCCCTGGTACCTATCAGTAATAAATATTAGGTAAGTACAGGTAGCTCACCTACTGTATGTCACCCGCTGACTGAGCAATAGATCAACCCCTGGTACCTATCAGTAATAAATATTAGGTAAGTACAGGTAGCTCACCTACAGTATGTCACCCGCTGACTGAGCAATAGATCAACCCCTGGTACCTATCAGTAATAAATATTAGGTAAGTACAGGTAGCTCACCTACAGTATGTCGCCCGGTGACTAAGCAATAGATCAACCCCTGGTACCTATCAGTAATAAATATTAGGTAAGTACAGGTAGCTCACCTACAGTATGTCGCCCGGTGACTGAGCAATAGATCAACCCCTGGTACCTATCAGTAATAAATATTAGGTAAGTACATGTAGCTCACCTACAGTATGTCACCAGGTAACTGAGCAATAGATCAACCCCTGGAACCTATCAGGGAAATAACATACCTATCAAAAAAGAAAGATCTGCTCTCCAGCTCACACAGTTCTCTTTATTGATCACGGATAGAAAATCTGAATAACATTTTTCAAAATAATATCCAAAAAAAATGAGTATATAAAAATCATTAAACAATCTTTATGAAAATCAATGACCATTCAATGGAGCGCCGGAAAACATTATTCAAAAAAATAATTTAAAAATAATGATTAATGGCTGGGCCCTATTGGGTGAGTTAAAAAATGGTTATCCAAAAACATATATCTGACCTCCAATCTGCATATGCTAGAGAGGATGATTTACATATTAGTGGATCTACACATGGAAGTGGATATGTGGTACTTGTAGTTCCACAACAATAACTACATTGCGTGCAGTCTTTCCAGTTGTATTGTATGACTCGATCCCTTTCTTAAAGTCCATCTGTCAGCAGATCTGTATCTATGACACTGGCTGAAATTGGAAGCAATTACCAAAATAAGTAAAAAAATAAGGGTCTGTAAATCTCCCCCTAGTGGTGACTGCAGGTACTCAGCATGTGATATTTTATATCTGACCAGTATAAAGATAGCATAATCAGCATGGAATTGTGGACCTGTTAGGGTAAGGGCATTATAAAGGGAAGGGCTTTTTTTTTTATTTTTTAAGGACCCCCTCTATTAGTATAAATGGAGAAAGACTAGAAAGAGTAGCTCAAACTCTATAAGACTTGACGAGGTCATGTTTTATTTGAATAGTAGTCATGTAATACTACATTTGCCCCATATTGAGTCCTACATGTTCCCTCAGCCATATGAACCAAGGGCTTGCAGAAGAAACACTTGCTGTGGATCACTGCAGTGAAGGCCCTGTAATATATCAGAATAGACACTGATGTCTCAGGACCTTCCAAAAGGGTGGTGGGTCAGTACTGAATTGGGGGGTCCATAGGTCAAGGGCACCTGGTAGCAGCAGAACCCTCACAATGTTACCTTAGCAATCGGACAGAGACATTCACTTGATCACAGAGACAACTGTGTAATCTGCAATCATAGCCCCTGCCTGACCCTTCCCTGCTTAACTGTAGAACAGGATGATCCTGTAAAGAGGTGCAACTTGAAGGACCTTGGCCTCCATGCAAAATCGGTAACAAAGCCCCCACTTTCAGTGTCATGTGCCGTTTACAGTACTGGTGTCTTCTTATTTGGCAGAAGCCTTGTGCATCCAGATACACTAGGGCACTCGTGGATTACGCCCCTTGGTTGATTCCCTCTAAGAATTTGGTTTCATCATCAGCCTCAAGATGCATTAAGCCAAGCATGCTCAAACTGCGACCCTCCAGCTGTTGCAAAGCTACAACTCCCATCATTCCCTGACAGCCTACAGCTATCATCCTACAGAAGGGCATTGCGGGAGTTGTAGTTTTACAACAGCTGGGGGGGCGCAGGTTGAGCATCCCTGCATTAAGCAAATTAATCTTCAGGGTCTAGAATTCTGAAGAGGACGATTAACGCTCCCTTCATTAGTCAATGTCCAGCCGTCCCTCAGCCGCTGCTTACAGCAATTTAACTTGACACAAAAAGACGTTTCCTGCGGACTCGGGAGCGGATGGGTGCAGCGCAGACGCCATGTAAAACTGCAACTGCAAAATCGTTTTTATGCTCCATAAACAAGTTGTGATTTACAAAGGGAGACGAGCGCTGAGATTAAAGCGGGATGGAGCGTGTTTCCGACAAGATAACCGCCATTTGTGAGATAAGACGCAGATTCATTCTTTTAATCTTTAATGGGGTCGCTGTTTACAAGCTTATTAAACATTCTGAAGGATAAATGTTTATAAAGGAGACATTAAACGCGTGCGGGATTATGGGACGCAGGATCCGAGCCTTTATGTCGAGAGAAATTAACTTTTATGGGGTTCTTTTGAGGGGTAAATACTTAACAAGAACCTGTTCACGCTCAGACATGTCTGTTCCAGTAAATATTCACCATGAAATAACCATTTACTTGCATTCTGCTCTGTGTCCTTCTTTTATTCCTCATGGAAATGCATTAATAATCTGATACGGTGGCGCTACTATTCCCCTTTTAATAGAGCTTACATTTATAATTGGCAGCTGTTATGCAGTAGTGTCAGTGCACCATCGAAGCCACAGTATGATTGGTTCTGGCTCAACCAAGACGAGGGGTCTAAGGGATCACCCTTAACAGGAATCTAGACTTCGCTGTAGAGAACCTCAAGGTCAAAATCCCTGGAGTTGTTTGAGATGGAGAGTCTCAGTCTCAGCATGTTGCATGTCGCAGTGCGACACCATAGACTATCATTATAAAAATTGTCGCGCAACACATGTCGTCATGTAGTCCTAGACTTAAGTGGTTAAAAAAAGGTTAAAAAAGCGAATTTATTCAATAAAAAAATTACGCATTTTTTTCATTAAAAATACGCTTTTCATTGAAAAAATTGCGAAAAAAATAATAATCTTCCCCATATTTTTGGTATTGCCGCATCCGTAACAACCCAGACTACATAAATATCATGTAAATTATCCCTTACGGTGAATTTCGTAAAAAAAAAAAAGACAGAATTGCTAAAAAACTTGATAACAAGTTATCAAAAAGCGCAATTTACTCCAAAATGATACCGATGAAAAATACAAGTCGTCCCTCAAAAATCAAGCCCTCCCACAACACCACACAAAGAAAAATAAAAAAGTTATGGGTCTTGGAAAGTGGCAATGCAAAAACATTTTTTCTTTAAAAAAATGGGGTTTTATTGCAAAAAAGTAGTAAAACTTAAAAAAAACTATATGTATTTGGTATCACTGTAATCGTACTGAGCCAGAGAATAAAGATATTATGTTATTTGTACCGAAAAATGAACGCCGTAAAATTTATGACGTAAAAACCCAGTGGCAGTACTGCTGTTTTTCCCCATCTCCCTCCCAGAAAGAGTTAATAAAAGTTATGCGTACCCCAAAATGGCACCATTAAAAACTGCAACCAAGCCCTCATAAAGCCATATGGACGGAAAATTAAAAAAGTTATAGCTCTTGGAACGTGACGATGAAATAAGGAAGAAAAAAACGCTTGGTCGGTAAGGCCCAAAACAGGCTGGTCACTAAGGGGTTAAACTCCGTATTCCCAGTCTGCTTTGACGCCGGCAGATTCCTCTGCCTCCTCACAGAAGTCTCAGTCATTAATCCAAAGCGTGGGACAAAAGCTGCCAAGGCCAAGCCTAGTAAACAGTAATGAGAAAATGTTCCAAAATCATCGTCCACGGCGCGCCTCGTCCGCGGATTAAGCCGCAGTCAGCAGTGATAGAACACTTCATTCTCAGCATCTCCATTACCAACTACAAGTTCCAGTGGAGCACTTAAAGCAACACTTGCGACTTTCACCGGAGAACCGGCTAAATGGGGGACGATGATCGCGGCTATTAAATTGAATTTAAAATGAATTTTTAATGATGATGGGATGTTGCCAATGCTCTCTCCCTGGGCTGATTTACACCTTAATTGGAACTGGCAGCATTGCTTAGCCGTTTAGGAATCGAAATGGAGAATATGGGCTTGATTTCCATTAACTCACCTTAACCCTGACTGCTGGAAGGGGACTGAGCTCATTAGAAGCCTTCAGAGAACCACTCGTCTCCTGTAAGGGGCAGCGAGGTAACGACGAGCTCGGAATAGATCTGTGCTCAGGTATCAGTCACTGTACCATGTCTGCATGAATATATACATACTGTCCTATGGGCACCGCTTCTATGGCAGACTTAAAGGGGGTTGCGCCACGAACAGTATTGTACATTTTCCAACCAGCATCTGGATCTGAATACTTTTGCAATTGCATGTAATTAAAAATGTAGTATAGCCACTGAGTTATTCAAGGAAATCTATCAGTATAGCGCCACCTGCTGTTAGTCCTTTTCCTTATTTCTTGTCCACCTCATTGAGGTTGTCGCACAGGGAGAGAGCTGCAGAAGAAAAGACACGCCCCCTGAGCTGTGATAGGGAGAGAGCTGAAGCAAAAAAGGAAAACACCCTGATCTGTGATAGGGAGAGAGCTGCAGAAGAAAAGACACGCCCCCTGAGCTGTGATAGGGAGAGAGCTGCAGAAGAAAGGGCAAACACTCTGAGCTGTGATAGGGAGAGAGCTGCAGCAGAAAGGGCAAACACTCTGAGCTGTGATAGGGAGAGAGCTACAGAAGAAAAGACACGCCCCCTGAGCTGCGATAGGGAGAGAGCTGCAGCAGAAAGGGCAAACACTCTGAGCTGTGATAGGGAGAGAGCTACAGAAGAAAAGACACGCCCCCTGAGCTGCGATAGGGAGAGAGCTGCAGCGGAAAGTACACACTCCTGATAACTCAAGCAGAACAACTGGAGCAATGAACGGGGAGTTCTCTGGATCCATGTGAGGTACAGGGCTGGTTTTAGCTTTGTTAGGCCTCATGCACACGACCGTATTTTTTTGCGGTCCGCAAAACGGGGTTCCGTTTTCCCGTGATCCGTGACCGTTTTTTCGTCCGTGGGTCTTCCTTGATTTTTGGAGGATCCACGGACATGAAAAAAAAGTCGTTTTGGTGTCCGCCTGTCCGTGCGGAGCCAAACGGATCCGTCCTGAATTACAATGCAAGTCAATGGGGACGGATCCGTTTGACGTTGACACAATATGGTGCCATTTCAAACGGATCCGTCCCCATTGACTTTCAATGTAAAGTCTGGAGTCCCTTTTATACCATCAGATCGGAGTTTTCTCCAATCCGATGGTATATTTTAACTTGAAGCGTCCCCATCACCATGGGAACGCCTCTATGTTAGAATATACTGTCGGATATGAGTGAGATCGTGAAACCTCATTTCCGACAGTATATTCTAACACAGAGGCGTTCCCATGGTGATGGGGACGCTTCTAGTTAGAATATACTACAAACTGTGTACAAGACTGCCCCCTGCTGCCTAGCAGCATCCGATCTCTTACAGGGGGCCGTGATCAGCACAATTAACCCCTTAGGTGCCGCACCTGAAGGGGTTAATTGTACTATCATATCCCCCTGTAAGAGATCAGGGCTGCCAGGCAGCAGGGGGCAGACCCCCCCCCTCCCCAGTTTGAATATCATTGGTGGCCAGTGCGGCCCCCCCCCCTCCTCCCTCTATTGTAATAATTTGTTGGTGGCACAGTGTGCCCCCCCCCCCTTCCTCCCTCTATTGTAATAATTCGTTGGTGGCACAGTGTGCCCCCCTCCCCTTCCTCCCTCTATTGTAATAAATCGTTGGTGGCACAGTGTGCCCCCCTCCCCTTCCTCCCTCTATTGTAATAAATCGTTGGTGGCACAGTGTGCCCCCCTCCCCTTCCTCCCTCTATTGTAATAATTCGTTGGTGGCACAGTGTGCCCCCCTCCCCTTCCTCCCTCTATTGTAATAAATCGTTGGTGGCACAGTGTGCGCCCCCCATTGGCCCCCCCTCCCTCTATAGCATTAACAACATTGGTGGCCAGTGTGCGGCCTCCCATCTCCCCCCCCCGATCATTGGTGGCAGCGGGTTACTAGCAATAGTACAATAGTAAAAGATTCATACTTTACCTGGGAGCTTGGGAGCTGCGAGGTTCGTGTCCGGCCGGGAGCTCCTCCTACTAGTAAGTGACAGTTCATTTAGCAATGCGCCGCACCGACCTGTCACTTACCAGTAGGTGGAGCTCCCGGCCGGACACGAACATCGCAGCAGCAGCCTGGAGCAGGTAAGTATGAATCTACTACTATTGTACTATTGCTAAGTAACCATGGCAACCAGGACTGTAGTAGCGTCCCGGTTGCCATGGTTACCGATCGGAGCCCCAGCGATTAAACTGGGACTCCGATCGGAACTCCGCTGCCACCAATGATGGGGGGGGGGGGGAGAGATGGGAGGCCGCACACTGGCCACCAATGTTGTTAATGCTATAGAGGGAGGGGGGGCCGATGGGGGGCGCACACTGTGCCACCAACGAATTATTACAATAGCGGGAGGGAGGGGGGGGGGCGCACACTGTGCCACCAACGAATTATTACAATAGAGGGAGGGGGGGGGGCCGCACTGGCCACCAATGATATTCAAACTGGGGAGGGGGGGGGAGGGTCTGCCCCCTGCTGCCTGGCAGCCCTGATCTCTTACAGGGGGCTGTGATCTGCACAATTAACCCCTTCAGGTGCCGCACCTGAAGGGGTTAATTGTGCTGATCACGGCCCCCTGTAAGAGATCGGGTGCTGCCAGGCAGCAGGGGGCAGTCTTGTACACAGTTTGTAGTGTATTCTAACTAGAAGCGTCCCCATCACCATGGGAACGCTTCTGTGTTAGAATATACTGTCGGTTCTGAGTTTTCACGAAGTGAAAACTCAGCTTTGAAAAAGCTTATATGCAGACGGATCTTCGGATCCGTCTGTATAAAAACTAACCTACGGCCACGGATCACGGACACGGATGCCAATCTTGTGTGCATCCGTGTTCTTTCACGGACCCATTGACTTGAATGGGTCCGTGAACCGTTGGCCGTGAAAAAAATAGGACAGGTCATATTTTTTTCACGGCCAGGAAACACGGCTCACGGATGCGGCTGCCAAACGGTGCATTTTCCGTTTTTTCCACGGACCCATTGAAAGTCAATGGGTCCGCGAAAAAAAACGGAAAACGGCACAACGGCCACGGATGCACACAACGGTCGTGTGCATGAGGCCTTAGAAAGAGGTTGTCATGGACTATATGATCTTTGATTTGCATTTTCACATCAATCATGCCATAACCCCTTTAAAGGTTACCTCCTCGCTGTTACATTGTTCCATGGCACAACCAGATACAGCGATCGGTGGGATCGGAGGACTCCTCTAGTCTAGGACTGTCTTCATAAAAATGAGCATTTTATAACTTTTTCCTCTTTCTCCTCTTTGCATATTGTTTTCCCATGGAGCTTTGCCACTAAGTCTCCATACCCGGTTGTTGGAAGTTATTCCCTATACACAGGATAGGGGATAACTATTAGATGGGTGGGGGTCCTACCGCTGGGACTCCCACTGATCACAAAAAAAGGGGGTCTAGAACCCCCTGCAGCCTCCCCCAAAATGATTGGAGCAGCCAGTTAGAAGTGTCCTTGGCTGCTCTATTGATTTCTATGGAAGTTCTGGAAATAGCAGAGTACAGTGTTCAGCTATCCCCGGAATTCTCATAGAAATGAATGGAGCGGCTGAGCGCATGTCCGACCGGTCACTCCATTCATTTCATGGGGGCTGCAGGAGGTACAGGGCACCCGTTCTCGTGATCAGTGGAAGTCCCAGCGGTAGGACCCCCACCCATCTAATAGTTATCCCCTATCCTGTGGATAGGGAATAACTTTAAACAACTGGAACACCCCTTTAAGGAGAGCTAGAGCTAGTTCAGCACCATGGAGATCGGCAATCCTTCGATTCCTTGGCGAGCCTTTAGCCAACGACTTTGTCATGGCCATGGGTAGGGCATTACATCCAGATGTAGCAGAGCTGAATTTAACCCTTTTCGGCTGCCATGATCTGCATATAATGATCAGTAAATCTCTGAGCATTCGCTTTTTCCATCGGACATATTGTCTATAACTGTAGCTCATGGAGGATGGTCCCTCTCCATGATGGTCTCATAGGTCATATGGAATACAATGGGTTTTTCGGTGAGTTTTTAGGATAATGTTCATTTCTAACAGCGCTCACCGAAAACCCCAGAATCTGGTATCCGGGCACATTTTCAGAGGGAAGCACTGGTCAGGTGACCAACTGATCGTCAGTTCCTCAGTCCAGGGTCAATGAAATATTAAATATCAGCCATGTGTGGGCATTCTCCTTCTATGACATGTGCCCTAATACAGAGGGTCAGGGCCCCCCTTTATTATATCTATATGTCCTAATAGGACTTATTTTTAATGATATTTTACTGTACAATGAGACAGTAAGAAAGGGGTCTATGGGTCATTGGTACAACAATATTAAAGAGGACCTCTCACCTCTCCTGACATGCCATTTTTAGTCACTTTTTGCATTCCCCATGAAATAACAATTCTGGAGAATCTATTCTGATGAATCAATGTTGTGCCCGTCCTCTATTATTCCTACTGGAAGTTTATGAATAAATTGCTAACAGTCTGCAGTAAAGGTCCTTATGTATGTTACCAGTTGGGGGGGTGTCCCTGTCCAATCAGTGCTGTTAGTGTCAGATTGTGCAGGGACACACCCCTGAACTGGTAACACCCAGTTGGATCCTTATTGCAAACTGCTGTCAGCTCATTCATGTACTTCTAGCAGGAATAATAAAGCAGTGGCACAACACTGGATGCTGCAGAATTGTTATTACACGGGGAATGCAAGTAGTCACTAAAATAGACTTGTGAGGAGAGGTGACAGCTCCACGTTAATGTAAACAGATGCCTCGTCCCTTAGCTTTCCTCCTTGGTTCAGTATATGTGTGATGTGAGAAGAAAAACAACAAAGAAACAAAATAAAACAAAGAAATAAAATAAAAGAAAACACAATTTTGTGATAATCTGTTGGGAGTTGTTTATGCTGTATGTGCCTAAACGTGGCCACCCGGTGGTTGTGATGGGAATTGCAGCCTGATGAGGTTTTGGATTTGTATTGTGATAGACTGGGGGCTGCAGCTTCCTCCCTCTGATTGCTCTTGTACCCCCAGGACCACAGGGATGGCACATACTCTGCTATATACTGGATTATTGAGGCGCCTCTGTGTAGCCTGAGCCCCGGCTTAGTATTAATAATCAATCTCTTAATGTCATCGTAGTTAGAACACAAAGGTCTAAGGCTGAGGCCCATAAACTGAGAACTGCCTGCGATGATGGATCGCCGCCTGGTCAGATAGATTTTCTTAAGATTTGATTTTGTCTGTGTCCAGGTGAATCCTTTCCTCCTGCCAAACGCCTCGTGCTGTCAGGCGACATCTCACTTATTGACTTTCTGACAGTACATCAATCTAAAAGCTCATTTTGAAAAGCCGTACTGGGGATTTTTCTGCGGTGATCCGACAGTCTTTAAACACAGATGAAGAAGTTCCTGAAGCCCGGAAATATCTTCGGCTGACACGGCGCTTTCTACTCCTGTCTTTCTTCTTTAGTAGCAAGCTGTAATTAATTTATTTTATTTTATTTGAATTAATAATTATTTATTAATACATTTATAATTATTTAATAATTTATAATTAATTATAAAAATAAAAAAAGTTATTAATTAAAGAGTTAATGTATTTCAGCAGGAACTTCATGAAAGTTTCATGGAAAGCTTAAATCTAGTCCACGCATTGGGATTTTCTAATTTACTTTAGGGTGCGATATTATATAATATATAAAAAAAATTAAAAGCTTCAACCAACAATATTCATCAAATCTTGCTTCGATTCATTCCTAGACACCAGTCTTCTGCTTGCTTCCTGGCCTCTAATGAATCCTTCTCGTTTCTCATGAGTATACACTTTGCCAAAAGCCTCTGTTACTTGTTTCACACACCTCTCTATGGACTGTCCATGACATGGCCACTTTGAAACTTGCATTGGCTCTTGAACAAACTTTCGTATTTCTGATATTTTGAGTTTACAAGTAAGTGGAGGTTCATATACTTTTTCTGACCAGTCTATCAGTTCCAAAAGTGAAGTTGCATTTGGATTTACTGCAGGTGTTTTCCTAGGCCGAACAGATAGGTCTCCTGGTGTATCATCATCTTTATTCCTTAATTCAATTATCTTCTGGACCCCTGCTTTCCTTTCTTCTTGGTCTTCTGAGCATAAAAGTGTCTGAAGCACCGTTTCACTAAATGCGAACCCCGATGAACGTTGGATTGTTTGCAAAACAATATCTGCTACTGCCTTCTTCTGGGATTTTAGGAGCTTCAATTGATAAAGAATGTGGAGGGGTCCTTCCACCCAAGAGAATTTTGATTCGATTGTAAGTCAGCAGGGATAGTATACGCCAACAGTGTATTCCACAAGCAGTTGCAACGTCTTCAAGTTGTTGCCTTTAAGGCCATGTTTTGAAATCCATATGTGAAAAATCCTATTTGCAGTTGTTAGCCAGCGAGAGTGGCTTACAGGACCAATTTCTAATAATGCCAGATCAGTTAGAAGTACACCTGTCCTTATGGCCTGAGTTATCCTGTAACCATAAGCCTGATCTGTAGAGAGATCTTTGACAACATTGTCACTCAATGGAACCAAAGGCTCTGGAAAGGATATTCTGACAAATGAGGGATTGATTTCAAGTTCAGTTGCACTATCAAGCATGTTGCCAATTTTACCACTCCACTTGTTGTTAGACAAAGTTTTCCCATCCAACTGTTTGATCAAGTGCCGCAAAGGTAGCTCATTAGTATGAAGAGCACCAACCAACCAGATGATTTTATGAGTCAGCTTTACCTCAACCCAATGCATGACTCCTCCTTCACAACCAGTGTTAACCTTCGTTGAGTCACCACCAATAGCCTGCAAACTTTTACTTTAAAAAATCCACAAGATGGTTAGCAATAACTTCAGCAGGTTTCTTTTTCGTTAAGTCTTTCTCTGGAGTAAAATGGCAAAGATACCTTCCACCTGGCTCACTGCAAACAGTGTAATGCTCTTCTTTCACAATACTTGGAAACTGATGACTTGAGTTCCTGGTCACTGCATATAGACTTGGACCTAGGGCAGGAGATTGAATTTTTGCCCCAGGTAGAGAGGCTAATACAGCTCTGGGGCTACATGTCCTGGAAGGGTCCTGGTGTGAGGGCAGAAGAGGTGTCACTGAAAGAGTGGGGTGCCCCAGTAGGGCACATTAGTTCACATAATAGCCACATCTCTGTGTTCATAGCAAGGAGCAAATGCAAAGGTTTAAAAAAAAAGTTAGATTTTTTTTAAAAATGTTTACATTTTTTATTTCGTCTGATGCTATACACACATGTGCCACCTCCTCCTGCAACTTTCCAGCATTTCAGCCCAGTCTCTGGTACCGTACAGTGACGTCTACATTGAGCGTGCCGCCCGGATCCTCTGTATTATTGGGGGTATTGTGGTACTTTTATACTGAGGCTCTGGAGAGCCGAGCATTAATCACTTTCCTGAAAAGTCGGTTTACTGAATAGAAGCACGAGTGGTGGCTGACGCACGACACTAGTCAGAAGAAGTTATTTTTAGGATGAAATATATAGATTTTAGTGACTCATGGAAAACAGGTGACAGGTTCGGTGAGTCACCGTAACACACAATACTGGTTGTACCAGAATTCTACACATAATGGTATGGGAACGCTGGGACATAGAAATTTCCTTGTGCTATCAGATTGTCATGTACAGAACCTTTTATGGAGCTTTTCCCTTCAGAACTCAACTGTTTATGCTGCAGGAACTCTCTAACTTCCCTGAGAGAAAGCTTTTTTTTGCCAGATACAGTGGAGCTGCAGTTGGTCACCGATCACTCTGTCATCAACTCTGCTAGTTCACATTACATTTAATACCTCTCCTCTAACTCTTCTCATACTGCAGACAGAGTGATAGACAACCTAAATGAGTCATTGCTGATGCTGCTGTGATCACAGGGCTATATTAACTATAATGATCCCAGCTCACGATCTTTATGTCCTGAACCAATGCTTTGAACTTTCAGAGGATCTATCACTTACTGATATACTGCAGGCACTTTAAAGCTGTGCTACTTTTGTGCAAAGTAATCACTATGGCAGCTTTTGTCTATTTTTGCTATGTGGGTTCTCCTTTAAACTTCCCGTTTGTCAGTTCCTAGTCAGGTAAATTAAATCATGTTGCAGGTTGAAGTGCTACAGTGCTACTATTTACTGTCAGGACTAAGCAGTCAAAGTCAGGCCCCAGAGCATGAGGGGTCAAAATATTCCTTTTGCCACATGAAATGACACCATATTATAAATGTCAGATAGGAGGAGGGGGTTCTGTTACAGATTTTGCATTGGTACAGATGCTATAGGTTATGAATCTGAATGGTGAGGGCTAGAGATGAATGCATTTCTTGAAATTTACTTTCTGTTTGACTTGGAAGATTTTTGAAAAAAATCAGTTTGAGTACAAATCAATTCTACCAAATCAAACAGGCATTTATTCTTCTGAAAATTGCTATATAACGGTCTTTGATCTACTAGGAATAATTTTTCCACAATTAAATGTGCATACTGGCTCTCTTTTAGGGAGTATTGCAATCCAGCCAATGCTTTTCTGCCTTTCTGGGAAACATATATGCATTTTTTTTTGTATCTTACGTGCCTGGGGCCCAAGGCAGACCTCCGGGAAGTCATGCAAACAGGACACAGGCAAAACAGACCAAGGACCAACAGAGAACTTTATTACAAATGTAATAAAAGAACAAAACAGTAATATATGCAGGTTAGGCAATAGTGGTAGCACTACCAAAGAACCAGGTGCACGGGCAGACCACAGGCAAAACCCAGAGAGTGGAGAGCCAATGAGCCCCGTTCTTCACAGAGCCCCTGGTGGTGGGGATCAACTGGGCCGAGAGCTCACTGGTTGCACCTCTAGGAAGGTCCTGGTTAGAGATGTCGCGAACATAAAATTTTCCGTTCGCGAACGGCGAACGCGAATTTACGCAATTGTTCGCGAACGGGCGAACCTGGCGAACCGCCATAGACTTCAATAGACAGGCGAATTTTAAAACCCACAGGGACTCTTTCTGGCCACAGTAGTGATGGAAAAGTTGTTTCAAGGGGACTAACACCTGGACTGTGGCATGCCGGAGGGGGATCCATGGCAAAACTCCCATGGAAAATTACGTAGTTGACGCAGAGTGTGGTAAGTTGAATTCGCAATGCGATTAATATAACCTGCATTAATCGCATTGCGAATTCAACTTAGAGCTAAGTTCCTAATGGTTGTATTGCTAGAATTGACGAATATAACGAATATAGCACTATATTCTCAATCTTCGTTATATTCTAGCAATACAACCATTAGGAACCCAGCTCTAAGTTGAATTCGCAATGCAATTAATATTACCTGTATTACAACTTAGTCAAATTTGTGACACTGCAGCTTCAGAATGAATCTAAGATGGATGCCGTCCTTGCTTTTTGATAGGAGGTGGGAGGGTCTGGGAGGGAGGGTCTGCTGCTGATTGGCTGGAATGTGTCTGCTGACTGTGAGGTACAGGGTCAAAGTTTGCTCAATGATGATGTATAGGGGGCGGACCGAACATCGCATATGTTCGCCTGCCGCGGCGAATGCGAACAAGCGATGTTCGCCGGGAACTGTTCGCCGGCGAATAGTTCGGGACATCTCTAGTCCTGGTACACTTGGCCCCTACCTGCAAGGAAACAGGCTGGTGCAAGCACCAGAGAAACAGACAACAGAACTGGAACCCAAGCAAACACAGGACATGGATCAGACAACAAACGGGAACCAGCACAGAAGCAGGTGCCTGGACCACAAGCGGAATGGAAGCATGGCGGTCTCAGGCAGAGCTGCACACAGACTAAAGATCCTCCCTCCGGAGAACCCAGGGACCCTCTGACGAAGGCAGGACAAACACAGGAACAGAAGCAGTAAGGCACTGCAGGACAGACCTGGTTCAGAAGCAGTAAGCACTGCAGGACAGACATGGTTCAGAAGCAGTAAGCACTGCCAGGCTGGACATAGGACAGGATCAGATGCAGTTAGAGCACTACTAGGCTACACAAGGAACAGAGTGGATTCAGACTGAGAACAGGTACAGAAGAACAGGCAAGGCATGGAGAAGGATAACAACATCAACATCATACAGGACAGGTACAGAAGATTAGACAAGGACATATCAATGCATTACCAGGTGACACCACAAACAAGGGCAGATGGCAAAACCCCCTGGGTCAGCAGCAAAGTGCTACACCGGGCAAGGCCCAACATAGACTGACCCAAAGCCCCACAGCTCACAGATAGATATAGCTGCCTAACGAGTGCACCTGATAAACCACTCCCAGCTCAGGGGACATTACCCCATCAGAACAGGAGGACCAGAACCACAGAACACATAGGCTGCACTACAGGACGTTGCCCCTGGCAACCAGCATACACGGAGTCCACCGCAGCCAGTACGCCAGACCACAAACAACCCATGTCACAGTGACAAACAAAAAAGCATGCATATTCAGACCCTGTTCACACACAAGGCCGCAGCAAGCACGCATCACAGAACCAGCATGCATGGGAACACCCACAGCCAGTACACAAAGCGCATGCAGCCAGCCTGCACGGCACCAGAGACAGGAGCCACAGAGATGCAGACACAAGAAGCCACAAACACAGGCCACAGTTTACACATTACACAGCAGCCAGCACGCAGTCCCAAGCAACCAGCATACACAGGTGTCGGCCTGCAGCCAGTCAGCAAGGGAGCCTGCAGCCAGCCTGCACGGCAACAGTGATAAGAACTGCACAGAGATGCAGACACGAGGAGTACACACATTGAAGGCCATAGTTCATACAAGACACCGCAGCCAGCATGCATCCCCAAGCAACCAGCATTCACAGGTTTCAGCCTGCAACCAGTACGCAAGAGAGCATGCAGCCAACCTACACAGCCACAACTGTCACAGTGAACCGCACCGTGACACTTACATCTGATGGCATCAGATAGGTTCAGTATTCTTTTTTTTATTTTTTTGAAGGAAAGCTAATACTAAAACGTGTTAATGTGTTTCCCAGAAATGCAGAGCAGCTTTGTAAAACAATACTCCTCATGCATACTTGTTTGTCTCCCTAATTAGAAAGAGTACTCCCATGGACACTTAAAGAGCCTCTGTCAGCAGATTTGTACCCATGAAACTAGCCGACCTGTTACATGTGCTCTTGGCAGCTGAAGGCATCTGTGTTGGTCCCATGTTCATATGTGCCTGTGAGAAAAATGATGGTTTATTATATGCAAACAAGCCTCCAGGAGCAACTGGGCTGTTACATTTACACCTACAGGCTCGGTTCTCTCTGCAACTGCCGCCCCCTCTCCACATTGATTGACACAGGGACAGGCAGACGTGAAGACATTTACACTGCCTGATCCTGTCAATCAAAGTTGAGAGCTTGCGGCAGTTGCAGAGAGAGCAGAGCCTCTAGGAGTAGCAGCCTAAAGCCTCATTTGCATACAATAAAACATCATTTTTCTCAGCAGTGCGGACACATATGAACATGGGACCGACACAGATGCCTTCAGCTGCCAAGCGCCATGTAACAGGTCAGCCGGTGTCATAGGGACAGATCTGCTGACAGATGCCCTTTAACTAACCAGTATGATTTTCTCGTGAGAAAAGAGAAGTATAATACCAGGGTGCCCAATATTCTTGTCCTTTTGATAGACAAACTAACAGGTCTCATTTCCAGCAGAGTTTTACATCAGGGTCTCTCTGTTTGACTTAATTAGAATCCAATTTTTTTTTAGAATTCCCCTTCACAATAGAGTGGAATTAAATAAAAAAAAATCAACAATTCTTGCACAGTTTTATGGGTCTTGTTTTGATGGCGTTCCCTATATGGTAAAACTGACCCATTCCCTTCATTCTATAGGTCAGTGCGAGTACAACAATACAACATATTTACAGCTTTTCTTGTGTTTTAATACTTTAAAAAAAACTTTGAAAAAAACGAATTTTTCTTTTCATTCTGACCCACATAACTTTTTTTATAGTTACATCTATGGAGCTGTGTGGGGGCTGTTTTATTGTGCGGTGATCTGTAGTTTTTATTGATTTTTTGATCACTTTTTATTCAATTGTTTTTGCGAGGTGAAGTGATAAAAAAACAATGAATAGCCCATTTTAATTTTATTCCGCGACTGCTGCACCATACGGGATGAATACAATTATATTTTAATAATGTGGGCATTTTGGGATGCAGTGATGCCTGTTACCTGTGTTGTTTTTTTATTGTGTGTTGTTTATGTTTAATACAGGGAAAGGGGTTGATTTGGGTTGATCTTTATAACCTTTAATATTTTAAAACATTTTTGTAGCCTTTTAATGTCTCCCTAGGGGACTTGAATATACAATCCTCTGAGTGCTTGTCCCATAGAATGCAAAAATTTACCATTGCAGTCTACGGGAGATTAATTGTCTTTCTAAGGAGCCCTGCTACATGTGGCAGGGCTCCATAAGAACATCACTGTGGAAAGCCTCGGAACATTCAGAAGGCCTGAGACTGCTACAGCAAACGGTTCCCTCAATCTTGGTGTGTGGGAGATGTCTGGGCCCCCGGAGTGGAGTGCTTCCAGGCAAAGACTGCTCAGATGCCATGGTCACAATTACAATGGCACCTAAGGGGTTAAATGTCTGTGATCGGCATTATTACCAACCACAGATTTTGCATCTGGATGTCTGTTGTGTAAAACAGAAGCCAGAATTGAGAGTCCTAATGTGAGATGAGGAAACAGCTCTCATCGTGTGAACATTGTATTTGTGTACAGGAAGTTAAATGATTTGAACTGACATTCTACTGTTTGATCACAAGAGGCCGCTGTTTACTAAGCACAGCTAACAGACTGCATTTCTATGTACATGAGATATTAAACTCTCAGAGGTGGAGTCACAAGCCTGGGAGGAAGTGAAGGATCCTCCACCTTAGAGAGAGCAGCACACAGTAGCTGTGTGAGAAATATCTCTCGACATCCAAGCGTGGGAGCATCCTTCAGGGTCTAGAGCTGCAGCCAAGTGGTGCTGATCGTGTCCATGACCCTGATCATGTCCAGACGAAGGGAAATTGCTGCCAGAAATGCAGATGAGAACTGAAGAGTAAAGCCACATACACTGCAGTACCGCATGCTTGTTAGAGAAACCCTTGTTCCGTCTACAGTTACCAGCTTATACAAAGCAGACCCGGGTCAGTAAGACTAAGTGTACATGTAATTCATCACAGTTTTGGCACCTAGGATCCTAGAGACCAGGCCTGTAGTCAGTTATGTTTTCTGTCCACCAGACCAGTTTCCATCCCTCCAAAGGTGAAGGATGCGGTCCCCTTTGGACAGTCCATCTGGCTCAGCAGAATTAATACCACTGACAGGGATTATTTTCACCAAGCTCACCAGTTGAAGGAACAACTCTTAGAGAGGGGTTACCGCGGAGGGACGTTCTTGCTGCCTTGCATCGTGCTGTCAATCACACTCGTCATAATCTCTTGGTCGAGTGAATTTGCGAACGTGAAAGTGACAGGTTTACCTTTGCATTCTAGTTTTGCCCTGCTGCTGATATAGTGAAGCAGGCCGTTTTGAACAATTGGGACCTTTTAAAGGGCGATTCTAGTTTGGGGGACGTGACATCAAAGAGGCCCTCAATAACCTTTAAGAGGTGTCATACCCTTAAAGACAAACTAGTTCACAGTGTGGTTAAGCAACCTAAACAAATGGATTGGCTACAAAGCAAAAAGCCATTGGGGAATTATAAATGCGGTACTTGTTCCTTCTGCCCCGTAATTCACAGAGTAAGATTCTGTATTTAGGAGGTGTTACACATAAGGTGAGGGACTTCATCACATGTCGTACACCCTTTGTAGTGTATGCCATAATCTGTGTATGACACACGTTTTACATCGGAAAAACCATTAGACCACTTTTTAAGCGGGTACGTGAGCATTTTGGCTCGATTAGAACAGGTCAGGGTTCCCCCCGCCTTGTGGAACCATGGGCGTAGGAAGCGGGGGGGACGGATCCCCCCCAGGAAATAATGCGGGGGGGACAGGTATGGTCAAATCCCCCCCAGCGGCAGCGGGGCAATGTGTGCGGCGGCGGCGGGGCAGGCACTGAGATGAGCGCTTCCATTGTGGAAGCGAAGCGCTCATCTCCATAGTGATCTGTTTGTATCGCCGTCCTCAGGACAGCGATACAAACAGAAGGCTGCGGAGGAGCAGGGAAGGGAGGTGTGTCCCTTTCCTGTTCCTCTGATAGGCTGCCGGCACTACTAGGCCGGCAGCCTATCAGAGGCCGGCGTAGGCGGTGCGATGACGTCATCGCGCCGCCTGAGCCGTACAGCGCTGGAGTCAGGACACAGTGACAGGCCAGAAGAGGCCTGCATTGTATCGCTCCAAAGAGGTAAGTATAAGTGTTAATTTTTTTTTTTAAATATATACAATACTTTGTTTTACTGGCTCATGATTGGGGGGGGCTATTACTGGCACTTGATTGGGGGGGGGGGCTATTACTGGCACTTGATTGGGGGGGCTATTATTGGCACTTGATTGGGGGGGATATTACTGGCACTTGATTGAGGGGGCTATTACTGGCACTTGATTGGGGGGGCTATTACTGGCACTTGATTGGGGGGGCTATTACTGGCACTTTATTGGGGGGGCTATTACAGGCACTTGATTGGGGGGGCTATTACAGGCACTTGATTAGGGGGGCTATTACTGGCACTTGATTGGGGGGGCTATTACTGGCACTTGATTTGGGGGGCTATTACTGGCACTTGATTGGGGGGCTATTACTGGCACTTGATTGGGGGGGCTATTACTGGCACTTGATTGGAGAGGCTATTACTGGCACATGATTGGGGGGTTATTACTGGCACTTGATTGGGGGGGCTATTACTGGCACATGATTAAGGGGGCTATTACTGGCACATGATTGGGGGGGCTATTACTGGCACATGATTGGGGGGGTATTACTGGCACATGATTGGGGGGGCTAATACTGGCACATGATTGGGGGGGCTGTTATTACTGGCACATGATTGGGGGGGCTGTTATTACTGGCACATAATTGGGGGCTGTTATTACTGGCACATGATTGGGGGGGCTGTTATTACTGGCACATGATTGGGGGGCTGTTATTACTGGCACATGATTGGGGGGGCTGTTATTACTGGCACATGATGGGGGGGCTGTTATTACTGGCACATGATTGGGGGGCTGTTATTACTGGCTGATGAGAGGCACTGGGGGGCTGATGAGAGGCATTGGGGGGGTTGATGAGAGGCACTGGGGGGATGATGAGAGGCACTGGGGCTCTTATCTAATGTCTGATTGGGGGTCATTCATATTGGGGTCTGAGCTGAGGTGTGATCTGAGGTCTTATTAACATTGGGTATCTTATTGGGGCTGTTAGCTGAGGTCTGATTAACATTGGGGGTCTGATTGGTGGTCTGACTTGAGGTGTAATGAAAAATATTTTTTTCTTTTTGTGCCCACTTCCAGCCCAGAGCCCAGAGCACTGATCCGGAGCAGCTTGGAGAAAAAGGCCTCACAGTCTCCCACACTCCTTCTGCCCGGCCAAGCCAGCCAGCACCCCTGAGGCCAAGCCAGCCAGCACCCCTGAGTCTTCAGAACTGTAAGTGTGTGTGTGTGTGTGTGTGTGTGTGTGTGTGGGGGGGGGGGTTCACACACACACACTTAAAATTTAACGATATAAACAACTCGCAGTTTATTGAATAAGAATATACCCGGCGAGCAAAAATGCTGTCCCCCCCAGATTTTTGGGGGTTCCTACACCCATGTGTGGAACATGTATGTGCCGTACATGGCGGTGATCCGCGGTGCCTCTCGTTTGTGGGCATAGAGGCAGTGGGCCCATCCCTAGGGGTAGTGACCGCCATCGTCTCTTGCTGCAGCGGGAGGCACGTTGGATCATAAAAACCAACGCTACTGGCCCTCATGGTCTAAATGACAAAAATGACATGGCGGTGTTTCTATAACGATATTTCCCATTTACTGGGACGCTCACCTGCCAACCCTGCCTTCCCACTACTATTTCCATATCCTTGCCCGCTTTCTCACTTGTCACTATTTTGGGCTGTTTTTGTGCCTATATGTATTGATGTGCTGCGTTTACACAGTTGTCCTTTTCTAAATTTGGTTTTAGTATGTCTCTGTTTGTATATGAAGCGTCCTGCCGCCACTATGGTGATGGTCGGGGTGACGCCTATTTGTAGCACGGTTGTGCGTAGAGACGTCAGAGCGGTCTCATGGGTGTATGTACATTTATTTGTGTGAACCAGCATCTGTGGTCACGTTCATTACATTTAAGTAAAATACGGTTTGGGCGAAACTGGTGTTGAAGTTTCTTTTCTCATTCATGACTTCGCTGTATCCTGGGGAGCTCACCCCGGTAGACTTACGATAACGAAAGTGTCTTTCCTTCTGGAGGACGTGTCCTGTCCTGCATTAGACATACAGGACACTGATCCGAATGACCATTGTGCAATACTTTATTATCCTATGAGGACGTTGCAGGAAAACTGAACACTTACTATTAGGTTTCTCCTCCCTGGCGGCTTGAGGACATTTTGTGATCTACTTATTGTCAAGGAATTGCTCAAGAAGAAATTGTGCGTAGTTGAGAACCCTTTAAGGCTACTTTCGCACTAGCGTTTCTGCTGGATCCGGCAGGGTTCAGCAAAAACGCTTCCGTTACTGATAATACAACCGTCTGCATCCATTTTTAACGGATCCGGTTGTATTATCTTTAACATAGCCAAGATGAATCCGTCATGAACACCATTGAAAGTCAATGGAGGACGGATCCGTTTTATATTGTGGCAGAGAAAACGGATACATCCCAATTGACTTGTGCAGCGTCCCACTACATGTGTGTGGGCACTGCTTAAAAGCACTTTATACTCTAAAAATTGTATTATGCTGTATGATATGACTTTGTACTAATTTATCTGCAAAATCCCTGTTACCAGGCAGATTAGGTGTAATTTATACATCCCACCACTAGATGGGGATGACACTTAGCTTCTACATATACCTAGGTCAGGCCTAGTGAGAGGGTTGAGAATGGATCAGAGTTTAGAGCAGATCTGAGTAGATCAGATTAGATTAGTGGGAGAGAATGCAGAGTGAAGACTCCACACCACAGATTAGTGAGTGGAACCAACTTCGCTATGAGGTAGTACCAAGATGTGAGCCGCAGAAGAGCGTTTTCCTTCTGTGGCCGGACTATAGACTTGCATCCCTGACCAGTAGGAGAGAGTTTGCCTCTCTGGAATAGAAACACGCTTCCTAAAGATTCATCGGTGATAACAGCCATTATTGAGGGCTACAGACACCTCTGCGCATGGTGGAGGACTTATAGCTTTTGGCAGCCACACCATACTTCTGGGAGACAGAGTAGCTACCTGTCCCAATATTCAGCTTGGAGGGAAAGGACAAGGTATAGGACTGAGCACATCAACAGGAATAAGGTACTCCCCAACCACAGCTCAAATCCAGCCTAAGAAAGCCTAGGAACAGTGGATCTGCAGATTATCTCTAATACCAACCAGAGACTGTATTCTGTACTGCTGCAGCCAAAGTCAACCTCAGTAAAAGTTGTGATTTGCACCTTACCACTGTCTACCTCATTATTACCACTATTGGTTGTACCACCATTAACGGTACTGGCGTCACGACAAAAACCATCAAGGGACTCAGCCGCAACAAGCACCCTAAGCACCCTTAACATCAAGGGCACCTCAACCACCATCTTGGCTGGTGCTTCCCTACCACAGAGCGTGCCCCGGAGGATTTCGTGCTGTCCACCTCAACACTGTGCTGCCAGCCCAGGGAGGCTTTCTGCTAACCGTGAGTAAACTGATGAACTGTGTTTTATTATTGGTCCACCGTGCAGCTCACGTGTTGCCCCTGCGGTACTGGCTGGCTGCACTTGCATTGGGGGTCATGCCGTCTTGCTCCGTATCTCAGGACGGAGAGCAAACTACAACATGTTGCGGTTTGCTCTCCGGTATGGGAACATAACTAAACGGAACAGAATGAATTTCGGAGCGCTCCGTTCTGTTCAGTTCAGTTTTGTCCCCATTGACAGTAAATGGGGACAAAACTGAAGCGTGTTTTTCCGGTATTGAGCCCCTATGACAGATCTCAATACCGGAAAACTAAAATGCTAGTGTGAAAGTAGCCTAAATCATTTTCTTCTGGGAGTTTATTGACTGGAGACTTAAGATGATGTAAATACACATTGAATATAACAGTTACATTGTGTCTTCGTGGATAACAGAGAAAAGCAAACCAGCGACGGCAAAATCAGAGAACCCTCAATCGTGAGATAACAAGCGTTGCCCTGTGCTGTAGTAAAGCGTCATTCTCAGGAGCTTCTCCTCTTAGTCATTTCCAATAATCAATTCTTCCCTTCTTTTCAAGCTTCCTCGCCGCCTCCAGTATTTGCGTTCTGTTTGGGGAAGAGGTGATTATACGATTGTGTCTTTTACATTATCACTGGGTACAAGGAAAGGTCTTCACCGTCTAATCTGCCAGGATTATTACAGCAAATAGCACAGCGGTCACAGGTGGCGGATGAGTCCACTGATCTCTGTATCCATGTGAGCACGCTAATCACTTAAACGCTGACTTGTGCGCTTCTGTGCTCGCCACATTCATTTACTGTTATTATATAGAAGGTGGAACATTCCAGATGGAGACTATCAGGTGTGATACATCTGCTAGAGCTCCCGGGTAATGCAGCCATATTTAACCCTTCCGTATATATACGGTAGATTAAGAACAGGCAAATCCACAGACAGTAGATAGTTATCTATTCATTATCTGTGGATTTCATATCTATCTCAAATCTAATTATCTCATATCTATCTATCTATCTATCTATCTATCTTCTATCTATCTATCTATCTATCTATCTATCTTCTATCTATCTATTATCTATATATCTATTATCTATCTATCTATCTATTATCTATATATCTAATATCTATATTCTATCTATCTATCTATCTATCTATTATCTATCTATCTATCTATCTATCTATTATCTATCTATCTATCTATCTATCTCATATTTAATTGTCTGTATCTATCTATCTATCTATCTATCTATCTATCTATCTATCTATCTATCTATCTATCTATCTATCTATCTATCTATCTATCTATCTATCTATCTATCTATCTATCTATCTATCTCCTATCTATCTATCTATCTATCTATCTATCTATCTATCTATCTATCTCATATCTATCTATCTATCATCTATCAATTATCTATCTATCTATCTATCTATCTATCTATCTATCTATCTATCTATCTATCTATCTTCTATCTATCTATCTATCTATCTATCTATCTATCTATCTATCTATCTTCTATCTATCTATTATCTATATATCTAATATCTATATTCTATCTATCTATCTATCTATCTATTATCTATCTATCTATCTATCTATCTATCTATCTATCTATTATCTATCTATCTATCTATCTATCTATCTCATATTTAATTGTCTGTATCTATCTATCTATCTATCTATCTATCTATCTATTATCTATCATCTATCTATCTATCTATCTATCTATCTATCTATCTATCTATCTATCTATCTATCTATCTCATATCTATCTATCTATCATCTATCAATTATCTATCTATCTATCTATCTATCTATCTCCTATCTATCTATCTATCTATCTCATATATATCCGTCCATATGTCTGTATGTCCATCAGTCTATCTATCTATCTATCTATCTATCTATCTATCTATCTAAAGTATCTATTACTTCCTCCCTACCTTCCTTATTTCTTTCTCCTCCATCCCTTCCTTCTGTTCTTCTATCCTTTATCCCTTATTCCTTACTCCTCCTTCTTTCTCTCCCTTGCAACTTTATTCCTTTTCACTCCCTTTCTTCTGTCCTTCCTTCTTCTCTCTCCCTTCCTCCTTTCATTCCCCTTCCATCTTTCCTACCTCCCTCCCTTCCATCCTTCCTTATTCCTTCCCTCACTCCCTTTGTTCCTTAATCCTTTATTCTCACTTCATTCAGTCCTTCTTTCCTTCGTCTCTCTCTTCCTCCCTCCTTCCCTTAGGGTACTTTCACACTTGCGGCAGAGGATTCCGACAGGCAGTTCCGTCGCCGGCAATCTGGACGCAAACTGATGGCATTTGTCAGACAGATGCGGATCCATCTCACAAATGCATTGAAATACTGGATTCGTCTCTCCGGTGTTATCTGAATAAACGGATCCGGTATTATTATTTTTTGCATTTTTAAAGGTCTGCGCATGCGCAGACAGGAAAGCTGGATCCGTTTTGCTGGAACACTTAATGCCGGCACTAATGCACTTCAATGTAAATTAATGCCGTATCCGGCAGCATTCCGACAAGTGATCAGTATTTTTGGCCGGAGAGAAAAATGTAACATGCTGCAGTATTTTCTCAGTCCAAAAAACGTAAGAGGGACTGAACTGATGCATCCTGATCGGATCGCTCTCCATTCAGAATGCATTAGTATAAAACTGATCAGTTCTTTTCTGGTATTGAGCCCCGAGGACGGAACTCAATACCGGAAAAGAATAACGCTAGTGTGAGAGTACCCTAACTCTCTCCCTTATTTCTTACGTCCTCCCTCCTTCCCTTCTTTATTCCTTTACTTCCTCCCTTCTTTCCTTCCATCTTTTCTTCCCTCTTTTACTTCCTCCCTCCTTTGCTTCTTTCTTCCTTCCTTCCTACTTGCCCCCTCATTTCCTTCTTCCCTCCTTTCCTTCCTTCCTTCCTGCCTCCCTCCTATCCTTCTTCCCTCCTTCCTTCCTGCCTCCCTCCTTTCCTTCCTTCCTTCCTTCCTTCCTCCCTTCCTTCCTTTCTACCTCCCTCCTATCCTTCTTCCCTCCTTCCTTCCTTCCTTCCTTCCTTACTACCTCCCTCCTTTCCTTCCTTCCTTCCTCCCTCCTTTCCTTCCTTCCTGCCTCCTTTCCTTCCTTCCTACCTCCCTCCTATCCTTCTTCCCTCCCTCCTATCCTTCTTCCCTCCTTCTTCCCTCCTTCCTTCCTCCCTTCCTTTCTACCTCCCTCATTTCCTTCCTTCCTTCCTTCCTTTCTGCCTCCTTTCCTTCCTTCCTTCCTACCTCCCTCCTATCCTTCTTCCCTCCTTCCTTCCTTCCTTACTACCTCCCTCCTTTCCTTCCTTCCTTCCTTCCTCCCTCCTTTCCTTCCTTCCTTCCTGCCTCCTTTCCTTCCTTCATTCCTACCTCCCTCCTATCCTTCTTCCCTCCTTCCTTCATTCCTTCCTCTGACCTTCCTTCCGTTTATACAGATGTAGCAGCTATGTTGCCATATACTTGGTGACATGCTATACAAATATTTTGCACATTGCCTATTACATTCATATTGCAGAATGCTTAATGTTTCTTTGGCAGCTGCTACGTCTGTAGTAAAGTTCAGCTTCCTCACTCTGGACATATTATAAACAGCTCAATTGGAATGAAAAAAAAAAAAAATCCTCCCTTAGGCCTTCCTGGCAGGTAATGACCATGAGACAGCCCCCCTCTTCTTCCCTTCGCTCTCATTGTGCAGAGACATACTTGAACGACCCTCTGTCTCTATACAGTCAGCAGATGTTTTAAACCTTCTGGAAGCAATTCAGGAGATTGTGCCGCCTGAAGGAGAAATCATAATACAGATTCACCTAGAATAAAACTGCCGCTTAAAAAGTCCCTCCTAACACTTTTCTTCAGTCCATTGCTCTGTTATGCTAAGTCATACACAGACTCACTATAGGCAGAGTGCCATGCAGTTCTAATACCAGACACAACCCATGGTCAAGTGTGGTGCTGTTTCTTCAAGAACAAAGCAATGTTTTTGAAATGCTACACCACCCCTTTACTATTTTACTATTTTTGCAAGGCACTGCATATACTTTGTGGTAGTGACAATTGTTTAACCTGCAGTACCACCCCGGGCCACAGGGTGTGCTGTCAATAGGAAATGTGTCCACGAGCAACACAGAAAGTATTTTCATTCAACGACAATACTCAATGCTCCATCTTGTGGAAGGAGTATGTACTGCACTCACAAATCACACATGTGCCGTTGTGGTTTGATGATACGATAGACTCATTACAAAATTAGAATTTAGTTAATTAACGATGCATATTTCAGCTTCAAATCAGAAGTTTCATTTCTCAGAGGAAATGACTAAAAACATTATAATAGACAACTTCACAGATTCCTATTTGATTTTATTTCCCAAGGCTCCAGTTTCAACAAAAGGTTTATAGAAAAGACCAGGAAGTTAATTGAAAGATAAAAATATTATTTGGACATGATTAATAAAATGCGGACGCCCCATGTAAAAGCAAGCTGAGAAATTGCGACCATTGCCGTGCATAAAGATTGAACATTAAAATGTTCTCAATATTTAAATAAAGAGAAGAAATGGACCTGGGCGTCACCGTAATATAGCTATTATATAAGAGGGAACCTGGGGAAGGACCAATCACAGGAGCGCATTGCTATTCCCTGGTTAGAATCAGTGAGATTCAGAAAAATGAACGTAGCAATACTATGCTCCCGAAGTCACTGTTAGGCTACATGCACACAAACGTATTCTGTTTCCGCGTCCGTTCCATTTTTTTTGCGGATAGGATGTGGACCCATTCATTTCAATGGGTCCGCAAAAAATGTGGACAGCACACCATGTGCTGTCCGCATCAGTATGTCCGTTCCGTAGCCCCGCAAAAAAAGATAGAACATGTCCTATTCTTGTCTATTTTAGGCATTGTTACAATGGATTCGCAAAAAAAAACAGATGGCATACGGATGTCATCCATTTTTTTTGCGGATCCGTAATTTGCGGACCGCAAAACACATACAGTCGTGTGCATGTAGCCTTACAGTATAGTTTCTACATTGTAGCAACTTCTGGTCCTCATCTTTACATTTGACTCCACCCCCTTATGTTATTTCTATTTTATGGGTACCTGGTCACGTGACATCCAAAGTTGGTCATACATTTTAGATAAAGTTCAACAAAACCCATTGATTTCAGCATGACTGTCCACCAACTGATGTGTATGAGGGCCTCCGGCCTCTTCCTTAAGGCAGATCCTTTGTTCCCATGGCAGACCTTTTCCCCTTCCCCCACTGAAATGAGCCTCCAATCACTGCTTGAACGAGCATGCATGTTTAAGGTGGAGTCAGTAGGTATATCAGGGGGTTGCCGCTTAGTTATCTCATGAGTATTGCCACTCTAAGGTCTATTCAGAAGGAGAGGACATCTTGAATTTGACCCACACTCGACTTAAACCATGAGCCTGGACCAGTTATATGCATCCTTTCCACAAATGGTACCATCAATGGGCAGGTCTACATGATCATGTGAGATCCAAGCACCCATGAAGAATTGGGCTACAAAAGTGGTACAGGAGGGTTAGTTTAATTTGCCTTAAGATGGGCATTCCTGGAGAATTTGGGGGGGCATTATCAGAAGGAGGCTTACAAAGGCTTGGAATTAAGGATACTGTAAGTATGGTGCCCTGGGGCAGCAGAGTCACGTACTAATGCATTTTCTCTTGAATCATAATGGACCCCTCCAGTCCATTGGACCATGACATCTGCCCAGGTTTGTCTGGGGCTGACCCTAGCTCTGCTAAGGTACATCAGCTCAGACTCTAAGGTGCACAGGTACCCCTCCTTAATATGTTGGGACTGTAGCAGTTTATTCTTATGAATTTTCTTCAGAAATGTAGCACCAAGTAACTTGGCAAAGTATGAACCATGTTTAACATGTTCTTGTCAGCCATCACAAGTGCCACATGATAAACAATCTACTGTTCCTCTATTATGCCTTAGCCTAGAGTTGCTCATGTTTAGGAAGATGTTTATTACTGCATCTTTAAGCGTTGCCATTGCTATGCATAATCATAGTTTAGTTATGGAAGGCTATGCTGGTTCTCTGGTACATTTATTTGGCCATGCCCAACCAGCATGCACTCGGGACTGGTTCAAGGCTTTATGACTGGTGGGGATCTCAGTTGATTGGCCAACAACAGTGTAAGAATGAATGGCTGTTGAAAATGTAAGAGGAGGCAATAGACTGAGAGTGGATTTAGAGTAACTCTTTAGAAAACCATTACTCACCTCACCAGTGCTCTTGTACCGATGCTGCCTTAATACCTGATGATCTCCACTTCCTGGACAGGAGATGGCAGTAGAAGCTTGCTCAGCTGATCACTGGCCTTAGCATTGATCCACCTCAAAGTATGTATGGCAAAGCTGGCATTCCCTATGTGGAGACCAGTGGGGACCCGGGCAGCATCGAAACAGGAGCAGTGGCTGATAAGTAAGAAGGTGTATATTGGTGCTTTTATTTTTTACACCCACCCTGAGCCCATGCCTTTTGGAAATCCTTTGAAACTATGACAATTCTAAAAGGTTAGACCCACAATGCTGTACAATATTCTCTAGTGGCTCCAGTTCTGGCTGCACTGGTAATGACTGCGTTTTACACACAAATTCTGAGCACAAGTGCACACACTGGAGCAATATTCCCTGCCCATTTCCTGTCCACGCTGAATCTCCATCCCTGACTGTCCTGTCCAAGGATCTGGTGCCTCTGTTGGAGTTAGACGTTGAAGATATGCCATGTTCTTACATGGACCTCATGACGAATTCTATATATGGGACAGCCTTTCATGCCAACATGGAGTGAGGCATATTCCTTTATCAATGCCATAGACAATCTGATGTCTAGCTCTTCCCTTTGCTGCAGCTGAGATCTTAAGGGTTTTGAGACAGGTGCTACAGGCTCTTAGACTGAACAATCGTATGCCATATACACTCACCTAAAGAATTATTAGGAACACCATACTAATAGGGTGTTGGACCCCCTTTTTCCTTCAGAACTGCCTTAATTCTACGTGGCATTGATTCAACAAGGTGATGATAGCATTCTTTAGAAATGTTGGCCCATATTGATAGGATAGCATCTTGTAGTTGATGGAGATTTGAGGGATGCACATCCAGGGCACGAAGCTCCCGTTCCACCACATCCCAAAGATGCTCTATTGGGTTGAGATCTGGTGACTGTGGGGGCCATTTTAGTACAGTGAACTCATTGTCATGTTTAAGAAACCAATTTGAAATGATTCGAGCTTTGTGACATGGTGCATTATCCTGCTGGAAGTAGCCATCAGTGGATGGATACATGTTCTCATTCTGTTTACGCCAAATTTGGACTCTACCATTTGAATGTGTCAACAGAAATCGAGACTCATCAGAGCAGGCAACATTTTTCCAGTCTTCAACAGTCCAATTTTGGTGAGCTCGTGCAAATTGTAGCTTCTTTTTCCTATTTGTAGTGGAAATGAGTGGTACCCGGTGGGGTCTTCTGCTGTTGTAACCCATCCGCCTCAAGGTTGTGCGTGTTGTGGCTTCACAAATGCTTTGCTGCATACCTCGGTTGTAACGAGTGGTTATTTCAGTCAACGTTGCTCTTCTATCAGCTTGAATCAGTCGGCCCATTCTCCTCTGACCTTTAGCATCCACAAGGCATTTTTGCCCACAGGACGGCCGCATACTGGATGTTATTCCCTTTTCACACCATTCTTTGTAAACCCTAGAAATGGTTGTGCGTGAAAATCCCAGTAACTGAGCAGATTGTTAAATACTCAGACCGGCCCGTCTGGCACCAACAACCATGCCACACTCAAAATTGCTTAAATGATTGGTTGACTAGATAAATGCATTAATGAGAAATAGAACAGGTGTTTCTAATAATTCTTTAGGTGAGTGTACAGTGCCTTATGGAAGTTAAATCAAAAAGCTACATGGTAGATCCTTGACTTACAACTAGAGTTGAGCGAACACCTGGATGTTCGGGTTCGAGAAGTTCGGCCGAACTTCCCGGAAATGTTCGGGTTCGGGACGTAGTTCGGGTCGCGAACTTTTCGGCACTAAAAAGGCTGTAAAACAGCCCAGGAAAGAGCTAGAGGGCTGCAAAAGGCAGCAACATGTAGGTAAATCCCCTGCAAACAAATGTGGATAGGGAAATGAATTTAAAAAAAAATTCTAAAAATTAAAATGACCCAATATCAATTGGACAGAGGTCCCATAGCAGAGAATCTGGCTTCACATCAGCAGAGAATCAGTCTCTTCATGCCATAGCAAAGAATCTGGCTTCATGTCAGCACAGAATCAGTCTCTTCATGCCATAGCAGAGAATCTGGCTTCATGTCAGCACAGAATCAGTCTTCATGTCATAGCAGAGAATCAGGCTTCACGTCACCCACCACTGGAACAGGCCACTGTCACACATTTAGGCCCAGGCACCCAGGCAGAGGAGAGAGGTCCCGTAACAGAGAATCTGGCCTTATGTCAGCGCAGAATCAGTCTTCATGTCATAGCAGAGAATCAGGCTTCACGTCACCCACCACTGGAACAGGCTACTGTCACACATTTAGGCCGAGGCAGAGGAGAGAGGTCCCGTAACAGAAAATCTGGCCTTATGTCAGCACAGAATCTGTCTTCATGTCATAGCAGAGAATCAGGCATCACGTCACCCACCACTGGAACAGGCCACTGTCACACATTTAGGCCCAGGCACCCAGGCAGAGGAGAGAGGTCCCGTAACAGAGAATCTGGCCTTATGTCAGCACAGAATCTGTCTTCATGTCATAGCGGAGAATCAAGCATCACGTCACCCACCACTAGAACAGGCCACTGTCACATATTTAGGCCCAGGCACCCAGGCAGAGGAGAGAGGTCGCGTAACAGAGAATCTGGCTTCATGTCAGCACAGAATAAGTCTTCATGTCATAGCAGAGAATCAGGCTTCACGTCACCCACCACTGGAACAGGCCACTGTCACACATTTAGGCCCCGGCACCCAGACAGAGGAGAGAGGTCCTGTAACAGAGAATCTGGCCTTATGTCAGCACAGAATCTGTCTTCATGTCATAGCACAGAATCAGGCATCACGTCACCCATCACTGGAACAGGCCACTGTCACACATTTAGGCCCAGGCACCCAGGCAGAGGAGAGAGGTCCCGTAACATAGAATCTGGCCTTATGTCAGCACAGAATCTGTCCTCATGTCATAGCAGAGAATCAGGCATCACGTCACCCACCACTGGAACAGGCCACTGTCACACATTTAGGCCCCGGCACCCAGACAGAGGAGAGAGGTCCTGTAACAGAGAATCTGGCCTTATGTCAGCACAGAATCAGTCTTCATGTCATAGCAGAGAATCAGGCATCACGTCACCCACCACTGGAACAGGCCACTGTCACACATTTAGGCCCCGGCACCCAGACAGAGGAGAGAGGTCCTGTAACAGAGAATCTGGCCTTATGTCAGCACAGAATCTGTCTTCATGTCATAGCAGAGAATCAGGCATCACGTCACCCACCACTGGAACAGGCCACTGTCACACATTTAGGCCCAGGCACCCAGGCAGAGGAGAGAGGTCCCGTAACAGAGAATCTGGCCTTATGTCAGCGCAGAATCAGTCTTCATGTCATAGCAGAGAATCAGGCTTCACGTCACCCACTACTGGAACAGGCCACTGTCACACATTTAGGCCCCGGCACCCAGGCAGAGGAGAGAGGTCCTGTAACAGAGAATCTGGCCTTATGTCAGCACAGAATCTGTCTTCATGTCATAGCAGAGAATCAGGCATCACGTCACCCACCACTGGAACAGGCCACTGTCACACATTTAGGCCCCGGCACCCAGACAGAGGAGAGCGGTCCCGTAACAGAGAATCTGGCCTTATGTCAGCGCAGAATCAGTCTTCATGTCATAGCAGAGAATCAGGCTTCACGTCACCCACCACTGGAACAGGCCACTGTCACACATTTAGGCCCAGGCAGAGGAGAGAGGTCCCGTAACAGAGAATCTGGCCTTATGTCAGCACAGAATCTGTCTTCATGTCATAGCAGAGAATCAGGCATCACGTCACCCACCACTGGAACAGGACACTGTCACACATTTAGGCCCCGGCACCCAGGCAGAGGAGAGAGGTCCCGTAACAGAGAATCTGGCCTTATTTCAGCACAGAATCTGTCTTCATGTCATAGCAGAGAATCAGGCATCACGTCACCCACCACTGGAATAGGCCACTGTCACATATTTAGGCCCCGGCACCAAGTCAGTGGTGTAGTACAGTCGATATGAACCACATGAAGTTTCACCAAATATCCAGTCTGCAGGTTTGCAATAGGGTCATACCAATATACAGGAGCTGCAGCAATGATCACTTGTTAAATATAGTTCCATATATTCATAAGCTGTTAGCAGAGAGTCAGGACATGCTAAATAAACCTCTTAAAATGTGCTATTAGATAACAGAAAAGTTTTAACAGACAGAGTCTTTACAGTAGACTCTTCCAGAAAACCCCCTGTGTATTCTGCTACTTGGTTTGGTCTCCTCAGTGCAGACATTTACTGTGAAGGAGGTAGGATCTCTGTCTAAGTTCTCTAAAGCTAAAGTTCATTTATCTATTGTAAAAAGTTATAATATATACCCATAATAGTTCTGTAGAATGTAAAGAGGTGACTGTATGTTTTTTAGCAGCCTTTAAACCCTGCAGCACATGCTAGGCTGAGTAGATGATGTACAGTTAGAGAGCCATGTGTTCTTCCTAAAATGGCTGCAAGACATGCTGTATTCCAGGTCACCCTGCTGCAATATCTTTGTAAATGATTTTCTCTTGTTCATTTTTCTGTATGCTTTGTTATATCCTGTAACATTTATGTGGGAATGTAATATAATGACTGCCTGTTATGATATAGGTGGGCTGGTGACCTGGCTGTATACCACATAGTGGCAGTGTTTCCCTGTTGTATTACAGGCTCCAGCCAAGTGCACTCCACCTCAATAAAGCTTTAAACCACAGAAGACCTGAGTGTCGTCCCTTAGAGTCCACTTAGAGTTTATGCCTGGAGGAGCTGGTGACCGAGTGAGTGTGAAAGCTGGAGGTGTCGCAGATGGTGCAAGGAAAAGAGGGTTACATTTGGTGCCGTGATCGGATGTCGGATGTCATCATTCTGCTCAAAGTGACCAGTGAAGATACCTAAAGTCACCAGTGTGCGAGTTCTGAGGTGATTGTGCCACGGCGGAGCTGCTAGGCGGCAGATTGACCTTATTAGCGGTTTATATCCTCTCAGGAATAGAAGATGAGTGGACGAGCCAGAGCCCGCGGAAGAGCACGTGCCAGAAGGCAGCCCAGCCAAGGACAGCCTGGACAGGAGCAAGAGGCTCAAGAACCTAGACGCATTGAAAGACCCCAGCAGCCACCAGCCGAGCCTTTGCTTGTGGGAAGAGGGCGCCAGAGAGGCCCGCCAGTAGTGGAGAGACCTCCGACTGATGTTCTGCAGCTTTCAGCTGGATTTCAGGACATATCCCTCGGAGAATGGGGTGGCCGCAGGCGTGACTTCCATGACCTTGGAGTGAACACCCGGCAGACCATTGAATAGAAATGTGAGACCTGTTTTTTTTTTGCACTGTGTGACAGGTTAAGGTTTAATCTCAGAATCAGACTTCTATCTGCACGCTAGCGTGTGTCTTAGGTTTTTCTGAATGACACTATCAGTACCTTCAATGTAAGATATCCTTTTTGGGATAGATTTCAAGTAGGCCTCAAATACCAGAAACTAGTTATTTTGAGAATGGCAAATTTGGGAATAGTTTTTCAACCCAGAAAAAAAATAGGGCTTTTACGGTCGCTACAAATAACTTGACCAGCTAAAACAGTACAGATTTGCTTGAATAGAAATGTGAGACCTGTTTTTTTTTGCACTGTGTGACAGGTTAAGGTTTAATCTCAGAATCAGACTTCTATCTGCACGGTAGCGTGTGTCTTAGGTTTTTCTGAATGACACTATCAGCACCTTAAATGTAAGATATCCTTTTTGGGATAGATTTCAAGTAGGCCTCAAATACCAGAAACTAGTTATTTTGAGAATGGCAAATTTGGGAATAGTTTTTCAACCCAGAAAAAAAAGTGTGCTTTTACGGTCACTACAAATAACTTGACCAGCTAAAACAGTACAGATTTGGTTGAATAGAAATGTCAGGTCTATTTTTTAGGCGCTGGGTGACAGGTTCAACTTGCCCCTGATGTAGTATATGGCCAAAAAATAACCACACTGTTGATGGTTAAATGCACTTCGGTGACACAGGCTCAGCCTGCAGCTGATGTAGGATATAGCACAAAATAACCACACTATCGATGGTTAAATACACTTGGTGATAGCTTGTGCTGGCGCACCACAAGTCACAAAATGGCTGCCGATCACCCCAGAAAAAAAGTGATCTAAAAACGCTCTGGGCAGCCTCAAAAAAGTGAGCAAGTCAATATTAGCACTTCAATGATCCACAGCTGCAGATCGATCACAGAATGAAGTCTTTTGGAGGAGTTAATCTGCCTAATCTCGCCCTAACGTCGCAGCTGCAACCTCTCCCTACACTTGTATCAGCAGAGTGACGTGCGGCGCTACGTGACCCAAGCTTATATAGAGGCTGGGTCACATGCTGCACTGGCCAATCACTGCCATGCCAATAGTAGGCATGGCTGTGATGGCCTCTTGGGCCAAGTAGTATGATGCTTGTTGATTGGCTGCTTTGCAGCCTTTCAAAAAGCGCCAAGAAAGCGCCGAACACCGAACCCGAACCCGGACTTTTACGAAAATGTTCGGGTTCGGGTCCGTGTCACGGACACCCCAAAATTCGGTACGAACCCGAACTATACAGTTCGGGTTCGCTCATCCCTACTTACAACCAAAAGGTCTTTCAGAGGTTTTGCTAATACCCACAAGCATCAGGGATGGACAACAGTTTTGTCATACCACTAACAGTGAAACTACCATTCGATTTGGGCCACAGCTATTTTCCTGCAGCTACCAGTAGGGGGAGTCTAGGAACTTACTATTTGCTCTATACAGTAAGCTGATAATTATTATTTTTTATTTTTTCAATACTACTGTATATGCACAGACTTGTTTGAAGTATATTGTTATCCTGCAACATATCTCATGTGATAGCTATCTGCACTCAGATCATCAATCCTAGTGCACATGTTTTTATGATACATTGTGTTTTATACTCATTATTTTATGGGATTTTACTATTATTAAATAATCTACTATAGACATACCAGTTGGTGAGTGCCTGTTTTTATCTTTTTCTTATCTGTCATATTTGTTATATTGGATGAACAGGTGAATCATCCTAAAACAGATCACCCTAACCATACTAGCTGATACGGGTGAGCCACGATATAAATATATTTAAGCTGATAATTCCCCCCTTGTGGTTGATGCAGGTCGATAGAATTTCATATTTTGGTTCTACTGTGGTTGACACTTATCCTCTATCCACAGAATAAATTCTAAATACTTAATCGGTGGGGGTACCCAGTGGGACTACCATTCAGTATCTGCTGGGGTGCTGTCACCCATGATCCTGAGCATACTACTACTCCATTCAGTGCTGAATTAGCCATGTACAATGCTTGGCCATCTCCTTTAGTAACTTATTAGGTGTGCATGTGCGATGGATGGACGGGGGGAGGTGTACGACCGGGGTTCCCTTTTGGTGGATGGATAGATGTGTGTAGTCGTGACTCCAGTTGCATTGGAGCAACAAGGGACAGAGTCGCCTTAAGTAGATGGTGTTGGTGGTACCCAGGTGTAGGAATGCTAGAGTGGTGTAGGGTGGCCTACAATGTCCCTCAATGGTGTTGCACGTGTCATTGTGCTCCTACTTGGATACCCTGGAACCCCAGGTGCCGTCGTCCGAAGCAGAGCAAGGGATAGTTGATGGAGGGAATGAAGAAACAAATTGAGTCCAGACTTGTGTAGAAGTTGATAACAGCTTTACTTGAATAAACTTTCATCAGGAAAAAATCTTCCACCTTTATCTTGGTTACCAGCAGGCTTTGGCTTAAATTCTGGCAGGCAAACACACTCGGCTCTGCTACATCAGCTACTCTTTAGCTCTGCTGTGCTAACAGAATTAAATAAAAAAAATTCCTTTCTGCTGAACCTAACTTTCTGTAGTTTGACTCTGTCTTTGTCTTTATCTTTATCCTTAACTTTATCCAGGGAACTTCTCCTGGCTGGTGAGGCTTGCAGCTTTGGTCTCTTAATCCAGCAGAGCTGATGGTGCTCTGCTAGCTGGAACACAGCCTTCCCCTTGGAGAGGATAGCTAGACTTTAGATGGGGCTCATCCAGGAAGGACGAGGGGCTGCTTCCTTCCCCTCTGAGGGGGTACTCTGAACTCTCTTCTGCAGGGCTCGTCCAGCAGGGACGAGGGCCTGCTGCCTTCTCCAAGAAGGAGGTGAGCTCAACTGACCTTCACTAACTAAACTTCTCCCTCTCTAGAGAGAGCAAATAGTGGCAATGAGGAGAGAAAGGCACTCAAAGGGTGAGCATGTCAAGTGAACATTAAATTCACAATTAGTGAAAAATGGTTTGCTCACCTATTTAGGTTGCACCAAATTGGGCGCAACCACAATGAAGGCAAAATAAAAATAGTTAACGGTTGGTGCAACCTGAACTCGTTTAATCACCTAGGGAGGGAGCCACACCGCCGATCAGGCAGACTGTAGAAGTAAGAGAACGCTGGACCATAGAAGCCAAGCATGTGGACAACAAGGGGCACACTTTTGAAACCAGTTAATAGACAAAATTCAATTTATTGTATGACAACGCGTTTTGGGGTACCACTGATCCCTCTATCAAGTCTGGAATAAAGTCAGCTGAATAGCTGACATGGCCGCAGATCGCCCAGCATGTGGAGGACTAGTCAGCATCCTCCACATGCTGGGCGATCAGCGGCCGTGTCAGCTATTCAGCTGACTTTATTCTAGACTTGATAAACGGGTCAGTGGTACCCCAAAACGCGTCGCCATACAATAAATAGAATTTTGTCTATCAATTGGTTGCGAAAGTGCGCACCTTGTTGTCCACATGCTTGGCTTCTATGGTCCAGCGTTCTCTTACTTCTCTAGAGAGAGAGCTAGAATAGAAGAAGGGTTCCATTCTAGGCAAGGTAGCTCTTCCATTGGTGACACCATCTGCTGGTGAACCAGGCACTATCACGGCCTTTGCTGTGTGCGACGTGACACTGGTGCCATGCTTGCGGTTGCCGGTGGCAACATGTTGCTGTTATGGCATGTGGTGGCAGTGTCTCGGCTTTGGCTGTGTGCGCTGTGACATGGTTGCCACGCATGCTGTTGCCGGTGGCAACGTGGTGGCTGGTGTGTGCACTTCCCCTTTAAGTTGTAGCCTTTCCCTGTCTGGTGCTGTAAGGGTTAACCCCCTGATTGGGTGTGGTCGCTTTGGGCTATTTAGCTTCTGCTGGTGGTTCACTGCTCTTGGCTTTACCATCTGTCCAGTGAGGGCCACCCTTGTGGTCATCAAGGTCTTCCCAGTTTCTCCCTTGTATCCTCTATGTACCCAACCTCACTTGTTGTATGTTTGGTGTGGGTTTATGTTCAGGGTTTGTTGTAAGTCTTGTTTGTTGTTACATGTCTGGGCTGTTGCTGGTGTTTGTCCCTGCATGTGTGCAAGACGTTTTCCTTGTGTGCCACCGGCAACAGCATACGTGGCAACCATGTTACGGCGAACACAGCCAAAGCCGAGACACTGCCACCACATGCCATAACAGCAACACGTTGCCGTGCATGGCACCAGTGTCACGGCGCACACAGCAAAGGCCGTGACAGGCACATTACATGTTAACAGTCACAAAATCAGAAATACAAATACACATGATGGCATAAAATCAACCATAGGAGATAGTGGGGGGTGTAAAAGGTGGTAATCCACCTCTGGGGTGACCACCGTTCTATTCACACTCTGGACATCCGACCCCTGTTCTCATAATTGGTGGGGTTTGGTTGGAATAGTTGTTGCATGTTTCAGTTCTAATAGTGGGGGTCTGTGCACTGAGACCTCCACTGATCACTAAAACGAGGAGAGAGAAGAGCTCCTGTAGAGCGCTCTCCTCACTGCAGGAGACAGGCTCAATAGAAAGTCTATGGTCCCATCTCGATTCCATCTCCTTCAGCAAGTAGAGAGAGCTTTTCATTCTTCTTGTTCTAGTGATCAGCAGCGGTCTCAGCACTCAGACCCCTTTAATAAAAACTTCTGTATGACGCGAAACTTTTATATGGCATACTATATCAAGAGTTTTCCCAAAGTACACTGCCTCTTTAAGGATAACTGCTTGCTTTGGAGACACTATCGAGCCTACAATCCCTCCTCAAGCTGTTGTGCTGAAAAATGTAAAACTACCAAGTTTACGAAGAACCAGCTGCTCATAAGTCTGCATGGCAACCAGAGTATATATAGCATCTAGGTGTAAACAGGCTTGGAAAGCAGCGACTGAGCCAACTAACTTTCTCAAGGAATCGGTGGTGATCTCTGCATGCAATTCTAAAACTGTGAAGGGTTTGTATACGTTAGCAACACATTTTATTATAGTTCTAATGAATCTAAAATGAAGAAAATGAAACAACTTTACAAGTGGTCTTGATTAACCCCTTGCCGACATTGGGAGTACATTTATACAGGATGTTGAGTCTTTAAATATGGCGCCCACTCAGAAGCTGAGCGGGCACCATAGCCACCAGGTTCCTAATATTTTACACAGTGGACACCAGGTTGCAGAGTCCATGATTGGCAACAACGCCGATCACAGACTTGTAACTCCTCAGATGCCATGGTCAATCACTTGCTACCGGGGACCGACCAGTTCCCCCACACTGAGATAGCGGGAGCCGTTTGGTTGCTATTGAAGCCTTCTTAAGGTTCTGATGCCTGTGGCAGGGCTTGATTGGGACATAGTATGGTAAATTATTGCAGTCTATATGGTTGCATGTTAAAGGGGTTGGCTAATTAACATTACTACATGCATATGTACTGGGAAAAGCACATGCATGCAGCTCGTAAAGGGTGTGACCACAGGACGTGGTCACATGGTGCTTAAGTCGCAGCCGTGCTGCATTTGAGTACCGTGTGGCGGTATGGGCCGCAGTGCGCTCTTATTAAACTATTGAGGATGCACTATTGAGTGTGTCTATATTGGTAATAGACGCTTTAAAATACACAACTAAACAGTGTGATCTCATTAGTTTAATTACAGCCCGCTGTGGTCCATACAGCTACATGGTTCTCAAACGCAGAGTGGCCACGTTATAAGTGCCACAAGAGATGTGTGGTTGTACCCTAATAACCATTATTAAGGAATTCATATTTACGGTACATGCAACTTCTTCCCTATGCGCAGCTAGTGATGTAAACTGGCCAACCCCTTTAAAGTCTAAAGTCGTTTAGGGTGACAAAAATAAATGTAAAAATAAGTGAAAAATGTTTTTAAAAAATGTAAAAACCAAATCAAGAACAAAACAAATCACCTTACTTTCCACATTAAATTTAAATAAACAATAAAATAAAAAACTGTGTCCCAAAATGTGCAAACTATTAAAATATCAAAGTATTTATCCTGGATGGCATGCAGCGTAACAGAATAGTCAATTTGCCGTTTTTGGTCATTTCACCGCACAAAAAAATAAATAATTAATAGTGAGGAAAAAGGCATACAAACTTCAAAATGCTATCAATGAAAAGAAGAGATCACCCTGTGAAAAAATGAGCCTTCAGACAGTTCCATAAATATAAAAAGGTTATGGGGTCAAAATATGAAAATGCTAAGAAAAATGTTTTCAAGGTTTCTATTTTATTAAAGTGCAAGAAAAACTATAAAAATTTATTATTGCTGTGATTGTACTGACCCAAAGAAACAAGGCAACAGGTCAGTTCTACCACATCATCATAAAAATGAAGCCCATAAAACTGTGGCGGAATTGCTTTTTTTTTAACACTTCCACCCCGTTTAGAATGTTTTCCAGCTTTTCACCACATAGTTCGCAATAGTAAATGGTGCTATTAGTAGAACTTGTCCCACAAAAGAAAAACAGCATATGGCAATGTGCACGGAAAAATAATAAAGTTATAACTCTGGGAATGCATGGGGTTAAAAATATCTTCCTGTTTTGTGTCTGCTGCTGCAATGTGGACCTATGTTTCTCTGTGGTGACAGACCACAAACAAACCTCGTGGAGTCTGATCATGCAGGTACAGTGTCTATTCACTTCTGCTGTCTGTAGGTACCAAGTACTGGGTCAAAGAAATTGGAGTAAGGCCGGATGAGATGAGAGGATCGGATGACAGGATCGGATGACAGGATCAGATGACAAGATCAGATGACAGGATCAGATGACAGGATCGGATGACAGGATCAGATGACAGGATTATGACAGGATCGGATGACAGGATCGGATGACAGGATCAGATGAAAGGATCGGATGACAGGATCAGATGAAAGGATCAGATGAAGGATCAGATGACAGGATCGGATGACAGGATCAGATGAAAGGATTAGATGACAGGATCAGATGACAGGATCAGATGACAGTATCGGATGACAGGATTGGATGACAGGATCGGATGACAGGATCGGATGACAGGATCGGATGACAGGATCAGATGAAAGGATCAGATGAAAGGATCAGATGACAGGATTGGATGACAGGATCAGATGACAGGATCAGATGACAGGATCAGATGACATGATCAGATGACAAGATCGGATGACAGGATCAGATGACAGGATCAGATGACAGGATCAGATGACAAGATCGGATGACAGGATCAGATGACAAGATCGGATGACAGGATCAGATGACAGGATCAGATGACAGGATCAGATGACAAGATCGGATGACAGGATCAGATGACAAGATCGGATGACAGGATCAGATGAAGGATCAGATGACAGGATCGGATGACAGGATCAGATGAAAGGATCAGATGACAGGATCGGATGACAGTATCGGATGACAGGATTGGATGACAGGATCGGATGACAGGATCGGATGACAGGATCGGATGACAGGATCAGATGAAAGGATCGGATGAAAGGATCGGATGACAGGATCGGATGACAGGATCAGATGACAGGATCAGATGACAGGATCAGATGACAGGATCAGATGACATGATCAGATGACAAGATCGGATGACAGGATCAGATGACAGGATCAGATGACAAGATCGGATGACAGGATCAGATGACAAGATCGGATGACAGGATCAGATGACAGGATCAGATGACAGGATCGGATGACAAGATCGGATGACAGGATCAGATGACAAGATCGGATGACAGGATCAGATGACAGGATCAGATGACAGGATCAGATGACAGGATCAGATGACAGGATCAGATGACAGCCCTCTGTAGTTTGTAACCTCACAGACACATAAGTCTGGACAGGGGTTGTGCACATAAAACTGTAAAGGATTTTCATGTCAAAACTTTTTACAAAGTTGCTGCATGAAATGTCCATTTAATATTACATTGTATCTCTCCTGTTAGAAAAACAAAGAATAGAAGATGCATGAATTGTTTTCGTGACATCCTTTCATCCCTGTCCATATATGAAGAGGCCCCTGGAAGATTTTTATTAATTTCCCGTCTTCCTATAACTAGTTCCTATATTTAAGTAAAGCTTCAGAATTTAAACCATGATAAGAAATCTTCTTCGCTGGGACCACAACTTTTGCAACTGACAAAGATGACAGGACATACTTCCCCTAATGATTATTTCCAGCTACTCACCAATAACTAGGGTAAAAAAAAGATGAATACAAAATGTAGACTGCTTTTCAGGCAACCTGCTGGCATGGATCAGAGACATCTATCTATTCTAAATATTCACTTATTAGTGAGTTTTTTTCAGTCAGTACAGATGTGCATCAAAACTACTATGAATTTAAAAAAAAACTGGATTGCTTTATAGGCACCCTACTGGCATTGATTAGATAAATCTATCTATGGTGAAATTAATATGATGCAGCTAGAGGATTCAATTTATACAAAAACTATATGGCAACTGGAGGCTTAGTTATACGAGGTGAAGAAGTAGTAGTCACACCAGGGTGCTAACTATAAAATGTAAATGACTTTGCAGGCACCCTACTGGCATTGATCAGATAAATCTAGCTATGGCAGAATGAATAAAATGTAGCTAAAAGAATCAATTACAGAAAGTTATCACCTATGTTTCATTTTTTACAAATTAAAACCAGAGACTTAAACATTTTATTTTTGGTCTTAGGCAGGAGCTGTTACTTGCCTTCCATAGGAGAATTTTCTAGACTAGGAGGCATATGCAAGTCTGGCTCATGGCGCAGGGAGGGGGAGGAGGTGAGCTGTGGTCAGAGCCTATGCTCGGTGAACCCCTGAGGAACCGATGAAGAGGATGGTAGTGGTAGTGACCCTGATGAGATGTTGTAGAGTCACAGTGTACTACTTCAGGCTGTCGCCCCCCTAGGGTTCGATGCAGTGAAAAAGGTGACGATGAAACAAACCATGCAGAGCCTGTTGAATAAAGAACTTGTCTTAAACAAGTGAAATGCATGCTCGATCGCCTTTAGATCTGGTCAATGACTCGGCCATTGCAGAATATTCAACTTTTTTGCCTTAATTAACTCCTGGGATGCTTTCACAGTATGTTTTGGGTCATTGTCCATCTGTACTCTGAAACACCGTCCATTCAACCTTGCTGCATTTGGTTGAATCTTAGCAGAAGGTCTATCCCTGTAGACTTCAGAAGTCATCCGGCTGCTTCTGTCTTCAGTCACAACAGTCACATTATCAATAAACGCTAGTGACCCAGTGCCAGTGGAAGCCATGCATGCGCATGTTATCCACTGCCTGCACCATGTTTTATAGACAATGAGGCCATGAGCCAAGCCTTCTCCATACTTTCTTCTTCCCATCATTCTGGTACAGGTTGTTCTTAGTTTCAGCCGCCCAAAGAACTGGGCTGGCTTCTTTAGATGTTTTTGGAAAGAGTAAATCTGCAAATAAAAAAGGGGGTCAGTCAGCACATCCCAAGGCACAGGTGCACAATGCCATGGCTGACAGCACAAAAGCAAAAACAAACACAATGCAAAATCACTCTGAAAACACAAATAACAAAGAAAATACAATTGTGCCACACTCACTACAGAAAATGTACTAATGCAAATGTTACGCTCATAAATGTGAGATTCTTGGCAAATACAATTTGTGCAAAATTGTTTGTGCCTATCTGCCAACGACAAGGCCATCTCTTTAGGACAGGAATCTCCGCTAAATATACCTCCTATTGTGCCATATTTGCCTCCATTAAATTCGGGGAATGCAGGTTCCACATGCATGCTGATCCCACACTGTATTTTGCCTCTTTTGGTGTCATAATGGCCTCCATTATATTCAGGGAATGCAGGTCCTGCGCAGGTGCAGTGAGTAAAGCATTAAATAACAGCTATTTCCTAGCTGCAGAGAGCCTGTATAGTGGTGTAGAACAGTGATGGCCAGTTCGCCGTGTTCACCCGCGAACACATGCGAGCTGCCATTTTAACTCACAAGTCTGGCGAGGCACAGGTAAGCCCTTACCTGTGCCTGCACCGCAAGCCGGTCTGAAACAAATGCGGTCACCGGGAGCAGGCAGTTCCGAGAACAGCCGCCGGGGGCCTTCGTCGGGCTGTTCTCGGAACTGCCTGCTCCCAGTGACCGCATTTGTTTCAGACCGGCTCGCGGCGCAGGCACAGGTAAGGGCTTACCGGTGCCTCGCCGGACTTGTGAGTTAAGATGGCAGCCCACATGTGTTCGCGGGCGAACACGGCGAACTGGCCATCACTGGTGTAGAACACCGTGCCTTGCAGTAACACACATAGGGAGTCTGCTTTGGTAGTGAAACAATACTGTGAGTCCGTATGACATGCAGATGACAGGCATCACTCTTAGAATCACTGCACACTTCCCTTATTTGGGCAGTCACGGGGCCAAAACTGATTAAATAACTAAAATGTGAACTGAGCCTTACAGGTCGATGTTAGCATCAAGAAGAAGCGCACTGCTTTTACACCGTTGTCAGCTGATTCCACATAGATGTCTACAGAACCTGTTCTATTAAACACTTATACAATTAGAGCCCCCGACAGAGTGAAGAGACCATAGAGACCAGATGGAAAAAAATTACGAATATTCTAAAAAATGTACTATACTCTATATGAAAAAATGTACTATATTCTATAGTGCTATATATTCGTTTTTGACCCACTTCGCATTACTCGATTTTTACATTGCTGATTTTTCGGAATCACGAAAATAATCTTACGTGATTTTTACATTGCAGATGTAATCTCGAATATGAATATTCGCGAATGTATGACGAATATTCGACCACATATTCGCAAAATATCGCAAATTCGAATATTGCCTCTGCCGCTTACCACTAGAGGAGACCACAGAGTGGCCCAGTGATATAGTGTTGAGGTGGCAGCAGCATGAGGAGACCACAAAGTGGTGAAGTGGCAGCAGCATGAGGAGACCACAGAGTGGCCCAGAGACATAGTTGAGGTGGTATCAGCATGAGGAGACCACAGAGTGGCCCAGAAATAGAGTGGGGAGGTGAGGGGCAATACCAGTACCAGCTGAAGATGGTGGCTGACAGTAGGAGCACCTGGCAGCAAGTGTCGCATCAGGCTGTTGGCAGCATCAGAATAGTAGCTGAAGCAGGTAGCCAGAAGAAACAGGTCTCTTTTGTCAAAGTGTTGGTGTGGCACCATGGATGATCTAGTGTGATGTATCAGGCATTGGTGTTTGAAAATCCTAGCTGATCCACGCCTGATTCATTTTCACGAAGATCAGCTTCTCTATATTTTGGGTGGACAGGCGAGTTCTCCTTGGGATAACTATGGCCCCCGCCGCACAAAACACCTGCTCTGATGACACACTGCTGGCCGGACAGGAAAGCTTGTCCAGGGCAAACTCGGCCAGTTGCTGCCACAAATCCAGTTTGGCTGCCCAGTAGTCCAGGGGATCTTCGATGTGGGGTGGCAGGGTGCTGTCCAAGTATGCCACCACCTGCTGGTTCAGGTTCTGCTCTATGTCTACCTGCTGCTGCTGGTGAGTAGTTTCTTCAGTAGGCGGGTGAAGAAAACTGCTCATCAGCGACTGTAGACTTAAGTTGTTGCTGATGGAGCTGGTACTGCTTCTGCTCCCTCAACCTCCAACCCCCAGCAGCCATGGCAGTAGAATGTGAGCACAGAGGATTCCCCTGTCAGACCTGCGTGAGGATCGGTGATGTCTTACAAAGGCAGTGGCCAACTGACTACATAGGATAACAGTTCAGTTTGTCCTCACTCTCAGCGGTTGTAAAAAAGGCCCCCATTTTAGACCGGTAGCAAGGGTCTAACATGGTGGAGAGCCAGTAGTCATCCCTCTGGTGAATGGTGACGATTCGGCTGTCACTGCGCAAGCAAGTGAGCATGCATCGGGCCATTTGTGCAAGTGATTCGAAAGGGACTCCCTGCACTCCATCTCCACTGCATACTGCCACGGTGCGTCTGGGTCCTATGCCTCATCTTCCTCATCGCCCTGTAGCTCCTCTGGCTGCTCCTGCTCCTCCTCTCCTTTCACCTGTGTAGAAAAAACACCTATTTCTCTACACATTGCTTATTCTCAAAAGTCTTCATCCTCCCCCTCTAGTTCACCCCCCACAGGGCTCATGTGGCTGTGAGATCTAGGCCCCACGTCTCCTGCCCCCTGGCCCGCTAAGATTTAGCCAGCATCTGTTCCAGGACATAAATCAGTGAAATGATGTTGTTCATCCGGTAGTCCTGGCGACTGACAAATAAAGTGGCCTCCTCAAAGGGCCCGAGCAAATGGCAGGTGTCACGCATAACTGCTACTGGCTAACATGGAAGTTACACAGGAGAGTACTCCTGTCCACCTGTATCATCAAGAAATCGTTCAGGGCCTTTCTCTGTTCATATAGTTTGTCCAACATATGGAGGGTAGAATTCCGACAGGTGGAAGCATTGCATATAAGCCTATGTTGGGGGATACCGTTCTGCCGCTGCAGCTCAAGGAGGGTGTGCTTTGCGGTGTACAAGTGGCTGAAGTGCATGCAAAGGGAGCTGTCTGTCCTTCCCATCATCTGCTGGTCCTGATAATTCTTCTCTTCCTCCTGTAAAGATGACTGCAAAAGCACAGTGCAGACTGCTCAATGAGGTGAAGAAGAATCCTAGAGTGTCAGCTAAAAACTTACAAAAGTCTCTGGCATATGCTAGCATCCCTGTTAGAAAAAATTACTGGGTATGAAAATAACCTGAATCAAATGCCGTATATGTAAAAAGAGAAAGCGAAGACTCACCAAAAAAGACAGTGTACTATGTCACCCAGGATGGCGCTACCCCAACGCGCGTTTCGGCGTGCCTTCGTCCGCCTGTCCACAGCCAACGTGGACAAGCTCACATTCATTAAAATTAACCAGGCTTGGATCCCACAAGACTTGTCTGTACCTTGTGCAGAATAGACATTTATACCACCATCAAACATACATTCTTGTTCTCAAGTCAAGTGCAATGATTCTTTGTTTTCTTTTTTTTTTTATTTGTCCCAATATTTTGGGGGCTACCTACCCCAATAAAAAAAAAAAAAAAACATTGTTGGCTACCTCCTCCTCCTCCATTGCTGCCTCCACCTACAACACCACATTCACCACCTCCTCAACCTGCGACTCCGTATCCACCTCCTTCTCTGAGTTGCAGGTTAATAATTTGTAATTTTTTGTTATTTTGTCGGGTGACATTTTACCATATTTGGCGCATACAAACCCCTGCTGTGCCTGGGTGGCCTGGGCCTAAATCTCTCAAAATCCTCTGTTCTATTGCTGGGTGACATGAACCCCCTTTTGCCGTGAATGAACCCCTGCTCTGCATTGCTGACAGGGAACTAAACTTAGTAAAAACATCTGTTACTGATCGGAAGATTCGCGACTACAAGCGCACGCTGCTGATGGCATTCCCACCTGACAGCGGGGGCACAGTGGAAGCACAAGGCGAAGGCAGAGGAGGAGGAAGAGGTCGCAACGCAGCTGGGGCACCGCCAGCACCTGAGAAGGCAGGGTTAGCATGGCCCAAATGTGGAACAGCTTTGTCAGCCTTGGAGGAGCTGACCTGCCCTGCAGCCAGTGTATAGTGTGAACGTGTGTTTAGCACGGCAGAGAGCATTATCACAGGCCGCACCCAATGTGGACAAGCTTACGTTTATTATAATGAACCAGGCATGGATCCCACAGGACTTGTCCGTACCTTGTGCAGAATAGACATTTACAGTTGTGTTCAAAATTATTCAACCCCCAATGCTGTAAAGGGTTTTAGAGAATTTAGTGTACATTTGTAATTCTGTTCAGAATGAAATCTTACAAGGACTTTTTAAAGAACCAAATGCAACTAAAATGACATCAATTGTTTTTGTAATACAGTATTAAATGTTTTTTTTGTGATTTCTTCATTGACACAATTATTCAACCCCTTAAAGACTACCACTCTTAAGAACAGAGGTTCATTCAAGTGTTTTCGATCAGGTATTGAAAACACCTGTGGATGTCAAGGAGCAGCGATCAAGCATAATAAGCACCAATTAGGCAGATTTAAAAGGACTGTGATACTCAGCTCCTTCTAGACATTTACTGGTGTGTTTACAAACATGGTGAAGTCAAGAGAATGGTCCAGGAAGACAAGAGAAGAGGTGATTTCTCTTCACAGGAAGGGCAATGGCTATAAGAAGATTGCAAAGATGTTAAACATACCAAGAGACACCATAGGAAGCATCATTCGCAAATTCAAGGCAAAGGGCACTGTTGAAACGCTACCTGGTCGTGGCAGAAAGAAGATGCTGACTTTGACTGCTGTGCGCTACCTGAAGCGCAAAGTGGAGAAAAGTCCCCTTGTGACTGCTGAGGAACTGAAAAAAGATTTGTCAGATGTGGGTACTGAAGTTTCAGCTCAGACAATAAGGCGCACACTGCGTAATGAAGGCCTCCATGCCAGAACTCCCAGGCGCACCCCCTTGCTGTCTCCAAAGAGTAAGAAGAGTCGACTGCAGTATGCCAAAAGTCATGTAGACAAACCACAAAAGTTTTGGGATAGTGTTCTGTGGACTGATGAAACAAAATTAGAACTGTTTGGGCCCATGGATCAACGCTATGTTTGGAGGAGGAAGAACAAGGCCTATGAAGAAAAGAACACCTTGCCTACTGTGAAGCATGGTGGGGGGTCAATCATGCTTTGGTGCTGTTTTGCTTCTACAGGTACAGGGAAGCTTCAGCGTGTGCAAGGTACCATGAATTCTCTTCAGTACCAGGAGATATTGGATGAAAATGTGATGCAGTCCGTCACAAACCTGAGGCTTGGGAGACGTTGGACCTTTCAACAGGACAATGATCCCAAGCATACCTCCAAGTCCACTAGAGCATGGCTGCAGATTAAAGGCTGGAACATTTTGAAGTGGCCATCGCAGTCACCAGACTTAAATCCGATTGAGAACCTCTGGTGGGACTTAAAGAAAGCAGTTGCAGCGCGCAAGCCTAAGAATGTGACTGACCTGGAGGCTTTTGCCCATGAAGAATGGGCGAAGATACCCGTAGATCGCTGCAAGACACTTGTGTCAAGCTATGCTTCACGTTTAAAAGCTGTTATAACTGGAAAAGGATGTTGTACTAAGTACTAAGATTCAATGTCACTTGGGGGTTTAATAGAACTGATAATGATGTGAGCACAGAAAAGACATTTGTGGTTATTTCATTATAAATGTTATGTTATATTTGTCTGACTTACAAGTGCCTCTTTGATTTAATTGTAAACAAGATGACTGAAATGATCAAAATCAATGTCAAACTGGCCAAAACACTCAATTTCAGTGGGGGTTGAATCATTTTGAACACAACTGTATACCACCATCAAACATCCATTCTTGTACTCAAGTGCACTTATTCTTTGTTTTATTTTGTTATATGTCCCAATATTTTGGGGGATACCCCAATTTAAAAATAAAAAATAACACAAATCAGTGTTGGCTACCTATTCCTCCTTCACCGCCGCTTCCACCTACACCGCCACGTCAACCTACACCGCCACATCCACCCATCCACCGCCTCCTCAACCTCCTACTCCTAAATCCAGATTGTTATTTTTAATTTTTCTGTATTTTATGTTATTTTAAGTCATTTCCCTATCCACATTTGTTTGCAGAACAGTTGCCATGCTCTTAAGCACATTTTGATGCCTTTTGCAGCCCTCTAGCCCTTTCCAGGACTATTTTAGAGCCATTTTAGTGCCCAAAAGTTTGGGTCCCCATTGACTTCAATGGGGTTCGGGGTCACGTTCGGGTCCCGAACCCGAACTTTTTTTTCAAGTTTGGCCGAACCTGCCGAACATCCAGGTGTCCGCTCAACTCTACTGCTTAATTGATTATAGATTAATGAAGGAATAGCCCATGCATTAGAAACTTTTGAGATAATTGTCCAATTACCTTTAGTCCCTTGAAAAAGAGGAAGCTGCATATTAAAGAACTGTAAAGCCTTCCTCCGATTAGGATGTAAAAAATACCCTTGAATTAAAGCTGAGAGCCTGCACTTGAAGCCCATATTGATTATGTAACTGTATCCTGAATGTGTTTTGGTAAACAGCTAAAATGCCAAAACCTGTGTCACTGTCCAAATATTTGTGGACCTAACTGTACTTGTTATCTGTCATTGCAACCTTTACTGTTATGATAATGAGATGACTGCTGGGAAGTAATCTCTAAAGAATAGAAAGTGCCTGCCCAGTATGAGGCTTAAGGCAGTGTGAAATTTACAGGATTTAATATACTGTATATAGTGATATGGGAAATGGATAATAATAACCACCTAAATTCTTTAAAAACGCTTTTAACAAAAAAAAAAAAAAGTGATATAAACAAAAGTTTGTTTTCTGTTGACACATTCCCTTTAAAAATAGCCCGGAGGTCTTCTCTGATGGTGCAATAGAAGCCTTTGTGTGAATCAATCAGAGTCACTTCTGTTAATGCACACAACTAATCTATAGGGAAACTATTTATTGGCATAGACAATAAAAACATCTCAACATCTCATTGATTGACTGTAAAAGAATAATGACTGCAGCAGAGCATCTCCCCTTGCCGATACGGCAATTACAAAGACTAGACTGGAGTGCTGCCGCTATTACTACTAAGTGAGTGTAAATACAGATATGCAACAAAAAAACGACAAATATGAATTCAATACTTACCGGACCCCCTACTGGAATTGATCAGATAATTTCCTCTATGGCAATTCACTCTGCCAGCGATTCCTTTGCAAACCTAAAAGGCTAGAGAGGTGACAATAGACAACGCTACAGTACTTCATCACGTCCACCCTCCGAATAGGAAGATGCAGACATAATCCTGGACAGTAATAAGCTATATTTCTGCCCGAGGTGTGAAATTATGTTCTTGAGATCCGGACATTATTGTAACATATGTTTGCAGGATAGAGCTGTCATCACCTAGGAGTAAATTAATGAGAGTAAATTTTCCTCTGCCGTCTCCACACTACAGCGATAGACATATTCTACAGTACCGCTAATTACAGAACCCGAAACTTTGGACAATCCTTACTTATTAGCAAGACCCCTTCGCAAAAAAAGCTGATAATTATTAAGTGTCCCCTGTCAAGACCCCGAGCGATCAGCTGCTATCTGTGAGGAAACCCTGGCAGTGAGGCCCCTTTCACACGGGCGAGTATTCCGCGCGGATGCGATGCGGGAGGTGAACGCATTGCACCCGCACTGAATACCGACCCATTCATTTCTATGGGGCTGTGCACATGAGCGGTGATTTTCACGTATCACTTGTGCGTTGCGTGAAAATCGCAGCATGCTCTATATTCTGCGTTTTTCACGCAACGCAGGCCCCATAGAAGGGAATGGGGTTGCGTGAAAATCGCAAGCAAGTGCGGATGCGGTGCGATTTTCACGCACGGTTGCTAGGAGACGATCGGGATGGAGACCCGATCATTATTATTTTTCCTTATAACATGGTTATAAGGGAAAATAATAGCATTCTGAATACAGAATGCATAGTAAAATAGCGCTGGAGGGGTTAAAAATTTTTTTAACTCACCTTAATCCACTTGATCGCGCAGCCCGGCATCTCCTTCTGTCTTCATCTTAGCTGTCTGGAGGAACAGGACCTGTGGTGATGTCACTCCGGTCATCACATGGTCCATCACATGATCCATCACCATGGTAAAAGATCATGTGACGGACCATGTGATGACCGGAGTGACGTCACCACAGGTCCTGTTCCTGCACACAGCTAAGATGAAGACAGAAGAGATGCTGGCTGCGTGAGCAAGTGGATTAAGGTGAGTTAAATTTTTTAAAAAAATTTTTTAACCCCTCCAGCGCTATTTTACTATGTATTCTGTATTCAGAATGCTATTATTTTCCCTTATAACCATGTTATAAGGGAAAATAATACAATCTACAGAACACCGATCCCAAGCCCGAACTTCTGTGAAGTTCGGATTTGGGTACAAAACATGCGCGATTTTTCTCACGCGAGTGCAAAACGCATTACAATGTTTTGCACTCGCGCGGAAAAATCTAGCGTGTTCCCGCAACGCACCCGCACCTTTTCCCGCAACGCCCGTCTGAAAGAGGCCTAAGGGTTAAGTTTCCCTGCAGCGCCCCCATAGGAAAAGCTAAAAATTACATAGCACCCATTAACGTCAATAGGTTATCTGTGTGATTTAGGACAGGCTAGTCCTCCAGAGTGGTCCTAAAGAGTTATAAATGCTCATAACCCTGGGCAGGAGAAGAGGATCTTGAACAGAAGACCAACCCCCATTAACAAATAGGGTTTACAAAAATGTCATAAGTCGTCCTCAGTGTAGGCACATTTTGTAGAGCAATGGGGGTAGACCACTCAACTACTATTATTTATGTATTGTATGCACTTATATAGCAGTACTATATTCCTCAGAGCTTTACAGACATGGCTGTCCCTATATGTCTTTGAAGAGTGGGAGGAAACCCACACAAACACGGGAGAACATACAAACTCCATGTAGATGTTGTCCATGGTCGGATTTGAACCTAAGAACTATAAGGCACCGGTGCTAACCACTGAGCCACCGTGCTGCTACTATAAGGTGCTTAAGGGGATGGGGCTGGCTGGCACTGAACTCCTTCTTCAGTAGCTTTTTCTAGCAGTCACCACCAGAGGGAGCTAAGTGCAAGCCATTTTACAGCTTCCATTGTTTTCAATGATGACTGTACACATTCCTGTGTACTCAGCTTCCCCTAGTGGCAGCTTCTGGCAGCCTGTTTTATGTAAAGGGAATGAGAATATTTATAGTTTTAATAAATACACTGAGAAATATGGCATTCAGAATGAGTGCCATATTTATGAAGCACTTGTTCTACTTTTAAGGTGGAGGTGACTTTTTTCTCATGGGAGGCCGGGGGCTCATATCAAATTTTGCTATGGGGCCCTAGATAATCTATGTATGACCCCGTACAACAGACTACCTTTCTATGCTATACATGCTTCATCCATGTTCCTCTCCCTCAGGCGTCATGATGCCCTGAAATCCTGTGACATCTAGAACTTCAATAAATCAAACCTCTTCTGCATGATCGGCGCTGGGTACAAGCCTTCTTCTGAATTCTATTAAACTGCTATCTTCTTATACATATCCTTCTGAGGAACCAGGCTTAGGAGCAACAGTAACCTTTGCACCTCTCTATATGTCAGTATTTTCCAACTTGGACTCAGTACAGCTAACGCTTTTATAGTAGGGATTGCAAACTGATTTTAGCCTTCTCATAAGGTTAGGGATCCATGGTGACGTTTCATCATACAAGCTCCATTCACTCAGTAGAGATACAATGTTTCCCTGCAGAGGGGAATATTTTGCCGCAATCACAGCAATGTCAACGCGATTAAAATTCTTGCAAATATCACGGCTCGTTGTCAACTTGAAGGTTCCAGTTTTGACTATCACGTGACCTGAAGTCTCTATAGAGCTTTAGCCTTTATGCGTAAAGAGGTACAGATGTGTCCCTCCTCACCTTACTTCTTGGTTCATTATAACTAGAGATGTGTGGAACAAGATGATCAGCTTAAATTTTTTTTTTGCA